>NC_134279.1:44747348-45416931 GCF_949628215.1 Phalacrocorax aristotelis | reverse complement strand
CTCATACTCAGGCAATATAGCTTTCCTATATAGATCACAGCAATGGGTACCATAATGCCAGTGAAGCAAAAAACATACAGATGCCATTAAAAGACAACCAATCTATGCAGAGCCAATAAAGTAGCAATTAGATAACTTACATCTACATAAGCTAAAAAAGGAGAGAGGAGTTAATTAGAAAATCTTATGTCTGCGTGTTTTCTTAAGGAAATTACCTTACTAGATTCTTCTTCCTTATCCCCAAGAATGTCTTTTGCAGAACACATGTGGAGGAGAAGGAAAGAGCTAAATTAACTCTTAAATACTTTTCAATTTCTAGAAACTTACCTGTCAACTAGCTTCCTTAAAAAAAAAAAAAAAATCTGATCAGGCTAAATGGAGCCATTGCTCAAGGATTCTTAAATAAATGGCTCACCAATGCTAACAAAGCCATAAAATATGTTATGCCTGCATAATCTATTCACCCCTTATACTTTGCTTTCTGACTAGGAAGGCAGACAAAGAAGAACTGCACGTCACTTTCCAGTGTTCCTCTTCCTATTACAAAAACCTAAACTGAGCTCAGCCTTAAAATTTTGAATGCTTTCTCCCGTCCCCTGCTTGAACAGTGAAGGACTGTGAGTTGGACTTTGAAAATTATAAGCTGTGGAGCTACCAACTTTCTTTTTTTCTGGCAGTTTAGTAGCTCAGTGGTAGAGCCCTTCATGTCTCTTTTATTTCAAACTTAATGGTCAAATGAGGATGAGCTCATGAGCTAAAGCCCTCAGGATTAGAGGAGTTCTTGGCCAGAGTTTGACTATCTGACAAATTATGACCTTCTTTTCCTTTTCCTCTTCCCTTCTCCTTAAAAATGGCATATTATGAATTACATCCTGCATGGCAAAGACTGTCCCTTACGTAGTTTTATATAGTACTTTACTTTTGTTTCCCTTTTCTAGATACAGATATCTTCTTCTAGATTCTTCCAAGAAGAATTATAACAAAGTCACATTTGGATCAGGTTAATAATATCTAAGAATGGCAGTTCTGTTTCCTTCCTTGTATGTCTTCCCCTGAGGAAATATTTTACATGCTTTTCTTGGAAAACAAAAACCCCAAACCCCAAAATTCAAACACACAAACACAAATATTAGTAAAGTTACTTTCAAGTAAGTAATCATATGAACATTTTTCAGAAAAACCAATCTCTGAATATGAAAAACATGTTAAAAGGAGTCTAAACATATGATACAGACACATAATAATGTGTTTAAATAGAATTTTTTATCTGGAAAAATATGGGGAGTCATTAAATATAATTTTTTAGAATTGTTTTCTAGTCAAAGTATAGAAGTAATTAAGGGTTAACACAGCCTACTCAAAACTGATGACTCCTCAAGATATTTGCAATTCTGTCTCCACAACTTCATTTATTGATCAAGTTGATTTATGCCTTTACGTCTGCAATTCCTGTAAGAGCTAGAGATGTGGAAAAGTGAGGAGAGCTCAGATTTTTATAAAGGCTTATTAAATGTATTTTAGTTTTCCAAACCAAACTAAATGACATTTCAGATACAGTTCTAACAGTATGTGAACACCACTAGTTCACTGAGATGAAGGGAAAATAATAATTACCCCTTTTATTATATAGGATTGTTCTCTTGCTTTTTATAACCATTTTTTGTAGAATTTCATATGTATATTTACTTGTTGTTTAATTTTCTTTAGTTATTTTTTCCAATTTTCTTTTTTTTCTCTGTCTTTAATAATTTTACTTGCTTCTGATTCCTTCCCATTCTGTTTGCCTTATAACTTATTTCTTTACTCTGCCATTTTTCTGCTTATTTCTCAGAACTATTGGGTTTTGTTTGTTATTGTTCTGCTCTTGAACTTCTGACAGCCAAGAAGCAATGAAAACACTATATTAAAAATATTTAGAGTGACATTCTGCCTTATGTATTTTATATTTCTGTGTTGCTAGGTTTTGTCTTCAGTTCTGGTCACTCCTTCATGTCTCTTATTCATAGTTTACTGAGTCATCTTCTCCTTCTATGCACCCTGAGTAATTTTAAGTGATTGTCCTCTCATAGGTGTTTTCCCTGTGCCTAGTATCCTCCTAAAATTCAATTTTCATGCAAGTATCTTGGTTAATTAAGGAATCTGGATAAAGGACAAAAAAATATAAAAGAATAACCTTCTTCAGTCCACTCACAATGCTTAGTCTTAGACTATCAGCCTCTGATCATGCTGGCCTAATGTGGTTGCCAGTACTTTCTATACATGTAGTTTGAGAGTCCATAATCTTACCTTTAGAAAGCTAGCCAAAAAGGCTTAAAATACCTTAAAATCTTGAGATGAGACCATCTCCACACAGAAAATTTTTTATTTGGCTGCTATCTCTGGCAGAATTATTATTATCAAGTAATTTTGTTCATCAACATTTATGGTAAAATATACACTTAACTTTTGGCTCTGTTAACTTATATATATACTAAAATTTACACCCTAGATGAGTCACAGAAGTCTCAGCTGAAAAACCTACAGCCCTAATTTCTACCAGATTGTGTTGTTTGATGTGACTGACAAAATTTCAGGCATATTTCAAACATTATCCTGTGTCATAAAAACTCAGTGAACTGAAAACATTTAATTTCATTTTGTCCAGGCTTAATCAGCTTTTTTACATGGGCTTCTTCCAGACAACAGAAGTTTGCTGCTTTTAAAAGTATCAGGCTTGATCATGAAAAGTAAACAAAGGCCCTTCTTCCCTTTCATTTGATTCTAGCAGTGAAGATGAAACTGTGTTTATTTTTTTCTAATGTATTCTTTTACGTCAGGTTACACTGCTTCAGTGAAGAGAGAAGACCATATACTCTTTAGATGGAGCCCCTAGCCTTTAAAACAAGTCAGATTCAGCTGTTTCCACAGAAGCCCAGACCCTGTTCCTTGCTGCCTTATTATTACTTGACAGCTCATCTCCCTGGGGGGACTGTGAATATTTTACCAACAGCTACCCCAAACATTGCCTCCCGCCAAAAGAAAGTGGAGCCCTTGCTGCAGACACTGTGAATTCAGATCTTTGGGATTTCTCAGGAGATAGGCACCAAAGGGGTTTGATGAAGGCTGGTTGTGGGGGAAAAAGGTTACTTAAAGCTTTTTGCTAGAGATGCTGAGTCCTTATTATCTTTTTTTACCATTAAGAGGCCAAATTTTTGGCAAGTGGTGAAGAAAAGACAGGAGATCTGGCTTTCTCCTGGTGCAGTGGAGCATAGGGTCTTGCCTTTCAAACACCTTAAACACCTGTTAATGGATGTACCCTTCCTCGTCTGAAACAAAGATCCATTTCCTCCAAGTTTACCTTACAAGCATTACTTCCTACTGGCTCCACCACATTCTTATGCTGCTTTACACTAGCGTCATAGCTTAAACTGCTTATCTATTCTTACATTAATTGGCAATTTTCTGTGGTCAGAATAATATACTTAAACACTGTGTGATGTTTGTACTGAGACGAAATAGAGGAAATTTTATAGTGGCAATGAAGCAAAATCAGCAGGTGTGATTATCATGATAACTACACCCCTGGGTGCTTAGAAGCACATGGCTGTGTCTGGTCCATAGTTATCTCTCCAGGGGTGAGATTATTTCATGATAACCACACCACCCTAATGGCCCATTGCTTAAGTAGTATTCATGACCCTTATACAGCATCCTGCCTGTACTGAACAGACTGAAATTCTCCCCCATCCCAGCTGTCTCTACTTTTATGTTTTTAATACAATTCCTTCTATGCTCATTTCTATTCATTAAATAGGTGCATTTAATATAAATGCAGGGTGCTTTGTCTTTAATATCAGAATTGCAGATTAATAAAATGTATGCTTTGGATTAAAACCAGCCATTTATCTAGATTCTAGGTATAGCATAGCTGATTTTGTGTCACAAATCCGGTGGAACCTGACCAGCATTATTTGCCGTGAAATAATTCCAGAATAAGGGACTTTTCCAGTGCTCTGAATGAAGAATAATTATTTCTACCTTGTAACTGTACTATTGCTACAGAATCTGTTAATAAAGAAATGAGAGCAGGGGCAAGAATTTCCAATCCTTTCTCACCTCATAGTCGCAGACAAGTGGTATGATTTGCAATTAGACTGAAGATACTCTAAATTGTTACAGAGGAAGAACTCAGAATTCAAGGCACTATGGGCTGGGCAATGTAGATCTGAGTTTAATGTCACCCTTGCAATTCCCGTCATCATCTGATTCCTGGTATATATCTTCAGCAGTGTTGGGGCTGTGTTCATATATTTCTATGTCCTATGTCACCTAATTAAATTTGGCTAATAGTGTGCAACTGTAAACACTGCATAAACACTTAATGAGTACAGAAATAAAATAGCTACTATAGCTGAAGGAAATATTTTCTGTACTTCATATAATAGATTATTTTGCCACTTCCCTTTAAAGGTTAATGTATTTTCTTGGCAGTTTAAGTCGAGCACAAAGGCTTAGAAAGAGAGAAAATGACAGGAAAGTGAAGTGCTACCAAATAAAAAACAAAGGCTTTCTTCCTCTTAATGGGACTCAAGACACCACTAATCTCATCTGGTTTAGCTGATAAGGGTAGGCATGAGATGGTGAAATGGATTCAAAAGTGAAATATTTCTTTATTAGGCACATTCAACTTTCATTTGTTTTTTTGGTGGGTTTTTTCCTTCATAAAAATAAAAAGCTAAGATGATTACTTTTCACAAGGTACTAATCATTCAATGAGTTAAATCAATATTTTATTTTTTAAATTGAGGGGATGCCACAAGATATTTCTTAATTAATTTTGTAATTCCTAAGAGCAATTAAAAGGATTATTGTGAGAATGACTGTTGTAATTTAAATCAATTTTAGTACATAAAGTCATTTTACCATCATATCCTCTCTCCCTAGCAACAGTGGATCAGAGCATGACAGGGAAGTGAAATATGCCCACCGCATCCAGACAGAGTAAGCACAAATTAGAATATTTGATTGCCTAAGCCTCACACCTCCATTCAGTCTGAAGAATACTTTCAGGCTTTTCTTTTCCAGGGTTTTTATGATTTTAAAACTTTCTATATTTTACACATAGGATTCAAAGGAAAAACGTTTTTCAGTAAAACATGAAATTTGTACTTTCTGTACCTTTTCTTTAAAACATTTTACACAAAATATATATGAATGAAAAAACCAGGAGGAATGGAAGATCTATGATATAAATGGAAGCCACTGAAAAGAAATATTGTTACATTAGGTTTAATTTTTAACTTTAGCGAGTAATACAAAACCTGGAAACAGACAAGCGATAGGCTTTTAAGCAATTTACTTCTACATCTAGAGTTTGGATCCACAAGTCTATTCAAGAGGTAAGCAGCAGCACAACACAGTACTTTGTTTTCTCTTTTAACTTCAGGAATCCCAGTTCACAATTCCCTCGAGAGCTCAGTGGGTAATTTAATTCTCGCTCTAAAAGGGAAAAAATGTCAAAATCCACAGGCTTTTCCTCTTAGAACATCTAAACAAAATTGTCTTCCTATGCAAGTCACAGTTTTGCTTCCCAGGCAGCCACTCAAGCACCTGTCTAACATAATTCTGTGTCACATACTATACATGGAAAAGCAACAAGAAATTACATTCAGCCTTATCTTCAGGTATTCCGGGTAGCCTCTTTGTGAGCATTTTCTTTAATAACAGTTCTGTGGAACTAGGGAAAAACTGAGTGTTTATCTCTTATATGTTTGGGGTTTTTTTTCCAGTTTTATTAGTAAATACCTCTTTTCCCCAACAGAGCATGAATTAGTGAGACATAAGGGAACAAAAAGAGACATTTAAATAAATCATTAAGCTCTGTTTTTCTCCAGCTGAATGATACCTGAGCAATTCTCAGTGATCAACAGAGAATGAAATAGTTCTGAAGAAAAATGACTACCCATTCATGACTTGGGATGCAAATCAATATGTAGAATGGAATTTTTCTTTCCTAATTTGTAAAACAAATTGAAAGGAATTTCTTTTGCTCTAACATAATAGTCTATGTATTTTGCACATGCCGTCTGCAGGAGTAAATGTTATGCTGCTTTTCTGCATTGTTGTCTGTTCAGGAAAATATGTAACCTTGTGCAGAACTTTTGTCAAGTGAACTGTCCCATAGAAGGTAAATGATATGATTTTAAAAGATTGTTCAAATCCTTAAAACTAAGATTATTTTTATTTGTTATCTTTTACTGAGATCATGCTGCTTAGCAGTGTAAAGTCTTTGGCATCAGGGTGCTTGTATGACACCGAATTTATCTATGAAAACATTGTTATAACTGAAAGGAAGAATTTTACTGAGGAACCTAAAGTTCCTTTGCACTTCCTTTTGTCATCACCTAAGAAATGCTAACTAAACTACAGTTATTATATGGAAATCAGTCAGTGTTGTCAGTGAGATATTTAGCCACAAATTTCATTGTACAAAAAAAAATTTCTAGGGTCAATTTTTTCTTCAAGATATGATTCATCCTTCTTTGTATGTGTGTCAATGGAAATCTTCTTGCTTATGACTGAGGAAATCTTTTTGTTGTAGTAAATATTCTAACCCATGAAGGAACAGTTATATTTAGAATAAATATGATTATTGCATCCGAGGCTCTTAAATTAGTTTCTTGCGGTATTTATTTTCAAACAAGGGTAAAAATATTTTTGTTTGAATGAAATCAAAAGTTTTCCAAGAACAGAGACCATTGAGAGCTGCGTCTTTCTTGTACATCTCATTTGGAAGTGCCAAACTAAAAGACAGTGAAGAAAATTATTACCATTTCCTCTTAAGTATGGAACTGTTTCAGATCATAGGAAGTATAGTGTAATTAGACAAGAGAAATAAGCCATGGGAAAATAAGGATGAAAAACACCATTAACAGGACTGAAGAAATGAACCCCACTTAAAAATATCACATGGTAAAACTTGGCTAGTAGATGAAGGGGAAGCAGCTTCAATATTAATTCATTATTTTGAACAAAACCATTAGGATTCTCTCTTTTAACATTAGGCCATTACTGAACTTTAAATAATGCTCGCTGTGATTTATATCTGTGATTAAAGTATACAGCAATACATTCACACAGGCTCTGTTATGTATTTTGTTTCACTAAATAAGCTATCTCATTTAAACAAAGATTTTAAATGGCTTTGTACATTCTGTAACTTAAGAAAAAGCCTGCTTTATCAGTGGCAATAATACTATTGACAATAAAACACAGATATTATAATGTCTTTCTCTCCACTAATTTAACTTTCTCTCCTCTAATTCTGACTATTAAAAAAGACTAAATTAACATTTATTTGTAAGGTTTATGTTTTCTCTGCACTTGTGACACATTTTAAGTATACCATGCATAGCAGATTTCAAAGTTATTAATCCCTTGGTTAGGAACTCACTAAACAGTAAGAACGTCCTCTTGAAAAGGAGATTGTCCTTCCATGAGAGACTTGTTAACATATAAATAATTGTTTATTTAAAAAAAATACTCAAATTTGCAAGATTTGACTTGTGATTATAGGTGAATGCACAGAGGCAGAAAGATAGATGTTGAAGAACAAACAAGAGCTAAGGCTATGATTTCAAAGCCATAGATTATACGATAAAATGAGCCTTATTTTAGTCCTCTTTGAATAAAAAAAGAAAAAAGGGAGAAGTTTGAAAAAAACTTTAGTTTTTTGACAAGCAGTTAAATTTTTGCTAATTTAAGGTCTCTAGTGACTTAGAATTTAATGAAAAAAAAGCATTTATACTAAAATGTTCTAAAAAACTCTACTGGTTATTTCAAAGGTATCCTAAATGAGAAGGAAATACTGGACCCTGTGTACCATTTTAAGTTCTGCCCAGTGTAGATATAGCATGTAGAGTGAAACAGCATCACTGCACTTTTGATGGAGAATTGCCTTGGCACCAGCAGACCTTACAAATAACATCTCCATCCAAATAGCATACATGTTGTTTGTTTCTTACATAATTGAAATGACAAAGTTCTTGAAATTACAGGTTATAATTTCGTGGTACTCTTACTGTGCAGTAATGAAACTATTTAATGTAAGATAAAGCAAGACCATTTAGGCTACCAAATGAAAAAAAGCCATATAAGCATAAAACCCCTATATATTAACCGAGTAATTAATTTTCTGACAATGGTTAAGCAACTTCCTTTATGTATGTATCGAATATTCAATGGCCTCTGCCCTTAAGAATTCTGAGAAGAAACAATGCAATTATTCTCAATAAGAAAATATGACCAAATAATTATTAAAGAGAAAGATACTTCTAACAAGCTAATTTTAGCAAAAAATTTAAGAACCGAAAATCTTTTATATGTAATTGAGTGTTTGGATTTATTAGAACTAACTTTTCCACTCTTAGTAAATCTGATGAAACTAAAATAATCTATTAGAAAAAGAAGTGGCTGAATATTTTTTTAAGAATTTCCACCACAACAATAAAGACTATCTACCTATCTAGTTGATGGAAGAATATTACCCCACTGAATATAAAGTAGAAGATTGGCTATTCATGAGCCAAAATGTGTAATGAAAGATCTTATGATGTAATGGAGCCAAAATGGAAAATTATAACAGCTCATTCTGAACCCAGGAAAACATGAATGGGAGTCTCCTCCCTCTTTATTGTATTGTATTGTATTGCATTGCATTAAAGAATACTTTAAAAGCCTTTGGAGCTGATCCAGCTCATTTCTCTGACCTTCTGCTCAACACAAGATCACCCTTCCCAGATCAGTCTTATTGCTGTAAGAAGGCAGAAGCTAAGGACAACTGTCTCCCTGTAGCACCTGCCTGAATCTGCACAGCAAGTTTTCAGGTCAGCATGCTTCCACCATACAATTTCACAGAGGCAAATGAAACAAGCTAGATGGTTGTAAGGGGCTACTTAATAATATTTTTCTTTCAAGAATTCTGAATAGGCTAATTAAATGATTTTATCTGTTTAAGCACTAAAAGCTTCTTTACCTAAACACTGAGTCATTTAGATCACTTATTTCTGGAGACGATATATAAACTAAGTAATCCAAAATAAACAGTGGAATTAAATTGACATTTTGCATTCATTTTTCACTCTCATGACAATACCTTGAATGGTTTCTTTTGTGAACTGGCTTGTTGATTTTGGATTTATAAAAGTTAGGGAAATATTTTTATAAATTATAGGTATTTACAATAACCTAACCAAGACTGATGTTCCCATCAATTAATATTTTCTCCATTTGTAAATACTTCAAGTATCAAGAATAGAGTGAAATGCTATGTACAACTTATGGAAATAAGGTGTACTGGTTTTGGCTGGGGTAAAGTTAATTTTATGCTTAGTAGCTTGTATGGTGCTGTGTTTTGGATTTGTGACCAAAACAGTGATGATAGCACAGGGATGTTTTCGCTATTGCTGAGCAGTGCTTACACAGCATCAAGACCTTTTCTATTTCTCACACTGCTCCACCAGTGAGTAGGCTGGAGCTGCACAAGAACCTGGGAGGGGACACAGCTGTGTGACAGCTGACCCCAACTGTCCCTCACCTTATGGTGTCATGCTCAACATTAAATAAAGCTGGAGAAGAGAGAGGAAGGAGGGGGGAAGTTTGGAGTTATGGCATTTGTCTTCTTCCCAAGTAATTGTTACATGTGATGGAGCCCTGCTTTCCTGGAAATGGCTAAATATCTGCCTGCCCTTGGGAAGTAATGAATGAATTACATATTTTGCTGTGCAGTTTTTGCTTTCCCTATTAAATTGTCTTTATCTCAACCCATGAATTTTCTCTTTTACCCTTCCGATTCTCCCACCCATCCCACTGAGGGGGAGCGAGTGAGTGGCTGTGCAGTGTTTAGCTGCCTACTGGGGTTAACCCACAATGAGAGGTGACAAAAACTTGGTTATAGGTAAAACCAGAAGCAAAACTGTGGGGTTTTTATTTTAGACTTTAAGCAAAGGAGATTGTCTCTGGTGTAATCATCTCTTTCTTAGTTGTGTTTTTGACTTATCCTTGCCTTTCTCTAATAATAAAATTGTCATAATTAATAGTCATTATCATTTTGTTTTTCTTCAGCTTTGAGTCCCAGCTGAATGCAGACAACTGCAGGAGGCTAAAATTGTGCTCTTCATGAAAGGAAAGCCTGGTATAAGGAACCCGCATTAAGAACTGAGCTTTATCTACTATAGAAAATACTCAGACTTAATTTTAACACTTTTGGGTTTGCAAAATGAAATATAACTTTATAAATTATATGTTTGCTTTTAAAGTTATGCTGCATTTTTATTCTGAATTTATGTTTACCACCGAATCCTCTCAGGTCTCTGCCAGGCTGAAGATCCTATCACCAGTTTTCTTTACAACAATTCAAGTATGATCAAGCCAAGGCTATTCTTTTTTTGAACTCATGGATTTTTTCATTATAAAACATGGGTTTTTTTCAACCTTACAGTTGCTCTCATTCCCGTTCTCTTAAAAAATCTACAAAAGCTTATTCATTTGCCTCTTAAAAAGTGAAAATAGAACCTATTCTGTGTTCACATAGCAAGAGTATGTTTGTATAAAAAGCAATAACTTTTACAATTGTTCTTCTTAAAAGTAATTTATGAGCTAAATTCAGTAACTAACATTTTCTACAGAATATTCCCAAATCATCACTGTCTCTTCTTTTCTCAAAGTCTGAAGGTACTGTTAGAATAAGAAAATCATGAAGTGAGGTAACAGCCTTGAACCCTCATAAGAGATTTCTTCATCATTCTGAAATATAATTGTATTACCCTTCTCTTTGCCCTCTTTCCCATCCTCAGTAGGGGACAGAAATATCTGTTTAATATGTCTGTATTCTGTGCCTGTAGATAGTCATATCAAAATGATTGGTCAACATATTTCTGAACTATGTTGTTTTAGAGGTTGTGATACTGAAGTTGTTAGTTGTGGGGGCTTATAGGGATTTTCCATCCCTCAAAATATCAGGAACAGTTTACCCATTATAAATCAGGGTATTCTGAAATTCGGTTAATTCAACTATGGTCTTTATGGAGTCAAATTAGATGATTGCAATGATACCTTCTGGCCTTACATTCTGTGAACCTAAGACTCAAAACATATTGAAAAAGCACCAAACCAAATTCAAACACTTAAAATAAGACCTTTTCTAGATTTTGCTTGCTTTTGACAGGAAAAAAGATATACAGTAAAGCTAAAAAAAAGAAATCAGGAAGGTACTGTTAATTTAACCATTGTTACCACAGCTAGTCCACCTTACCTTATATGATCTTTCAAGCCTGCTTTGTACAGGCAAGATTGAATTTAGCACACACATACACACAAAATATAGAAGCAAGCCATTTTTTAAAACTGTATACTTGGTTATGGAGAACTTTGTATATAATGTTGTAGTTTCACGATCATTTTTTGACCTAATAAAAAGCTAATAAAAGGACACTAATGAAAGTGTCCTTATATTTTAAGCTCAGAGGGAGTGTATTTTCTCACTGGAAAAGCCATTTAAGTGTTATGCTTTAACAGGTCATAATTACATGGTGCATCATAAGTCATTACCTTAAATTCCATGCCCTAGTTTCATAAAGTTGTTTGAAACACTGAACATAAATGCCTCTTTGAACTTAATCACTCCTGTAAGTGGGTACACATAGTTGTAGAAGACAGAAGGCCAGGCACGCTGCTAATATGTGGAAGCCTTTGTTCTGACTGTTTGGTGGAACTAGACAAACATTTTCCAAGAAAAGTGGGAAGAATCAGGATGGCTGAAACCATTGAACAAAGAAACCAAACAAGAAGGTGAGTGAGGGCTGCATGGGAAAGAGAAGGATTTGAGGTCTGCAAGGTAATTTATTCACCTGGTAACTTAGATGTATGGTGACTTGTCTGCATTTTCAGCTTCTCATGATATAGACAGTAGGCTGCAGAATTATACTTAGCTACTGAATACCTTTATGAGCACCTAAAGATACTATCACACTGAGTAGTTTTATTACCTCATAATGTGTTTTAAAATGCAGAAAATAATAATGTATGTCCTTCACAAAATATGTGATGCAGAAATTTGTTATCACACCTCAGTGGCCAGACAGAATTCAAAACTCAGACAACATTTAACACAAACTTCCCCTATAGTCAGTGATTTCTGAACAACAGAATTATGTTTTGGTAAACTTAAGAATGTAGGCTAAAGCTGACAAAGCATAAATTCTTCCTACAAAGTCTGGCATTAAGTTCAGGAAAGGCTTTAAATTTTTCATGGCCAGCTTTCTACTGTATGAATCTACAGTACTTAACACCTCTGAACACTAGGAGAATAATCAACATGAAGAATATAAAGAACACATAGCATATACAATAAATGAAGTAATAATAATAAAAATTATTCACTCACGTACCTAGGTCTTGCATAGTTTTCAAAACATCTCTATTAATATATGAATTACATAATATGTCTCTTTCATAACTGTATGTTATGAAATGGCATGTCAGTCTTTGTTTTCCTTCTCTCTAAAATCTTCACATCCTTAAGCCAATGTATAGCCTTCCCAAAGTGAAGGCACTGAGTGCAAAATCCTCAGCTTTGCAATTAACCAGAGAAGGGTAAGGGGCAGAATGAACTCTTGCTTCCTGAAAAGTGGCATTGCCTTGTAAAGTGTGTATTCCACAGAAAGATTGTTGTAACTGATCCAAATTGCAAACACTTCATCGTATGCATCATAAACTGCTTCTAATTGTATTACTAGCGGTCTTCTGAACATGACTTTGTATTTATAAATTGTCTTCTGACATCTATGAAGCTAATTGATATACATTTTTCCTTAACACAATTTCCTTATTGATAGGAAAGTCACACTTCAAATTATAATAGGAATAAAATAGTTTTGGCAGTATTTCAGAGTTTTTTAAAATACAGTCATTCCTGTGGAAAAGTTGTAGGATTTTTGTAAAATTGCATTAACAATAAAATTAGTATTTTTGCAGGATCATATTGTATGAAATTCTGTATAGATGGTAGCTCTCTTCAAATGCATTTGACATAGCCAGCATTGCCGAATCAAATAAAAGAGTTGTCTGGAGAAAAACATTCCAGAAGACAGTTTGTAATCCTACGGCAAACTTTAGCCAACTAAATCCATACTCACAGTTTTGGCAGTAGTTTGTCAGTTTTGTTTACCACTGGGACAAGTTACACAGATTTCTGTTGCAGTCTACTCCCCGTAGCTATCATTATCTTATAGAATATGTGCTTTAAAGTGTTCTGTTGAAATCACTAGATTTCAGAGGAATGAGGATCTGAGTTGCTCTTATTTTCTAGCTTTCCTCTAGCTGAGGAAGTCCTATGTTAATTTAATTTACTAATAATTATCTGAACGTCATAAGCTTCAAAATAAACTGGCTTGGCTGCCTCACTCTATCTGCTGTGGACAGAAAGGTTTAAGATCCAACAAGGTTTTCATCCTGTTAAGTGCTTTTTCATGAAACTATAGAAAAGAACTAACTTAGCAAAACATCTCAGAAACTTGGGAGAAAAAAGGAACATTTGGTGCCAATTAATCTCTAAAAATGAATGGAATGGTGTAAGCCTGCTTTAGTATGGTCACTGGAAACTAGTGGAAGTTTCTCTTTTTGGAGCTTTCCGTATCTATTTGAGATACCAGTAAAGACCTGCTATATTGAGGAATTTCCTCAGTGTCTTTGGTGTCATTTGCCATATACAAGGGTTTTGGCACCTCTTTTGAAACTGTGATTACTTCCTTTGGCAATTTCTCGTTGACCACCTTGCTCCACCTGTTCCTGAGATATATAAAATGTTTGCTGTTAGAAAGTAATTTATTTTGTCTGATTGTTTTGAAGGATATTAAAAAAATATTTAGGCAAGTAGAGATTACCAGGTTCAGTTTATAGTCCCAGTTTTGAAGGCAGTCCTCAACTTAATCAAACCTGGACATTTCAGAACTTTTTGATCTGAAAGATCGACCTGTTTATTCCCTACAAATTTTGAGGTAGTTGACTACTAGGTATTACTGACCTATCTGCTTGACATAGCT
The DNA here is from genome assembly GCF_949628215.1 of Phalacrocorax aristotelis. NCBI lineage: Eukaryota > Metazoa > Chordata > Aves > Suliformes > Phalacrocoracidae > Phalacrocorax > Phalacrocorax aristotelis. Next base: position 45,402,853 of record NC_134279.1, on the reverse strand, counting down.
GGACAGACACATTGCAGTAGTTCTATCTTCCAAAAGGATTTAAAGAGTAGCACAAACAGGAGTTGCTTTTTCCACAAAGTACACCCTTTTTGAGACTCCTGAATATTCATAAAGGTATAGAATTCTGTATTCTTTACAAAGTAGATCACCAAAAGTACATACAAATGCCTTCCAGTTCAAGTCTGCTAATTACTTCAAGGTCTTCATCTTTCAAGTCAGTTAAACTAGCCAATGTGCATGCATTTTCTGATTTAAATAAGATTTTATCACTGATTTCCATCATCAATGGGAGAGGTGACAAAGTTTATTCAGATGATTTGAGTACATTTAACAACTATTGCTTTGATGATAACTTACTCATTCTTGCATTTGACTGAGATTTCAGTTATTTTGGATGTTTCTTTTTTTGGTAACTGCGGATTTTTTTGATGTCTTAATGAATGGCAATTTCAGTTCTACTGAGAACAGCAGTAACTCTTTAGAACATATAATTAAATATTTGCTTTGTGCCTATGAGTATTTTTGTCATAATTTCTTTTGTGAAAGCTGAAAGACTGACCTTTGAGTGCTCGAGGGCCATTTCCTCAACAGTGAGATTAAGACCTAATTGCCTACAGTAGATGCAAAAATTCCTCTACCAAGAAAAAGAACATTAATCCATTACAGAGAAATTCTAAGGAATAAATGAAGTCTTTCTTCTGTACCTGTGTCAGGAACATCTGTTAGGGAAGCAAGAAGCAAGGCCAGACTTTCTAGGTAGACGACTACTACTACTACTACTTGGTAAATGAAATCTTTGATGTGTACTTCAACATGAATTCTGCAGACTGGTAGGCAGGAAAAGTCTTCTTTCCAATGTGTTGTATCTACTCATAAGAAAAGGATCAAAAATTTCCCATAATAAAGGCTTTGAAAGGGTTTTTTAAACAGATGACCTGCACCTGAATTGCTGTGGAAAACTTGAAAACCAGGAAATCAACCAGTATAGAAACTAGAGCATCACAGTTAGGATCCTAAGGCTTTTTCTTTTTCATCCCAGCATCTCATCACCTTTTGCAAGTATCCAGAGAAAAAGCCAATCCAATAACAAGATTCACTTACAGTCATGTACATGTCTACTTATGAAAAGGCGACAGCCATCTCCATTTCCAAATGGATACAATATACAGCTCATACAACTGAATGAAAATTGCATAAAAACATAGGGATTCAAATTGCTGTTGAATATTGAAGAAAGACAAAATGGCTCAAGAGGACTGAGGAGAACAGAAGGTGATGAAATTTGTGTGCTCAATTTTAAAAAGAGCAGAAAGAAGTACACAAGTATTATACATGCTCAGTTTTACTGTGATCATGTTGCTTATTGTGTTCATTTCCACATTTCTCATCTTTGCCGCCCAAGATTGTAAGGTCTTTGGGACAAAAACTTCTCTGATGTGTTTGGAGAGCACCTACTACTTCCAAATACTACCAAACTCTACTTAAGAAATATATTTCTTTAATGTATTTTCGGTTTCATTTGCAATATGCTTGCCAGAAGCAAAGGTCAATATATTTATAGCCAGTAATTGGGCAGGAGGTCAAAAACATTATCTAATGTAACTTTTTTCATCTTTAATTAAATTCCATTTGCATGCACTGCAGGAATAGCTACAAAATTAAGTTAAATATCTCTGTATTTTAATGTTTATTAGTAGAAGGTCATGATGACAACAGCCCCCCTTTTGCAAGATTAGCAATTTTAGTCCAGAAACCAGTTCACATATGCTTTTTATCAGTTTCAATTCTTATATGTCCAAAGTTTTCATTTTTATCAAAGTACTAGAGCGGGTGTTGATAAGAAAATTAGCCAACTGCTTCTTGCTCTTCCTTCATGATATTATACAATTCTTTATCATCATAAGCAGATACAATGACACACTGTAGGTCAAGAATAAGAAAATTTAATTTTAACCTCCTATAATATTTCTTATTAGACAAGCAGATTAAGAAACCGGACCTTAAGATTTTCTTCAGTGTCTATGGTTGTGACAAATTACTGCTGAAAGATGTCAAGACATACACAATGCAAGGGCCAGATTCAGCTTCAATACAGTTAACTGTACATTTTCTTGTGATTTCAGCAGAGCAAATATGGCTTTAACAGCAGTACTATGGTACTATGTCTTCCAAAACTAATACATACATTTAATTTCTAAGTGCCCTACAATGCAAGTGGGTTTTTTTGTGGTTTGTTGTTTGATTGATTGGGTTTTTTTTCCTTTTGTAGGGTTTTCTAGAAGCATTAGCACTGAGCATGCTCTTCCCTGGCAAAAGAATTTATAGTATTAGTGACAACAGAATTTATAGTATTAGTACGCTTGGAAATTTTACATTGTAGTTGTTTCATAGGAAATAAGCCTTGAAAGACCCTTGGGAAGTTGTCTAACCTGTTCACTGCCCCAGGGCAGTGAAAACATTCCTAACAGACATTTTTTTATTTTGCTTTTGAAAATCCTTAGTTATGGAGAGTCTACAAGCTTCTCACTTAAACTAGTGCTTAACTATCCTTACTGTTGGCAAGTCTTTTTTCTGATGTCTAATACTATACCTTGGTTGATTCACTTTTACCTATTATTCCTTGCCTTAATCCTCTGACAGTAAGTTTACGCCTTTCTCATTTTCAGCAGTCTGATCTTGGTACCCTCAGCATTCTCTTCCCCAGACTAATCAGCTCCAAATACTCCTGTCTTTGTAGATAACCTATCATTATTATCATTCTGCACTGATCTCTCACCAGTTATTCTGTTTTATCTTTCCTGAAAGAATAATGCCTACAGTGGGATATAAAACTCCAGTAGATGCTTTATCAGCACTGAGCAGGCTAGAGGACACACTTCACGTGTCTTTCAGCAGTTCCAACCAGTCTTTTCCTGCAACACTGTTTCACTGAGCCACGCCACAAGGTTTGCTCTGATTTTTACATTCAGACTTATTTTCTTCTGGGTCTTACTGGCTTAACCATTCACACCATACTCATATGGGATGACTCACAGGGTCCCTTTTGCTGTAAACTGTCCAAACCTTTCTCCATTTAATTCTGTAGTTTGACTGAGATAGGGACTCTTCCTGTAATGTTCATGCATGGGTCTCTGTTAAGTATTGCTGCTTCCATACTCCCAAGTGTCTAACACTACACCAGTAGGCCTTACTTACCAAGAAATCTAGTAGGGAGGTACTAGATTAAGTTTCATGATAAGATATAGTCTAATAAATATCATGGGGCAGAGAATTGCTGACTGGAGTATATAAATGCTCTAGAAAGGCCTTCAGACTGAGAAAATGCCTTGTAAGAGGTACCAGACTAAAACCATTTCAACTGTAGTTCACTGCTATACTCCAGACTGTTCAAGAAGGGACTAGGTGCAGATGGTGACCATGAATCTGTTGCCTAGGTATGAAGAAATCCCTTTTGAGTGAGAACAAAGACGTTACAGATCGCTAGATATTTTCTACTTATGCTGCTTTAAAAAAAGCCATAGATGACCTGATCTAGTGCTGGTGATAGCCTGTACAAGCTGTAGTTGGTGCCTTCCAGACATCCTTAACACCAGTACTACAACTACATGATTCTGTGAATCTGCAAAGGCTCAGCATAAGCCCAGGTCATACCTGCAGAACTGCTGCTTGGCCAGTCACCCCTCAGCTCATCTTTCTGCAGCTGTTTACTTCTCAATGCAGCACTTTGAACTTGTCCTTCTCGATGGGCATCTTATTTATTTCAGACAGTCATCCTAATTCATCATGACCATTTTGGATTCTAACCTTGCCCTTCAGAAGCATGTCCTTCCCAGCCTGCCAACAGGTGCAGACTTAAAAAGGTGTACTGCACACTCTACCACACAGGTAATTAAATATCAAGTAGCAACACAACAAGAAAAAGCCTTGTAACAAACCCTCCTACTTGACAAAATCTTATTTTGAGGGAACAATTTGTTACGTACACCTTCAATAGTGTATTCTGCCTAATTGTGTCCTTTCTTTGCATTACTCATGAATATGTTTATGCAGGTAAATAAAAGACAGGTAGAGACATATTCCTAGCAAAATGTAATAGATTGGCTTGTGCCCACACTGCCTGGGGGTGCATCCTTCTACAACAGGAAAGAAATATCCTTCCAGATGACCTTCCCCTAGCTTGCTATGTCCTGTGACACAGAACCATGGGCAAACCTGTCACTTTGGACTCTAGCTGCCTCAGATAAGTTCTCGGCACTGAAGTTCAAGTATGTGATTTATCTTATTCACTATCCAACAGACAGTTTTGTTTCTGTTCTCAAACCCAAACTTCTTCAGGTATTTAACTGTGGACATAATGACGCATAAGAGACCTGTGGTATATAGATATGTGATAAAAGCTCATCTGTGTACCCACAAAGGGGCAAAAAGACCATGGCTGGAGGGGAGCCCAAATGACACCTCAGCTCTTCTAAGTCCCATCACAGGAGCGATCAGCACATCAAAGGCCCATCTCCACAAACTCAGAGGAGCACAGGGGCACAGGAACCCAAATTAAGGATTCAGAAGAAGGGATGTTGTGTCCAGGTCCCTACCACAGCTGTCCCAGGAAAGCTTCAGTCCGAAAGTCCACTTGTGAAGCACATCAAAGTGAGTCAATGGCAGAGAAGCACCTTTTGGATCAAGAGTGTCACTGTCTAGGGAGGTGGAACACATTATGGGATGCAAGGGAATTTTGGAATTGCACAGAACTTATTAAGGAATGTTTAGAGGAGGAACCAAAGGTAGGAAAGGGAGGGATCTAGGTGATTTGGGGAGGTAGAAGCATGCAAAAATAGAGGAATATGGGGATGAAAGGAGCTGGTGGTGTGTAAATAGGTTGGCATGCTTGTCTGTCGTGCTCTGTGCCTGACCAATGCAGTCTGTTCTGTCTTGTTAAATTCCTTTCTAGCTCCTTTTTTTTTCAGATGAGGAGCTGTAGTTGATGTGTCTGCATGTGTGTGTATGGGGAGCTGAGTGCCAGCAACTTGAGCAGCACCTTGGGTCACAGGGGCCTGTGGTGCCAGTGCCTGGAGAGAGTGCAGGTCTGGGTGCCAGCAGCTGAACTGGGACCACAGGCTGGAGTGCTAGTGAGTGGGGAGACTCAAGTGCCAGGCGGAGGCAGGTGGGACATGGGGCCAGAGACCTGTGCTCATGGTACAGCCTCTGAAGCAGGTGTGGGTGTGTGAGTGAATGTGTGGATGCCAGACAGGATCAAGCTGGGTGAGATGGCAAGGAGGTGAAGTGGTCTCAGAGCAAGACCATGGGAGAGGCTGCCTATTAGGGTGACCAGGGGAGTACAGCTGGGCTCTGGTAGTCTGCAGGTATGACACTCCCTGGCGTGCGTGTGTGCGCATGCGTCTCCAAGAGCACAGAGGGCATGGTTCCCTGGGGAACCAGAGGAGTTCCAGCCAACTCCCTGTACACATATGTGTGTGCATGCAAGAGTCTGCACCAGCAATGGGAGTGGGGCTGTGGCCTCAAGGGCTCATATACCCGTGTGCCAGCAACTGAGGAGCCTGGGATCCAGGAGCACCTACTGGGCAGACAGTGTCTGAGCCCAGCTGCTGGACGGATTCACATTGTACATATGTATATATAAAACTACTAACAGACCTCTGTCCTCCTCAGCTGGAGTGGGGAGCAGGATGAGGTTGCTGGTGCTGCCTGTGTTCATTTGAGTACTCTGTGTCTGTCGGTGATCAGTGGCCAGCTGTGTATATATGCAGTGCACACATGTGCTCTGAGTGCATGTGCCTGACAGGGACACATCTTCAGCCTTGCTACTGGCTGAACCTGGGGCATGGAGCTGTAGCAGCATTGCCTTTCTTGGCTTGCCAGATCTGGCTCATATTTTATCCTTGTGTATTGGGTTTGCATGGCAAGGTTTTGGTAGTGGGGAGGTAACAGGTGTGGCTTCTGTGAGAAGCTGTTAGAAACTTCCCCTATGTCCTATAAAGCCAATGCCAGCTGCCTCCAAGATGGACCCACTGCTGGCCGAGGCTGAGCCAATCAGTGACAGTGGTAGTGCCTCTGGGATAACACATTTAAGAAGGAGGGAAAAAAACCTGCAGTGCAACTGCAGCCAAAGAAAGGATTGAGAATATGTGAGAGAAACAATTCTTCAGACACCAAGGATGGTGAAGAAGGAGGGGGAAGAGGTGCTCCAGGCACTGGAGCAGAGATTCCTCTGCAGGCCATAGTGAAGACCATGGTGAGGCAGGCTGTGCCCCTGCAGCTCATGAAGGTTAAGGTAGAGCAGGTATTCACCTGCAGCCCATGGAGCACCCTGTGCCGGAGCAAGTGAATGTGCTCAAAGGAGGCTGTGACCCCACAGGAAGCCCATGGCGGAGCAGGCTTCTGGCAGGACCTGTGACACCATGGGGAGAAGCCCACACTGGAGCAGGTTTGCTGGCAGGACATGTGATCCCATGGGAGACCCATGGTGGAGCAGCTTATTCCTGAAGGACTGTACCCCGTGGAAAGGACTCATGGTGGAGCAGTTTATGGAAGACTGTCTCCCATGGGAGGGACCCTATGCTGGAGCAAGGGAAGAGTATGAGCAGGAAGAAGTGGCAGAGACAATATGTGATGAACTGACCACAACCCCAATTTCCTGTCCCCTTGCACCACTGGGCAGGAGAAGATTGTCCTGGTTTCAGTTGGGATAGAATTAAATTTATTCGTAGTAGCTAGTATGGGGCTATGTTTTGGATTTGTGCTGGAAACAGTGGTGATAATGTGGAGATGTTTTAGTTGTTACACTTACACTGGTCAAGGACTTCTTCAGCTCCCCGTGCTCTGCCGGGTGCACAAGAAGTTGGGAGGGGGCACAGCCGGGACAGCTGACCCCAACTGACCAATGGGATATTCCATACCGTATGCCGTCATGCTCAGTATATAAAGCTGGGGAAGAAGGAAGGGGGTACATTTGGAGTAATGGCGTTTGTCTTCCCAAGTAACCGTTACGCGTGACGGAGCCCTGCTTTCCTGGAGATGGCCAAACACCTGCCTGCCGATGGGAAGTAGTGAATGAATTCCTTGTTTTGCTTTGCTTCTGTGTGCAGCTTTTGCTCTACATCTGAAACTGTCTTTATCTCAAACCATGAGTTGCCTCACTTTTACTCTTCCAATTCTCTGCCCCATCCCACCGGGGGGAGTGAGCGAGCGGCTGCGTGGTGCTTGGTTGCTGACTGGGGCTAAACCACGACAGAGGTAGAGAATTAGGGAGTGCAGTTGAGCCCGGGAAGAAGGGAGGGGTGGCGGGAAGGTGTTGTAAGATTTGGTTTTATTTCTTATTACCCTACCTTGATTTGATTGACAATACATTAATATTACTTTCCTGAGTCAAGTTAGTTTTGCCTGTGAGGGTAATTGCTGACTGATCTCTCTGTCCTTACCTTGACCCATAAGCCTTCCATTATATTTTTTCTCTCCTCTCTCCAGCTGAAAAGGAGTGATAGAGCAGCTTGGTGGGCACCTGGCATGCAGCCAAATCAACCTACCACACCTAGAAATAGGTACCTGAGGACTTTTGCAATGCACAAACATGTCCAGAACTGCCTGAACTCCACCTGCATCTAGATAAAATTTCTAACTTACACATACCCTGACTGAATCGTGCTTTTAGAAACAAGAACAAAAAAGGAATACTATTCACTCTGTGTATTCACACTCTACAGTTACTGAAACAGAGATGAAAGTAAAGTCCCCTGTGATTTCATAATGCAGATGGCACCACTTACTTATACGCTATCACATTAGATATATTAAATAGAGCTATGGCCTCTCTAGACCCTTCTTTCTTCTTTGTGTAAAGTGAATTAACGTACCACAACATCCAATAATCAGGATTGTAAGGAAAACCAGGGCTAAAGTAATTGTGTTCAAGAATTGGTTACTGTTTATCTAACCCTTCACTCCCTGACTTTGTCAATTCACATAGGATATTTATCTGAGAAAATGTACTGTTTGATCTGTGAAAGATAAAACTTGGCAACTACTTATTTCAGGACTATTTTTCCCATGATTTAGTTACCTCTTTTCCAAACATATCTTGGATGTATTTGTACAGCCCTCATCTGTGCTGTCTGAAAAAAGCTGACACTCATCCACACTTCAGATGTTTTGTTCTTCATTTTAATTGGGATATTGTTACTGCTTTTTCCTTTCCTCTTTCTTTTTTCTCACTATTGTTCTGGCTGACATATTACTTGATTTTTTTTTTTTTTAATCTGGCAGATGTCTTCATCATCATCATCCAGTTAGAGGACAGTTGATGAGGATGTATGGAGACTAGACACTAAATAGCATGAGTTATGTTTGAACTATAAACCACTTTCCATAACACTTACAGGATATCTCTTTGGGGTTATATGACTGCAAATACTAAAGCTTCATGCACAGATAGAATAAAGTTCTAAAGATTTTAGGTATTTATGTGAAATTCTGAAGCCATTTAGTTCACACTTAATGTTTAAAAACAGATTTTGAATATACAGGACATTATATTATGTTTTTTCTTTCACCTAATATTACGGTGTTTTCTAATATCTCCAAAATCTAACACCATCTATTGCAACACCTTCATCAATTTTTAGGAATTTTTCCCTCTAGGAACATTTGTTTAATACCTTTTTTCCCCTACTTTGACTCAACGAGTCTCTTCACAGAATTTCATATCAGTTTTGGACTTTATGATTCTTGTCAATAAAATAAGCTTTACGACAAAGTCTTCCAACCTGTTCCTTATAGTAATTAAAAATTCCAAAAGTGTTCAGTCCCCTGCCAGAGCCAGAAGTGAAGCGAGCGTCTTAAACCACACTGAATTGGGGAATTTATGCACTCTTTGTGGGGTCATCTGATTCTTCTAATTTTATGCTGTGCATTACACTACTTGTTATACAACATGGTAAATGGCATAAAAATCTTTAAAACACATTATATAGGGAAAAAATAACCTTTAAATCAACTATCCAGTATAATAACTGTGGTTTTGTAGACACAAGCATGCTGTAGATGTATAGTGTTACTTCTCACCATAGAAACTGTATTTGAAGACAATGTAATTACCACATATATAAAGAACTGGAAAAGCACAAAAATAAAAGAAAAATGTACTTATCCCATGCCATGACAAGCTTACTGAGGCTTTAGATGAATATATATATTTATAAAATTGCCTTTGACAATTCACAAGATCTGATTATGTGGCAGGATGCTCTGACAAAGGATTTGATTATATGGCGCATTGAGCTGTGGCTAGTAAATAATAACCTTCTCTGTTCATGCTTCTACTTGTTATTGTTAGAAAAGTGGCACAATATTGAAAATTAGTAAGTGCCATAAACAAATCACTTATTGATACAGGACAGCACGTACTGTTTGGAAAAGGTAAAGAGGGTAAGCCTTTTTACTTCTGCTGCATCAAGAATTTTATAAGTGGCTGCAGGTGAAATGTAGATCCTTATGCAGGAGCCATAAATGGACCAACGTGAGTAACACAGGAAAAGATGCTGTATATTTTATTTGAAAAATATTGTAAATTTTTATGGATGGTAGTTTCTTAGCAAGTGTTATCTGATCAGTTCTAGTCAGAAATGAGAATGTGCTTGGTGATAGTTAAAATGTTCAAAGTGGTTTAAATTCAAGTCTACTCCAAAGTTTTCATCTTTCTAAAAATTAATTTCCAAATCTGTATCTTCTTTCAAATTCATGCTACAGTAAAAACAAAACAAACAAACAAAAAAACCACCTTCTTACCACTTTCCTAAACAACAAACTCTAAACGATAATGTCTATAAGAATGACATAGTCAGTGTCAGGGCCCTGAGGGCACTATCCAACCTTAATGCCCTTTCTCCCCAGCTCCCCTGTGACGGCCCAGGATCGCATTTCAGCTCACCCCAAGGCCCTCAGTCCCTCACCGGGGACAGAGCCAGTAATGGAGCAGTGGACATTCAAGGATTTGTAAGATTTGAACAGATGCTAAATAAACTCACAACAAAATACTGTAACGCCCTGCTTTAGCAGGTATGCAGGTATGATCCTAGCAGAATGATTGGGGTATGGAGTCTGCAAAACCTGTTGACTTCAGTGGAGAAAAATCCTCCAATAATATAGAAATTACGCTAGATAAATGGAAACCTTCTGACATAGTTCTCAGCATGCTTTGCTTCATACTTACCAGAACTTAATAGAAACTCATTGTAGTATTCCATTTATACTACAGAATATAGCAAAGACGCCAGTCAGATGTTAGCACACATACTACCAGATACCATAAAGACAGACTTTTTTTTCTTCAAAATAATTTTCCTTCTGTTCTCTCCTCCAGGGGATTTTCCTTTTCTATAAAAAAAATATAACAAATGAAATTACTGGATTGGTAGGTATGTTGTCAAATCATACAAAATTTGACAAAAATTCTAAAGGAAAAATTATGTTTAAATTGTAGTTAAGTCTTTTCAGTGTGGAAAACTGCATTTTGCAGAAGAAACCGAAATTTTCCAGCAAACCTAGTGCTGATATTAACTATGTTATCTTTTTTTACTCTACAGTGCATAACAATAGGTTTGAAATTCTTTGCACAATGACTTGTCATGTCTTGTCATTTATCTTGTAGTACTGAATCATTAAAAAAAGTTATTACACTTATAGAACCATAGAACCATAGAACAACACAGGTTGGAAGGGACCTCGAAAGATCATCTGTTCCAGCCTCTTGTGGAAAAGGGAGCCTAGATGACATTATGTAACACCCTGTCCATTTGCATCTTATATGGCTGAAATGTTTAGAAATACAATTTTTAGTACTTAAAGGCCCAAGTCTTTCTTTATGCATATAGGTACACTGTAGACTGATGATAGTAGTATATAATTCTACTTTTGTTATTACTGGGACTATGACAAAAACTCAGAATATTCAATTTCCTATTTCAAAGTATCTTACAAGAGAAACAGAAAACTCTTGAATCTATAAATAAATTAACACAAACTGAGTAGAGATTAACAGACTGTGTAAAACACATTAACATAAATATTGGGGTTTTTTTAGGCTGATATACAAGACATGGGCATTTGGTAGTCTGTAAGTTGGCATCATCCTAAAGACTTTGGTTTAACACAATTTAGCACCAGAAACTACTGTGACATATTATTAATAATCAACATTCATAGAATAAAATAGCTAATTTACAAACTTGGGTTTGAAGCCGATAGTAATATTTCCCAAATATTTCTGTTTCACTGAAGTTTTCCTAAAAATTTAATTTCAAATTAAATTGAAAATAAAAATTGTATGGTTTATTATTTGATAAACAGCAAGGAAATCTAAAATAGAGCATTAATTGGAAATTACGTTCTCTAAAAAGTTAACAAAGAAGAAAAATAGTGAAACTCCAACAATGATACAGTTCATCACCAAACTGTTAAGTGCTGCAATACTGCCTTTTAAAATTGGAAAGGGTTTCAAAATGTGTTGAAGAAGAAGTCAGAGGGATCTAGATAATTGAAATAGAAGTTGTTGAAATTTCTTAGGTAAAAGTTTGTTCTGAAATATATAGGGTACCCTCATCTGAAACAGAATCACCCAAAATTATACATGAGGATTTTTTTAAAAAACAGGGAATGAGATGGAAAGTATTTTAGATAGGATTAGCCAAATAAGTACATCTTCACTTTCAAGTTTTTAAAGAACACGTGTTAAATACAGTGGAAGTACATGCTGATATAAAAGACGTATTTGAAATCACAACTATTAGGAAAGTTTTATTCTTTTTATTATCATCTTTATATGGTTTTATTCTTGCTTTTTTTTCAGTCTAAAGACATGGCATAACTGACAAAAGGTCATTACATATTTTGGTCCATGCATTTATATTTTGAGGAAAATAAAATCAGTTTAACAGGTTAGCTAGATCCACCAAGAGCCTTTTAAATATATCTGGTGTTTATTACCTGTCTAATCAACAAGTTTGATTACTTCTTCATTTTCCAGAGAGATTACAGCAGCCTTTTGCAGCGCTACCTAATTTTATGTTTACATTTACAAAGATACTGTACAAAGAAAAGAGGGCATATATTAGTTGTGTTAAAACAAATGTAACATTTAGTGAGGTATTTCCATTTATGGACTAAGTACAAGATCACATCTCTGTAAGACACTAATACAGTATGATTTATGACTAAAAATATGAGATCATTTTCACTGATTTATTGGATTTAAAATTAAGAGTGCATGACCTCTCAAACAAGACAAGAATAAGGATGTCACAGCTTGGTTTTACCTAGTGTAGAAAGATTTGTGGACTACTGCACAGAGAAAACAAGATTACAAACGACCCAAGCAACAGAGATGAGTAATCCTTAAGGACACTGCAAAGATTTCAGTGAAAGTTACAGTCCACTGGAAATGGTACATGCATCAACATGTTCAACAGAGTAGAGACTGCCACACGAGCATCTCCAGGTGTTCTTCCAAACCCTTCTGAGTTCACTACCATTTACAGGGTACGTACAGCATGAAAGGGAATTCTTAAATCTGTCAACTAAGTATTTGTACAACCGAAGTGCTTATTTTCTCTTAGAGTGAGACCAATCAAGAAATCATTTATTAGACTAGAAGAAAAATACATATTCTTCATTTACTCTAACTGATATGTCTCTCCCTATATTCCCATACTCTCTATGCTAAAGATTATTCAGAATACAGATGTAGGAGTGTTTCAGGAAAGGTAGAGCAGAGGATTTTTCAATGGTTTCATGGTACTATTGGGAACTAATTTACTTTAAAAAAAGAGTGAGAGAAAGAGATACATGGACTATGAGCTGGTGGATTTTATTCTCTTCAAAACCAAATTTCTCAAATAAAGCAAGTATTTTGATATTCCAGCTTTGTCCCTAATTTCAAGGGAACTTCCAACACCATAAACTATATGGAAGCTTTGAGAATTTAAACTACAGCAGACAGTAGAACATCTCAGAGAAAGGAAAAAGTAAGAAACAGTTGAAAGAAGAAGAGGAAATTATAAAAATTCAGGAAAGAGAGGAATGTTATAGTCATGAAAGGTAGACAACTAAGGAGACAAAGAATTTAAGATAAGAGGAAACAAGAAAAATTAAAACAAATCAAGCAAGAAAAACATTAAGTCAATTATGAGCTTGGTTACCTAGCCAAGAAGTTAGAAGTAGAAAAACAATAAATAATAAATATTCAGTAAGAACATGAAAGTTGGAGAGACTAACTTAACATACAAAAAAAAACCAATGATGGCTAATTATTATTATGTATGTGTTCACAGCTCCATGTGGCCATGAGAAATTTCTATATATTTTTACATAGTGACTTGAGCCATCTTTCAAGGAGGTAGGTAAGAATTTCTTTGGAGACTTTAGATGCAATGTGAGGAAAACACCTCAGTCCTCAGTTCACTGCTGTGTACAATTGAACATAGTGAAAAAATCCTCATTATGAAAAAAAAGCACTCTTTCCTATTTCATAATGCAATAATATCTGTCTAATAAGGCAGACATATAAAACTTCTGAGTTTCTTGTGTTCTCACCCCTTACACTCTACATCATCTGTATGTTTCATTGCAGAAGTGATGCTGTGACTGGGTCCGTAATGAGGTTGTATCCACAACTTACAAAACTGCAGTAACACTATTGCTTCACACACAAAAATGTTTCCAGAAAGTTTTCATCTCTCAGACTTGGAGAAACGACTGCAAATCATGCCTGTTACTACTTTACAAAATCTCCTTGTAGGTCTATGCATGTTTAAATAAAGGCTGGTTCTAATCTGAAAATGTGAGCCTATTTATCTTTTGCATGCTTACACATCCTAGTAGCAGATGTTGGGGAAGCACTTGAAAGGAAGAAAAAGCTTTCCATTTTTAACAGGGTGAATTTCAGAACAGAGCAAGCAACACATGGACTTTTAATGATAATGTTTGCCTACAGTAAACAGCACACTTGGTAAGTCCTGGTTTTATTTGGGCTGCATATATATAATTTCTAAAGTACATTTTACAAAATGAAGAAAATTCCAGCAAAGTACACTTGTGAATGTGTAAACAGTGTAAGGGATTAGGGAACAGACAATCTTGCAATACAACCTAGTAATAAGCTATCTAGCTGGGTTCAGAAGAATTTTAATTTAGTGTGTTGGGCTTCTCCCTTGTTTTCACAGTAAAAAAGCAGAGATTATTTTTTTTTAAACTTTGGAAACTCGGATTTGAGCTCTAAAACCAAAGTATGCAGGGATTTTCAAGATAGTGATTTAGCCATAATTCTCTTTGTATTCAGCTTAGTAGAGAAGCTCTGGAATACCAAATATTCCCAGAACCTGAAGTACAACAAAATGAGGACAATATATATATTTATATATAAATAAAAGAATAATTTAAAAAGCACAGAAAAAATGTAGTGACAGACAATACAGGCCAAACTTTTGAAAGTATTTACTAGACCCAATGCTAAAAGGAAGCTGAAGTAAGTATAATTCATCCATTCAGGTGCAAAACATCCTTTAACCCTACTTTAATGGACTCATACAACCAAAAGGAACGCAGGAAATGCTCTGAAAGAGCTGGTAATATGATCCTGGCAGAGAATGTTCCAAGTAGAACAAGTAATGAGAATGAGAAAATGTTCCACTTCAGAAAAATCTGGTGTTCAACTGATTGTCCTTTGATGTGAGACACTAGTCTAAAACAATTTGAATTCAAATGTATTATAAAATGTAGTGACAAGACTACTCTGGATCAGTTGTGTCCTTCTAACAAGAACTACCTTAACCAAAAAAACTTTTTCTCATTTTTACTCTTCAGATGATTTTCAATTCAAGGTGAAGATGTCAAAATTGTAATGTTAGATGGAAGAACTACGAATACTGATCACAGCAAAGGACCTCTGTTGGAAGTCAGCTGTTAGTACACCATTTAGTTTTACATCTATTCTCAGTAATTTAGTGATTGAAACAAAATATAAGTGTAGGAAGCATTGTGTAAAGTTTTAAGTCTTGGTAAAACTATCCTTTCTCTTAAGATAATCTGAAAGGTTTAAATTTATATTATTCTCACTGTTCTGGATACTTTCTGAGAAACTGCTTTTACCAAACTAACCCCAAAATCCAGTTTTGAGGACAATTTACTGTTTACTATCCACTGATGCCCTTACAAAACTGACCCTGAGATGCCTTTGTCTTTGTAAGTATTCCAGGATTGGAGATGAAGTGCATTCATGCATTTCCTTCTCTGTGTACTCCTTCTGTAGAAATTCTATAGAAATTCTTTATGTACAGAGACTGATATGATTTCATTGATTATGACAAATTATACTTTGATGACTCTGTACAAAGACTCTAATCTTCATAAGACAATACACTTCAGTGTAGTAGGGGGGCCAGAAGTCCAGTCTAGGCTGATATCCACTTGAATGAGTCCACTTCAGCAAGCTTTTCTCATAGCTCTAAGCATTCCTTTAGTAAGTCTGGCTATTTCCATTCTAACAAGGCCAGATGTGAAGAAAAGAGTTTCTTACTGGTACTGTGGGCAAAATATCAGTGCAGAGTGAAAAAATATCTCCTTTGAGGAATGCTTTTCTTAAAAACTATAATTTTTCTAAGTAAAACTTTAAAACATTTTAGTGCCTCATATTGAAATAGATATTATAGTTTGTCCACACCCTGCAGAAACATCCATAACAGAAGTATGGTGTTTGTGTGCAGACCACCTCACAATTAAAGCAGTTTGTACTGCATCTTTTACTAGCTGCATTATAATGTTACCTTAGATTTTCTACTTCTCTTTAAATGGGGTACAACTCACTAACATTGTCACCTTTGATGGCAGATAGCTCGTTTTTCTGGCAGCAACGATGCAATAAATTGCTTGGAAGATAATAACCACAGATTACTATGGAAGTCTATTGGGTTTTATTCATAGTTTTTATTGGACTATGAGAAGACCACTCTGCAGAACATGCTATTCAGCAGGTGGTGCAATTTGATATAGAGAAATCACTTCAGAGCTTAAAAGTCACATTTAGCGAAAATTAAGTGTCCTGCTTATCTGTGATAAGTTCTTAAGACCTTCATCATTGGGTTTTTTTTTGGTTGCCTACTTTTGTTGAGGCTATCAGTCAGGTTTGTCATATTCTGCAGTTGATCAGTCCCCCACATTTTCAAATAATGGAGGTACTCAAAGTGTGGTCATTAAAATGAATAGATTCATGCCTTTTAAATCACTTCCCCCCCCTCTTTTTCTAATTCAAAATTGTTACATATTACTTGTGCTTATGCTTGTGCTGCCTAATAAAGTATGGAACTAGGACAGAGGGAAATCGAGCAGACAATTTTAATCAGGAACTCTTGATAATCTCATTCTGTAAGCATGGTACTAAATCTTCCACTTTTTGTCCAGACATAGGCAGCTTCCAGGGTAACCAGTCTGGGGTTTTAAGAACTCCCTGACCTTCAGGTCCCTAGATACTGTCCTGTTGTGTACAAAAATACTGAGCAATTTTTCAGAAAAAATTGCGGTAAAGGCTTTTTGACTGAGAAGAGACAATCTGAACTTTACGTTTTTGGAACAGAATGGAATGTAAAGGAATATTTTCAGTCAAATAAAATAAATTTAATTTTATAAATCTGTCCAAGATTAAATTAATTTGAAGAATTAACAATCTAGAACACTAAACATTTATTCTTTCTTTCTTTTTTTTTTTTTTTTTTTAAATAGGATGGGGTTTTACATGTAGTTTTTAAAAATTTGGATATGACTCTCCTATCCATTATGAAGTGTTCCTTCTGTTGCTGGATGATGTTAACATGCACAGTAGAACTCATCAAGTTTGGAAAGACTTGATGGTAATGGAAAGTAATAGAGGGGAATCCATATCATTAGGTAATTTTTTCCTCTTCCAGATATATGACAAAAACTGTAAGTTTTGCTTTGCTTGCTTTTGATTATTTTTTTTTGCTCTGCTTGAAGGTTTTCATTTTCAAGCAAAACATTTGTATATGGCATTATTAATCATAATATATGAGTGCAAAATGCTTAGCTTACACAGCTAGTTGAAATTGCTATCCCATACTACACTTATTGCTATCTAGTTTTTATTACTTTTGGAACAAGTGAAGCACACAGTAAATTTCAGCCCTGATCTCATCAGTACAGTCCACATTCCCACATTCTTAAGCAGATGAAAGCTGAAATAATGACTTGCCAATTTGTTGAACATCTGCCATGGTGCTCTGAACCTACACATTACTCCATACTGTAGATGCTCAGACATGTGCAGACTTTGGGAAAAATAAATTGCATGATCTAGAACAGCTTGAAAGACCTTCCAATTGGAATATATATGATTACTTTTCTTCCAAAATAATTAAAAATGGCATTCCAACCTACATTGGCTATACTGTAAGAATTCAATTTCCATTTTTAAAGGTTTATTTTATTTTTTACTATGATAAGATTGACTTTTGAAAAAGAATTACTTTGAAATTAAAAAGAAAAGAACCTCAAGACTGGCAAAAACATTTTATTAATTTCAAATATATTTTTCACATTTGTAAGTGAAAGTATTTCTACGTGACAGGTTGAAGTGCAAAACTGTGTGTACTCTCACTACTGCAGTATTTATGAATTAGGGGAGCAGTAAGAGAGGCTGACTTTGTAGCTTAGTATTCAGCCACATTTTGAGAAGGAATAGATCACATTCCTGCTCTAAATGAAAGACAGCAAAATTTGAAACTGCACTGCTTTATCGAGTATAGGCACCTTAACTACTGAGTTACAATACATGAGATGCATAACCAGGATTCTCTTACCTATGAAGGTGAGAAGGTTAAAGTCTGAGACTCATTTCTGTACATGAGGTGCCTAAAAGGTAGGGTGTGAATGACTGCAAAAGAAAAGCAGGTTGGTGCACAAGCAGCAGAGCTAACCATGCTTGGTTGCTGATGACAAGCACACTTCATTCCTTAATCCTCCCTGACCGTTTGCCAGTGTCTATTTTGAGAAGCTTGACCAGTCAAAAAAGAGCACAGAGTCTCACTTCTGTATTCAAGCTAATCATTCAGCTACACATGTGTTGTTCAGCTGGCTATATACATGTGCTCTGTACACTGGCTACTGTTGGCCAATGTATAATGGATAACTCTACATGCCTTCTTCTCATTGAGATCTCTAATTCAGATTCTGGACATAACTGGGATGAAAGAGGCTTCTAAACCCAAAACTTAGTTAAAACTCAGCAAGATGTTCAACTGTTATTAGTCAGGGACTGATAAATAGACAGATTAACCATCAATACAACCACATTAGCCTCCTTTTCTTAACCTAAATGCTAGAAATTGTCTAATCCAAAAACTATGTATGTTAGCCAAGATTGAAAACCTAGAAATAGACATGAATATTTAAGTATACTCTTGAATCTTGTTTTCAGGTGTCATAGGGTCGGTTCATGAACTGCCAGTGTTATTTCCTAAAGGGATAATTTGTCTTTGATTTCTTCCCAAATATTATTTTGAATATTGTGAAGCAAATTGTTATTGAATGCATAGCATAAATAGGATGAAAAAGAAGTCCCACAGCTTATGAATCTTGTTGTGAACATGTAAAAATCTATTTGAAAGCAAAGGGAAATATGGGTGCTTAGCATATTAGAAAATCAGACATAGGAAATGTAGCATTATATTTTAGTTTTGGAGAAAAAACCTGTATTTTTCTATTCAAAGACAGCCTGTAATCAAGTCTCAGTGGTTGTCATCGGGGGTTAGGGAACATCTAATCTTAAGCATTTACTGAATCTGCAGTTGATCAGAACCAAACATTTAAGACATTGTACTAAATGGATTGGGCATTTGCAATGCATTATTTTCATTTACATATTTTTGTTATAGGGAGAAAACTGAGATGTCTTGACAGGCCTGATGTGTTAGAAAATAGAATAGGGACACTGGTATAAAACAGCAGGGATTTGCCTGCCTTTTATACTTTTATGTGAATGTTTCTTAAACTCCTATCTGCTCTTGCAAGCTGCCAGGAAAAATTCCACATAGCCAATGCTGAGAAAAGTCACAGAACATTCCCTTTAAATATCAACAATCTTTTGTGACTGTAGGCTATAAATATACCTTTTTTTAATTTTTATTTTTTTTACCTTTCAGGTCATGATGGCACTTCTGGTTAATATTTTACTTTTTGATATGGCTTTATCCTGGCATTTAACACAGCTCAAGAGTTGTGCACTTGTCAAAACAATAAAAATCT
The DNA here is from genome assembly GCF_949628215.1 of Phalacrocorax aristotelis. Classification (NCBI taxonomy): domain Eukaryota; kingdom Metazoa; phylum Chordata; class Aves; order Suliformes; family Phalacrocoracidae; genus Phalacrocorax; species Phalacrocorax aristotelis. The sequence goes on along the minus strand of NC_134279.1, from coordinate 45,383,536 downwards.
GAAGCATATATGATTTTTAAAGAAATGTCTAAGCATTGTTAGCATCAACAGGAAAGAGTGACAATGAAGTATGAAATAAAAGTACAGCTTTTGCTTATAGGTATCTGGCAGAAGTCCTCTTAATTTAATATAGCAATAAAAATAAAATGACAATATTTTACTTGAAATGAGGAAATATATGTCCTAATAGGTGATGGGCCAAAGCAGTAATAATTTTAATCACAAAAGACACTTAAACAGCATGATCCCAGACAAATGCATCAGAATATTTTACTGTGAGTTACTGGCTAAGCTTTTTTAGGTAGATTATTGTAGTGAGAGCAGATGGTCTCAGTTTATGCCTTTTGTTCTGCACAATTATTGATGTGGATGCTAATATGAGACAATAAGTGGGCTATTTTTTGTCTATAATTGACATTAAATGGGTAATATTGAGGAAGCATTATGACTAGTTGACAGATTCAAATCCATGTAGTCCTTACTAAAAATCATGCAAGTTCAGAATGTTGTAGCCAAATTACCACCGTAATTATCCACACACAAAAGAGAAACAGAACAAAGAATCAGCAGGGAGAAAAATCTTTCAAGGGTATTTATGGTCTGCAAAGTACCACATACAGTAAAATTTCAAATAAAGAGAGGTGGCATTCAAGAACCCATTCATCCTCATGTTGTATATGCACCCTGACATGGGTATGTGCCCTGCCCAAACAGCTGGTGTGGTTCTCATGTGTACAAACACCTGCTGGTGTACCCAGAGTCGGTCTCTGAGAGCACCAGCTTCCACCCAGGAAGACCAAGTTTTTGCCCTATTAGGGCTGCACCTTCTTTGTATCTAGTAAATAGCAAAATGAAATCAGTCTAGCCTTGCTGATAATTAGCAATATTCTTTACTCTCTTGTTTCTGAGTTATTAATGATGAACAAATGAGAATCAGGAAGCCCAAAGGTCTTCTGTGTTTGTTTGGTTTTTTCCAAAGCAGTTAATGTTTGCAATGTTTTTCTTTAAAAGATGTCAGTGTTTAACCTGTACATTAGTATAATTAAGAGCGAGAATACATTTCTTACAGATATCAGGAATCTATTTTTGGAAGGTTTTAGGACCAGATTAAACTAACATCTGTCAGAAATGTCATTGGGAGAGCTGATCCTGCCTGAGGCATGAAAGATGGACAAGATAATCTCCTGAGGTTCCTTCCAAACCCATTTTCTGTGATTCTGTGGTAATGTACTGTAGTAGGCTTTGACCAAGAAAAAAACATTAAATTTAAGTTGGTATTTGAAAGTTTTAGTACATAACTGATATCTGTAATGCTTTCTAGCTCACATACAAATCTGTGCTAGTTCAAAATTACTGAGACACAGATATTAAGCATATATATACATTTGTTAGATGCACTGTAATTTTCTCCTTAACCTTAGCTTTAGGATGATTATAAGATATTAACTGCTTGAACTGGATCTACCCTGATTTTAGCAGTCTGATGAAGAAAAAAAGGATCTTTTTAGCAAAACTAATGTGAAATCCTGATCACGTTCATACCAGCAAAGGTTTGATACTGGCTTTTTTTTTTTTTTTTCTGTGATGTTTAATACAGATGAGTTTTCCTACAGATGAAAGAAATGGTGATGTTCTGCATTTTCTAATGCAGATGAGCAATAGAAGTTGTGCAAGTTTTTAAAATATACAGATAATTATTGGGCCATATTTTTTTCTTCAGGAAACAACCTCTTCTCCCCAAGATATTTCAAGCGGAAAGAGTCAATGGACTACCTGAGAAGAAAGTCTGTGCAGGTCAAGTTTTTGCACCAGGATGCTGAAAGATATTTGGACTCCACAACCACACACAAGTTCTAGACTTAGAAAAATCACTACAATAATAATGTTTTAACATGATCTCTCTGTCATTTTGGCAAATCAGAGAACCTGTTTTGGTAGTCTGCATTTCTGTGAAGGGGAAATATTAAGTTTGTTTACTTTAGACAGAAGCTTGCAGAATTCAGAGTGTTTTTGGAAGAAGTTTCCATAAAAATGTGAGAGACACTATTTGGTTTCTTTATAGGACCTTCTATTTTCAAATATCTTGATGTACTCAGTTAAAAGTAAGTAATCTGTACTGTAACACATGCTTATGTTAGATACTGTGCAAGCATCACAATAACACTTCACAGGCTTCTGATATTCATACTTTCCGGCAGCTGGACACACTTAGCCTTCATATTCTTAAGACAGCTGTATATTTTACTAATTCTGCAGTTCTTGTATGAAATTATTCCTTAATGATAATGTGCATTTACATTTAAAATCTCATCTTAGGCTATTATATACTTCTGTGTTATCCTGAGGGGGTGTAAATAGGCAGAGCTTGGTTGAGTTCAGTGGAGGTTTGTCAATATGCATCTGCTTGATAGCTGGTCGCTTATTTTCAAAGCAATATGTAATTTAGGAAGATCAAGAATAGGTTTGGTAAATAAGCACTATGATATTTACCTTTTCCTTGGATGACAGCTAAAACATACACTCAACATGAGAATGTTTATTTATTATGATGAGAAATTATGTACTGGATTCTAGAGAGAATTCAACTAAAATTGAAATGACACTGTTCAGTTCTGCTGCAGTCAGTTTCTGAAAGATTCATCTTGTAGGTGAAAATTTTCCATCAAGGGAATTACAGCTTGGCTTTGTATGGAATGTGCAGTGATTTACCTTGTTCATAACTTGGTCGATTATTCCATTGACCCTTACATGAAAGCTGTCAATAGGGGAAGAAGGTGGGGACAATGCTTTGTCCACTGTGGCTGATTTAAATAGGAATCTGTATGCTTGTACTTGTAATCGTATCTTTATATTTTATTCAATTAAAAATTCCACCCTTTTCATGGCTCAGCTGTTTTTCTTATTTGATTTGACTTCTGGATTTTAGGGTTTTGTGCATGTTAAGATAAATTATTACTTATCAACATGATCAAGTTTATTTGTAAATAGAGACTCAACTGTAGATTAGTGATAAAAGATGCCCTTGTATTTCATGTGCATATTTTTACTCCTGAATTTTGTGCAAACTGCACAACATCCAATGGCAGAATGACAGAAGACTTGCAACTTCTCACTTTAAATGAAAATTCACATAATAACTAGTTTTGGTATGTGTACTGAAAACTGTGCCCTTATCTAAGTTTTCTTAAATCATTTCAAATCAAATAAAATTAAAATCTCTATGTTTCCAATATTTTTACTTTATCATGATCACTGTGTAATTTATTTGCATACTGTGTTATGTCACCTGCTGTCCCAGAAAAGTTTAAATAATGTAACTGATTCACTTAAAACCAAGCAAAATAAAAGGGAAGCTCCTGTTCTGACTTGGTTTGTCACAGGAGAAGATAACAGATTACAGACTGCAGCTTATGAAAGGAAGCATTCTGAGCCCCTTTGAACAAGTTTTACTACACAAACAGATCACAGTTGTCAGAACTGGCCAGTCAAATATTTACATAGGTTTTCCAAGAGATTAAAACCCATCCTGCACCCCATCTCCACAGGGGAAAAAAAATTATTTTGGAGAGAAGGACTGAGTAGATAAAATTATACTATTACCCTAATAGTGTTTTTAATTACTTTTTTTCTGCAAAAGCTCCACTGGACATCAGTTAGTAATGTTCTGAAGGGAAACTAACCACAAATCTACATCTGAGTTTTTTACTTTTCTTGTCTGCACTCTGTTCTTCTTTCATTAGCTTCTTTCATTTTCAACGGCTTTGTAGAAATTAATCTTATCATGTATGTATTTTTAAGCAGTGTATATGGATCTTCATCTACTTTTTCACTGGGAAAAACATTATACATATACTTTAGTAAGGCTCTCAACTGTGTTCTACTGTCTTCCATAAGATCCTCACAGAGAAGCTGGTGAAGGGTGGGCTATATGAGTGGATAGTGAGGTAGATTGAAAACTGTTTGAACAACTGAGCTCAGAGAATTTATCAGTGGTACAAAGTTTAGGTGGAAGCCAGTAACTAACGGTGTGCCCCAGGAGCTGATACTGTGGCCAATAATGCTCAACATCTTCAGTGATGATCTGGATGATGGTACAGAATGCACCCTCAGCAAGTGTGCAGATGGTACAAAACTGGGAGGAGTGGCCAATACATTACAGGCTTGTGCTGCTATCCAGAGGGATAGGCTGGAGAAATGGGCTGACAGGAACCTGATGAAGTTCAACAAGGGGAAATACAAAGTCTTGCATCTCAGGAGAATAACCTTAGGCACCAGTACATGCTGGGTAACAGCTGCCTGACAAGCAGCTTTTCCAAGAAGGAGCTTGAGTCCAACCGGACAACAAGTTGATCATGAGCAAACAGTGCCCTCACGGCAAAAAAGGTCAACATCATCCTGGGCTACATGACGAGGAGTGTTGCCAGCAAGTCAAGGCAGGTGATCATTCATCTCTACTGAGCATGGGTGAGGCTGCATCCGGAGTGTTGTGTCCAGTTCTGGACTCCCCAGTACAAGGAAATTATGTGCTTGGTGGAGCTGTTCAGTCTGAAGAAAAGAAGGCTCAGGGGAATCTTTACAATGTGTATTAATACCTGATGGAAGGGAATGAAGACAAGTGAGTCAGACTCTTCTCATTAGTACCCACCAACAGGATAAGAGACAATGGGCACATGAAATTACATGTGAAAATAAGAAAACACTTTTTAATTATGAGGATAGTCAAACAAGTTGCCCAGAGAGGTTGTAGAGATATTCAAAGCCCAGCAGGACACAGTCCTGGACAACCTTCCCTAGCTAGTTCTGCTTGAGCATGTGGGTTGACTAGATGATCTCAGGAGGTGCTTTCCAACCTCTACCTTGCTATGATCCTGTGAACTGAAGTCCTACACAGTTGCTATGTTCTTTACAGTGCCCTTCAGTCTACCACTACAAGACAATTCCATAGCAGTAAGGCATCTTTTATTGCTTCAGAGGCAAAATCAACTCTTCACTGCTTGCAAGTGTTATGCAAGTGAGAATTCAAATAAGCGCTTGCAGAAACACTTCAGAGCACACAAGAAATTTGAAAATACAAAGTTTTCACCACAAGTAGAAGACAATGTGAAACCCTTTTTGGGGAAAAAATGTTACTAAATTAAAAAAGTATATGATTTAAAAATTAATATAAGGTAGTTAAATCTCTTCTGGCTAAAAAAATAAAAAAAAGAAATCAGCCAAAAAACCCCAAAAGAACAAAATTATCCTAGTCAGGAACAGCTATCTTTTTCTGCTTTTATTCACATTTTTAAACAACTGTGCTGTACACTTGAGATTAAAATTTGACATACTCTCTAGTCAGCAAACTCTGCAGCACTATCCCTAAAGAAACAGTTCATTTCTCTTATGCAAAGGGACTCCTAGTAGCTCTGAGGGATTCTTTAAAAATGTCAATTCTCTAATGATTCTTTGACCAGATACAGTGTTCAAAGAGGATTTTAACAGCACCTGGTTTGGATGGGAATGTTTCAATCTGAGCAGCACACACCTGTTATTTTTATGACATTCAGTTTGCAGACACATTATCTTTGTGTCTAAGACAAAAAAAAAAAAAAATCTGTGCTGAGACAACAAATAGACAACTAGCTACTCTGTTACTGCTTGAGTCTTCTGGGTACAGATCCTGACATTCTCCCTACTGATTTTTTGCACAGACCTGAACCTACTGCATAATGAATGTTAAATTGTAGAAGTAGTCTGGCTAAAACAGGCATCTAACCTGTAGGATGTATGTCTACTATGGGACCTGGAGTGCTTCTCAGCATGCTCTGGCTATATCCTGACTCCAGAATTGGTTGAGAAACAGGCACAGGTCACCTTTGCTCCATTTTTCACCCCACCAGTAAATAGAGAGCTCACAGTTGCCAAAATTGCCATCTTGCCCAAAAAGCTAAAAGACAATGATCCTTTCATCCTCGTTTCCAAAGGGAAAGAACATCTTCCTGGAGAGGCATGGTGGTATCATATACAGAATACCAATGTTAGAAAGACACCATTGGCAGAACAGACTTTGTATGATGGTACAGGACACCCACCCTGATTTCCTGCAGAATCAAACCTGGACTTGCATCTTTGCAGGGAGCGGAATGTTATCCTCCCTGCTAGATAGCAAGGAATGAGGACTCCAGGGCTCACCATAGAGTGTGTCTGCCCCAGTCGCAATATAGCTAAGGCAGCCCAATTCCCTTTCCTTTTATCTTCAAAGTTTGTTTACTACATTGAGCACAAAACAAGTTATTTAACAAAACAAGTCAGTCATTACAGCTTGATTTTCAACTACTTGAAAAGGTGCACTTTGCTTTGGAAAAATAAGGTTTCTGAATTAGTTTCAGAAGTATGTACCTCACACCTTATTTTGCATCTTATCTGACAAGAACGAAGAAATGCAAACCAAAAGTACTCTTTCTGTGCTGTCTAATTCCAAAGGCTTCATGAATGAACTATTGTGAGAAGGCATTTTTTTTTAATACAGCTCACATTTAGTGAGCTTTCAACATACCCAATGTGGTGCAGTTAATCTGAAATGAATTATCTCAAAACACAGTCATAAAATATATTTGCTTGTTTGTGAGGGGAACTCTGTCGGACCAAGGTCCAAGACACACTAGAGCATCTTCAAAGTGAGATATAGATACTATGAATTCCTAATATGTCTCTTTGTGACAGATCTGTACATTTCATTATAAGATCTGGACACTGAAATGGAAGATAGCCATCAGACTCAGAGAGGTAACACTTCTGGCTTATGAAGGCTTTCTAATCAAACATCAAGCAGCACTAGAGATGGATCAAGGCATGCTAATAAAATCTATTGGGTTTGTGGCTGTGTTTTAGCACCCTGACACCTTATTCAAGTAACATTCACTCAGCAGCTTATCTATTTCAGAGATCCCTTCTTTTATTTTTCTAATACAGGTATGAAACACTTACCATTTTGTTTAACATTGAAAACTATAAGAAACATATAAGCATATGCTATGTATTCCACCACATATACCTGTGAAAATCTATAAATATTTTCTGTTGATTTGAAATCCTCACTCAATCATTTTTTCTGAAGTCAGAAATAGCTTATGTATGTTTATGGAGGCCTCTGACTGTTATCAGGCAACCAGTTTACTTTTAATTTTAGTTAATATCATTAGCATCTAGAGAACACCATGATAAGCCCACTGACACAGGCACAGAAGTTCTCAGGGGGCTACACACATGGGAAGAAATAGCTGTCATTCTTTACAGATAGCACTGCACGGCTTTTACAGCATTGCTGAGACCAGGTCTGCATGGAGGAGGAAGACAGCAGCTTCAGCATACCCTTGCCTTTGTTCCTTCCCCTAGAGCTGTGATATTTCTCCTGTTTCTGTGATTTGTCTCCTTTTCCAAGGCTGCACATGCTGCAGGTGTGTATGGTCCCTTGGCATACCTAAGCAAGGACTACTAAGGCTCTTCAGATTACATCTCAAAAGACATTCAGGTATAGTGCTGTAGCTGGGTTCTCAGTAGAAATGTGATTAACAGCAATTAGTTAAGCAGTTAAATTCTCTCTTACATACTAAAAGGGGAAACATCGTCAGGGATCCAAAAAGTGATTCACAAAGTCTTTAGGAAACCCGAAGAATGTTGCAGAAAGAGGGCCTCATACGGAGTTGTTGGTTTTTTTCCTCCTCTCTCTACTTTAAAGGCTTGCCTGAAATGCAGTTTTACCAGGACCCAAAGATCAAACCTACTTTCCTTAGGAACATGCGGCAGAATTTCCAGAGATGAGCAGGCCAGACTAGCAGCCCACCACCACTGAAAGAAGGGGTCCTGTTTCCCCAATGTCTGTCTCCCTCCCTGCTGCCAGCCACATGCTTCCCTGATTTGTCTTACACCCCTCCAGTCCTTGCCAAATCCCTTATTGAGCCTTCTCAACTCAGTAACTCAGGGGAAAGAAAAAAAGGATAATTATGGATTAATTAAATGAACTAGGTTGTGGGATGTCCAGCAGGAATTGGGGAGGGTCAGAATTATAAACCTGGGAGCATGGAACGGCAATTGAGATTGTCCCTTTCTAATGACTGTAAGACTTCAGATGCTCTAGAAACCTTAGCCTAAGCTGCCTCTCCAAATCATAAGGCTGCAAGAAGAAAGAAAGAGACCAGTTCCAGACTTCCAGATAATTTCTGCTGTTTATACAGCAAAAGAATCTGCAATCTCACATCACTTTCCTCAAGGAAATAAAGTGATTAAACAATAAATAAGTAGATTGTATTACTAACTAATGTAATAATTATTAATACTCAGACTCCCTCCTAAAATAGAATGCATATAACATTTATATGAGTTAGTAAGAGGTGTTCAGACCAAACTTATAGTATTTGGGGCTGGAAAATATGCTTATGAGATTTTTTTGGTTGGTTTGTTCCCCCCCCCCCTCCCAGTTTACCCATTTGCCCCACTTGCATACAGTTTCCCACAGGCAGAGTGCTAACAATGAAGTCTATACATTGAAAAATATGTTTAATATAGCTCCAAAGTAAGTAAGAGACTGTAAGCACAGACAAAACCTAATGGGATGTGGCATATTTCTGTCTGTATTCCCAGGTCAGATATGGGTCATTGTTGTAGTGCTCCAGAGATCACAGAATCACAGAATCACAGAATACTAAGGGTTGGAAGGGACCTCTGGAGATCACCTTGTCCAACCCCACTGCTTGAGCAGGGACACCTAGAGCAGGGGGCACAGGAACGCGTCCAGGTGGGTTTTGAATGTCTCCAGAGAAGGAGACACCACACCCTCCCTGGGCAGCCTGTTCCACTGCTCTGTCACCCTCACAGGAAAGAAGTTTTTCCTCGTATTCAGGTGGAATTTCCTGTGCTCCATCTTGTGCCCATCGCCCCTTGTCCTGTCCTTGGGCACTACTGAAAAAAGCCTAGTCCCATCATCCTGACACCCACCCTTTAGGTATTTATAAACATTGATAGGATCCTTTAGGTATTTATAAACATTGGTAAGATCCTCCCTCAGTCTTGTCTCCTCCAGGCTGAACAAACCCAGGTCTCTCAGCCTTTCCTCATAAGGGGGATGCTCCAGTCCCCTGATTATCTTGGTAGCTCTCCGCTGGACTTGCTCAAGCAGTTCCATGTCCTTTTTAAACTGGGGGGGTTGGGGGGAGCAAACCTTGACACAGTACTCCAGATGTGGTCTCACTAGGGCAGAGTAGACGGGGAGGATAACCCTAGAGATAGGGGAACAGTGTGGCTAATGATGTTATATCACCATTTCAGAACAGGATCTCTTGCATTCAGTATTTCACCAAGGTGTCACCTTATGTAGAGAAAGTCAGGAATGCTCATGGCCTTCATGATTTATAGTGCTTTAAGTTAGATTATACTTTGAACAATGTTCATTATGTTTCCAACTCTCCCTCACTGAGGAAAAATGTTTTAATTTGATGAAAGATTATTGCAACAAATTGTTAAAAGTATTTATTAGTTTAAGGCAGTGAACCTTTTACTTAATTTAATCATGTAGAAGTGTAGAAGTGATTTGCCTTTTTGTGTTTTGCTGACAGTAACAGTTAAATGAAAAGGTTTTGTAAACATGTCAGCTTTGATGCAACATTTCTGGCAGATGAATGACATTTTTGGGTGACTACTAGCCAATTGCTCTAACTTCTTTTGCTTTTCTGGTGACCCAGGTGTGGTCATATGGTATCATATAGAAAAAAATATTGCAAAACAGAGTTCTTGATGAAAATTGTAAAAATGTGGAGCTTTCAGATCTCACAGGTTAATGTTTTACTATGCATATTTTTCTTCCCTATTACTGATGTGTCTTATTTTATTAGCATATATTAAATAAAATTTTGAATGAACATATTTGCAGCAGTTCTCCAGAGCAAACAAAATGAAATCTGCCAATTCATTTCGTAAATAGGCCTTGGTTACATTTTACACTTACTCTATATTCATACTCCTGTAAGAGGCTTTGCAGATGGTAAACTACATACAGATTGTTGAGAAAACTCTAGAATTATAACCTGAAAATGTTCCCATAGTCACGCATTCTCACTGATACCTCTGCATATTCATAAGCTTTTGGGAATTTGCACTGAGCACTTAATGCATCTCATCCACCTCTCCTCCCTCCCACCCCAACCTGCACAGAGACTGGATTGTCATTCATTTCCATTATTAGAAGTACTCTTGTGCCTGAAGAATATGCTTTATCTTCAGCAATCTTATGTTGCCACACTAAGTACATTGCACAAATATTTGTACGGAGAACACACAACCTCTGTAAGTATTGTCTTCTTTTCTAAAGATGAAAATTTCACAATTTTAGTAAACTGAATGTGTACATAATGGACACAGCTTGAATGTTTAAGTAGGGTAAATGACAGTGTTGGAGACACAACCCCCCCCATAACTGTGATTAGTAATATTTTATTGAAAATCAATTGTTCAAGAAGAAAGCAATAGTCTGGGAAGTAGTGGAAAAACCTGGATGCCCAGGATCTTATTGTGACCTGATAAAGAGTGCACCCCTGGCACTTCCATAGGGTGAGTGTCCTAGCTCTCACTACTGCCTGTGCGAAGCCCATTTTGTGTAATGGCATTGTTATTTCTGGACACAGAATGTCATCACCTTACTGAAATCTGCTAGCTGTGCAAACAGTGATACGCTTGCAAAAGAGAGTCAGAGAACTACCTTGTGCATTTTCCATCAGTTTTTATCTTCGTATATTGGCAAGGAGGGGAAACATGTATCTGCATGGCAAAAGTTTATCACTGGATTACAGTGAAATTTAGAAGTCCATGCCTGATGAACTCCTATCCTTTTGAGATGTTTGTTTTAAACACCAGACATAACTTTAGAGCACTGAGAGGGGGAAAAGAAAATAGCTTATTCCACTAATTCTTGGCAAATTACAAATTCTTAAACTTTATAATTTTTTCCTGCCAATGTACAATTAATCTTGTTGTTTCTGTGGATGTTTATGTCCACTTTAACTTCATGGCTTCTCAGTTTGCATTCCTCACTGTGGGATTCAGATCACAGGCCTTGCTTGTAAATGAGGCCTGGAACTGTCAAGTTCTTTGATGTATGTGAGGTTTTATGTAAGTGTCCATTTGCAAGTGGATTGCTCAAATGTGTGAGTTACCTTTCCACATAAACAACTGCTGGACAAGGGCCTGAAAGAGGTTCTGTACACCAGCATTTTATTAATTTATCTTGTTCTGCACCAACTTGGTGGATTATAGATTATGCTTGGGGACTCCTTGAGCAAGTATTTATTAAGGAAAACAGCAGCATGATGACAAACACATCAGCTTATTCAGCATCTTTAGTCTGTTAATTGATATATACTTATACACCTGAAATGCAAGGTTTAAAACTGCCAGTCATGCTCATTTATTATAAACCACCAAAAGGCAGCTGCCTAAGGACTTTTTAACAATATTTTTTTCAATATCATATTGATTTTGCAATAATCAGAGTTGATGGAACCAACATGGGAATATTGGAAGATGTATGTCTAACAAATCATGCAAAATATTTGCCAACAGGTAACACATCACCAGTCAGCTTTTAGAAAACCTGCAGTGGTATACAATTTCCTGCATAAAGGTTTATCCTGTTTAGGACCAATAAGCAACACTGCAGTACAAATTAATCTGCACTTATTTCATCTGATGACCAGAGTACTATACAAATAACAGGGCCTAAATATTGGCCTTTCAGATATTTTCCAGATGCTCAGAATAAAGAAAATGGAAGATCATGAAGGCTGAAATAGGCAATCTATTCACACCATCTAACTCCAGCCACCTAACTACCTGAATTGGGAGTCTAGACTATATAATGATGTCTCCAGAGAGCAATGCAAAATACTGAGGCCCCAGAGCACTCCTGGGGCTCTGACTGCAGAAGGTGCGCCAGCTCCTTGCTCAGGCATCTTGGTCAGATGGGAGTACATCAGTTGTGATGCAGTAATCTGCTTCTTACTGCTTAGGAATGTTTTGTGTTGTTATATAAATTGGTAGAGGGGAAAAGTAGAACTACAGCTTGGTTCACCTGGAATATCTTGTGTCTTCTGAAGCACTACCCTGGCACAATCTGCACCTCTGTATATGTGGCTCTGCAGGCTCCTGCTTTGTCCCTCCACTTGTTTTAAGTGGCATGCAGAAAGACACTGGCGTTTTTTTTTTTTTATTAACCAATGTTTTTCTTTTTCTTTTCTCTTTCTTGGGGATTTTTCTTTGCCTACTATGTTCACTCCTTCATTTCTAATAAGGCTAATCGGCACCTATGCTGCGCTCTGCCATTCCTCCTTAAAACAGCTACCATAGTAATAAAAAATTTCTCTTTTTTCCCCAGTACACATATACTGATACCTATCTGATGCATTAACGTTTTTATCAGACCCTCCCCTCCAAACATGTTAGTATTAGACTTTGTAAATTCATTCAGAACATTCTTAATTGTTACTGGGAAGAGATAAGAATTCAAATAAAAATGAGATCACCAACTATAACTGCAGAAAACAGTCGGCTGCTAGTCACAAACCATTCAGCTGTGTTTCTTTAAACTCATTCTTCAAGATAAATGCATTTTGATATAATCAAAGAAAGAGTACTAATAATACCCCAACTTGAAAATGAAGTTTGGTAACAGAAAAGGAAGCCAAGTGGGACACAGCTGAAGGACCCCAGACAAAGTGAAATTGAGTAGGTCCTTGCAACATCAGACATCCTCAGGGATGGATAAGACCTATTTTGTTGTAATACAGGCTGTGATAAGTTCAATATTAATATAATAATGCATATCTCCAAGAAGGCTATCCTCCACACTGTTCTAAATAATTTATATTCCTAGGCCTCCTTACTCCTGTTTCTGTGAATGTGTTTGTAACGGTTTCTGGAACAAGAATTCTTTGAGAAATCTGTTTCCATCTCTCTTCTTCAAGTTCTTTTGAAAACATGAACAGAACTATTCCTCATTTTAATACAGATAATTGTATTTTTTTGTAACACTGAGAGTCTCTGTCTTCAAATTAGGCTCTGTGGAAAACTGACAGTTCTAAGATAACCTTCAGATGGTCACTGAAGCTGCTGCTTTAACAATGATAAATTATCTGCCATACTTAGATCAGGGATATTTGTTCTAATTTTTCTTTATTTTTGACTAAGTAACTATGAAAAGGTCTGTGCCTAAGCAGGGTAACACAATACTTTGCAGTAAAATGGGTGATATTGGATTTTGCCACCCTTTTGAGAAGCACAAAACTCAGTCATAGAAAGGATGGCAAAGGAAGTTGGAAGAAGAACTGGAAGACTTAGTGATATTTTGGAAAGCAAAGGTAAAGGAAGTGGGCTGAGATTTAAATGGGGTTCTGGATTGAGTCAATAGAAAGGATGGGCGATAACTGGACAGGACTCTCTCTCTCTCACTAGCTACAAATGGTCTGACCTTGGAGTGTATGTTCATTCCTATCCTGAAATCACTCTTTTCCTTATGTGCAGAAGGAAAAATAAGAGAGAAGTACTGGCCCACTCCACTCAAATTCCTAGTATCCTTTAGGTGTCTACCTGCGCAACTTGGGAAAAAACTCCTTGAGTGAAGCTAGTTCTAACATGTGGCACGTTCTGCTGTATGCAAGGGAAACTGGGTTCATACTTTTTTAAAAAATGAGGAAAAAAAACCACCACAAAAACCTGGAAGGAGATATTTTCTGCTGCTTTCTCCAAAGAAATATGATTTTCAGCGTAAGTGACAATACTTCCTGGAGGGTATCCTTCCTCATGGCACCCGCCAGATGAACCATGTTGTTATTGTTCTGTTGTCCAGGTGGAAGAAATAGATATCAGCGATACATACAACATGTGCTCCTCAGCTACATCCTTCAGCAGAAATATAGTCAATGTCCAACCCCAGCTATGGTACTTGATGGCTTTGCCAATACTAGCCAGTCCTAGTGTTCTGGAATCACACCTGAATTAGAGTGATTGTGTCCTACAGCCATACAAATGCCAGAGTGAAAAAAGGAGATACTTCTAGCAACCTTGTAGGAAGTGATAACTTAAAATGCAATATTACAGTCATAGAGTTTCAGGAAAGGAGAAAAGATTTAAAACCAATAATGCCAGAGAATGGATTGTGCATGAATGGCATAGAAACAAAGCAAGTATTTCAAAGAAATGTGATGAACATATCATATTGTTACCTTTAAATGAATGGTTTTATATTAATAGCAGCCTAGTAAAATGTTTTAATGGGCAAGTTTGGCTGGCTTGGGAGGAGCATTGAGAAAAAACACAAGTTATTAAAAAACTAAGTTTGAGACCCTGGTGCCCTATTGAGGCACTGTTTTCTGGTTTGGTTTGGTTTGGTTTGTTTTAACAGAAGCACTAGACTAGAGACAGCTTCAGGCACTAGACTCAGCTGGAAAGAACAAGTTGCTGCCTACCTATAAGTTCTATCAGTTTACAACCTTAGCTGATCTTAATTGTATTTATATTCCTACCAATACAGAAACATCAAAGGTCTGAAAAGCTTTCAGATAGAAGACCTACGTGAATCATACATTTTTAACGAGCTAAATTATAGGTATGAAGCAGCTTTCTATCCCTACTGAAATCCATTATTGTGCTTTCTATTCACAGTATGTGTTTATCACAGACAATCATAGTGGACAAAAGCTAAATTTGTCAGAACAAACCCTGTAGATTCAACCCACTCTGTTCTTTATAATGAAAATAATTTCTTTATTTTGGCAACCTATGGGCTTTTGACATCATTGCCAGTACATGGAATATGCATTTGAGTTTCTGTGGGAAGCTGGGCAAAGGTAGAGAGGTGGTAAGTGTTGTCACAAAGGAAGTTCAGATATACCTTGATGAAGTTTCAGCTTTCTAAGAATGTTCATAATGAGAAGAATTTTATGGTTTTTGTTTGCAGAAATATATCAGCATCTGTCAGAACATTTTTTTTTTTTTTTTTTGCAAAAGTATATAAAATTACACCTCCTTATTTCCTTTCTTTCCTTCCTTTCTTTCTTGGCCTGCAATTTTATGTGACTGCAGGAAAAATTATATACTGAGGACTTTTTATTTTTACTTTTTTTGTGCCTGTGATCTACTACGTCCTCAAACAATGTCTTTTAAATGTCTACTTGATTGTATGTGCAAATCTCATCCTCAGATGCCTTAAGATGCCTCAAGATGCCTCAAGATGCCTCAGATGCCTTAAGTTGTGGCAATAACAGTAGCTGGAAGTTTGCCTTTACGGTTCAGCACCCAAACATACACATTGTAGTGGGATTTAATGAGAATGTGGTTCACAGGATGATGCCAAAGACCTGTTAGAGGGTAACTGGACTGATGAACTGGTCATATGGTTAGAGAAACACTTTAATATGTGTTTGAAGACAGTCACCTGATCATTCCCAGATGTTGTGCTTTTCTTGGCTCCCCTGACCATTTCCTTTCGGATGAAACTCAACAAGAACATGTTTCCTAGGGATGTGGCCCTTAGTAATGGCCATTTGGTCAACATGGTCCAGCTGCAGTGGGTGTGAAATAAATGTGCAGGGAATAGATGCAAGCTTCTCCACATTAACTATTTAATTCAGCAGATCCTTCCCTCTCTGGGTTGTGCTGTCTATTACTGCAGCCTTAGCCGCTCTATTTTACAATGCAGGGCCACAAGACTGAATCCTTACTGGATTTTTACAGTCCACCATACCACAATCCCGCAATCCTTACGGTGTTTTTTTGTAACATATCTGCCCTCTGAACATGAGAGTGCTGTAAACAAGAAATATGTGAATTGTGCTACTATGAATATTTGGGGCACATAGCTCTAAAAAAATAACAGTTCTTTTTGTGTTTGCTCAAAAATCTGAAAATCCTCTCCAAAGGAAATCTCCTCACACATATACAGACAATCTACAGACAAGCCAGATTTCACTAAATATTGATCTGACCTCAAAGCATTCCACTTAAAATTATGTGTGGACAATCATTTTTATATAGGAAAAGTAAAGAGTGAAACTACTACCAGTCTCTGACTGTTTCATACTGGGAAACTTGACTTGATGATATTCAAGTTATGCTCCCCCAAAATAGTATGAAACAGTGTAAGAGCTATTAAATTATTTTACTTAACATTATACTGAAAAGAAACACTCTTTAGGTCCACAGAAAATAATAATTTCTCACACCATTATTTTATTGGGTAGCTTTTCGTTTGCTTATTTTTAATTATCTGTGCTATGACCTGAGATCATTAATTATTTCATACAAAACAAGGTAGACCTCAGTGATTTTTCTCCCGACGTAATAAATACCCAGAAGAATGTAACTAATACTTAAAAATCTCCATATGAACATCAGCCAAAGCTACTCTGTATGGGTAATGAGAGTTGGAAGGAGTGGTTTCATGCATGTGGTGTGGCTCTTTGAGGGTCTTCTTTAAAGTGTTTTATAGTGGGCTTTTTTATCTCCTGTTCAAAAATATAGGAATAGAACCACTAAATAATGACTCCTTACATATTCACCTAACAAGATAAGTTGGGAAAGGAAGTTTCTGATTGACATTATCTTGTTCACTCTACAAATGACAATCAGGCAGCTTTTTTTTTTTTTCCTGTGTCTATAGAAATATTTTGTTCAGCTTTATGTGAAATATTTCAAACCATATACACAGACAACAAAGACGACTCCTAAAACTAGTAATAAAGGAATTAGATTTTGTAGTGCAAAAGCCCAATGCATTCACCTGGCGAATCAAAAGGCCAGTTAGAGCTTCCTCTATTGCTCTAAAGGATATTCAGATTTTCCTAGGAGAACAGTCCAACCTGCTCTATCAAATATGCTGGAATAAGTTGGTCTGGATACCTCATAGTGATGTTCTCTGTCTTCATATTAATTATTTAAGCATATTCTGAAGCAGGAACCAGAAACCAGGCAAATAGCTTTGACAAAGACTACAGGGTCACATACATTTTTCTTTTGGCTCAGTGAATATTTAAATATTTTATAAGCAATTGAAAAGCTCCACATACAAAGACTACAATTACAAAGTGGAAGATCCATATTCTAATAATAAAATAATTTATACCAAGTGGAGCAATACCAACAGGAGATTGAGATAATTTTCCCTCAGAACAAATTAATATCTTGCAAACAGATCCTTTCTTACATGTGAGAAATACAGACTCAAATACCTTGAGTGGAGGACATGCAAAGGGTCTAGCCTCAGTAATGGAAAACAGATGCTACAGTTTCGTTGTGAACCAGAATCTATATATTGATTTCAAACCAATACACTTCAGTGAACTTCATCTTAAGTCACAAGTAGCTCTGAAGAACTTAAAGGTAAATTTTCAGTAAACAGACAACCTGAAACTAACAAGAGAATGGAAATTATGCTATTCACTTCAACGGAAGCAAAAATAAACCATAAACTTTTACTACAATAATAAAAAAAAATAAAATGTGCTTTCATAGCTTTATTCTGCATTAATTATTAGTATTTATCTTTAAATACTTTCCTTTAAAAGCTAACATATTTTGAAGCACTAATTACAGGTACTAAGAGCACAGAGATACCGAGGTACCCATCTTATTAGAAATAAATTTTCATATAAGAGGCTCTCAGATCATTGACTATGCAGTAAACCATAATTTCCATACTGGCTTGGACTGTTTCATATATATGGACTTTTTTTATTATTATTATTCTAGTGAATTCTTTCTTATTATATTGAATTACAACAAAGTTTTGGTGGGGAAGATTTCTGAGTTTAAGATTTCTTTCTGATAAAACAACAGGCTTACTGACAAATGCTTATTAGTGGTTAGCTCTTTAGTAATGTGTTTTCTAGATAAGAATATCTGATTGGCAGTCACTCTCTACTTGTAGGGTGAACTGCTGTAGTTTAATCTCCAAATGCCAAATTCTCTCATGAATTCTTATACCTTTTTGAGAAAGAGTTAATGAACTGATTTTTGTAATCCCTGAGGGAAGGGCACAGTAATTCCACCTTTCCCACTGTTATGGAGGACTGCCCAGTCCAAAACAGCATTACCAGTGTCCACAGTATATTTTAACACTACTACAAATACAAGCTACATAGATTAAGATGTACTTTTCTCTACGAAAGTGTCAATAATACCTGCCTATGACCTGATGGAAATATCCTTACTACCTATCATTATGTAAGTTTGTAACCTTCCCTGCGGTCAAAATATGCATGTATCAGGATTGCAAATTCAATACAACAATACTTGGAAACACACTTTAAAAGCCAGTGTTAAGCAAAAGTTGTTGTTAAAGTCCTGCTTAAAGAAATAAACTGATAATACCTTGTGGGTACTTAATTTGAAAATTAACAAGAAATATGCAGAAGTCTTTCAGTAGACTGAAGGGTGCTGATAATATTTCCCAAAAGAATCATTTGGGTTTGCCTCCAAGAGTAAAGGAAAGCTTCTTGGAAAAACACCCTGCTTGTATCTTCAAAATCCCAGCAAACTTCTGTCTACCTTTCTTCCTGTGTGACCGGCCTCTTTGTTTCTTGTTAAGAAAGTGTGGCACACAGCGTGGATAAGAGTGATGTAAGGAGGGCTGACTTCAAACTTTACAGAAGTGACATCAGTAGCCTGGAAAAAGCCAACAGAGAGCATATCAAGTACTGTGAGTGTCCCTCTGATGGATAGGGTATGCACCTCTGCTGGAAGTGACATTTCCCAGCTTTGGAACCTTTTTGGTCCTCCACAGTCAGTTTTGGCCCTCTGTAGGTAACAGTGCAGGAAGGTGCTCCACTGTTTTCTTTTTTTTAATAAGAAATATTCTAAATCTGCTGATACCCAGTGTGCTTTGTTAGGTTTAACTTGCATAACTTATACTAACAAATGTCTAGGATTTTTTAACTTACCTCAGTTATTAAGATCCTTCACTCAACAATGAGTTTTCAGCTAGGCTTTTTATTATCAACAGATTTGCTAATTTAGCCACATAGATATAGTCCAGTCAGGCTGTTTTGTTTTCTTTAAATTGCTGAGCGTTAAAACGAGAGAAGAGCTGGAGCTGTGTAGTTTACTGATGTAATGTCAAAACAGTTCCTGTATTACATGATTTATAATGTTACAGAAAATTGCTTCTGCTTTACGAAGACTCATCTTCCTCGGAAAAAAAAAAATTGCTGCAACTAAAATGACAGACACCTGTGTTTTTTCCAGAATAAATAAAAGTGATATGTCTACTATGTGTGGCATATAGCACTGGATCAGGAAAAACAATCAGATTATCTGGGAGCAATCCATGTTTACCTGTCAGCCATTGATTTACAAAAAACATGTAACAAAGCAATAACGCAGTCCTACCTTCAAAGACCAGATGGCTGTGATTCTATGCTAGATATACCTTTGTATTACAGATCTTTCTATATCACTTAACAGAAACTCTTTTTATGTATAAGAATTATCTAGCTCACTCATGCTTCTTAGAGTGGTATATTGACTTTCGCCTCAAGCTCAGGTCCTAGGCACTGTCAGGTGCTGTCCAGCTGTGCACAGAATACTTTTTGTAAGCTTTGAAACCCCTGAAACTATGACTTAATGAAAGTATTGACAGAATCTTAACTAGAGCATCCTAAACATGCTGCTGTAATAATAATGCTGTTTTCTTCCGGAGGGAGAAATCAAGAATTGGACGCCATTAGGATGGCATTTATTTATTTACTAACAGGAAAGGTGTTATAATTAACAATCAGAAAATGGGTTTAACTGCCAGGAAATGTACAAAGAATTCATGGAAACAGTACACAAAGTATTTGTTCTCCTGGACTGAAAGTTGAGAGGCAGGGGGCAAGAATAAGTCAAATGGAATGATATGAAATAGCCTGAGCCTGCCTGTCTCTGTGTTGTCATGGCATTCTTAAGCATTTCTGTATGCTAATTCCCCTTTTCTTCTGTCCTGCTTTTAGACACTCATGCTTTACAGCTGCATTTGTCTAACTTTTTCTTATCATTTTCAATTTTTAATGTGGTGTTTGCTTGTGTGAAGGGTGTCACATACCTATCATTTGAAGACTGTCTTACTTGTAAAGCTTAGACAATGGCTGATACCACCCTGCTGGCCTGGAAGAGTTAGATGTGTCAAAAGAATAGTTTCATTTCCATACTCAGGTACCCTTTAGTCTTTCTGAAATGGTTGCCAAG
The DNA here is from genome assembly GCF_949628215.1 of Phalacrocorax aristotelis. NCBI lineage: Eukaryota > Metazoa > Chordata > Aves > Suliformes > Phalacrocoracidae > Phalacrocorax > Phalacrocorax aristotelis. The sequence goes on along the minus strand of NC_134279.1, from coordinate 45,363,292 downwards.
AGTCCAAATAGTGATAGAGATTTTTATAACATTTGTCTACCTGGAACTTTACACTCATAACTTTTTTGGTTTATCACTTAAGAAGAAGAAATAATAAGAATAACCCTCCAACAAGCTATTTAACTATCCACTCTCTTTTAACTTTCAATTTTAATTAAAAGGAAGCCTGTTTAACAAAGTATAGTCCTGTTTTCATGAATAATTGGTACTTATTCTTCCTTTCATTCTTTTCCATCCTCTCTTATTTTTAACCACACAAAGAAAAAACAAAAACCCTCCACTTATTGTCATTCCTTGTGTCGAACATTTTTCAAGTGCATTATCCAACAGCAATTCTATGAATTTTGACCCTGCACAGTACTAAGTCTTTTGGACTATGCAGCACAGTACATTTTTAAGGTATCTTTCTTTCTAACTGAATGCATAATCAGAGTGAGCAGTGGTCTTTTTATAGCTTTTTAACCAAATCCATTCTGTGAGTTCTGTCTGCAAACAAGAATAGCAAATTCCTATTCTAACAGACCCATTTTAAATTACAATGAGGAAAAAATGACAAAGAAAATGAAGTCTTCATGAGAGATTGCAGTGTGAGCTTTTTGCTTCTATCACACTGCACCAATTCTAAAAACAAAACAGCAGCAGATTTTGTGGACATGATCTGGGATAATTGCATACATAGTTCACAGAGAAGTCAACCTGAAATTTCGTAAATCCAAACAACACTTTCACAACATAGAAAAAATTAGTGAAGTGTATTCAGTCCACTACTGAATCGCTGGGCAGCAGGACATAATAAAATTAAAGGTTGCATAGTGGATTTATAATAAAAGATTACACTTTTAATTAGGTGCAGTTTAAGTAGGGAGAATATGTTATAAAGACCATTTTTTTTTAATGAGCTATAGGCAGTTAGGAACTTGCCTTCTAAGTCAACGAAAAGGTAATTTCCAACCTATATAAGGACACCAGTTTAGTGTGGGCATAGAAGGAAAATATTATGTATATAACATTATCAAAAAAGCATTTTTTCAGTCTCTTAGTAAAATAAGCAATGAGTGACCCATCTAGGTCCCTCTGCACCATCAAAAACTTTTGGTCTACTACTGCTGTTCCAACACAGAGTGTGGAAATTCTTGTGCTTGAGGGCATAAATCAGTCATTAAGCCTGCAAACGCAGTTGGTTTCAACAGTTTTGACAGGACTAGTTTTAACTGAAATACAAAATCTTGCCAAAATCAACATGTTTTAGGAATCAGGTCAATTAATTGGAATTTTCTTTTAAAAGAAAACTGGAAAGGAGTCCAACAATACTGATACAAGGCACAGTTATACATGCAGAATATTGTTTTTTTCCCTGCATCCATCTTTTTTGTTATCGTTGTGCATACTAATTCCCTTTCCTCATCAATTCAAGCCTTCACCGTTGTATTTGGGCATTTTAGATGGGCATAAACTTCTTGCAAACAGCAAATTATTTTATGTATGCCTATGCTAGAAGTTCTCTGTGAGCTCTTACAAACCACTTGACATCAGCCTGATGTGGAAACAGGATTACATCAGAAATATCCTGAAAGGTGTAGTCCCCTATTTTGTGTTAGAAAAAGGGACTAGAGACAGTACATCTCTACTTCCCTTTCTCCTATTGTGTTCACTGGGACAAACCAGGAGAGTTTTCCTTTTGCTTCCAATTACACTCCAGTTATGACTGAAACTGTATTGTTTTTATCTTCCATCAATTATAATAATTCGTCAGCTGGTCAGTATTAGACAATGCAACTTTAAAGAGTAGACAGGCTTAAATAACAATGGACAGACCTTCCTTCAGGAAATGGTTTGGCCCTCTTATTCTGCCCTCACATGCTCTCATTCCCTGCACAGTGCCACAGCTTCTTTCCAGCTCTCTTGATTTGGAAAATGGCATTGATGATCTGCAAAGAGGTGGTAGCCCTGTGCTGTCCTAGAGTGCTTGCGGCACAAGCTTTTCAAAAGACAGGTGATGAGTGGCAAGAGGAGAAATGAGGAAGCACTGTACAACTGTATATTTTCCTCTTTTTTTTTTTTTGCAGTTATGATTCAACAAACACATCCAAGCAATGGTTCTAGTGCAGTTCTGTTTTTTCACCAAAATATCAAGACTTAATTTGGATTCAACATGAATTTATTCCTGATTCCATCTATTCTTTGACCAGTATTTTATATGCTTACTTTTTAAGCTAATCATTTCTTATCCTTTCTTCTTTATAAAAAACTAATTTTTTATCTCTCAAGCAGGTTCTGCTACAGCTTTTTCCTTTGATCGCTCATGAACAAGAGTGGAAAAGTCAAACTGAAGTTAGAACTCTAAAAAGATCTCCAAAACTGGACAGAGGTTTCATTAGTGCTGGAATATAATCTGTTTTTAAACCTCAGTCATTGCTATAGGCATTAGTGTCACTTCTGAATTAACTGAATAAAAGTAACTGTAGTAAAGGTAATAAAACCTTAGTTCAAGTCTAGAGACCTTGTCAAGTAACCCATCCTAATCAGCATGGCTTCTTTTGCTGCAACTATGTGGTGGTGGTCAAGCTTCCAACATTTTGCTTTACCTGCTGCCAACATCATGTGAAAAACAGTAAATGATCTGAGTTTACTATTTATTGTGAATTACAGACAAACTGTATCTTGTTTACTAAAGCAATCAGTTTTACAAAACAGAAAAAATGTTTTTGTTCATCTCTTACACTCAGTCTACTGAAATGATCTTGCAAAAGGGCATATGAAAAGGTAGAGTTTTAATACTTAAAGATGTTAGAGTATTCGTATCACATATGAGGGTTTCTTTTGCTTCATTGGAAAAATAAACCCCAAAAGTTTTTGACTGTAGAGTAAGAGCTCAGCAAAAGGGGACACGTGATGTTCTTGAGAGACCAGTGAATCTCTTGAGCCACAAGGTGTTGTGTTTGTTATGTAGAGTGGTACTGTCTTTTCCCTTCCTCTCATGAAACATCAAGCTTTGCAATTGTCTCCCAATCTGATCCTAATAAAAAATAATCAATATCAATATTGTTATTTTCCAAGTCTTCCAAAATCTGTACTTACTAAAAAAACTCTAGTTACCTCCAGTTGAGGTTTGTTTCCATAGAGGATTTTTTATGCTTTTGCCCTAAGGAATTGGTGATCCTGAACATTGTGTCCAAGGCCTGAATGGATTTAGGGGAATGAACAGTTTTGTTAACAGTGTTAATGCCAAACAACATGTTTATGAGTAGAATACTAGATACTACGCCAGGAGCCTTCCAGCTGTGCTTTCACATGATGCCAGCCCTTCTCACTGGAAAACGGCAGTTTTCTAAGACCTGTCCAGGAGCAAGAGCTGTTTCAGAAGGATCAAAGTAAGGGTGACATGTACACTGGTCTTCCTCTTAAAAGTATTATTCCTGACAACACTACCAATTAATGGTATTCATATGTTAACTACAGTAGCTCAAGAGGTAAGCTGGCATTTTCTAGTAAAGTCAGGGATATGCTTGATGAGTTCATTAGCTGTAGATTTACGTAGCTTGCTGTCAGTGAGAGGAAAAAACACTAGGGCCTTCACTAAACCTGTTTCTTTATCTGCAATAAGTTGTATGCTGTGACCATTTAATTTGATTATTGCTATCTGTACTGAGCCATTGATTAAAGCTATTATAAGCTGACTTTACACTGATTTCATTAAAAGCCTACTACGTATCCATCAGCATTTTATCTGGCCCTTCTGATTTGAAAATCATTGGTTGGGATTCCTAGGTGAGTGCTCAGCTCCAAAATTACTTAGAAACACTTAGCTGAGATTTTACAGCCTCAATTCTAATGCTGTCTGACTTTTCGCATCATATTACTTCTTAACATGGTGCATTGATAGTAACATAAGACATAGTTTGGGGAAAGTTATACACAAGCTATTAAAGGAGCTGTAAGGCAATAATAGGGAATTTCTAAAAATTTACACATCCTTACAAAGTCCATTTTCAAAATCAACAGATGTTGTGTCTACGTAATGCGCTCAGTCTGGCTGTCTGTTCCACCTGCCACCCAATTCTGTCTCAAGATGAAATTTAGACACATACTATTCCTTCCTCCATTCATCTTCCTGCCTCTTCTTTTCAAGAAAGAGTAAGGCAGACTTGTGGTCTAGATGGCAGGTGTGTTGTGATCTGATCAGGTCATCAGCCTGAAATGTTAGGGATTAGGATTTTGGGAAGCACTGGAGAACGTCTCACTCCAGCTGTAACCTCAGGTTCTAAGTACCTAAATCTGTTTTACATTTTTTGTAAGATTACTGTTTTAAATACCAATAGAAGTGCATAATGTAGAGGGGGAAACAGGCATTCTAGATTGGGTTCTGAAAGAGAGACATTTATCTTAGCATTAAAATGCCTTGGAGTTATTAGCAGGGACTATCAGTGATAATATTAGCTTGGGTGAAGTGACATGCTGTTGCAGGTATACTGCCTCTGATCTCTGCCCTTTTTGTGGAGACTGGTGCAGTTGTAGTGCAGACTCTGGAAACTATAACTATAGGATATTTGAGATTGTTATCCTCTATTTTACTTTGATAACCTGTGCACCCCAGTACTTCATCTGTTTATCCTTTCTGCCCTACACCTCTTTTCATGGTAGCGTTATTCATGTGTTGCTAGGACCCTGGCAAGTTGGTAAAAGGAGGGAGAAAATCCACAGCTGTCTCTTACTTATGCCAAGACCTTTAAGGCAGAATCTAAGTAGCTAGACAGAGCTATATTTACTAAATTGGGACCAAGAGGATATGTTCAAAGCGTCCTGAAATAGAAACTTTGACCCCTTGGAAAGGCAAGCAGCTTTTCAAATGCAAACATCCTCAGTTAACAGAAAGTTTAGAGGAAGCAAAAGAAGGCAGAAATGTCTGAACATTGTTGGGGGATTTTATGTCTGCACATGCAATGGAAGAGCACCCTTCAGGTGCAGAGAGTGAGACAAATCATCTGGCTCAGAAAGAAAAGTAGTGCATATTTGCACCTGATACAGAAAACTTAACACCACAGTGAAGTTCACAGGTTAAATTTAGCACGCCTTCTTGAAAAAAATCAAAGGTTTATTAACTCCTTAATCATTAAAACTCTTCCCTTTTTGATGCAGCCTTGGACTAACAGCCCTGTGAATATTTTGTTCTCTGTTCCACTTAAAGGTTCTATACAGAAATAGAGCTAGTTTACTGCCAAATTTGATTCAAGCATCTACATCTGAATAATACAATCCTACAGATATAACAGAAGAAGGGGTATGAACAAATGTGGAAGGTGATTAGCAAGAAAAGACCACTAACTTTTAATATCTCTGTAGACAATAGATATATGTCATACAGAGCAGTAATGGAGATGCAAACACATGTCCTATTTCATGACACATAAAGTTAAATCATGTGTCATTCCTGTTGTGTGCAAGACAAAATCCTACTACTATTAAAACCAAGGGTTGATTTGCTAGTGGTTTGGCAAATAGGAGTTTTTTGAAGGCTGAAGAACAATCTTGGCTTTAAAATGAACAGTGGGGACTCTGACCAAATTAATCTAGAAGAAAAAAGGACAGGATATGTGATTTCCTAATTGTTTATTATTAAAACAAAGGACTTAAAAAGACAAGGGTCATGGTAGAAATCCTTGGGAATCAAAGAGAGTTTTATCTTTAACATTGCTAAACAAATCAGCAGCAGACACTGAATACTTAAAATGCAAACAAATGCACTTACATTTTTGTAAAAAATCATACCAGAAAATGAGAGATAATCCAATTAAATTTTCATAAAAGTACATTATGAGAATTGTAACCACTATAATGTACACAGAACATGATCTTTCAAACAAAAAGCAATAAAGTTGCCAAATAAATCAATGAATTTCATAAATAATCTGCATTACAAATTTGTGGAATGCAACAAATCAATATATTTCATTAGTCAACAAACACCTAAGAGCTGAAAAACAATTCATTATGTACATAATTTAGTATAGCCCCCATAAATGTAATAGCTTATGTTCCTTGCATCTTTGTATTTGCTTGGTATCTGAAATGGAATTGTTTGTACTGTTTAAAACCAGGGGGGAAATCCCCAAATAAACAAAGGAATATGTTTATCTATTCTGATGTGATTGAAACATATATACACTTAAAATGTGTGGTTTGTACTCTGGGTGTATCCAATTTGAAACAACTCTTTCACATAAAGAAGAAATTAAAGAGCAGATTGCTAAATGGGATATAAACATGATTTCACTCAGGCTTGCTAATACGTCAGGCTGAAAGCCTACACTCTCCCTTACTTAAAATTATTCTAAACAGTGCATGTCAAATATTTTAGACATTATTGAAAAAGGCTGTCACAGAAAATGTAAAAGGACTCTGCATATATTCGGCATGGCCTTATTGTCTGAATGCGTGAATCTCTACTCTGACACAAAATTGCTACCCTGTCAGCATGTAAAAGGACGGATCATTTAATCTCTTTAGTGATGAAGTTTCAAATCCACAAAGCGCAAGCTATCAGTCCTTTGAGATGATTATGATGCCTCGAACCTGACAGCTTGTGATGACAGCTTTCACAAATTCTGGAAACCAAATTGTTCCTGCATCTAACAGAAGGCGGCAGGTGTGTATAAAACAGAAATGGATGAGGCTAAACATGAGGATAGTGTGATCTTTATGTTCAATGTAATTGTTAAAAGTTATACCAGGGAAAATTATAGATTTTGATTTTGAACCTCTTCATGATATACACAGATGAGGGCACCAATAACCCATATGGGTAAAAGGTTTGCCAGGAAAGGAATATCAAGATAAACAGATGGCTGTACCATTGCCATATGGCTCCTCGGAAATTGGACGACGCTATGGCATTTTGCCACAAGATAGATCTAGTGTTATTTCTGTGCCAATATTTTAAGCAATGCAAGGAACGAATACATAACTATCTGCAATTAGCTCTGTTATGTAAATATAAAAAAAATAATAACTGTTTTATGGGAAATTTTGTCAACTGACATGTTTCTGAAATGCAGATAGCAATTCACTGGAAAATTATTTGCTTCAGCTCTTTATTTTTTGTACTCTTTACTCAGGAAAATGTGTTAAATAAACTAAGTTGCTGTGCTGATGAGGCTTAATTTCACAGTTTATCTCCCTGTACAGAACAAAGAAATCCTCTCTAAACACTTGCAGTGTTCACTGTGCTAAAAAAGCTGAGGAAAGCAGAAGCAAACTACAGACCACTCAAAATAAGCACAGTGATTCTAAAACTCAGCTCAGCTGGGTATCTGCATACATAACTGAATTATTTAAATATGACCTCGTATCCAAGGTCAAAGGTTTGTTGGTCTTGTAGAGTGAGTACTTAATAGGACTTTCTTATGGTTCAGACACTGTTGGGTGACATCTCAGGTGTTGCTGCATTTTCATGTAGGTTGTACTTACCAGGTATTTGTACTGGCTCAGACATCCCCTTAGTTCTGATTCAGACTGGTATTTTTTTAAAGAACAAATAAAAGCATAGCATGAGGCACAGAAATGCCTCAGAGGATAACAGGGAGGGCATTTCCACTTCATGGAACAGTAGCTTAGCTTCACAGGTTGTAATAGCAATAACAGGGCTTTCAAAAAGTTTAGGCAAGAGTATGAGTTATAGCTAGTACATTATTTGTATACTCAAATCCCAAGCACAAAGCTTAAATTTTTATTAAGGAATTGCACTCTTTCATCAGTGTGAAAGAGTGACTTACAAGGACTCTAATGACTCACAGAAAATTTTGCTTAAACAGTACCTAATACTCAAAATCATCAGGATGTCTTTAGGCCAAAAAACAGAGTAAGAAGAGATAAAAAAAAATCATCCAACAGTTTTAAATAAATTACACCGTTCTTCAGTGATAATTCCTCCAGCATTTCAGCTAGGAGTTACTCCTCCCAAGCACTACATCTTACTGTTTGAATTCTCCAGCTTTAGAAGTACTCAAAGCATGTAGCAACTTCTTTAGTATTCTCTTAACTAAAATTAGCTCTCAACCTGATTCCCTCTCATTTCAAATCTGTGCCTGTAAACCATAAACATAAAATCACATAGCAGGACATGTAACTAGAAGACAGGTTCCACAATTAACCTGTGGGTTGACAGTCATGATTTTTTTTGTAGAAGGAAATCACAGAATCACAGAACGGTAGGGGTTGGAAGGCACCTCTGGAGATCATCTTGTCCAACCCCACTGCTTGAGCAGGCACACCTAGAGCAGGGGGCACAGGAACGCATCCAGGCAGGTTTGAATATCACCAGGGAAGGAGACTCCACACCCTCCCTGGGCAGCCTGTGCCACTGCTCTGGCACCCTCACAGGAAAGTTGTTTTTCCTCATGTTTAGGTGGAACTTCCCCATGTTCCATCGTGTGCCCATTGCCCCTTGTCCTGTCCTTGGGCACCACTGAAAAGAGTCCGGCCCCATTCCCTTGACACCTGCACTTCAGATGTTTATAAGCATTGCTAAGATCCCCCCTCAGTTTCCCCTGTCTTTCTTTTACTGCTGATGTACTTAAGAAGCCCTTCTTGTTATCCTTGACATCCTTTGCCAGATTGAGGTCCAAGTGGGCCTTGGCCTTCGTTGTCGCATCTCTGCATACCGTGACAACATTCTTATATTGAACTGAATATATTCAACATTCCTATATTTCATCTGAAGATATTTTGTCCAAAATATCTCCAAGGAAAATACAGATTTCCACTTCCATAACAGTTGAAAACTGAAGCTAAGGTTTTGGCAAAACCTCCTGTAATAGTCCTGCAGCAAGCCTATAAATTATCTATGTGATATCCTTTTTTTCTCATGATCTTATCGCTTATATGTCCTATGATGCAACACTGTGGTTTCCCACAAAAAAATGAAATGAAGATTACAAAGATGGAGAACATGAATGACTCAAGACACGCAGTTTTCTCAATAGGTGGAAACCAGGAAAATAGAAGCTCTTGTGAAACAGAGTTGAAACCTGAACCTTAAGTTGCAGCTCTGTGCACTATTTTCATTCTTAGTTCACAGTTTTCCACAGCTTCAGTAACCTTTTTCCTGAAGGAGTGTTTGTGGGGAGACTCTGTAGACAGAAATTCAGAAATTGAGATAATCAACCTGATACCTTTTTTTTTTTTTTTTACAAAAAAGAACTAACTACTGTAAATAATTGATCTGATCTACAGCTCAAGGTATTTGACGTTTTTGTCAAAACTAATGGTGTAGTAGGCAGTGCCCTGCAGTTCCTAAGCCATCTTAGGAAAAAAAAAAAGAAAACCAACCCAGATCTCTTAGCCTTTGCCTAAATCTATATTTAACTTCTTGCTATTTGCTGTCTTGCAGTAGAATGAAGGTTTTGAATCTCTGAGCTAAAACATTTGTTCCCATAAATAGCATTTTTCTGAAAAAGTGGGAGACAAAATATTTTTCCAGTACTTGTAGGCTACATTACAGTGTAGTACTAAAGTAGCAGCCGAAGGTTAGCTTGGGTGATTTGTTTTTGTTAGGAATTGTTAAAGCTGCTTTTGAAAAACATCGTATTGACCAAAACAAAAATCTAAGTAATACAAAAGCAGTGAGAGCGCTGTAAGCTCAGTAATTACTGCTTCCTTCATTACAGTGTTTTCTCTCAGGCTCTAGAAGTTGTCTTCTTTAACTCCTGAGGCTTTGACAGTCTCTCCACTGCATCCTCTAGTAATAGGTAAGGAAAACTAGCCATCTGCCTTCTCTTGTATTTGATAATATAGTATGACTTTTCTTTTTCTAGAAGAAACACAAGAACTTAAACAATGAAGAAGGTATATGCACAGGCAAACAGGAGAAACAGAAGACAACGATTTTCACTATTCCATTGATATCTCATATTTTCTTATCTTGCTTCAAGCAATAGGCTGGTCAGTAACATAACTCTAGTTGTGCTTAACAGCTTAATAAACAGAACAAGAAGGATTGTGCTAATATGCCAGGCAGTAAGAAACAGTCACACAGACACAAATATGTAGCAGAAAACTCAGCAGAAGTTATTCATTTAAAGATTTAAAACAACCCATCTTAAAGGCATTGGAAACTGGCAACAAAGATGAACTGCTTTCCCAGGAGGAAGACTATTATCATTGGCTAAACAGCTGTTTAAAAGGAAAAGTTGCTTCAAACAAAGAAGAAAACAGATGCTTAAGTAATTTTTAAACATTCGTCAGAAGTGAAAAAAACTCCAAATGCCTGAAAATAAGTTTTCGTTAAGTACCCAGAGAGTTTTATAGCCTAAGCAGAAAACCAAACAAAAAACAATTTCTAATACAGCACACTCTCTTCTTGAAAACCCTAGGTATCCTATCAGTCTGTCCTTAGGCATCTATAGGAAAGCTTTCTACATCTCAAGAATCCTCATGCTGCTTCTGGTTTACCTAACTGAGAGTTGCTGCAATTGGGGATTTCATTTATCCACATCTGGTTATGTGCTGCTAGGGCACTACTGGCAATTTCCCTGGGTTCAGTCACAGGGGGCAAGTCGCTGTTTCAGACAAGTGAAGAAAACGATGAAAAGAAAACATCTCCACAGACCATTTTCAATTTCTGTAGTACCTTCTTTCTACATGATGGGTGCTAATTATACTTCCCAAATTCAAGTGATCCATGACTGTGCTATAATAATTAGCTCCTCACACAAAACAAAAGTGGATGTTAGGAGATATAGACTTTGGGAGTTTAGGCATGAGTTTAGTGGTCAGAATCCTGAAGCTGAGTGCACAAATTCAGCCAAGTCTATGAAGTTCCTACGCAACAAGGATCCTAGATGCACAAACTGAAATGTATATTACTTGCTGTCCACAAATAAGGTTTTCTAAGTCCTGATTTGAATGAAATATTCATGACTGTGGTTGTAAACTCCATCAAAACAGCAACCTATGCTCTTTGGAATCATCGTTTTGCCTATTGCTATGTACTGAAGCCAAATTCTGGTTTTGATTAGGCTTATGGTGTTACCACAACATAAATAAAAAAAAAAAAGTAACTTAAAAATCCTCTAAAAATAGAATTCCTAGAGTTTATCTTAATAGTATATATAATAGCATCTAGAAATTAAGGCAGTTAAACATTTTCGTTAAACAATTCTATGTTTCTATGATACCTGAGATAATTTATCCAAAAATTAAGTTTTAGTCCTACAAAATCCTGAAGTGATAAGTGAAATGATTCTTGTTTAGAAATGGACAAAGCCTCCTGAAGCAATTTTTTGTGTCTTTTTCAAGCTTTCATGTGATTAATTTTTTTTCCCTGCAGCCTACCCACTGAAAAGCACTTTTAAAAGCTGCCCCTTCCATTCAGGTGCTGAGAAAGATTACTGCTAGGAGCTGCAAACTTTCTGAAAAACTATCCAATGGGACAGTGACGTATGTGCAAATATGCACTCTGAGTAGCAGAGCTAAAAATATCAAAAGGTATAGCCCTGTGACAGCTAAAAAGTGGCTTGGGGATTTTGATTTGTCTTAACAATGAAAGCCTAATTCTAGAAGCAATCTCTTGATCACTAAATTTGTTCCAATCCTCTGTTCCTGTACAAAATCATATTATAGAAATAAGCCTGGAAGGAAGCTTCAGAGGGTGCCTAGTTATCTAGTCTTTCCCCATGTTATGTGGATCACAGTGCTCAAAACATTTGTCTAGCCTGTTCTTTAAAGCTTGCAGTAAGAGGTTTCCTTAAGCAATCTATTGTAGAGCTCAATGGTTCTTACTGACAGACAGAAAGCATTCAACAGTCTGCTTATAACCAATTATTGTGGTAACATTGTCCTTTAGTTAAACAGGTTTTCCCTCACTTTCCTTCCAGTATAGTTATATAAATTAATTTTGTTTCCTTCTGGCCTTCATTTTGCTATGATAAATAACTTGATTTACTTATTCCCAGAAAAATATGTTTCTGTTCCCTAACATTGCTAATAATATCTATTCTCTTGTCCAGTCTAATAGTTCCTTCAAATAGGGGACTGAAGCTATAACCAGTATTCTGTCTAGGTAAGGTCATCCTAGAGCCTATTTTCTGATTAAGTTGTAAAATAACATCTGACAGCACCACAGAACAAATGGGTCACAAATATATCAGTAACACGACTGAAAACCTTTCTAGCTAAAAGTAGGAAATGGTTAGTTCACTATAAACAAAATATCTAAAGGAAATGTGCAATTTAAAAAAAAATTATCTTAAAGGAAACTGTGTGGGGAAAAGGGAGGTTGATTTCGCATAAAGTAAACATACTGTTCTGACAATGGAAATACTATTTTTTCTTTTCTTTTTTTTTTTTTTTCTCTCCCAGGTCTAGAGTGGAAAGAATTCTGGTGAAAATTTACAATTAGTTTTTTACAGATCTCCATGTATTGGCTACTAAATGCAGCATCTGTTTTTTGAAAGATGACTTTCGTAATGCCTAGGATATTTTCATTTAAGAGCACACTGTTCTGATTGTACTGAATAGACAAGCCATGATAATCAACCATTTTAAGTTCCCTCCAGGTTTACTCCGTTCCTCAATCCTCTTCTCATTTTCTGCCTTCTTTCTTTTCCCTCCTACTTCTCCTCCCTTGAACAGGGTGTTAAAAGACTGTGACCAAGAGCTGTTGTTGAGCCAACCTAGCAGAACTAATCTGCTGAATATAGCTGAATAGAGTATTATAGAAATGGAATTTAACAGTGACTCAGAGCAATAACAATTAGGTGGGAGAACAAGCTGGTATTAAAGATCTGTTGTCATTCATGCCAAAAGATGTGGTCAACTTACTATTTCTCTGTCAAAAGCCTTGGTATATCAGTGAGACTGGCAATAAAAAAGTGAATATTAATGTGCTTTGGTCATATTTCTGAATATTCTGCAGTACAGCTAGTTTTCTAATGAAATGTGGGCTGGGAAGTGAGATCTGTTAAAGAGAAGGTTGTAAGTGCATGAAGGAAAATTTTGCTAAGTGCAAAAGACACACAGAGCTTTCTACAGTACCTCAACCATCTCTGTGCTTCAGAGCTATGGCTGAAATGTCCCTTGAAGCCTACAATGCTGCAGGGAAATGAAGAGTGAAAAAAAGGCTTGAACTGCAGGCTTTACTACTCTGTGGCCACAGAGAAGCTCAAGTGATCAAAACTTAGAAGTATGCACATATCCTCTGAAAACCTCATGGATTTCTAAAACTAACTGTCTAGAGGGATTCTCTAAAGCTCCTGTGAAGGCAACTGATGGCAGTTTAGCTTGCTCAGAATAACTGAAGTTGTGCAAAAGTGCTAGTCATCTTTTAATGTCAATAATAATTTCCTCTATGATATTTCAGGTTTTTAGACTTTTTTTTCCTAGCTGCTTTCTATACATTTAGACATTTAGACATTTTATGCATTTAGACATTTACACTGTTGTGGGCATTTACTACAGGCCACCTGATCAGGAAGAGGAAGTCAACAAGGCCTTCTACAGGCAGCTGGAAGTAGCCTCACAATCGCAGGCCCTGGTTCTCATGGGGGACTTCACTCACCCTTATATTTGCTGGAAAAGCAACACGGTGAGATGTGCACAATCCAGTAGGTTCCTGCAGAGCATTGAGGATAATTTTTTGATGCAGGTGGTGGAGGAGCCAACAAGGCAAGATGTGCTGCTAGACCTTATACTAATGAAAAAGGAAGGGCTGGTTGAGGATGTGAGGGTTGGGGGTAACCTTGGCTGCAGTGATCGTGAGATGATCGAGTTTAGGATCCTGCGTGGTAGAAGTGGGGCAACAAGTAGGATTACAACCATGGGCTTCAACAGAGACAGCTTTGGTTTCTTCAAAGACCTGCTTGGAGGAATCTCATGAGTTAAGGCCCTAGAAGTTAAGGGGGTCCAAGAGAGCTGGTCAGTATTCAAGTACCACTTCCTCAGAGCTGAAGATCAGTGCAACCCTAGGAGGAAGAAGTCAGGCAGAGAAGCAAGAGGACCTGCATGGAGGAGCAAGGAACTTCTAGAAAAACTCAAATGAAACAGGGAGGTTTACAGTATGTGGAAAAAGGGACTGGCCACTTGGGGGAAATATAGGAATGTTGTGAGGGTATGCAGAGATGCGACAACGAAGGCCATGGGCCACTTGGAACTCAGTCTGGCAAGGGATGTCAAGGATAACAAGAAGGGCTTCTTCAAGTACATCAGCAGTAAAAGAAAGACAAGGGAAACTGTGGGCCTGCTGCTGAATGAGGTGGAGACCCTGGTGACGCAAGATGCAGAGAAGGTGGAGTTACTGAATGCCTTCTTTGCTTCAGTCTTTACTGCTGAGGCTGGCCCTCAGGCATCCCAGCCCCCAGAGGTGAAAGAGAAAATCTGGAGAAAGGAGGACTTCCCATTGGTTGAGGAGGTTTGGGTTAAAGATCATTTAGGCAAACTGGATCCTCATAAATCCGTGGGCCCCTTGCAGGATGCACCTGCAAGTGTGGAGGGACCTGGCAGATGTTCTTGCTGAGCCACTCTCCATCATCTTTGAAAGGTCATGGAGGACAGGACAGGTGCCCAAGGACTGGAGGAAAGCAAATATCACTCCAATCTTCAAAAAGGGCAAGAAGGAGGACCTAAGAAACTACAGGCCAGTCAGTCTCACCTCCATCCCCAGAAAGGTGATGGAACAGTTCATTCTGGAGGTCATCTCCAGGCATGAAGAGGACAAGAAGGTTATCATAAGTAGTCAACATGGATTCACCAACGGAAGATCATGACTGACCAACCTGATAGCATTCTTTGATGGTGGGACTGGCCGGGTCAACGAAGGGAGAGCAGTGGATGTTGTCTATCTTGACTTCAACAAGGCATTTGACGCTGCCTCCCATAACATCCTCATGGACAAGCTAAGGAAGTGTGCATTAGATGAGAGGACAGTGAGGTGGATAGAGAACGGTGGCTGAACGGCAGGGCTCAGAGGGTTGTGATCAACAGGGAAGAGTCTGGATGGAGGCCCACAACTAGTGGTGTTCCCCAGAGGTCTGTTCTGGGTCCGGTCCTGTTCAATATATTAATCAATGACCTGAATGTAGGGATAGAGTGTACCCTCAGCAAGTTCACTGATGATACCAAGCTGGGAGGAGTGGCTGATACACCAGAAGGCTGTGCTGCCATCCAACGAGACCTGGACAGGCTGGAGAGCTGGGCCAAGGGGAACCCCATGAAATTCAGCAAAAGCAAGTGTAAGGTCCTGCATGTGGGAGAGAACAACCCCACACACCAGTACAGGTTGGGGGCTGACCTGCTGGAAAGCGGCTCTGTTGAGGAGGACCTTGGAGTGCTGTTGGACAGCAGGCTGACCCTGAGCCATCACTGTGCCTTTCATGGCCAAGTCGTCCAGTGGTATCCTGGGCTGCATAAAAAGAAATGTGGTCAGCGGGTCGAGAGGCGTTATCCCCCCCTCTACTCTGCCCTAGTGAGACCACATCTGGAGTACTGCGTCCAGTTTTGTTGTCCGCCTCCCCTGACCCCCCCCAGTTCAAGGAGGACATGGAAATGTGTAAGCAAGTCAGGCAAAGTGCTACAAAGATGATCAGGGGATTGCAGCATCTCTCTTATGAGGAAAAGATGAGACACCTGGGTTTATTCAGCCTGGAGGAGACAAGACTGAGGGAGGATCTTATCAATGTTTATAAATATCTAAAGGGTGGGTGTCAGGATGATGGGACTAGGCTCTTTTCAGTAGTGCCCAAGGACAGGACAAGTTGGCACAAGTTGGAGCACAGGAAGTTCCACCTGAATATGAGGAAAAATTTCTTTCCTGTGAGGGTGACAGAGCAGTGGCACAGGCTGCCCAGGGAGGGTGTGGAGTCTCCTTCCCTGGAAATATTCCAAACCCGCCTGGACGCATTCCTGTGCCCCCTGCTCTAGGTGTCCCTTCTCAAGTAGTGGGGTTGGACAAGATGATCTCCAGAGGTGCCTTCCAAACCCTACCATTCTGTGATTCTGTGAAATGTCAATAGTCTTTTAATACTCTTTTTTAAGTGTAAAATTTCAGCCAACCTCAGAAGAGTATATCAAACACCTCAAATTACTATTTTTTTTCCTATGACGCTACAGAGGTCTTTTTGTGGTGAAGGTGTCTCCTTTTGCATCCTGTTTCACTAATTTTTTTCCAGCTATATCATCATAGTGATTAAGACTTTGTGGATGAGATTTTCAGAAATATTCAGTGTTCTCTTTCTGTTGCTTCATGAGAGGAATGGGTTTTGGCAGGGAAGCTGGAAAGAGAGGGAGCACTTGTACCCCTGTGTACGAACTCGGGTTTCAAAAAAAAACAACCTGTAACAAACTGACCTCATAACTCTGGCTCCAATCCCTGGTCTGCAGCACCTTGGAGAGGTCCTGATGGTGTCCTGAAGCTTAGATGAAGGCTTGTGCTGCAGTCAGAGAGCTAACCTTTACTCACTGTGTTTAAAAAGCATGAAGAAGGCATTTCTGCATCCACATCTGAATTTTCAAGTGCAGTTATTAATCGCTCTAAAAAAAGGCAGAGTTTGTCACAAAATTACAAAAAAGTCAGCCTTAGTTTTGATGACTAGGGTGAAGCTGATAAGCTTTTGAAAGGTCACAGGGAGTAGGAGAAACCTTAGTTGACATGTACTCTGGAAAGCCATCTGGTTGTGCAACTGCTGAAAAAAGTATCTTCTACTAACGCAAGCCATAATGTCAGTAGGTAGTTAGGTCCTTCTGGATTCTTTCTAGTTACTTTTGGTGGATGGGTTAATGTTTGCCTAAAGGATTTGGCAAACCTAACCTAAAAAACCCTTAGTCCTCTTCTAATTAGGAAAAAAAGGAAACAAAATTTAATAATATTCCAGCTCAGGACTTGAAGACCGGGATCTGGAAGATGTAGAACTTATTTCTGTCTTTTTCAGGGACTCAATTAATGTAGATTGTAATTATTTTAAATATTTTTTTATTGTAGAAGTATTTAAGAGCCAGTTTAAACTGGGCCTCCAATGTGCTGGGCACTATGCAAAGCACATAGCAGTAGGTGTTCCTCCCTTCAAACTTCACTGCATAGAAAAATCTTCACTGCATAGAGAAGGGGGATGGGAACTGACACACAGAGGGAACCACAGGGTGACAATAAACATGATTTTAGTAATTTTTTCATTCTTCTTTCTTTAGTGGTTTACTTGAGAGGCAATAAACACAGGGGAAAAAGAAAAGTAAGCAGAGTAACAGGGCAGAGAGAGGATGTAAAATGGAATTAAGCAGGTATGAAGAGGCTGTGAGGAAAAGACTGGAGCAATTAGTGAGACATAACAAGACAGAAAAAGTCTATCTACAGTCTGTCTACAAAACTACAGATTCAGTGAACACTCAGGTGACCCTGTCTTCACTGATTCTGTGCCTATGGCCAGGTATTTTACCTTTCTGTTGTGTGGTTTTGAGGAAAAGCTGCAACTGCAAGTGGTTATGCTTCTCTGAAAGATCTGGGTGGAAGAAACCCTTTCATTCCTTTCTCATGGAATTTTTGCACTCCTCATTTGGAGCCCTTTCTAATTAACACAAATACTTCCATCTTCCAAGATACAATGCTAACCTAGAGCTTGAACATTAAATTGCCAATCAAAACCTAATCTAAATACAGAAATGTTTATTAGCAAGACAACAAAGAAAGGTAAGCAGCAAGAATCTTGAAAGTCCTGCTTGATTTCAATACAGTCTTTTTCAGCAATAACTGATGCTTTCAGACCAGACATGCTATGTTAGCAATGATACTCTAAAGCTGTGAACTACAGAGGTTTTTTTAAGTCTGTTTGTT
Source organism: Phalacrocorax aristotelis (assembly GCF_949628215.1). Taxonomy (NCBI): domain Eukaryota; kingdom Metazoa; phylum Chordata; class Aves; order Suliformes; family Phalacrocoracidae; genus Phalacrocorax; species Phalacrocorax aristotelis. The sequence goes on along the minus strand of NC_134279.1, from coordinate 45,345,480 downwards.
TTGTTAAGAAAATGTCTTCTCTAAGGAGCTTCTAGGTGTAAAACACTATATAAAATATACTGTCTATACGTATTCATGTATCCTGTATGCAAAATGCATAGAAACAGCAAGAGGTAATAAAGGTAAACATGACCAGCCTCCATTGTGCCTTTATCCCTTAGGCCTTGCAACTTCTGGAATATCAATCAAAGCTGTATCAGAGGAACATCTGATTGCTGATATTATCTCTATTGCCATTCCTTTTATCACTGCTGCTGTCAGTCTATAGCCAGGGTTACTAGGGTACTGTCTAGCAAAATCACATTTGTAAAGCTGAAGTGGTTCCTCTCATGGGGCAAAAGGGGTGGGTATCTAGCAACTCTTATGAACAAAAATTATTAAAACTGTTCCTATCTCCCAGAAAACACCACCCATTAAAGTCAATTCATGTTTACAGCAACAGAGGAAATGGAAACAGAGCTTTTATACTCCCGAAGTCAGTACACATTGTGGCAAAGATTCTTTAATGCTACAGAGACGCAACCTGACACAGCTTTGTATCTGCCACTATTTATGCATCATCTGTAATGGCTTGTCTGTCTGATTATCAGGTACTTTATCATAAATTTTTACACGATGCTTGCTATTTCACCACATTTCTTGTTTACTTTGGATGCTCTGCTTACCATATGAACTCACATATTCTACATATGGATGACATTTAGGGAACAATTATTATAATAAAGATAATAATATTGGCTTATCATGTTACTTTAGAAAGATGGAGGGAAGGATTACGCAGTATGTAGACTTCAGCTTGCAAGAGACTGTGTCATTCTACCAGCTGTATTCTTCTTTTTTAAATATAAAAGAGTGTCTGTCTATTGCAGACAGTAAAAAGATGGCTGCTGTTTTGTATTCCTGTTCAAATGTTGTATATAAGACAGTGACTCACTGCATTTTCTCTTACAGATATAGTCTATGTGTTGTTTTAAATAACCTTAATAAGTAATTCAGGTGGAGAGGGATGTTCCTTCTTCTGCATGAAAAACGACTGCTTGGACTGTACTATTGTTTTCTATTTGTATATTGGTTGTTAAAGACATTTAGGAATGTTGAGACACATTTTCCCCTGTTAATTGTGATAAATTGTGAACTGGAAATATACGAAACCTGAGCATTTTAATTACTTGCCCAAAGAAGAATAAGCACAATGTCACATGTGGTTGCTGAATCTGCAGTGAGCTTCCCACAGCTGGAAAACTGCAGCAGCAGTTTTTGCTGCCAGCTGAGGTTTGATTCACTTGTTTCACATCGGAAGTATAGAGAAACTCCCTGATTTTTCATGAACTCACAATAGTGGAAATGTTTGCAGCATTTGAATAGAAAAGTACCATATATTTGTAACTGTTTACCCTTGGAAAAAGAATCTTTCTTCTCACTGTGGGAGGTGGGGAAATTCAAGACAGAGACTCCAAAATGGTTCAAGAACAGAGTTGAAGAGAAATGAGGGATTTTCTCCTTATCAAATGATACTAAGATCCTTCCTCTGTCATTATCTATATGGATTTGTTATAGAATATAGTTTCTTAAGTATGTATAGCATGCATTTGGTATGTTGCATCTATGATACAATTACTTCTAGTGGTTTGGGAGGCAACACAAAGCAATTGTGTTGTTTGTCATAATCCTTTATTCCACCTTGTGCTTCGCCTGCAAGAAGGCACTTGGTTTAATCACAAACACTGGGTCAGACACTCATATAAAAATAGCATATATATGTGATGTGGGTTTAAAATGAAATTTGTAACTGTAACTTGCCATATGCCATAATCAGACATAAGCTGCATCTACTGCTTGGGTGCAGGGTAGCATTTAGAAATTCCAGCTAGGGAATAACAAAATCTTTTCTATCATTTATGTAATTTACAGACTGTATTAATAAAACTTTAAGAGATCCAAACTGCTGGGTTTGCATATATCTCCTCCTTCATATAGTTCAAAGTCCAGAGCTTAAGAACCATCAATGAACTTCAACTGAATCTTTATGTTCAAAGCGCGAACCACAAGCTGTTTGTTCTACTGGAATTAGAGCAATGTGTGTCTAAATAGCTCCAGTTTTTCTCAGATTTAAGGCAGGATGATAAAAACATGCTTGGTCTTGACCAGTCTGGCCTCCCAGAAAAGAATCCCATTTGGCTTCTGTTCACTGCCACAGGTTATCCTATAGTCTTATTTTATGACCCCAATCTAGGCAGTGGCTTGCTGCCAAAACCTCTGGTTTTGTAACTAAGTTAGTTTCCTCTTAGGTGAATTGGGACCTCACCTGACCTGTCATTTTCCCTCTCCGTCTCCCAGGATGGAGGGAATGTTCCAGGGATTGACTCACAAATAGCTCAGTATTCTTCTCTGGGCTGACTAAATTTTTGCCTGGCCAATCATTTAGAAAAGAGTAAGAAAACTTAATTCTTGCTGTAGTGCTAAAGAGGCCCATTACACAATTCACTGGGGATAAGAGTGAATCCAGGGTTTATCACATTTTTAAAAGTATGAAACTTAGCATAGTAAATAGGTCTCTGAAGTCTTTTAGACTAGATGTGGTTTGCATACAACTTTTTCTTACATAATTATAATATTTTAAATCCATCATAAGAATTTTTCCAAAACATTTTAGAAGAGGAAGAATAGGCATAAATTCTGCTACCACTTGCATGAACTCTGCTAATTCTTATGAGCTCTTTTTTGAAATATTCTGGTGTGGTACTCCTATTTTGAAAACAGTCCCATACAATCCACACAATATACTTGCACCAGACTAGAATATTTTGCTACAGGTAAACAAAATTTGGAAAACCACAGTCTTCTGAAAATAGTTGTTGCATGGAAACCAAGGCAGAATATTATTGTTATGAAATTTTATTCTGCATCTTTGTAAATGTCAAGAAATGCTGCAAGAGAAAGTGAGTTTTGCAACCACTTTACAGTTTTTCCCATAATTTGCTACTTGCCTTTCAAAACAAGTTTGCCGCTCACAATTAGCACTTTTTCTCTTCCTTAAAATCATTCCCAGATGCTTCTCAAACTTAAGTATACAATCATGTTCCACTCTTCTGGGGAAAGAATAAAACCTCTTTTTTGCCTCAGGCATTTTCAGCATTAGTCATGAACATGTAAGGACACAATGGTAACTGACAGAGTTTAGAGTGTTGCTGCTTGTCCAAGTAGATTGTCTTATGTCACATGGAGTCTTCTCCCACTACTGAGACCCCTAGTACCTAGCCAAAAGAAACTCTGAATGTTAAAGTTCGTTTTTTTTCTTTGACTATGTGTCTGATTGAAAGAGGCTAGTATCTGTAAAAACATCATTTCAGGTACACCTGGAGATTGGAAAAGAGAGTGAAATTTACATGATTGAGGCACCCACAGTAGAAAAACCTTCTTTTTTTATATTCTTCTTTATGGACCAGATAGTCTGCAGGTACAACCTGGTCTGCAGCTCTGCCCTTTTGTCACTTTTGTTTGAGCATCTTAGGCAGGACTATATGGAATTTATATAGCAGACAGCAAGTATCTACCAATACACCATGTTGATACCGAGGACTAATGTTCTAACAGTTCCACCAGCTCAACAGTTACTTGGCAAGCCACTGCTGGGTAGGCAGTGACTCTACAACTGCAGATACATCACCTACACTTTGCTAGGTTTTATGGTAAAGGTTCATCTGCACACCCACAAAGGCAAACAGAGAGACAATAGCTGGGGTGGGGAGGCCCAAACAAACCCTGACCCTGCTGTTCATCCCAGGAGCCAATAGCCCATCAAAGGCTCACCTCCACAAACTCAGAGGAGCACAGGGGCACAAGGGCAGACAGGAATCCAAACTAAGGACTTGGAGGAAGGGGTGTCTTGCCCAAGCCCTCCCCGCAGGAGGGCTTTGTCCCAGAAAAGCCCTGGTGTGAAAGTCTGCTGGTGAAACACATCAAAGTGAGCCAATGCTAGAGGAACACCCTTTGGACTGAGAGGGGTGGGGCACATTATGGGTTGCAGAGGAACAACATTTCAGGATTGCACAGGACTTCTTAAGGAATCTTTAGAGGTGGGATTGAGGTAATTTAGAGGGGAGTAACTGTGGGAAAATAGAGGCATAAGGCGATAAAAAGAGCTGGTCATGTGCAAACCCCTTGCTAGTTGGTTGCTTATCTCTCCATGCTCCATGTCTGATCAATACAGTCTGTCTTATCTGTTCAATTTCTTTCTAACTCTTTCCCATGGGTGACGCTACAGGAGGAACTGGCTGTCAGGGGGACCAGGGTAGTCCTGGACAGCTGCTTTAGACGCCATGAGGTCTTGGGGTATCTACGAGTGAGATCTACTGGCACGTGTACATGTGTCTAAAGCAAGAGCACAGATGGTTTGACTACTGGGAGCCAAACACGGCAAGCGGGGATTGCGTGTTTTTGTGAGTGAGACCATCAGCGCCAGCAACTGCAAGCGGGGCTACAGCCTCAGGGGCTTGTATATCCAGGTGGCAGTAACTGGGGAGACTGGGATCCAGGGACTGGTACTGGGCAGACTAAATGTCTAAGCCCAGCTGCTGGAGGAATCCACACTGTGTTTATATATATAAAATATATATACCTCCTTACTAATGGTCTTTGACCTTGCTCAGCCAGAAAGGATAGCAGAATGATGATGCTGATGTTCGTTTTGATGTGATTTCTCTGTGTGTCTTTCTGTGTTCTGAATGCCCAGACATGTATGTATGCGTATATATGAGCGTCTGCCAATGGGAAATACAGTTTCAGCCTCACTACTGGTTGCACCTGGGGGCACTGCAGCAGCCTCACCTCTCTCAAGCTGCCTTATCCATATATCTTCCCCTAACACCCACTGGTCCTTCGAATGGGTTGATCTTTTATTTCAATGAGTAGTTATCTTCCAAATCTGATCAAGTGCTATACCTTTCAATGTCTTTCAGAATGCTTTGAATTAGTATTTCCAGTTTCAAAAAATATTTTCTTTTTGTTTACACTTTTCTTGTCTTGCATGGGTTTGACTCACATGCACTTGCACAACTCAGTAATGGTTTCGTTCATTAGAGCTGAGCCAAGGTCATACAGTTGTGCTCCACAAAGCACAAAGTTGCAGACAGCTGAACCCTTGAGCTGTGAGTTGCATATCCAGATTTTGACTACAACAGTTTTCACTATTTATTCTTTTAAATTTTACTCCATACTGTTTTAGGCAAAGATGTATTTATCTCATTTTTTTTCAGCTCTGATAGATTATTCTTCTAAAAAAATTGCTTATACCCACTTATTTGACCTTCAGATTACACCATGTCTCTAATACGATCTTTTTTTATATATTAGAGGTAATATAGAGATAAAATATTTTCAGTATAGATAATGTAAAAACCCTTCACTTTTCATGTGACAATTAGGGCTGCACAAGTGTTGAAATATATGTCGGGGGATGCACATATTTGCTATTTAAAAGCCAGAGCAAATAGAGAGGTAAAACTACATGTAAAAAAACCCACTCTTTTTCTACAGAGAGAGAACTCTAAAAGCAGCACACACAGTTTGAGCATTAGTGATTAGATAGTACTTTCAAGCCTATTTGTTTTGAAAAATCTGGCCTTCCTACACAGTACCCTTCAGGATGCAATGTAAATTGAACTGCAGGGCACTCTATAGCAAATCTACAGTCATTATCTCTTAGTTGATTCTGTCTTGTGTCTCATAACTTCTCAGAGGTACATATGAAGCTCCTCTCATAAAAGCTATTACTTTGTCTCCATGATACCTGTTGATATGAGATGATGAAATAAAGATGATTACTCATCCCAGCAGGCACCTGCTTTGACCTTGTTGTGTGTAGTTTATCACAAACATTGCTGTGTGGTATTTCAAGTTGAAAATTAGGCAGATGCAAGAACATAACATATGCCAGTGGGCCATTTTATGTCTTCTAGCAGTACACATGAGAAGTTTATAATGCCACGAAAGCAACATTATACAGATGATACAGCAAATTTAAACAAAACCCACTGCTAAAGGTATGCATGAAAATGGGACCTAACTACTTAGTTTCCCACTTTGGGAACAGAAATTTTTCAGAGAACATAATGCGAGATTCTGTAGAACAGAGAACAGGCAAAGATCAAATATATATTTTTAAATAAATCAGAAAGGTTAAGATATCTTTACCAATGTTAATGCACACTTACTGTTTATAATATTTTCCAAATATATTTTTCTATAATTTGAGGGGAAATAAACACATTTTGATTAAAAAGTTAGCACCATCAACTAAAGATTCTTTCAGGTTTCATATGTGCAAGGCACAAATAGATATAAAGGTACAAAAAAGGTATAAATATAGCAAATGTGGCTTTAAATATAAAAATATATAACAAAAAATTATCTTCAAACTTGTGCAGGAACATATATCCTGAGGACATCACCCATTCACCAATATCAGATTGTTCACAAGGCCTTCCTTTTTGCTAGATGTTTCTGATGACAGCTTTCTGAAGCAATGATAGCTTTCTCCCCTGATTTGTAACTTTTGACACTGCTCTTTAGATCAACTAAGCAGACTCAACAGAGGCAAAACGACTGGCAAAGTAAAAGACACATATCTTCTCTGCTTCATTTTGAAGCAACTGTATTGTACAAGACCACCCTACTGAACTCTGAGCCAATGAAGGAAATTCTTACCTTTGTTCTTTTTGATGCTGAACTAATGCTTATTTCAGTGCAGCGTCATATTGGGTATTGTGTGCATCAAAGTCTGTGTTTATTATGAATTTGTGTCAGGCTCCAGTTATACATATATGAAGTGCCTCATATATGAAGTTTCCTAATCTTGAACTCTGTTTTATTTTAAAAATATAAGAACTAATTGGAAGAGTAAGATTTTGGGTTTTATTTAGTATTCAGGGAAAGGGAAGTTGTAGGTTGAAACTACTGCATCTACGTTTAAGTTACATGACGATAAAAACTAGTTACATTTAAATTGAGCCAATTATTTTAAAAAGTTGATTTAGGTATTTAACCTTAAAAAATCTATTATAATAATGTTTTACATTTTTTATAAAAGCTGTAGAGTTGACTCAAACAAAGTCACTGAATCTGCTGGAAAAGTAGCATGACAAGCTGTAGGCAATCCAGGAGATTCCTAGAATGCATTGAGGATAACTTCTTGAGCCAGGTAATAGACAGGCCTACCAGCGGGGATGCAATACTAGACCTGATGGTCACTAATGCAAGTGAGCTCATTGGTGATGTCAAGACTGGAGGCAGCCTGGGCTGCAGCGATCACATGTTAGGGGAGTTCACACTCCTGAGGGGTATGGCAAAAGCAAGGAGTATAGTCAAGACGCTAAATTTTAGGAAAGCAAACTTCCAGCTCTTCAAGGACTTAGCAGGACCACCTGGGAAATAGTTCTCAGGGACCAGGGAACAGAAGAGAGATGGCAGGTCTTTAAAGACGTGTTCCATACAGCACAAGAGCTCTCAGTTCCCAGGTACAAGAAATCAGGCAAGGAAGGGAAAAGACAAGCATGGCTGAGTCGAGACATGCTGGTCAAACTAAAAAGCAAGCGGGAACTGCACAGTCAGTGGAAGCAGGGACAGGCATCCTAGGAAGAGTATAGGGATGCTGCCTGTTTTTGTAGGGATTGGGTCAGGAAAGCCAAGGCATGGCTGAAGCTGAATTTGGCAAGGGATGCAAAGAATAACAAGAAGGGCTTCTACAGGTATGTCAACCAGAAAAGGAAAGTCAAAGAAAGCATACCCACCCTGATGAACAAGAATGGTGGCCTAGTATCAACAAATGAGGAGAAGGCTGAGGCACTCAACACCTTTTTTGCCTCTGTTCATGACCACCTGAAGAACATGGACATACATAAGCCTATGGAACCTGATGAGATGCATCCCAGAGCCCTGAAGGAATTGGCTGATGTAGTTGCCAAGCTACTCTCCATGATATTTGAAAAGTCATGGCAGTCAGGTGAAGTGCCTGGGAACTGGAAGAAGGGAAACATTGTGCCCATCTTTAAAAAGTGTAGGAAGGAGGACCCAGAGAACTACTATCCTGTCAGTCTCAACTTTGTGCCGGGGAAGATCATGGAACAGATCCTCCTAGAAGCTATGCTAAGGCACATGGAGGACAGGGAGGTGATCCGAGGCAGCCAGCATGGCTTCACCAAGGGCAAGTCCTGCCTGACCAACCTAGTAGCCTTCTACGATGGAGTGACTACATCAGTGGACAAGGGAAGAGCTATGCATGCCATCTCTCTGGATTTCTGTAAGGCCTCTGACAAGGTCCCTCACAGCATCCTTCTCTCTAAACTGGGGAGAAATATATTTGACGGGTGGACTGTTTGGTGGATAAGGAACTGGCCGGATGGTCACGTCCAGAGGGTAGTGGTCAATGGCTAAATGTCCAGATGGAGACTGGTGATGAGTGGTGTCCCTCAGGGGTCCATACTGGGACCACTACTGTTTAATATCTTCATCAGTGACATAGACAGTGGGATCGAGTGCACCCTCAGCAAGTTTGCAGATCACACCAAGCTGAGCGGTTCAGTTGACATGCCAGAAGGACAGGATGTCATTCTAGGAGACCTGAACAAGCTGGAGAGGTGGGCCTGTGAGAACCTCCTGAGGTTCAACAAGGCCAAGTGCGAGGTCTTGCACATGGGTCGGGGCAAACCCCATTATCAGTGAAGGGATTGCAAGCGGTCCTGCCAAGAAGGACTTGGGGGTACTGGTGGACAAAAAGCTGGACATGAGCTGACAATGTGCACTTGCAACCCAGAAGGCAAACGATATCCTGGGCTGCATCAAAAGAAGTGTGGCCAGCAGGTCAAGGGAGGTGATTCTGCCCCTCTACTCTGCTCTGGTGAGATCCCACCTGGAGTGCTCAGCACAGGAAGGACATGGACCTGTTGGAGAAAAAGTGGAACAGGTTGCCCAGAGAGGTAGTGGAGGCCCCATCCCTGGAAACATTCAAGGTAGGTTGGACGGGGCTCTGAGCAACCTGATGTAGTTGAAGATGTGCCTGCTCACTTCAGGGGGCTGGACTAGATGACCTCTAAAGGTCCCTTCCAACCTAAAACATGCTATGATTCTATGACTATGAATCCACACACAGAAATGCAATCACAATAAATCCCATAATTTTTCAGGATTCCGTTTTTTTACATAAGGAAATGATTTTATCAGAAATTGTATGACAAAACCCTAAATCTGAGGCATATTGTTTTTAAAAATGCCTGTTCTCTCATATTGGCTTGGAAATAATATGCAAATTAATTTGTAAAAGAGAGTTGAGATTATTTTCTCTAAAATATTTTTCAATTATTATGTGCCTATGGCAATTTCTTGTATCCTTTTTACAACAGAGGTAAATCCTTTACTTCCTGTTCTAATATGTTAATTATTTTTCATTTAATCTGTAAAACTATTTTGTAGCTTTAAAAAAAATCATTATAAAAAACTGGGCACCAAAACACATTTTGCTTAAGAGACAAACAAGCAAATAACTCAAAAGTAACAGATTTTCTTCTTGATAAAATGAATTATGACACATGGTTTATGTGCAGGAAGAGATAACTTATATTTGATAATTTCCCTATTTTGCTAGAAGTGGCAACACAATGGAACTAAGTTAATGTGAAAGAATTAGAAAGTGCAACTCTCAGTGAAAAAAAGTGAAATTTAATTATTTCTGCCAGCTTTAACAGAAACTATGTCAGGGTGCAAAAAACCAGTTTTTAATGCCACTCTACTAGTAGGTAGGGAAGGAGGAGAGATATCCTAAAGGCATTTGTGCCTGACTCTGATTCTACTTTTTAAAAAATAACATGAGCAGAAAGGTGCCTTTCTACATCTGTAGATAACTAAATTTCCTACAAAATGGGCCACTGTTATCCAAAGTATGAAGCATGTGGAAACAACAGAACAGGTGAAAATTAACTGAGGTATTTAAACGTTCATATGAATGTCTAAAAGTGTTATTGATTACATAAACTGAGAAAACTGTTTTAATGTCTGATTTTCATCGTAACTTTATTTTGATTGATATATTTAAAGTGGCTAAAAATATTAAAATAAGCTTTTGAGATTCCCTTCAACAATTGTATTTTCCAACCATAAGGACATCCAACTAATCACAAACCATATTTACATTCATTGTAAGGCATCCACATAAATCAAAGTGCCCTGAAAGAAATTCACAAGTGTTTGCTGAAGTGTGACAAAAATGAAACTTAGATTTGAATTAACTTAAAAATGCTAAATGCTCCTTGCTTCCCTGATTAGAATAATAAAGTTGTTACTCCTAGAAAAAATAATCTTCATCTAGTTCATATGGATTACATGAATAAAAATTGTGCACTTCTTTAAAACTGCAATCTAAGCAATTTAGGATTACGCATCTTGTTGACCTTCAATGACACTCTTCTTAGATCAACCATGTACATGTAAAAATCTCATCCCAAATCCTGGGATTGAGTTTAAACTGTACATGGAGGTCTATTAATACCTTGTCTTCAAATTAGCTTGAAAACTTTTGAAGCACACATTAAGATAGGGTAATTTTATCAAACCCAGTGTCCTCTTGTCCAGGCTAAACTGTTCACCTCTCTACAGTCTCTCTGCATAGAGGCTGGAGAGACAAGTCATTTTCGAATAACAATTCACGCTGTCCTAAAATAAGTTTCTGAAACAGTAAGAACAAATCTGATTTGTACTGACTTTTAATATACTCCAAAAACAGTAGCACTTTATCATGCTAAAGGTGCCTTGGTCTCCGAGTCAGATACTGGTCTGATTCCAGCCAGAGTGCTAGCCCATAATGCAGCATGGCATTGCATCATATATTGTACCCTTACACCTCTTCCACTTTTCATTTGATTAAGAGATGCTTGATATATACTTAAAGCAATAAGCACTGGGTAACTACCTCTTTTACCCCAATTCTGTGGAAAATGCTACCTTCTTAACAAACATTATGAGGAATTTATTAGTTTACTGCAACACTTCTATTTAAAAGAAGACTCTTTAATAATCCTATGCTCATCATTTACTTATTTTAAATATTGATTTTACCTGAAGAGTTTATTTTACCTACTTTCCCACAGGTATTTATATTCACAACCATTTTCCTAACTGGGCCTTCAAAGCTTAAGAAATTATCAAATGGAAGAAATGTCCACACACCTTGGCTGAATTCCTAGAAAAATTCAAGTTATAGAATAAGGGTAGAATAATAGGATGGTGTGGGAGCTAATGCTCACATCTTAGTCGATGTCATTACTTATCTCTGTTTATTGATTGGACAATATTAATGGAACAATACATCTCTGCTTGTAGAAAAAAAAAAAAGAAGGGATAAAGAGAGAGAATAAAGCTTAAATCTTCTATAAATATTTGCACCAGCTCCTGTCTTCTTTTCACACATTATACTTCCTTATTCCATGAATAATCACATCAGCATTATTAAGTTTAAGGTGAGTCAGTGAAAGTAAAAGGTGACAGACCTAGTCATTAATGAAAACAGAGAAAAGATATTATGAAGGTTAAAATTTGTTAACCATTATACGCAACTGCAATAGAAATCTTCCATTCCAAATAAAGTGCAAGGGGAAATAGTGATATTCTTATACATCACCCTGTGTTAGCAAAGGCTGACTTTTTAGTTGCAACTGGAGAGTATATTGTGGAATATTTTAAACAAAAAAAAAATGACTGACAATAATTGTTTTGTGTGTTCAGTAAGCAAGAACACTGTGTGAGCGTTTTATTAATGTTGCCAGAATAATCATAAAGCACAGATGGCTTGTCCCCAAGACTAGCATACAAGATAATAATGTAGAAGGGTAGTTAATATGTGGAAGATTGTGCATCATGTCTTATTCTTCTCTTGAGGAATTAGTTTAGTTCTTATCCAGGGGAAATAACACTTAAAATATAAAAATAAGAATAGAAATAAGAAGAATAGAACCGGGAAAAGAAATATTGAAGTCAAGAAAGGTATGCCTATTTACATCAGCCTGTGATCCACCTCAGTACTTTTATTGTTGAAAACCCAAAGCTGCTTTGGGGAGCAGGGTATCTGAAGCAAGCTTTTCTCTTTTTAAGGAACTGATATACAATCCGTTTAACACATCCTTCCTTTTCACCTTCACTTTCCACATAAATTCAAAGTATTCTTTGCCTGGAAATATCATGTCACACTTGACAAAAAGTGGAAAATATTTGGAAAAGCAGTAACCTTTCTTTTAGAGAGTGCTTTTATGTGCATTCACGTATGTTCTATGTTCCCAGATGGTTCAACCCAAATACCTTAAACATTAGAGTTATCACGAGGAAAAAGAGCTGCAATGGATACTGAGAAAAGCTAGGTGGTTTTAATTCAGAGAAGTGTCCCAACATTTAAGTGCTATTCTTTGACCTACACATCAAGACCCTGCTTTCACAATGTGCACAAGCATATTTTTAAATCAGCCTTTATTCAAAAGGCACTTCACAGCACCTGTACTATTGTAATGGCTTGTTCTCATGTCACACTTGAGCTCTAATCCCTGACTGTCCAAAATAGCTATATGTCTGCATACACTTTGGTATGCATGAAGTACCTCTCTCTCTGAGGAAACTTGAGCTTGGGGTAGGAGAAAAAATGTGAAAATTAACTTGCTTTTTATTTCCATCCTTTTAGCACATGTGTAGAGCATACACATGTGTAAGCCGGGGCTGGATAAAATTGGCGTAGCCCTAGTTCCCTCTGACAGTACCCCAGCAGGCTTGGCACTCTTCCCTATCTCCATACTGCACCCTTATTTGCCCTCAAAATCATGCTGCAAAACAAAGCAGTTTGTGTAATGCCCTCTAATTTTTTGGAAATGCTTATGTTACTATGTCCACAATCTGATGCAGAGATACTTTGAATTATATGTCTCTTTCATTTGCTGGCATGTAAAATGAGTCTGTGGGCTCATTTTTCTTAAACAATTCTGTTCCCACTTTAGCCTAACAGTGCTTCATTTTGGAGTCTTCTGAAGGAGCATCATCCAGTTAAGCTTGTGCACTCTTTTACATCTAGAACCTTTTCTGAAAACCTTAATGTTAGAGCTCTCCCTAGCCAACCAGTCTCCCAAGGAAAAGGGTTCAGTCCTAGTCAAGGGTTCAAAGCAGGTAAAGTACACATGGAACATAAAAGGCACCACAGCAAAGTGGCATAGAGCTTGTGACTGTCTGCATGAAATGATAATTTTGGGGGGAAAAAAAAGAAAAAAAAGGAAAAAATCCTGTATAAAATAAAACAAATCCACAACTATTAGTGTACTTTCCTTCTTTTGGCATCCTAGCAAGCTGCAGCTTTTTGTGTAACACAGCACTTCTGTGTAAGCCACAAATACCATTACATATGATTCTTGCCAACTTTCCCCTCAGGGAACTCTGACAACTATAGTTGAAGGAGCATATCTGTCCTTTTCTATCACTTGTCCAAATACCTTGGAATTAAAACCTTAAATTCCTTGGAGCACTGTCTCCTGTTGATCTGAGCTTGACCCTTTCAAAGGACTCCTAAGTCTTGCTAATGCCTTGCAGGTGTGAGAGACATGACAACTTGGGTTCATACCAATTATTTCACATCGTTCTGCTTTTTCTGAAGTTTGTGTATTACCATGTGATGCATAGTGACAGTCATGTCTCTTTTCAGAACCTGTAGCCACTTCTCAGAGTACTGTAAATCCTTGGAATAGCTCTCAGTATGAGCTATCAGTGTAGGAAGAGATCCAACAAATAAAGTTAGAACTCAAAATTATGCAATGAAGCACTTAAACTAAGCACTATAACAATACTTGTCAGAGTACTAATGCTACACTGTGATGCTTCAGAAGTAAGGCTCAAAGAAATACTCTAAAATTAAAGCAACATACAAATACATTGTATTTACTGATATTAAAAGTATCTACTTTCCCAGAAAAAAGAACTATTAGCTTATTCTGTAGAACTGAGAAAAATGACTCATGCAACTTTAAGTAGAAAATTAACTAATAGCTGATCACAGACTATTAAAAACCTGTTGGAGTTCATCTGCACAGTTACATATTTTTGGAAACCCCATGCTAAGAAGTAAGCTCAAAGGTCTAGTTTGGAAAATTGTAATTTATGACAATACCCCAAGTAAAGCCCAATACTGATAACTCCAGGAAAATTAGATAAGATCACACTACACTCTGAGATCACCTCCTGATCCAACAAGAGAAGCACAAATGGTGTGGGACATGAAAGAGAGTAAATTGATCCCTCCTTCGGCTAGTCTTGCTCAGATTTCAAGAAGTATCAATACCTCTTCACTATTCATTTCACAGATGTGCTTTCTGGGAATGTTTTCGAAAAAATACAATAGGGATTTTATTTTCAGAGGAATAAGCTGACACAGTGAGGTAGACAAAACCTTTTTGTTTAGATAGAGACCTAGGGAAAGTATTTACTACCCAACAACTAATGAGAAAATGAAAATGGAAGAAAATGAAATGTACCAAAATTTTATGAGCCACTGTAGAAGATTATACAACAACTGGAATTGCCAGTGTAACATGTAGATGAGCACAATCCTGATTTTTTTTTCCATAAGATTAAGGTCTGGTTTGGAAAACTGAGCTCTGCAAAATTTTCAAGGCAGAATTCTGATCTGAAGCTTGAGTCAGACAATAAATAGTATAATGTGATTTACCTTACATTTGAGCACAAGAAGTATTCTTTTACATATCAACCAAGAAAGAAAGCCAATCACACTCAAATATTTTGAAAATTTTTATGGAAGGAAAGTATAAACAATGGATCAGCAAAATAATTGTAATGTTACTGTACTGTACAAGACCACATGAAAACTAAAAGGTATTTTTGACATTTTATGGAGTCCATTCACTAAAGAATGTTACAAGACTCTGGAGGAAAAAAAAGCAAAACAAAACAAAACCCAAAATCAAAAACTAAACACCAACCCCCCAAAATTAAAAAAAATAAAAGCTTGTCATAAAAGAAATGTAAGTTAAAAGAAGACCTTATAAGAATACACTGATGTAAAGGGTTGAGCAGTGAGAACATGTCTTCATGAAAGAATACTTAAAGTCCATGCAGGACTGGATCCATGTTTCCAGAACTGTCGAAAGTGAGATGTCCTAGAACAGAAGGCAAAAGAGAGAGAGAGAGGAGAAAAAGGGGAGTAGAAAAAGAATTAGGTGTATGAGATAGGGCATTATGTTGCATTAACATGTGGTAATCAGTTTAATTATAATTATTTTCCAGTATTAAGATTATTTAAGACAGGGAAATAAAGGGAAAATAGGCAAAGGGATGCACATACTTCAATCCACTTGAAGTATGCACTACAGCAACAATAATGTCTAGGACCCACCATATATCTCATTAAGAACAATCCATCTATCAGTGAAAACTCTCAGTGTATATAGTTCATCTCCTGTTACATAAGATGAAGAAAGGAATGGAAATATGCCAAAAATCAGAATTTTCAGAGATAGAAAATACTATGAAAAATTAAAATAAATAAAAATCCGTTCAGTCTCCAGACACTCAGTTTGAAAATAAAGCCTCAAGCTTATTTTTTTAAACCAAGCTACATATTTTGTATTCAATAATACTGATTTATGTGTCCTATTTGATGCCTAGCACAAACCCTTTCCCACAAGTAGTTACACTGCAGGAGGGGCATACTGTTCTCTCTATATTAAGCAAGAAAATATTTACAAAACGATAATCAAATCAATATATATCACAGCCTCAAGATCACTTCCACTTCAGACAAGTTTGAAAAACTGGTGCTCTAGGCATCAAAGCCCTCATCTGATAAATCACATATAGGCTGCCAAGTAACGAGTAAACCATCCATATAACAAAGATGAATAATGACCCGTACAGAGTTTATAAAAATGTTCTTAGGAATGTCCTTAAATAAAAGTCATGGCAAACATAAATGAAGTGCATATGAAATAACTCTGGGAGCACACTGCTGCACTGCTGAATGGTGGCCATAAATGATATACTGATGGCGGTGAAAATGAACACAAAATATTAGAGAAAAAGCCTGATGAACAAGTGCTTTTTCCATTTGCCTAGATACTGTGGGAAACATATACCTGCTGTTGCTCCTTAAATTGACTTCAGCTCAATACTGTACCTGTAATGAAATGTCATGTCTTGTCTTTGTTTACATATACAATGACCAAGAGTAAGTCCTTTTCATAGGACCATCTAGCCCTTTTAACAGTAGAGAGAAATACAAGTAGAATGTATATTTTCTGTGAATCCAAAGGTTCCATTCTACCTTCACTTATGCCACTGTTAGTGGTGAAATTTCTGCTGCCTTGAGCAGAGTTTATTGGTATAATGTTGCTGAAATAAAGAAAAAAAGTTATATCAGAAAGGAAAACACTTTAGAGAAGATAATAGGAGGAAGAATTCAAAAGAATTAACCAGATACCCTAGAGTGAAGAAAGATATGGAAACTGAAAACAAGTATATCTGTAGCATGGCCATATTTGTATTGCTTTCTTATTTTTTCCAGTTTATAATCTATAATCCTGTGAATTACATATTCATTCCTACCTGAATCACAAAAAGGTGATGTGTAAACTTGCTAACTGATATTTATTAACTGTATTGAGTATCACACTGGACTCATTTAAGGCATGCTTTAAAAATGTCAGGCTGAAAATTATTTTAGAACAACATACTTTACAAATAACTTCTATCTTGGGCAATGAAATGGGAGCTGACCAGAAAAAGAGTGACCTAAAGTAACATAAAATAGAAAAACAAACAAAAAAAAAGGCTAATTAATCAAGGTGATACTGAAAATCCTTTACAAGACTGAAATAATGAGTGGAAATAGTGGACATGCTTGATATCTGAAGGAGTGGGAGAATGACAAGAAAAATACTGAAGATAAGACGTTCCGTGTATCATTATATTTATGTTCCTGAGGTTCAGTTCCATACTAGACCCCAAATGGTTCACTAAATTGAAACTAATAGAAATTTAGACCCAAATGTCAAAACAAAAATAATCTGATATATATTGCACGTGCACCTGATACCCAATAGGATACATAAGTGTCGGCAGTCAACTTTCTTTGTCGTTCTTGATTGGTAGAATATAAATCACCATTTTACTTCCCATTGTAAAATATTCCTTCCGAAGTTTCAAAAAGCTAGTTTTCTTTGTGAAACACAGCATGCATGTTCTTGCTTCTCTGAGTAGGCTCAGTTTTATAACTTTTATCTTCTCAGTGACTAGTGCATTTCTGCAATCCTGTTGTCTGTAAAAGCACAAATGACATACCATTTCTTGGAATTCTACGCCTTAGTCAGATTTTGTGATATAAGATGATCAGGGAAAGAAACACATGGATCCTGGTGCCATCATATGTTATGTCTCACTCAAAGACTACATTTTTCTTTGGTTGTATGTCTAGCTTTTTTCCTTTATTTCTCTTCTGTGACAAATGCTAATACTTTCTGAGCAAACAAATTATTCCACTCATCTAAGGAAGATATATCAGTTTTTGAACTTATATTCCAGCAGTGGCACTAATGAATACCAGGATATTTTTAGGTATCAGAAAACATATCCAGTTTTCATTTCAATACTCTCAGAGACATTCATTCTATTCTAGGTCAAGGCATTTACACCATGCCCATCATGCTGACAGTATAAAATGTAAAGGGAACAATATTCTCTACTGTCTGATTATAGCTGAAGTTATACTCACTTTTTCATTGTTCTGTGACTTACATGTAGTAGTAGGTCTAATTCTGCAATAAACTGACACAGCACCGTTGATTTCAATATAAGTAGTGATAAAACCAAACCACAGTTGAAAGCTGGGTCCAACACTGTCTTTATAAACCACATGTTTCAATATCACTTGCAAGTGACCCTGATTTTCTTTTCCCTCCACCTTGTGTACTAATAAGACCAGTTTAAAAAAATTGCAGAAGACTGCCATATTACAGGGTTGGAATCTCCATCCATATTATTCCTGCAGAAAGAAACATGAAGGGTAAAAGAAATCTGGTTAACTTTCCACCACCCATATAGGAAAGGCCATATTAACTTCTCTATCTAGAAACAAGAATTGTAAATTTAATCCTTTCCATATATGTCACTCATAAAAGTCTTTACCATATCTCTCATTTAAAATTCTCATTGCTGTAGTACAGATGCATAATGTATTTTGTAAGAAAAACTTTTCAGTATTTCTACCTTGTATGTTGACAGGTATTGCCTTCTAACCCATTTACAATTATGGAAAAAGATTTTGCCTAGTGTGGAAAAATTAGCAGATTGTTCATACAGCTCACTTCTTCACAAGGAGAAGCAACTAGAAGTGACTGAAGATTTTTCGGAATGTATGAAAATGGGATGCCATTTTTCTATATATGCTTCACAGTCAAATACCATTAGTTCTTCCCCTCCTCAGGCTTGTAGGAAGATAAGTCTCATTACATTTTTTAATTAGTTGTTATTTGTTGCATTCAGTAATCTAAAATGGAAATAATATAGTCTAATAAAATATCGTTACATTTGTGCACCTAGAGAATTGCCAAAGGTGTGTGTCTTCCTTTGAGAAGGATTGTTGCTATTAGAAGATATTAGTTTTTTATATCAAGCTTACTACTGGCTCTATTTATGCTAAAAATATGCAGTAGGGTCATTTATTCTGTTAAGTAGAAGCAGAAATATCCTAAAAATTTACTACATCTCTATCTCTCTTTCCTAAAAGTCCCATTCCAATGCCTCCTCTCAGGACTTAACCATGACTCCTTTCCTAGACTAGCTTTCATCTCCTACAGTGTGTCCTCTTCAGTAGGCATATCCTTCTATTCACTACCAATTTGCCATACACCCAAACTCTTAGCTTCTTCCTTCTCTGTTTTAACAGATACTTCCACTGTGCCTGAAACACAGTATCTGGAACACCTGATGGAATTAATGAAGCCTGTGATTGATTTTGGATCAAAGATTTTCTTGGTAGCAGCCATAATCAGGTCTGAATGTATTCCACAAGAAGCCACCTTTTTATAGCAAAGACTTTCAAATTAGCTTCCTAATCTGTTTGTAAGGTTTACAAAGCTGCTGCCTTTTGATGTTCAAAAAACATTTTGCACGATGGACATATCTTGTTACCTATATGGCTTTAATTTATCAGATACTTGTGTTTCATTCAAATGTTTATTTCATCACATGTCTTTGAGGTAGTAAGGAATTATTATGCTTTATTAAGGGAAACTTAAAGTCTAGAAGGCGTCTTCTAATTCAGGCATGTAAAATTGTTTTAGGAAGCTACATGTCTATCAATGAGTCACCTCAACAAATTTCCTGTAACATTTGGCATCTATGTTTAGTGGATACCTTAAATATTTAGAATGTATGCCTGTCATGCAGAACATCTTGAAATCATATGTGTCTGACCCACTACCCATCCAGCTGTCTGTCTCACTGCCCTTCTCTCTGTTGCCCTGCCACCCCATTTTTCTCTCTCACAAAAATGCACACATAAAGAATTATTTCTCTTACTTACAGATCCCTACTTTCCATTGAACCAGTTTACAGGCTTGTAGGTTTTGCAGCTAAAATTGCAAAACTTTTTTGTAATCTTTCTTTTCTTGTTAACAAGGTGCTTTTAGAAGTATCACTTCTCATGTACTAGGATTTGCTAGAGATACTAGATGCTCATTATCTTATGTGTTCCTTTTAAATTGCTGTATGTATCAAAGAAGTAGCACAGATTTCTCCCCTTTCCCCTGCATCCACTTCATCCTGCCCATATCTAGGCATTGCAATTCTTCTACAAATGCTTTTCTATTACATATGTAACATTACATAACATTAGTCTTGTAGCAAAAGTTTCTGTCATTTTTCAGAATGCAGAAGAAACTTTAAGTCCCTTTGATGCATTACAGCTCACATCACATCATATCACTTTGAGCCACACAAAGCCACAAGTTGACAGAATCAGACATAACAAGACACAGTGCATCAAATCTCTTTAGTCTTATAGTCAAGGTGCAAAGACAAATGCTATCACAGAGGCTTGTAAGGCTGCTTTATAAAACTCATCACCAGAAAGCAGTGCATCTTGCAGCAGTGCTATACTATAAGCGCTTCAGTAGAGTGCTAATATGTTGTTTGATAGCATAATGGCAGTACAAACTTACTGACATGGTGGAATGAAGTGTTGCTAAACATAAAAAGGCAACACAGTAAATAAATCTAGTGTCACAAGTTTGCTGTAAGGAGCACTGAAATACAGTATTTCACCAACACCTCACCTTCCTACTGATTTTTCTGTTTACATCCCTGTTAACTAGCATCCCATTTAGAGTACATGTTATTTTCACAGCACTCCCTAAGCTAAGCACATCCAAGAACAGACCATCTGTTCACTTTTGAAAACCTTGTAAAAGAGTATGGTTCTTGTCTGCCCAAAGTGTCAGACTCCTTCCTAAGGATCTTTCAGTCTTGAAATCTGTCTGTCCCATTATATGCTAGTAAAACATTATGGTGCTGTACCAGGATTAATTTGCCCTACTGGAGCACTTTCAAGTCTTCAAAAGATGAAAGGCAACATTTATTAAATGTGCATTTTGATGGGGTACACTACTCAACTATTGTGCATGACCTGCAGTAGTATTAATAAATGACAGATTTTTTTGTATGACACTTTCAGGATGGTTTAATGGCTAACTGCTTGTTGGTAATAATATTCAGAGTAACAGTGATCTAGTTACAGAAAAATCTGGTAAAATATTACTGTATTTCATAAAGCTATTATGAAAACACACATTTAAGTACTGAGCATGCTATATTTATTTTCTCTAGAATGTGATCTTTAAGTTGCAACACCTTAAGACATTGTTCAAAATGTTTATGTACAAAATTTTATCTTATAAGAATGGAAATTTTATGTCAGTTTATCAGTTCATTTGACCAAAGAAAGCAAACAATAAAACTAAATTATGAAATTATGAATGACATTGGAGGGCTTATCTTTTAAGAAAAAAAAATCAAATTAGAACATTTGAGAGCAGTTAGGAAGATGTCACAGTGATGACATATACTTGAAATGAAGGAAGTGGCTTTCTAGTCTTGAGTCATGATTGCTTCATTTATATGTATTTCCTCACCTGGTGATATAAAACATAAAGAAATAAAGTAAGTTATCCAGTTTTAATTAACAATCAACTGGTTGGCAAGTAGCATTGAAATGCAACTTTCTCAGATCTGAGAGCTCTCAGACATAGAATATTAGTTTAATTTCAATGTTGTTTTGGGATGGTACACAAAATTAGAGACCTAATTGGAAAAAAGGGGTCTTGATTTTCCAAGAACAAAAAATAACGGAATTTTAGTAGTATCCGACTGATGTAGTAACAACCATAAAGAATGTCTTTTCTGTGTGTCTCAGGACAGGCAATTTCATGTTTTAACATGAAAAAGTCCATCCTTTGAGTCTTCTGTAAGCATCTACTGTACAAGTGCCAAAAGGAAAGGGTTTGTCTTTCACTCAAGTTTTAAAATTGGGCTTCTGTTCTTAAAATATAACAATGCAAGTTAAGAATAAACACTTCTACCTTTGTAGTATGCTGATTGAAAAGAGGACCCTTTAAATATCTTTCAGCTAAAAGCAAGTTCAAAAACTGTATATTGATTCAAAAACCCACAACAGCAGTTGAAAATGAGAGTCTTAGAAAGATGTGCCACTTTTAAGAACTAAGCTTTATTCTTTGTCATCTTCTGCAGGTGTATTTTTTCAGCGCCCTTTCTGCATGAATAAAAAATATCTCTTCAAAGCTATAATTCCTTGTGTATTTCCAGTGTCTTCTCATAAATAAAACCTGATACCACTGCCCCACACCCCCCACACCCCCTCTCCCCAGTATGAGTCTCGGAGAAATAAAGACTGTGGAAGAGCAGAAACAGTGACTGGGCATAAATACCTTTTGGTAACCAGGTTAAAGGTCTTTTATTTATGCAGCAGTGTCCACTCAGAATAAAATGATATCTTTGCTCAAAAGCAAGGGATTATGGAAGTATTTATAATCAAGAATGGGATTAAGGAGACTCAAGAGAGGAAGAATAAACCTCTGCAGCAGCCCTGCAGTGCTGTAATGATCTTGTGGTTTAAGCACTCAGCATGAAGCTATCTCTCTGTAAACAAAAATGAAAACTGAACTGCAAAATTTGGATCTGTATCCTAACAGCCCCTCAGAAGTACACAATGAAAGACAGGAACCTGTATTTTTATGTCTATAGACTTTTGTCTGCATCTTCATGAATTAACTTAATTTTGGTGTCCTTTATGATGTTGAAAGAAGGAACTTGCTGTATAATATTGAAAGTATAATATACTACAGCATAGTAGTTAAACAAAAGCATTTTATAGGAAAATTGTTAGAAACATTAAAGAAATTAAGGAATATGAGTCCTCATTGAAGATTAATGGTAGAGATGCTTCTAAATGGTTTTAGTAGTTAAACTTCAAAACTTTAGAATGTACTTGAAAGCTAATGGACCAGTTCATGAACTACTGGTCCAGTGATCTATCTGCATGCAAGCTCACAATCAGCAAGACACAGAATTCTGCTGGAGATGTGGAGTTTCTGAAATCTTATAATATCAATCCATAATTAATATGCCCTTTCTGAAACAACAAATGCAAGGACAGGTGAAATAAGGACTGCTCAGTAAAGGAAAGAATTTAAAGGAAAGAAGCAGCTTCTCACTTTTGAAGTATTTAGGAAAATGTCTTTTGCTTCTTTCTACAACAACAAAAAACCACCACAACCCCCTTAGAAGTTTTAAAGTTATAAGAGCCTGAAACAACAGATGTGCTAAATGACCTTTCAAAATCTCAGAATCTCTTTAAGTTTTTTTTTCACTGATTAGAGAGTTATTCAACAGCTGAAATCCTGTTTTAAGATTGAAGAGATTATAAGACCAACAAAATTGCCTTTTAATGATATATTTCTTAAACATTGAATTATACTTTACCTTCCATAAATCTCAAGTTTTTAACTCTAAAAAGTGAGATATCCATTCTTAACTTAATTATTTGGTAATAATAATAAAAAATTATTAATCTGAGTCAGAAAGAAAACTCTATTTCTTCACATATTAAAAAAATAATTTTCCTCTGCTTGTGGAAGGAAAGAAGTGGTAGGCTAACAATCTACAGCACACCTTCAGTGACAGGGAGTATCCATTTCAGACATCCTTCTTTGTATTTGAGGCATTTCTCCATAAATTCTGTTGGACTTTTTCTTTTCCACTCACTCTAGCTCCCACATGAAAACAGTTTTGTCTGATCAAGGGAAGGCATGGACAAAAGAAGGGCTAATTAGCATTGTTCCTTTGGTTAGTACATACATAAGTAACTATATTCATCAGAGGTCAGTATTGCACAATCTTTTCCTCTCTCACTCTACTGCTTGCTGAGTAGTTCCAGTGCTAGCTTAGTCCTTACTGTGTGGGGGACTTCAACAAAAGGTAAACGCTGGCACCAACTATACTCTGTACAGAGCTGTCCTGTTCTCTGCCTGTACAGCAAAGGTGAAAGGAATACATAAGATGTACAAACCACAGCTCATGAAAATCAAAACAAAGTGAACAAACTTGAACACAAAGCAGAGTGGCAAACCTCACCAACAGCATGGTGTAAATATTTATCAGCATCTGCTGGGAGTGCACAGCTAGGTGAGTGTGGTCAAGAACCCGGGCAAATTATTGGTCAAGAAAAGGAATGGGTGGCTTGCTGGGGCTGGATATGAAAACAGTTAGTTTTCATACTACTTCCCTGACTAAATCACAGGCAGCTATTACAGCTTTTTTTAGATGACCAGGTGAGATGGCGTTCACTCAGTTCTGTGATGCGAACTGCAGATTCAGTAAGGTGGTACCCTTTGTTACACTGTTTTAGAGTCAACATTGGATAATTTCAGGAAAAGAGAGAGATTCAGAAGAGAGAGAGGTTCAGAGATGAGTTCATAAAGGAGCTAAGTTGTACTTAGATATGGTTTTACTGACAGAAAGAAATGAAGGTAAAGGTAGAAATAAGAGTACAGAAGGCCTGGAGAACAAGAATCAAGCAAGTTCCCAATATGTTCACAAATATAATAAGTGCGAACAAATGGAAAAACACTTGTCCTTATGAACACTTCAATAGATAATAGTTGTGCTGCAGAAATACATCTGCTTCTGTCCCTGGCAATGACTTTCAGAAACAGGCTGAACTCTGTATTTCCAGTTTAATAAACATCACAAAACATTCAGATGCTTAATAAAGTTTACAAAAAAAGTAACAGAGAGTTAGTTCTCCATGATTTTATTTGAACTTTTATTTTTAGTTTTATTTTTATTTTTAGTTTATTTTTTAAATTTTATTTTTATTTTCATTAGCTGACTAAAAATTTTTTTTATTTGGCTGATAACTGAGGTTATCAGAAGTAGTCAACATGGATTCACCAACGGAAGATCATGACTGACCAACCTGATAGCATTCTATGATGGTGGGACTGGCCGGGTCAACGAAGGGAGAGCAGTGGATGTTGTCTATCTTGACTTCAACAAGGCATTTGACGCTGCCTCCCATAACATCCTCATGGACAAGCTAAGGAAGTGTGCATTAGATGAGAGGACAGTGAGGTGGATAGAGAACGGTGGCTGAACGGCAGGGCTCAGAGGGTTGTGATCAACAGGGCAGAGTCTGGATGGAGGCCCACAACTAGTGGTGTTCCCCAGAGGTCTGTTCTGGGTCCGGTCCTGTTCAATATATTAATCAATGACCTGAATGTAGGGATAGAGTGTACCCTCAGCAAGTTCACTGATGATACCAAGCTGGGAGGAGTGGCTGATACACCAGAAGGCTGTGCTGCCATCCAACGAGACCTGGACAGGCTGGAGAGCTGGGCCAAGGGGAACCCCATGAAATTCAGCAAAAGCAAGTGTAAGGTCCTGCATGTGGGAGAGAACAACCCCACACACCAGTACAGGTTGGGGGCTGACCTGCTGGAAAGCGGCTCTGTTGAGGAGGACCTTGGAGTGCTGTTGGACAGCAGGCTGACCCTGAGCCATCACCGTGCCCTTTGTGGCCAAGTCGTCCGGTGGTATCCTGGGCTACACAAAAAGGAATGTGGTCAACAGGATGATGGAGATTATCCTCCCCTTGTACTCCACTCTAATGAGGCCATATCTGGAGGACTGTGTCCCATTTTGGGCCACCCAGTTTAAAAAGGACGCAGAACTGCTTGAGCAAGTACAGTGGTGTGGAATAATTGCTGGAGGTGACTTAGAAATTAAACTTATGTTTTTAGAAATGGTACAGCATTGAAGAAGCTGTCAGGGTGAAGTGCAGCTGACATGTGAGGAATCCATACCAAGGAAGTTCCCTAGTAACCACAGATGTCGGCAATGCCAGGAAAACTTGGCGTACTGACTCTAAGAGGAGTTGTCTAGAAGGTGGAGTGTGTGGAGGCATCGCATCCAGGCCCTGTGATAAATGGAAACTCAAGGTACCATGGAGCTGCTACACTGTGTATTTGCCACCCTTGGCCAACAATCTGTCATACTTTTGAGAAAATGCTGTCCTTTTGGAGAACTTTGCTCATTATAATATCATTATAATACCAAGACACACCTCCATCCCAAAAGTTACCCGACTCTAAGGTGCGACCACCCCTCCCTGGGTATGCACTTCGAATTTCTTCTAGTCTATGCTTTTAAAAGTAAAGTGAGGAAATTCTGCACCAATCATAATAAAGGTATGTATGACTAGAGTCACTCAAGCTCCACCTGAAAGGTAAAAAACAGTACAAAATGTGTGAAGAGAGGGTGTTGGGGAAGATACCATTGTGTACCACTCTGACTTCTGGGACCAGTCGACGGGCTGAACCTCCTTCCCCCCCCCCCCCCACTGGGATGCCTTTGGGTAAGATCAAAATATCTGGGTATACCATCTGTTTCCCTGGGAAAACTTAGAAACCACTCTATAGCTTCACTTTAAATCTCCAGTGCTTCATATTTGCTTAATGCATTTGTAGCCTAGCAGTGTTACTCGTCTTCTTAGTATTTGTGTGTGTCTTGTAACCAGCAATCTTATCACCAGTAATCCAAAGAACCTCTGTATCTGTTGCTTTAATAAATTTTACTTTCATTAATCTAGCCATGATCGTTCTCATTGAATGCTACTGGCCGGGGCATCTGGCAAAGTGGTTACTAACAACAAATACTCTGACAAGTGGTTACTTCTTCAACCCTTTGAAAATAAACCATTGACCAAGTCTGAGACTAAGACTACACTTAGCTGCACCTAGACTCCTTTCTGAGAAGGAGTTTAGAAAGCAAGGGGGTCCTGTCTGAACCTTGTGACTCAATGGTAGGGTCTCCCCCTAGCTGCTGGTCAGACTCTTGCCATTAACACAACAAGTAGAAAGCAACAAAGATGATCAGGGGATTGCAGCATGTCCCCTATGAGGAAAGGCTGAGAGACCTGGGTTTGTTCAGCCTGGAGAAGACTGAGGGGATCTCATCAATACTTATAAATATCCGAAGGGCAGGTGTCAGGAGGATGGGACTGGACTCTTTTCAGTGGCGCCCAATGATGGGATAAGGGACAATGGGCACAAGTCGGAACACAGGAAGTTCCACCTCAACATGAGGAAATACTTATTTCCTGTGAGGGTGACAGAGCAGTGGCACAGGCTGCCCAGGGAGGTTGTGGAGTCTCCTTCCCTGGAAATATTCCAAAGCTGCCTGGATGTGTTCCTGTGCCCCCTGCTTTAGGTGTCCCTGCTGAAGCAGTGGGGTTGGGCAAAATTATGCCCAGAGGTGCCTTCTAACCACTACCATTCTGTTGATTCTGTGACTAATAACGCCCAGAAAATCCCCAACTAACAAAACTTGTCATCTCTGTGAAAGAAAAAAGAGATGTTGCTTAGATACAGATCTATCAGTTTACTACACTTAGCAATTTGTCAAGAAGAGTCTCATTTAGTGAACACTTGTGTGAAGTTATTGCAATAAAATTATAGAGGTGTGCAACGTATTGACATCACTGGCTTCATTCACAAGAGACATTAAATGGTAATGTCTTTTGTTTATTGTTATCGTGTGATAAATTTCAAGCAATAGCTGAAAGCTGAAAAGTTCTATATCTTTGGAATCTTTTATAAGTTCAGCTCCCTGTTCCTTAGATATTAATAAGTCTTCCAAAAAGAGTTTCCATTATAAATACAAGGCTCAGTATGCTGTTTATAGACAGGATGTGTCCCTCTCATCATATAGAGAAGGGTGCATTGCATCTAAAGAATCACAGAAGTTGCACAAACAGAGGATTTTAGTCCCTAGAGAGCAGATGTCTGTATACCTGTCATCTAACTATACTAGAAGGCAGTCTCAAAAGCCAAATGATATCTGTACAGATCATGGACACAGCAATATATGTTTTTTTCTTGGGATGGATCTCCTAATCAGAGTGTCAATCAATCCTGGACACCTAGTGATGAAGGATAGTCAGGGAAGGGCATATCGCCCTGTCATCTTCTCCACCTTTACCTTTTGATGGGTGAATTAAAAACAAATGAACAAAGAACGAAGTTGTTCTATTTTGCTTTTTCATAAGAGAGGAGTAATGTGCGTATCTTGACAATAGCAATAAGAAAAAATTTATTTTAAATTCTGTTTATAAAAATCCATCTTCATTTTGAACACTGAAACAAGTGTTTAAAATACTTCCAAAGGCTGTCTTTTACTATTTTAATCATATTCAATCAAGTTTTTAATCAAATTTCTATTGTGGAAACACATTCATTCCAAAACTGCACATCACTTTAGTTATAATGTTAACAGCAGCATATAATAGTACTGCAAGTATGGCTGCTTCTGAAACACATGCAGTTCATGGGCAGGCTCCCTGACCTGTCTATTTCATGAGGAACAAAGATAGTAAAAATGCTCTTCTCTGTTCTACCTGTAGATCAGCACTGCTGAATGCTACCTCTGCTTCTTTTTACAAATACTCAAATACTGTACTTGACAGAAAATGTGTACCTGTAGGTTCCAAAAGCGCTCAAACAGACCGTAAGACATCTTTAAAAAGATGCGAGTACACCAATTACCTCCTTTAATTTAAATATAAAATGTATTATATTTTTCACCAAACAGAATAATTTCATTTAACTTATACAACTGGTTTTTATGTTTTCTTTAACTAAAGAGAGTAAGCATTAAGCATTTAATTTAATTTTTTTCATTATATCTCCGTCTCCTTTCAAGAAGCCATTCCAATCCAGTGACTCAAAATGAATGATTATAGGTAATTTATTAATTCCTTTGTGCAGTCAGTTTTAAGCAAACTTGTGAATTTGTAAGGTTCCATTAACATTATTTCAAACCCTGATTTGGAGAGGATTTTGCAATATGTGTGTGCTTAAACTGTTATGTGTTTAGAATGTTCATAAACATTGTTATAACTTCAGATAAATGTTGTACATTAATAGCTCAAGAAGTTAAATATATATAATCTTTATAAAAGCTTTTGGTAATGTTTTTTAAGCCTTAAGAAGTAAAGGTTAGAAAACAAAAAACGTGCCAAGTAAGAGAGACTTATGCTAAAAATGAGCAATAATATTAGTTCACTCAAAACCTCTTTTATAATGTAGAGGAAGCAGTGGACATTCATCTGTTTTTTTTTCCAAGGCTCATCCTCTTTTCCTGGCTGGAAATTACTTGCTACTTGGCCTGTTCACTTATGATTTTTTTGACCTCCTTCAGCCTGATTGGAGTCTGATACAGCTGAAGATATCTGGAAATTCTGGACAAATAACAACTGCTGAGAACAGACATATCAAATCTACAGTATAGTTGCAGTTAAATCCACTATGCACCTGGCACAAAAACAATCCAGACATATCTTTTAAATCTGATGTGTTTTGGATGAGTCATATTTCTGGGCATTTGCAGTTCAATGGCAGAGAGGACACAGAGAAAGGAAAAATCAGAAAAGCATTGACTTTTATCTCACACAGACTTGTTAATCTTTCCATTCATGCCTGCTGTTAATCCCATACATGATTTTGCTGGCTTTATGGTGATGACTAATTTTCAATGTTTGTGGGATGATTGGCTAATTTTCCAGTTTTCTGGTTACCTCATTACATTCCCTGATGCTATCTCTCTCACTGATGAATTCCATCCATCTCATAAATAACTGACATAATCCACTGATTCCTTTTGCATTGATTCAAACTTTTCATTTTGTTTGAAGTAGATAGATTCATTTCCTTCTGGCATTCAGTCTTTTGTCACTCTGAAATTCTCTAGTGATTTTAATTTATTTTCCTTATATGTATGTGAAATTTTAAACCAGGGAGCAACTTTGCTTCAGTTAGACTTTATTTTCAACATCATCCAGCCCTATGCTTACATGTTTTTGAATGAAAGAAATTACTAAGAGGCACGAACATGAATATTTGATCTTTCTGTCTTCTGCAGTACCTTATAAGAGAATTGAACATGTATTTTATCTTCCAGATGAATGAAGACTATCTGACATTCCCATTTTTGTTGTGGTTATTCAGGTATTACTTTTTCTTTTTTTTTTTAGCTTATAGAAAAATGGCTGGTTTAAGTGCCTCATCTTGTAGGCTGGATTCAAAGATAAAAAAAAAAAGAGGTGAAGGGGAATACAGCAAGAAGGGAATGTAGACTGGGATATGAGAAACAAATGGGAAAAAATGGGGGAATATGAATAAACATCCACCTTTGTGAAATTGCAAACAGGGAAGAAACCTGTAACAAGTTTCCTTCAGTATCATGCATGATGCCAAGTGCTGCAGTAACCCATAGGAGCTAGTAGGTGAAAAGACACTTGGCAAGTTTCATGCAAATGATAGGAATGACGAAATGGAAAGGATTTAAAATTAATCTGCACCGGGGCATGAATATCTCAAGTGCATTACACTTGGGCCCACAGCTATGAAGGTGAATGTATGAGCAGAGTAACTTTAGGGATAATGGCATACTCATAAAGATAAGAAGTCAATCTAATTGTTAACACGTGTTTCCTTTCTTCAGTTGGAATAACAGCACTCTGACTTCAAAGGGTACTGGACTAGACTGTGTTATTTAGCTGTTACCACAAGAAATGAAATATCAATAATAAAGCTGTTTTGAAAATGAAAGCAAGTTTCTGCAAAAACTACACAGGATGTTTTTCCAGTTTTCTGCCAAAACTTGAGCATCATATTATTTTTAAAAGCTTTAGTAAGTAAACACTCGTGGTTGCAGTGGCAGGAATGTCATAATAAACACTACAAATATTCTTCCAGTCTGTTTGATATTCAGTTTTGCTGCGCTTCCATGGTGCAGAAGCTGAGAACTGTAGGAACTTCTTAGTAGCTCCTGCATTACTGTAAATTAGTTGTTAAGACCATTTTCCTTAGTCGTGTAATATGTTAACATGACAACATCACAACAGTGTGTTCATGATGATAAAGATTAGTAATTTTTATGAACACTGAAGAAACTCTAGTTCTGACTTTTCTACCAAAGACCATACAGCAATCATTGTGATGGTTAGGAAGGGACCCATACTGACTCCCTTTCTAACCTGAGCAGAATATTGTTCCTAATATTTGTTCCTTATAGGAGCAAATGTGTTGCTACAGACAATCTGTATTATAATAAAATAAGCATTTTATTCAATAATTTGAAAATCTCTGGAGAGATGGTATGTGGGAAACAACTATTTCTGGGCTCAGTTATCTTTGGCAGTAGTATCCAAGACACTTTCCTCAATGCCTGGGAATAGAAGAAAGAACAGCCATGAGGTCACATAATTTATCCATCTTCTGAACTACAACTCCATACAGTCAGAAATATCAGAAAAGAAATTATTTTCTCCCATTTCTGAAACCCCTACATATACTGAAAGAATCTCATTTCAGTAATTTCACTGAAGTAATTTTGAGAATAGATACCACAAGAAGATTCTTGGGAATGTAACATCATCACGTACCTGTAAGGAAATGAATATGCCTTTAAGCAATGCAATATTGATTACCCAAAGCAATAAAAAACTATACATGAATACAAAATGATTTAGTCTGTCTTTTAATGGCAATAACTTAAGTCAATGGAAGAGCAATTTGAATGTCCAAAGCCAGTGCTACCAAATAATAATTTTGGAGTGAGTTCCAAGGTCTTCATACTTTCTTTTCAGCTAAGCTCTGGTGTCTGTTTTCTTTCATTGGCACCTTATGGGGCTCTTTTTCTACTGAATATGAGTTTGAATGAACTCTATTTACAGTGTCAGACAAGAGTTCTTAATTCTTCTCAGAGCCCTGAAATGTGAATGTATTGCACTTCAGCAAGTTATAAAACTGAACAAATACTACCATGGAAAAAAATAATTTTGTAAGTGAGTTTAAATATTAATGCTCAATATGCCTTATTAAAATTCTGAGAATTAAATAAAAGTGAGTGATATTTCCCAAACATTGTTTGCAGAAGAGAGCTTAAAAGCTAACAATATTTTCTATGCAAGAGGAAAATAAAATATACTTGAGCCAACAAGAAAAAATGGTTTGCTACACAGAAGCCCATATAATCTGAAATTCATCACATTCTGCATATTTTTGGAAAAGCTGCTGCTATGTA
The DNA here is from genome assembly GCF_949628215.1 of Phalacrocorax aristotelis. Classification (NCBI taxonomy): domain Eukaryota; kingdom Metazoa; phylum Chordata; class Aves; order Suliformes; family Phalacrocoracidae; genus Phalacrocorax; species Phalacrocorax aristotelis. The sequence goes on along the minus strand of NC_134279.1, from coordinate 45,313,740 downwards.
AGCCCCACGGCCAGACGTTCCAGGAGGCAAATAATTCTTTTGACTCCTTTTTATCAAAGAAAAATACTTCCACAGAAAATCTGATTTTCATAAATCAGTTATTTCTGCACAGTTCCTTTACTGGCACCTGGTATGTCACAGTCATTTTATCTGAAATGTGACTTTGGAATGTAATAGCGTCTTGAACAAACAGATCTTCATGCAAACAGTTTATTTCTCAACAGTGAGTGCTTTAATTTACCTTAAATTCTCTCATCTATTAATATCTATAAGAATATCACTGACTGAGAAACAGACCCGAGGACAGTGGAGTTGAACTCTGTCCACTGAGTCCTTACATTCTTAGTAAAGCCAAAACCTTAACCTCATTTAAGTGATCAGATACCCATGTAAGAGAGTTAGGTAGCAGCTTTGCAACTTTGGACCTTGAGGTTGACAGCCCCAAATATATTCCCTTCAGTTAACTTGCATGCAGACTCCAATTTAGATGGAAAACTGGTAGAACATAAGGGAGAAGGGCAATTACATTGACGTATTATATGTACTTACAAAAGCGTTAGGCTGTGTGATTAAATATTAATTACAATAAAAACAAAGATTGATGGAAGAACCCTAGGAACATCACCAGTGAAAATGGCACCCACTGAACTGACTATGCTAAAGGTACCAAAGGAGAACAATTTGACCACTGTCCCTGATGCAAAACCCACCAAGAGTCAGTGAAAGAAATTGTCCCTCCTGAAAGCTGTGCAAGTTAGAGGGGGAGGTTGCCTAAAGAAGTGTAGGACTTGTTATGGGATGCCAGGGAAGAGCATTGGTTTCCCATGTAAAACTTATTATGAGAGGTTTATGGGAATGACCAGAAGCAAGAAAAGGATCAGGACAAATCCAGAAGGAGCAAGCATGGGAAAACATAACACTGTATGTGTTCATGTGAGTGCCAGTGAAGACACTGGTCTCTGTCTGTGTTGATCACTCTGTGACCGATTGAGTGGGTTGTACGGTACAGTGCACCCATGCACACATGTGTGCACATACACACACGCCTGCCTATTGGGGATACATGCTCAGCCTCTCTGTTGACTGGACCTGGGAACACAAAGCTGTAGCAGCATCACATCTGTCAGGCTGGGACAGGAGAAATCCACGTGCAGCCTGAAGCCCATGGGATTAGACTACCTCTACAGTAAAATTTCCCATTTTATGTTTATACATGTAAACTCCATTCTTAACTTCCTTTTATCTGAAAGGACTGTCCTTCTCTGTGCATGGCCTTGCACTGTATATATGTGCTATAAAAAGGATAAGTGGGAATACGAGAGGGAGATAGAGGTGTGTGGAAGTTCTACCTACTAAGGAAATATAATTTTCTTAGGCTTTGAAGAATATGTATGCATGAGATCTTGTGCCAGCATATTTAATTGCCCAAAGGTATCTTTCATTTATCTTCCTTCTCCCTTTTTCCTGATGCTACCTCTTGGTAGAAAAGTTTTCTCTTAAATGCTAATATTCTCTCACGTTACAGTAAGAAAGGAACATAAAGGCAGGAAGTACCACGATTTAAACGAACACCACCACTCGCAGACTAAAACAGCACAGTAGTAAATATGGAATTAAATGCATCTTCAGCAGTTGCAAGGAGCCGCATGCAGTGTTTTTGTCTGAAAAATATGCATATTGGTAACTGCCATTTCCACACAAGTAACTTTATCGCTGATCAAATCAGTTCCCATTTTTGCCTTGTATTTGCTTTCTTTGCACAGCTATACTCACATTAATATTAGTAGTTTCTCTTGTCAGAATATGCATTTTTCTTTCATTCCTCATATGTAATCCAAATTTAAACCCATACCTGCAATCAACATTCTACTCCTTTGAACATCAATGAACCAAATCTGTAGTTCCTAAATGTGATCAGTGCTCCATAGTAAATCTATGATAAAATTCTGAGTCAGACTGCAGCTTCTGCGTTGTATTGGTTGCATGGATTTGAGAGCTATGCTCATCTCATCAAAAGCATTATGTGCAAAAAACTGAAGAATAACAAGCAACACAGTCTTTAGAAAGTCAACATCATGATCACCAGCTGGGTCCTCTGATTAGCTGTAGTTATAGAAACATTTTTGTATTTATCATAAGCCCCCTGCTTTTGCAAAGCCATATATCTGCTTCTGAATTGACCCTAAAATTAGTGCACAAAGATGGATAGTTAAATGTGATGTATTTGGTGGGAAAAAATATCAGACTCAACTCTCTTCCCTCCTGGGATTGTCTTAGTCCTTCAGGTAGATTTCATGTGTGTGTGTCTATATGTATATGTATATGTATATGTATATGTATATGTATATGTATATGTATATGTATATGTATATGTATATGTATATGTATATGTATATAGACACACACACATGTGCACACACACACCCCAAGATACCAATGGCTGTCACTTTGCATTTTGGAGCCACACAGCTGGCAGTTTATCAGATTCATTTTCATTTCAGCTTCTGTATCACAGTTTGCACCAATCCCCACAATATCAGCTCCTTCAAATGTAAACAAGATGTTCAGAAAACACAGAAACATTTAGTAGAGTGTAATGAATGTATAATAAATGCTTAACGCTGTACAGTTCAAGTAAATATGCTTTGTTCTTGAATGCTTGACTTTATCCTTTGTAGAAACGGAGCCAGCATATGTACAAGTATAATCCAGTCTTTGGGCTAGCTCCCAGAGTTCATCGTTCTTGCAGTGAAATTGTGGTGAACCACTGAAGCATCTTGCATTGATACCAGAATTTTCATACCCAACACACTGTGAGGCATTACTTAGTTTTTTAAAACTGGTTTACGTTTTTCATTTCAGTTATACAGTAGGGTTGGCTGCAGGTAACCTGGTATAATGACTCAAGTTTTTCAGTTATTTCCTTCACTCAATCTATTGTAAAATAAGACTCAGAGAGTGGGAAGAAGATCAAAATGTCTCCTTCTAAGAGTATCACTAGGTCATAACTGGAGATACTTAGTTTGGGAATCAGTTCAAGATTAGGAGACCTACATTTAGACACCTCCATATGAGCTGTGTGCCTAAGCTAAGCTTGGAGCTAGGCTTAATTTAACTGCCTAAACACAAGCATCTTTTTGAGATTCTTTAGGGTATTCTCCATAGCTTCTACCTGCCATTCTGGAAAGGTACAAATTTCTGGTAGGATCTGTGTCTTATTCCCAGGTTTGTGCAGCTGTCTTGAATACCATCTTGGATGGAATAGAAACCATGTTTACATGACTGAATTGACCTGGTAGTTAATACAGTCAAGAGACTCATCTTACTCTGATGAAGACATGAGATGGATTTTGTTTGCATAAGTACAACCTCCTTGTATCATTTCAGGCAAAAAGTCTCAAGTTTAGCCACTGGCCAGCTGAATAGCTCTGTAGATTTTACTAACCTTATTTACTACATCTCCATTGATTGTGGTTCTATGTCCAGTTGACAGAGAATTTGTCATTAAAGATATTTCTCTGAAGCAAATATTGCTTTTCTAAAATAAGTCAATAACTGCACAGTTAATTAAAAAGGAATGCATTATACAACATAACACCTGTAACATTGAACCACCTTAAAAATGTATTTTGCTTACCACTTTGCCATAATTCTACTTCCATTTTAGGCCAAAAGCTGATTTTTACAATATTGGTCTATGACCTGTGCCATGCATTTCATAGTTCATAAGTTTTAATTATAAACAAACCAAACTACTGTAATTTGCAGTTTAACTTTTATAAGGAATGCATATTTCAAGCGAAAAACAGTTATGAATATGTTCATACTGCTTAATTCAGTTTTTACCATATAGGAGATTTACAAGGAGGTAGAAAAACTGTATTGCAAATGTTACCAAATAACAGCAGAGACTTAATCTAAAATGTGTCTCTCATACACAAAGAAAGTGCATATTGGAAACAAAAAATTAATAGCTACTGGGCAACATGTTTTAACACGTGATTATTTTTGGAATTAAGAAACCACAGTGTATACTTGGTTTAAAAAAACAATGCTTGTGCTGAAAATTAATGTTAAATTCAGTACTTTACACCTTCAAATGTGAAAGGAGGTAGAAATTTTAAGGCAACAATAGAAACATACATCAAAAATTAATTATTTTATAAGCATTTGGTAGACAAACCACTTTTCACAGAGCTCTGTAGTTTTAAATATTTAAAACACCTAAGGAATTTAGTGTCACAAAAAGGGATAAGCGATTACTTTGGAAAAGAAAGGTGAAGATAGCTCTATAGACATTTCTCTATGCAACCGCCATGATAAGTAAAGTGTTCCGGGTGGTAATCATAACTATTGTCCTTCTGGGCAAGGAGAATAACCCATTTTCTAGTGAGGCATAATGAAAATTAAGAAAAAATACGGTAAGAATGAGGTGGAGTGCTTTGTTTTTATTTTCTCTACATAAAATCTTATTTTTTTACTTTTTTATTTTTTTTATTTTTTGGCAATCACCAGAAAAGCAAAATAAACATGCTGTTAGATACTCAGGTTGTAATCTGCAAGAGCAAGACTGGTCAACAGTCCCTGTTATTTAGCAATTTAAAGTACTCCCTTGCTTATAGAGAATGCCAATGTTCAGTTCCTTCCATTACCTACAAAGGGTTGATGCCACTTTCTAGGAGGTGCCTTTGCAGTCAGCCTCTTTCTCTTTACCCTAGGCATTTCTTATTCTTACCAAGATGGCTAAGTATTCTCAGAGAAAGAAGTCCCAGGATTTCACTGCTGGCCATGAAATCGTATGCAGACGGACATAGACTAACACATGATCTGAGGAATTCATAATCTTTTCACTCATTGTAGGTTAATAGACCAGATGCAGATTGTTTATTCGAGCTGTAGAGCTTCACCAAGTAGTTCATTACCTGCCACTTAAAACTCCAGCATGAGTTGCAGAAGCATACCATCAATCTTCCGTGACACGCTCGCTTTACATAAACAAGCATTCAGCAGAGCAGGAAAAGAAACCATGATGTCCTTCTTTCTACATAAATCTCTTAACTGGGAGACTAAAAAGAAATATTTTTTTTCACTGCCTGTGTTGGTTTTAATAAGTGTTAAGCATTTTAATCGAAATGGAATTCTTCCAAAAGAAAGTTTATGGTCACCCACTTCAAAGTGAGGTCTAAAACTGAAAAATCCTTCTTTCTTTTCTATATTTTTTCCTTTTTTTTTTTTTTTTGCTTCCTGAAAATTCACTTCTGACTCAGTGTCAAGGAAACCAAACTCTTTCAGTTAACTGTAGGTTATGAACTCTGAAACAACTCTTTTTAAAGCCACCATCACTAACTTTATGATGCCCAGTCATCACGTGCCCACTCCAGTCCTCACACGACTTTCCCAGTCTCCTCTGGAAGTTCCCAGCCCTCCTGCCTCTGCAGTACAACTAATAGGGCATCAGCCAGGATGATTCATGGTTTGCAATAGTTTACCAAACCTGGAAGAGTGAAAATATTTGGGTTAAAGGGTTGATTTTACAAACACTCTCTCACTGGACAACTTTCAGACACTGTTTAAGACATCTTAAAGCATGGCATTATAAAGTAGTTCGTAACATGATTAATCACCATTTACACACGTTGGTGGCAGTGTGCAAGGTAACAGAGACTACATATTCAAACTCAGTGTAATCCCCAGACTGTGATCATGCATGCTGTGCCCAGACGACTGAAACACCAGTTTTGTCCTGTTTATCAGTCTGATGGAAGGAACCTATCTGGCAAGCAGTCACTCCTAGATTTGTAGTGGCATTTCATCTGCCCTGTTTGTGCTGCCACCTCCTTCTTCTTTCTCAGGGGAGCCGAAGTGTTCTACAAGGGAACAGATTCTGTCCCTATCTGTCCTTAATGGGGGAGAGCCATCTGACAACTCCATTGCCCACGGACACGATGGATGGGCTCTCAGATCCAGGCAGCTGTCAGCAGGTAGTAGCCTGCTAGCTTGTCAAAATATTTCTTCATAACAATTACACCTAAACCATTTATGCTTTAATCCAGCTCTGAGTAGTAGATTAATTTAATTTTATTTTTTCCCCTTCATTTAGCTAAGTCCTTCTATTCTTGGAACAAGCCTGCTTACGCTCTTCAGGCATTTTCATTGTTTTAAATAGACTGTTTTCACATGATGTGTTGGAAGAACTTTTCAGTTATTAAAGCAGTCCATGCCTCCCCTGTATGCTGGCTTTTTTGGCAGCTGGAAGCAGAAAGCCCTTTCCCTTATCACATTTAACCACACCCTTACATTGGACCCTTACATTGTACATACTCAGTGCTTTGACACTAAAGTATCTCAACACAATTGGACTATCATGGATTTTCTCTCCTCAACTCTGTTAAAGAACACCAAAGCATTTATTTCAACTGAAAAGAAAATAAAAAGAGCTAACTTCACTAAGTCCAATAAAAAATGCTGCACACTGTATTTTCATATGACAGAACTGGACCCCTGGACCTCTGCAGAGAGATTCACATCATTGGAGTAGAGGCAGTGTTGCTGCCACCTGTCTTCCCTTTGGGTTTCTGCCAAGAAGGAATAGCTTGTTGTTGATGCAAGTCTCATACTCCATTCAGGATTTTCATTCCAGACAGACCAGCTCTTTTAGTGGCAGCGTTGGCTCCAGTCCTCTGACAGGGAGGGGACTGAGACTGCTTTCTAAAAGACTTTCTGCTGCTGAGGACTAATACCAGACTTACTGTAAAAGGTACCATAATCTAGTACTGCATGAGACTGACCAAAAAAGATTTAGATGATTTAAACACATACATACAGAGAAGAAGACTATAAATGTCAAATCTTGGTGTTGTCTTCTGTCCATCTAATTTTATTGTGACTCCACAGAAAACAATATTTTAGAGACTAAGCACATCACCCATAATTTTTATTCAGTTCATTTCATATCACTCATGTACTTATGCCATTAAATTCTACTATGCCATATAAATCTCCACAGCTATGATTATGATAACTGCATGCCCTGTTGTGCCTTATTGCCTAATTGGTAATTTACAAGGAAATACCTGTGCTGGTTTTCAGATTAGCATCCTGTTTCCTCAGCAGCAAGAAATATTTGCTTGACATGCTCAAAGTTGTTAATATTGGTATGCCTTCTTACACAAACTGTGAGTGTAGAAATATCCTATTCAGATGGGTAGTGAAAATTTAAAAAATGAGGTGTTTGCAAGGTGAATGTTTTCTGTGAGATTAGAGAATATCTTGAAGCCTGGTTCAGTGTTCACGTGCAGCAGTATAATGCAGGCACATCTCTACTGATTTGCAAAGCTAAAAGTCAGCACAGAATCTGGAACACCAGGTACAATGTTACTGCAGAAGCCTCCATTAGGCTTCATGTAGATGCCATGTATAGGATGTACTTGAAGAAGTCTCTCTGCCATCTTGGTTAGAAATTGAATATTCCATAGTAACATTTTTGGTTAATAGACTGAAAGGAGCATCTTGGATGTCTAAGGCCACATGCAACCAGCTAATGAATGGGACTGATCTCACCTAAACTAGCTGGCCAGAGCACATTTAGATGATCTGGGAATTTTGCCAGTTTTGCCAATTTTCTTCATGGTTCTCTAAGCAGCAAGCTGACATCCTTCATCCTTCACAAACCTGAAACTCTTGGGGCAGCTTTCAGGTCACATGTAGCTGCCACATTTCTTCCTGTATTTGCACCCAGAGAAGAAAATAGGCTTCAGTAGGATGACAGAAAATCTCAGCGATATTTCTCATCATGCTAAGATTTACCTACAAGAATTCCCAACCACATGACATCAGAGACTTTTGATCTGAAAATCGTAAGAACTTAACTACTACTTAACTTAACTACCTTTTGCTAAAAGAAATGTTTTATCACAAGAAGAAGTATCAGTCTCCCATACTTGGAAGATTTGATCATGAAACAGCCACTTTCAGGAGGAGGGCTCAAACCAGTACTGACAGACATCTGCATTTACACAGAATTTTTCAGAGTGCAATGTCCTCTTTTCTAGCTTCCCTATAAATCATTCCTTGCCCCTCAGCCCCACTCCTTCTAATCTAGGGCTCATCTCTGGCAGCATCTTGGTCCTGGCCCCTGTCAGAAACTTACTCTCTGCCAGTCACGAAATATGACCTTTATTACTTATGAATACCTGGCTAGATCTAGAGGTTATGCACTTCACATATCCACAGGCAGTTGCTTCTTACCTAATCAGAAGCTAAATGCTGAAACCTGAGGTGCAACTGAGAGGTTCCTGGATCAGAGAGCAACAGGTACACAGGGTACAGTATTTGGGTGGTGTAGAGAACAAAGTTAAGCTGGATGGAGACATGTCCTAAGACTAAGCCTTCCAAAAATGTCTTCCATGGTGGCCAGAGAGACATCCCTTTCTCAGTGTAATGTGGAAAAACAGTTTTAAAATAAATAAAACATGATACAGTAACTGTTGGAAATTACAGAGATATGAAAGGAAAGGCACACAAGAAAGCCCAAAGGGACAGATGAACTTCCCCAAATTTTATGGCTTTCTGACCACTATTTGAAGCCTAAAGGAGTGCTGGTCTACATAATCCCTGTGCACTGCAGATCTAGAGCATTGAATAAAAGGAATAAATCACAGTCTTCTGCTTTTATTATTCTTTATATCTGAGTTTCTCTTCAACAGCTACTGCAACATTTTCATTGACCGCATTAGTGCTCAGTATGGGCACAGATTCACCTGTTTCTGTCAATTTTACACAAAATACAGAGGTCAGGGTTAAGAACAGTGGCAGTTTCTCCTCCCTTCCACCAGGACACAGATTTCACAGCAGTCATCCATGAAAGATGATGAGAAATGGTCCTAAGGGATAATGCCTGTGTTAAAATTAAAAGAAAATTTTACGTAGACATCAGGATTGACTTCCACTTCCTACTGTCTCTTAATCTCTCTGATTTCTCCTCAGCAGCTTTGCAGCTGTATAATTATTTTTTCCCTTTTTTTTTTCTTCTGCTCTGCACCACTCTTTTTTCTGCATCTATAATAAGATTAAGTTCATTTTTAAATGTTCCCTATGATCTTAGTCTCCTCCAGGAAAGGATTTCCTTGAGATAAAATGTCTGCCACTGTGCCCCAGTCTCTCACAAGTCCTCTCTCCAAGAATATCCAAGGATCACCAGGCTAAGTGACCTTTGCCATTAGCATCAGGCACATAAGTCTCTGCCCCATGTCTTTCCAAAGCAGGAGCCTGAGAAGGGGTTAACACCTCCAACCAGAGCGAAGCAGCCAGACACCATGCTGCACCCAAAGGAAGATAGTCTGGAAGTCCTAATATATTATCACCTACCACACATGAAGCAAGGTGGTTCATGCATGTGAAGAGCAGGGAGATGAATGTGCCCCCAGATTGTGATGTGCACTAAACTGCCAGTCAATTGCAAGATATTAGGTGAGTGGGGCACCAAAGGGTGCCTCCCAAATCACACTCCCTTTTCTGTCACTCCCCCTTTTTCTGTGCAATTTCTCCCTGCTTTGCCTTACTTCTCAGAGACACTACAACTATCTATAGATGAAAGGAGTTATTTGGGTTTGTTTTTCAACCCTGTCCATTCTTTCTTTTTTAAAGTAACTTTTAAAAATGTTACCTTTCTTATTCTTAAGACATTTGTTAAGGAACGTCTGGTCTCCCTACCCTACAAACAGTTTGCTGTATCATTCTCCTCTGGATACAGGCCACTCCCTGTAGAATATTCTTCCTTATCTGGTTGAGATATCTTCCCTTTCCAGGTGGATTCCCAGAGCCAGCTTTAAAAATTGAGTCCTTGCTACTTCATTTATGCTGCTGCTCAGTGTCTCAGAAGGCATTCTTGTGCTCCTTCTTTCTTATACTTTTTTCCGTCTCCTGGACATACAACAGTTCCTCTCATTCCCCCCTGACCTCTTCTAGACTCGCTTTTTTCAACATTAAGCCTGACATAACAATGTTGTTGACTCTCAAAAGACTTTCACGGTTTTGTGATATCAAGACACTGAACAGAGCAATCCATGACATATGCCTGACCAAACTCTTCCACTGGACGGGAACTCCTCCTCTTCTGGGGACACAGGAGGAATTGGAAACTGAGGTGGTAGATGTGGTCCCATGTTCAGAGTCTGCAACAGATGGTCAGAAGAGTCGTGGCACCTATGGAAACCTGGACATTGAGACCTGCTTCTGCTGCCTTTGGGTTCCTATGTAGGTGGAAGTTATCAACTGACACAGAATTTTATTCAGCTAAAACTGAAATTGAGACTGGGCTTTATATCATGAGCACCCTGAATTTATTCCAGGAACCTGAAGCAGATGTTAGCAAAGTGGAAGTTGATATCAGGTAGCCATATGTCACACAATGGATTTGATGTCATCTGAAAAAGATACTGTGTTGTCTGAAGATTAATATTCATGTCAAGGACATCAACCATCTCCAATACCCCAGGAATTCCAGCTCTCACATTGTCCTAATTTGTCTTGCATCATTTGCATTAGTAATCATTTCTAGATATTTACTTATTAGAATCCTAGAATCATAAAGGTTGGAAAAGACCTCTAGGATCATCAAGTCCAACTGTCAACCCAACACTACCATATCTCTTAAACCATGCCCTGAAGTGCCATGTCTACACGTTTTTTGAACACCTCCAGGAATGGTGACTCCACCATCTCTCTGGGCAGCCTGTTCCAATGCCTAACCACTTTTTCAGTAAAAAATTTTTTTCTAATATCCAATCTAAACATCCCCTGACACAGTCTGAAACCATTTCCTCTCATTCTACCACTAGTAACTTGGGAGAAGAGACCAACACCCACCTCGCCACAACCTCCTTTCAGATAGTTGCAGAGAGCAATAAGGTCTCCCCTCAGCCTCCTCTTCTCCAGACTAAACAACCCCAGTTCCCTCAACCTCTCCTCATAAGACTTGCTCTCCAGACCCTTCACCACCTTTGTTGCCCTTCTTTGGACACACTCCTGCAACTCAATGTCCTTCTTGTAGTGAGGGGCCCAAAACTGAACACAATATTCAAGGTGCGGCCTTACCAGTGCAGAGTACAGGGGCACGATCACTTCCCTGCTCCTGCTGGCCACACTATTCCTGATACAAACCAGGATGCTGTTGGCCTTCTTGGCCACCTGGGCACACTGCTGGCTCATGTTCAGCTGGCTCTTGACCAACACCTCCAGGTCCTTTTCCACCAGGCAGCTCTCCAGCCACTCTTCCCCAAGCCTGCAACGTTGCCTGGGGTTGTTGTGACCCAAGTGCAGGACCAGACACTTGGCCTTGTTAAACCTCATACAATTGGCCTTGGCCCATATATCCAGCCTGTCCAGACCTCCCCGCAGAGCCTTCCTACCCTCGAGCAGATCAACACTCCCGCCCAACTTGATGTCGTCTGCAAACTTACTGAGGGTGAACTTGATCCCTTCCTCCAGACCATTGATAAAGATATTAAACAAGTCTTGCCCCAAAACTGAGCCCTGGGGAACCCCGCTCCATTTATAAACTCATTTAGCTTTCCTCCTCCAGGGTTATGCAAGCCAACAAATATTTTTGTCCCAAATTCAAAAATTTAAACCTAAAATTTATCTAATGTAACAAAGACTACATGGGAATACAACAAAAGTTTGTTATCCTCATGTATTTTCTTATGATTTTTTTCACTATGTAAGTATAAATCCATCTTATATCAGCTGCTGATTTTGAAAACGTTTGGTCTGGAAGTTCCTATATTTCTGTCAAAACTTAGAAACTTATTAAATGACAGACACATACTCAGACATCTGCATTTAAAATTATATTGTGTCACATCTTGTATAGGTAGAAAACAGAGAAGTATCCAAAGCACTAGCTGGTTTTTAAATTACAAAAGGGGGACCAATGACTACAAACTATTAAGTAAGTGTATCTTTCTGGGGAAAGCTCGATTGTTCCTCAGGCATCAGTGGGCACACACCCATTAATTGTATTGTAAGCACATATCTGCACAACAAAACCTACCATGCATTCAGTAAGCCAATATGGGTACCAGCAGGAGCGTTGTCTTGGTCCCTTCCTACTTCTACCACTTCTTTTTCCATCTTCTGTGTATTTCCCATGGGGTACCCTAGCTTCCTCTGCAGACTGGTGTTCCCACAGTAGATTTGTTTCCACAGTCTTCGGTATCTTCACTCAGTGCAAACTCTGTTCTGTGCACATGCACTCCTCTCCTCCACGCTGCCTCAAGCTCCCATAGTTGGACTGTTTCTGGACCACTGGGGGCACTGTGTTATGCCATCTGACATGCGTGGCCCCTATTCAGTACGGAAATTTCATAGCCAGTAACAGCACTCTTAGCTTTAGGTGCAATGCATTTTACCATCCATATAAACAACCTCCCTGAGATAAAGAAAAGCCTGAAAGATTAAGTTGAATCCTGCAAGGATACATGCCAGTTGCTTCTCATGAAGGTTCTCTTTCCTTTAAAGTTCACTACCACAGAAAACTATTTCTTAATTCTCCTAGATTAAGTTCACAAAGCCACTAGCACTGTTTCCAGTAACACAAGACTCATAGTAGTTTCTGAATACGGGAAGATTCATTTTGAGACAGTTTGCCTTGTCTACATCACTTTATTTTAATCTTGTTCATTTGTCACTGACAACATCACCTGCTGAGCTAAAATGTTTTTCAGACTGAACTGGAGGATGGGCAACTGAGATTAATGGCCCTCAAATCACATGTTAGCAAATTATTTCCTTTGACCAGCACTGAATCCTCATTTATGCGGTTGTTGGATAGCACTGGGAAACTGTAGTTGAAAAACAGTGCACATTTTCCCCTTACAATATTTCATTTTCAGACAACTGACCCCCAAAAGTTGTCAGATTCATCACTTAAACACACCATCTGCTGACCTGTCATGGAGGGTGGTCAGAGCTGTTGCAGTGGAGCATTTTTTCTCCCAGATTTGTTTGTAAAAGCAGCAGTAGCAGAAAAGTTCTTATGTAAAATACAGACCTACACTTATTTATTTTGTTTGGAGGATTCTCTACATGCCTAACATTTGCCAAGGCAACAAAGTAATAGATGCAGAGGGCAACTAAAACCTGTGTGTTGCATGGAAGAAGGTTCTTGTATCAAATGTGAACTTTAACTGTTTTTTCTGTTCAACTAGAATAGCTGATATACCAGCTCTGCTAGAGATACAGGTCTCATCTCTGTTTCACTGGGATTTTATTGGAACCACTGAATGCAATAGAGTGCAGGCAGATGGTGAAGTCAAGGAATATCATCAGTGCAATCCTTAGTCTTTTTCATGCCATACTTTCAAAACTTCTGGTTTGCTGACTGTGTTCATGTTGCAAGAAATATGGCTTTGAAGCAGAGTAAAGCAAAGAACAATATACTTAATATGCACTTACACATTTCTGGTGCAACTGTTTTTCAGTCATAGCAGCACAGACCCACAAGATTTCTTACAAGGCTGCTTATGATTTAAGTTAGATATTCCAGAGAAGTGTCCTCCAAATGTCCTTCTGGCAAATATTCTACCAGCAAACATCCAGGCTCCCTATTAAACTAAGAAATGTTTTTCTGCAACCCCATAAAGATTTTCTTAGATCACTAATTATTTTGCATTGCAACTACAAATTTTTTCCTGTGTTGTTTGTATGCACTATTGTTATGTTTGAAACCTGAAAAACTCTTATTAAGGGCATAAGGACCACAGCTGCAACTATGGAAACTACAACCTTGATTTATCTATAAATGAATGGTAAACACAACTTAAGCATCACTTTGGCAGTAGTCGTTTAGCATGGTATCCTAGTCATGTATACAGATATCCAAAGGATTAATATCTTCATTCCATAAAAGCTCTTCTTCCCCACTTACAAAACTACATTCATCCTGTTTCCAGCAAATGCTAAGCAGTCCTCAGGCAAGGCTGCCTTTCATCCCTTAGGACGTGTTTCCTATTCCTGTGCTCAGGATCTATCATGTAATGAGAATTGGCAATTTCAGACTTATTTACTAGCTAGGTTAGAAAAGCCTCAGGGACCATAAACTCAGCTGCTTCATTCTGTGAGTCAGCAGAGGCTTCTTTTTCCATGACAGCCCACAGGAAAAAAACAAAAATCTACCGACCACAATAACGACAAAAAACCCCAAGGTGAAACACCTTTGTGTCATTTTCTACCAAATAGTATGTTGTTCTGAATAATTTGAGATATATATGGATGAGAACAGGACTCATAATAGGGTTTGGAAGTCCTTTCCAAGTGGAAACATTTTCTTGTTCTACAAATCTGTTAGGTGAATAATTTGAAGTTTCTAGAAAATTATAACTCCCAAAATTTTGCCCAAAGACCATTAGGCAGATAATTCCTCTGTGTCTGAAGTATTCTTTGTTCATCAATGGACAGGAGCAAAGGACTCCTTTCCTCTCTTGTGGCTATTCATCTGGAGTTCTAAATAAAGAACATATGGAAATACAGTGGCTCTGTGTTTGGGTTTTGCTTTTTTGTCTCTCTTCGTCATCAAGGAGCAAAACTCTTTATGGTCCGCACAGGCAGGCCGCAGGAAGCAAGTGTACTTATCTCAGACAAAGACTCATTAGGCTGGAGGTAGTAAATACTGTACTGCCTTTCCAGTGAAGCATTTATAAATGTTCCCTATCCATTCGGGCTGACCTTCAAAGCATTTTCATCTCTACCTCAATCATCTCAGCAAGAAGAAATAGAAGGGGAAGGATTTTACATTGTCAAGTCTTCATTGGAAAGTTTATGAATCATTTTAGCATTTGTGCATTAATGTGAGCATGTTGTTATCATAATCTGACTAGATTTCTCTGAGCATCCCTTCTCCCCTTCAAAAACTGTATCTGTATGACACTGCAGTAAGCATCTGTTTAAGTGGGAAGGCTGAGCTATTGCTTTAAAGAGCAATACAAGATAACTGGAGCCCTCCAGGAGTGGGCAAAGAAAAGACTGGAGACTTTGACTGACATTTGCTTCTCTGACTTCTTCCATACTTTACACAGGTTTTATGCACCATCACTTTGGTACAGTAACCACATAAGGAGCCATTAAACACACTTTTATTACCTTCCTAGGGCAGAGGGAGCACCAGGCTTTCGAAATACCTTGCTCCACACACATCCTGTGCAGCTCTACTAGGTCAGACACACCAGGGAGCAAAGTGAGGATGGGGGCTTAGACCCTTAACACACTTTTGCTCTTGTCATACTCCCTTTGATGGATAAACTTGTCTCACCACACCCTGCCTTTTTGTCACCACATTGGTGTCAAAGTTTCTTAAGTCTCTAAAGTGACAGCTCATATACAAGCTTGCAGTGCCCACTACACTGCAGAAGGTTGTGGCATGGCCTCTTTCCAGAAATCATGAATAAATCTCCTCGTTGCCATCATTTTTCCTAGACACATTTTTAACAGAATTTTGGTCTGGCTCAATTCTGTATTTGTTTTCACTTTTCTTTTTTTTTTTCAATAGATACATGAGCATGATAACTGTTGCTGTTTCATCACTAACAGATGGTAATCAAAAACTGTTTAAAGAAATCAAACAAATGTTTCAGTGTGATTCACTGAGTGAAACTGAGAATACTGCCCTCCTGCTGCTGATGTGTATCATCTTTTCAATAATTACCTACAGATTTCTTTTCAACTTCAATGATGTTAATTGTGTGAGTAGGATTTATAGCTAAAATATCATATTTGTATTAAAATGTGTGAGAGAAAATAGCACATTTTGCCTTACTGTGACAGGTTTTTTGTTTACTGGAAAGGGCTTGTTTTTTTGCAATAGTTCACTATTTTATATTTTTTAAGAGCTGTCTTTAGAAACAAATATATATTTATTTATTAAATTTAGTTTCCTCTTTAGATTGTTGTTGGGATATTTTTTTCCTACTGGATTGTATCAGCTACTTACTGAAGCATATTTAGTTATCTGTTACCAAGAAGATATGCATGGCTCACCTGGACATCAAGTGGGACATATTATTCATGTTTCTGTACTTAATAATGCAATAGTAGTTCATAATCCTCTTACATATGAGGATTTTCAGCAATGTTTCAATGCCATGTGAGAAGCTTTCTCTGACTTTTGAAACTGGCCTTCACATGTGTGCGTGTTACCTGTAAACCCTTTTATTAAGAGGTTTCTAGTTTTAATACCCATCTGATTCTTCTTAAACATAAGCCTGTGTACCTGTGTAATACGAAGTGCAAAGCCTTCTCTGGAACAGAGATATACATAAACTGTTCACTAGCCACCACATATTTTTATGCTTACTGTGAAAAGCAGATTTGTGACCTTAGTGCCACTATAAAAGTCTGGGGAAAGTTGTTGAGACTATTAAATCCCTGGGTTTGAGTAGTGGCAGAATTCCAGTTGCTGGAATTTTTCAGACAGCTCTTTTTAGGTTGTTTAAAGTCATGATATATCCATCCTAATGATTTGATATCTAGCGCAGGTCTTCTTGCCATAGGTACAGCTACAGAAAAGCACCTCGAAAATTATTTTACTGCAGCATTTTGTGACCCAGATCTAAAACTGAGCCCTGAATTTAGACATTTTTGTGACTATCACATGTCACCAGGCATATCACTCATTGATGTACAGGAATGGAAATTCCTGCTGCAGTACTTTAGGCTTTCAGTTGCTATCCATGTAAGAAATGTGTTGGTGCACAACCTTCTCATGAGGTGTTCAGAGCCAGCCATTGAGAAAACCTGTTGCAAAATGAGTTTATTGTCTAGCTGTTTTTAGAAACTCTTGTAAATATCAGGATTAAGCATGCAACAGCTTCCAAATGTATTCTTAATTAATTTTATAAAGTGTAACATGTTCCAAGAGAGTGTTCCCTAAAGGCATCTGGCTATTAATGAGTTCCATTATGGGTCACTGATCAAAGAGGAGAAACAAATATAGATGAGCACAAACTCAGGATTGGGGAAACACTATTAAACAATAGCAGTAGAGTAACAGTAGCAAAGATACTCAACCCTCCCCCAACCATGTGGAAAAGAAATCCAAGTTGTTTCATAGGTTTCCTAAAAGGAGCAAGTAGCAAAAGAATTTAAATTTGCCCATGAGGGATAGTTCAGCGTAAGCTTAATGTGACATGAGGGAATAATTGGTCAAAAGAGATAAGACCCTGGTTTACAGTGAGATTCTTCTGATCAAGGAAAGCTACAACTGAGGATATTTTGGTTCCTGTAGCTGTTACCAATACTAATCTGCACTTCTGTAAATCAGTGGAAGGGAACTACTTGCAAATAAAGTAAATTGGTGCCTGAATAATAAACTTGGTTTCACTGATATCTCCATTTCCCCACTGAGTAGAAAGAGTCTTTATGGAACACTGTCTGCTCCTCAGTGTCTCTTTTCAGAGATTTGTGAGTGTTGAAATCCAAGGCAAGGTGTTACAGTGAAATAGAATTTGTCTATGTGCATAGTATAGGATTTTGTAATCTTCTCTGTATCATTCAGTGATATTTCCATTGTTTTATACTTCTCTTTGGCACTGGGGAGAACACTATAATATGTCTGCCTAATGCAAAAGAACTAGGCTCTTAAAAAAATGCATGCACTTTCAAGTCGTCTTCTGCTTCCCTGCCCTCACCCCACCCCACCCCATGTGTATAATTAGAAGTTCCTTATTTTAAACTATCTTTTGATTATCTTAATTAAAACTCAGTTGGTCTTGATGAAATATCATTTAATCAAGACAAGGCCTGCAACTGAATCAACGAACTAGATGTCTCATTCTTTGCACACACGTCACTGTGCATATGGCTTTATGGATTGTCTTAAATCTTCTACTACAACATCGATGAACTTTGCAGCACAGAGATAACATTATGGGAGCAATATCAGCCAAATGGTAGATGTAGCTGTAAAATTATAACTGCCAGTCATTTAATTTCATATTTCTACTCTATGCAGAAATATTCTGTGAATAAATTCTTTTCTAGACATTGTGAATTCTTCTAGAACATGATAAAATAAATATTTTTAGCTACTTATATCTGTGGCTTCCCCCCCAGTTTTTAATCATGGTTGCAACTGTTCACATAGTGCACTGAAAATCTGAAGTGTATTAATATATGGAATGCACAATCAGCATCCATCCATGCCTAACACAAAAGACTATGGGCTTTTATTTTCTTTGAGATTTTCAGTGCATGATTCCAAAGCCCATCTTAACTGTTCTAAACATAGTCATATGTTGAAATTATATGTTCAGCTGATTATCCCCATGAACTCACCAAAAATTTTTATGTCACTGAGTTCTGCTCCTGCAGTCCTTACCTGAAATATGACAAACACAGAAATCCCTTTCTGGAATAGTTAAACAACATGAAACTTTCTCACGAGTTTCAGGAGAATAACAAGGGAGTATAGATGATCTTAGCTATTGGCTGTCTCTTATTTGTATTTGGCATTTGTACCATGCTAAGAACAGAAAAAAATGAAATCGGAAAAAAAGGTCATGAGACAGGACACATTTGCACAAAGTTTATTGACAAATCTCATAAAACACACATGAGTAAAAATTATATTCAGTTGTGTCTTCACAATATTTCTTAACATTTTGGACACAGAGAATTTTCAGATTTGGTTAACTGGTTTAAAGCTGAATTTTCTCCCTTGCTTTCAGAACTCAGAACTCACATGTGCTCAAAGGCTGGGTCCTTACTTTTGAAAAAAACAAACCAGCTCTCGTTCTTTGGTTCTAAGGCCAGGTTGCATGGCACGGTTTACATGCCAAAGCCCACCAAATTAGGTAGCTTCATCTTTACTGGGAATAGCCACTGAAATGCTACTTTGCCAAACCTTATCTGGGCACCGTATGGGAAAGTGCTCATTTACATAGGCAATATAACCTGCAAGGGACTGGACCTACTGTTAAACAGTATGGGTGATCATTTGCTATTACCGTAGTGTGTACCTGGCCCTGTCTTGTTTACCAGTATGTACACAGCAGGAGGCCCATGGGTCTCTTGGAGAACCAGTAGTCAGTACAAGGGTTCTACAGGATGTCCTATTTATCCTCTGGATGAGAAGGCAACTGGCACTTCTTTCTGTCACATTTATCTGGAGATGAAAATAGTTTATTCCTCTAGGGTAGTTTAATTTGGGGCTTTTGTGACTGTGCATGAAAAACACCTAGAAAATTACTGAGGGGATTAAAATTCAACTTACACCTCCCTATGCATTTTGCTTTCAGGATAATAAGTTACCTATTGTCAAGAGACTCTGACTTTAGAAATCAAAACGAAGTAGTGGACAGCAACACTACTGACGTATTACTCCTTTTTACATTAAAAAGTGAATGTGAAGTTACTAAATTTGTTAGATGCAATCAACTTCAGTTATGCTCCAAAGTATAAAATGAGTATTAAGACAGTTTAACAATATTATAAAAATCTGTGCTTTGCAAAAGAATGACATGGATACATTATATGAATCTGAAAATAAAACCTTTGGGAGATGATCTAATGGTAGCAATTATACAATATGTAGCAGGATAAAAGTTCAACAGCATAAATATTGATATCAATTAGCTAAGAATTAAATGCACAGTTAAAAAGGTAAGTGCCGTATGAGAATTGAATGCTTCAGCAGAAATCTTGTTTGGAAAATACAGTGGGAGATTATTTCACAAAGTTGTGCTGTATCATAAATGCACCATTACTAAAGGTTTTTGATTAAGTGGAAGAGATCAAATTTGTTTCTCTGAAACTTAAAAGCCTTGCATAAACACACAGAATGAGAAGCAGCTTAGAATTAGACTGCAGCAGAGGAGACTGGTTTTATTCCCACAACAAAGATGCAGTAAGTCACTCCAAAACATTCTATATCCCCCATCAATAAATACTGTGTCTTGTCTCAGTAATGTGTGTTTAGATGTTTGCATGTCTGTTAATACAGGGATTGATAGGAAATATCTTTCAGCTAATAAAGTTGTTTCATACTGATATCTGCACACTGATGCCGCAGTTTCACAGTCAGTTCAGGCAGGCATAAATTAGCGCTGCTGAACCAGCCATTCCACCCTCTCCTTCCAGCCCTGGCTGCACCACCCTATCCCTATGCCACTGCATCTTCAGTTTTGGCACAATTTGCCCTAAATTCAGTCTCTTTCTCTGGGATGATTCCCTGATTCAGACCAAATTTATGTAAGCACAGAGGAAGGGCAATGCCAAGGTGAGGATGGGTGGATGTGGGTGGGTCTTGGTCTTATGTTTCAACGGTGATGCCAGTATATGCTTTTCTGCACTGATTGAGGAACTGTCATCACTAAGGAGAGAATTGAGGTGAGACAAAAACTGATCTGTCAAATTCAGAAGATCACAGCTGGTCTAACAAAGCAGTAGCTGTTTTTCTAAATAACAGCAGCAACACTTATTTTATTTAGGGAGTGGAAAAACTCATTCCTGAAGTAGAAAGGTATTCCAGGGGAGAAGTTAGTAGGAAGATTTACAGGGTATGTAAAGCTGTTTTCAGTGAATCATCAACTGTTCCTTTGCATCTTTGGATGGAGAAAAGGTTTCAGTAACCCAGGAAGGGGAAATGTGTTAACTTGGGCTCATTTATTTTCCCTGTAGAACCATGGAAGGTAGACAGGTACTAATCTACAGAAGACAAGGACAGTTGACAAGGAGTGGCTCATGCTACAGAAGTAATTCATATACCCTTGACCTTGAACTTGGTAAGACATATACCCAGGAAATGAAAAAAAAATATTTGAGGAAGCAACAAAATTGTCCATGTACTGCTCAAGTTGATGCTTTCTTCATAGCACCAGCAGGTAGGAAAAGTGCACCTAATATGACTAAAAACTAAACCAATTCCCATTTGGTGGTCCCACTGGAACTAGATATTTAAAGCCTAGCTCTCAGAGATAAAAGATACAAAACCAGGCTTCTAGATCTTGAGCTATGGCTACAGACTGGATCACAGAAAGCTTTGTATGGATTGTGGAGGTTACCTGTTACCTTCACAAAGGAGATCACCCAAGGACCTGATGGACCAAGGACACAGGGATTCCTGGCTGGAATGTAGGCGGCTTCCTTTACCTATTTCCCCGGTGTTAGGTATGTCTGGATACTTCCCATGCCAAATGTCTGTGCTATCCTTTACTAGACACAAACACTCATCTAGACTCCTTGAAAAACTCTGGAAGAGGATAATTGAAAGGATAACCTGCTCCTCTAGGAAGACCTTTTGTCTAAGGAAAACAACATAATGCAAATGCAGGCAGTGAGACAGAATCCTTGACAAATGGTGACCTTCTACAGCTGGGAAGAGATACTTCTTTTTCAAACTCAGCACAAATAAGTTTTTTATTTTGTTTCTTTACTTGCATCTTTTATAAACATTTGCCTAGCTTGTACGCTGAAAACAAGTACTATTATTTGCATTCATGCTAACCTCTCTGAAGAGTGAATTTTAAGGAACTGATTCCCGTGACCTTGCTTAGGATGAGCAACAGCCTACTTGAAACCAGATAATGCTTAACATCATCAGTTTCATAGTACAGTCAGATAATTTGCTGAGTAATCTATTCATGAATGCTCCTATTTATTTAAATTATTCAAATTTATATCAATGTAACTTGCAATGTTACACATTGCTGCAAAGTATGTTGGAAAAGCCTGTCCTGTCTCACCAGTTTTATTCCCAGTTTAGCAAGTCCTACTTCAGTTCTTACTGTTGGTTCGTGTGATGACACTGGTCAATGACCATCTAACCTTTCTCACAGAGCAAGTATTTTGTCCTCTTTAGGTGGTTTGAGAAGTCCATAAACCTTCATTATCAGCCTTTATTATAAGCCGTATGAATTTACTATATGAGTTTGGTTTTTCCACTGCTTTGCACAGTGCAGAGTCACTCACACCTGAGCAATGTGTTAGGTGACAGTCAAACACTTCTAATCAGGAAAAATATTTGACAGCTGTTTAGCACTTACTTTGCACTGATATAAATAACAGAATATGTAAGGCAGTAGAAAAGAAGAGTCTAAGGTGCCTTAATTGCTCTTTATCAGCTACTTTTGTTATTGTCATAAGCAGAGGAAATTTTCACTTGAGAAATATATTCCCTTTGTTAATGTTGGTGCTTTTAAAAATCAAAGCTATGTGAAGAAATGATGGCACTGGAAGAAAACAAGCACTTGTCATTGGATTATGTAAGTACCAAAATTATCTCTCTTTTCAAACACCTCAGATGAGAGAAACTGAAAAGAAGATAGTTGTGCAAATAATAAGAAAATATATTTTTTCCAGGACAACTGGAATACTACTTGTTATACCTAGAAATTCACAATGGAGGCTGCAAAGCTGAAGTAGAATATATATATAATAAAAAATATATAAGCATATATAAAAATAATATATCCATAATCACACACACATATATATATGTTTTAAGACTAACAATCCTGGGGAGATACCTCTTTCAGAACAGCGAATGAGACTCCTACACCGGGTACCCCTGAAGACTGAATGCTCTCAAGTAGGCACTGACTAGCCATGGTGAGCTAAAATGCAAAGAACAAAAAAAAAACCTATTTCTTGCTCTGAAGATGTATCATGGAATAAGAAAATAACCATTCAGATTAGATTATAAGTGATGCAGTGCAAAATCTCTGACTTTTGTCATTCATGGTTTGAAGGAAAGCTTTCTTCTAGTAGTTTTAGAAGCTGTTACTGTTTGCTTAGGCCCCTGCCTTGACAATACCTTAAAAAGTCCTGTTAAAATAAGTGGGACAATTCTATGTACAAAAACCTAAGCACGTATGTGTCTGAAGGACTGAAGCTTGAGATGCTAAATTACTTGGTTTGTGGTGCTCTCAGATAGCTAGACTTCTTAATGGACAATGTTATAGATGAACCCACTGAAGGTAAAAATAACACCCACAGCTTTCAAGAGCTGTGTTAGAAATGTGAGTCACCAAATAAATTACCATCTACAGATTTACATAAATGGAAATATGAAAGTATCATTCTTCAGACTTTCTGAAGGCCACTAGAGCAAGTGATGATTTACTTGAAACCTAAAATGGGCTGTTACTGGATTCAGAAAACCACTTTAAGTCTTAGTAGTTCAATAGCAAATAAAAGTCCAGAACCCTAGCACACCCCTGAAAGTTTACCCAAAAGATTTTGAACGAAAAACAGTGATATTCAAATACTGGTTCAAGTATTTTTCTGCTAGTAAATGAAGTAAAATGTTTGCATTATGTGATGAAGGGGAAATACAAAATCAAATAATATTTAAAGTTTACTTAAAGAAAACAGCAAGCTATCTAAGGTAGCTAACAACAGAAGACATACTTCTATTAATTAACTTGGCCCTAGATTCTCACTGAGATTGGCTAAATGTTATTGATTTAAACAATAATTTATTTGAGAAAAATATTTGTTAAACTAGGATACTGTAATATCTCCTTTCATGAAAATCTAAGGGATAAATGTAAACAAAAGTTTAAGCCAAAATTATTATCCATTTCACTGGGTATAGCTATTCCCTTCTAGTAAATGCACAGATATTTAATTTTTCAACAGCAGACCTGCTGGGAATAAGGTCTGAGTGCAATAGCCTCCGCATTAGTACTGTTGGCTGTCATATGGGTCTTCTAGACAGAAGATGATGTAGGAAAATTATTTCAGCTTCTCCAGTGTCTTTAGCCTGTTTCCAACTAGTCTCAACACTGTGATCAACAGAACATTAGAATTAGCCAAGGGACTTGAGCCTGTCTGTATTTCAGACAGTAAAAGCAGTGGAAGATGTGTATATGATATATATGGATAATAAACTATTATCAGACTTAAGAGTTTAAACAGTTGTGTGTTTAAAAATGAAGCAGAAGAGAAAATAAAAATAACAAGATTAACTGACAAATCGAAGCAATCATTCAAGCCAGGAAGAAACTGAAACCCAGCCTTGGTGAAGCAGAGAGGAAAATAAAATTATGTTAGATAAAAAATAAATTAAGAGACTTCAAAGGCAATGTGAAGTGCAAATGCTGAAAGCTTACAGAGAGAGCAGGAGAATAGTCTCACTGATATAAAGGAAAGATCTAGTTAGGAAAAAAAGTCAGCTACTTTGTATTTGTCGTTTCTCCAGCTGATTCAAATTAATATGTCATAGAAACAAGCTTATGGCTAGAAATTTGCAATGAATCCCAGGTTTTTACTTTCCTTCCATATCATGTGGTTACTTCCTACAGGTGGACAGCTTTTTGGCTGCCGTACAAATTCAAGCTCCCAGACAGGTAGGTTACTTGGAGAAACACATGACTTTCTGAGGTGTCTGATGTTGTTAAAGAGCTCACAACCTTAGTTCCTAATATATCAGGGAAGGGCCAATAAGATGTAGGCAAATTGTTACCAGTTCCTACATAGCCCACTAAGCCATCGACTGATGACTGACTGCCTGCTCAGTGAGCTGCAGAAGGGCCAAAGACTTTGACTTTAGGAAACAGACAGGCTGGAATTAGTTCTGCTTAAATCAGCAAGGAGCACAGCACAATTGGCAGACCACTTGGTGTTGAGGACTGGCAACTAAACTATGTGTTTCAAGGGGGTTTGTGAACCAAACTAGCTCTGCTCTGCTCCTGGGAACAAAATGTCTATTAGAATTTATTAAATACCTAGATACCCAGACCATATTTCCTAGTTTAATCTCATCTGAAAGGAACCTATTTTTTGTGCTTTGATACCACTTTGTGAAGCAAGACAAAGAGCAGAAAATGGAGGCTATTGGGAGATTTGTTTCAAAAATACACCCTTGATCTGGAGTAAAATGCTGATGCAGACTCACGCATTGATGATTATCTTGAAGATAAGTGTCTGGTCAGATTCAGATTGCTTTTGTGGGCAACAATGAAACTGGATTTTTGGCATGTTGAAAACAGGGAGGGAAAAATCTGAGCGTGTGGAGTTATCGCTGCATTCTTTCTTGACCAGCTTTTAATTAAAGAACCAATATTAAACTAGATTTCCAGGGAGTAAGAAAGCCAGTCTTTCCTCCTCGACATGGCAGAAAAAGCAAATGAGTCCTTTCCATCATTCTTTACCATACTTGGCAGATATACACCTGCCCTAAAGCTATTCTTTGCAAGTAATTAAGATGAGGCACTGTCAAAGATCAAGATGAAAAAAGAGGGGATGCCAGAATGAAGTGATAATTTATATCACAATTACTTGCCAGAACGGGATAGTAGAATTAGAATGAATGAAAACACTGAATTGCTAAAAAGAAAAAAAGTCAATCCTTATTGGACACCTAGAAAATCATCCAGTTTTGCCTATCTTTCCAAGAGGTGACGTTGTGAACTACTAACCATTGATGTTCGCTCCATCACAAGGTAAATTAATTGAAAAAAAAAATCATACAAGTTCTTACACAGGTGAACATGATAAATAATGTTAAAGCCTCATGGCTTCTTTGCAAGGTAATCATGCTGCTTCAGTTAAGTGAAGCCCTTTGAAACATTAAAAAATGGCAAATACAATTTTTTGGGTAAAATTTTTATATGTCATATTGTTTTAGTCTTTTTTTTAAAAAAAAACCTTTTAGTCTTTTACTCAGGTTATTAACCTTGCAGGTTGTAGAGTGCAGTTCTACTGTGGTTTAGAAACAAGTGTGGGGAGAGGCAGGGAGAAAAGCAAATATGAATAACTGCAACATGGATGGAAGGTAAAAATGAGTGCCTGGCTAGTATAATATGCCAGATTCTTGCTTTAAATTCAAACAAACAAACAAACAACCCCCCCAAAAAAAATTGCCCAAACTAAACCCTTAAGGTTGTTCTGAAGTATAGCTGAGAAATTTGTTTTTCAAGCTCTGGAGTTTCCCATCTGTGCCTACTTTTACTTACTACTTAAGAGGGGCATTTGGGGGCAGGGTGAAACTCGGGGAGCATATTCTGTGTCTGTAATGCTCTCCAACACAAAGTGCTATAGGAGCCAAATCCTAAACTGGGAGAATCCCTAACTTTCACAGGCATCATACTCAGACTGTGAATTAGACTCTATACATTAATATTTTTTAAAAAAATAAAGCTAAGGAGAAATAAATTATTTTTCCTCCCCAGGTTAAAAAATATTTGTACATTCTTTGAGATGTTTCTGAACTCCTCTTTCTTATAGCAAGGACTTGAAAACTAGGCACCCTCCACCCACTCATTAAGTTTCTCCCTGTTTCTGCAGCAATGTGATCCTCCAGATAATAGTGAAGGCAGGTTCTTTCCAGGGTAGGTCTCATCCTAAGTACTGTGTGAGATGGAAGACCTATGAAAAATGTACCACTGAAATATATTATAAACCACTGAACGTAAACAGTTAAAATGTATGATAGGAAAGAGCAGAAAGTGCAAATTGTATCAGCAACTTCCTTCTGATATTTCTTAATTTCTAGTATTGGGCATCCTTAATATGGTGCTTCTGCAATTTTTATAAGCCCATCATTACCGCCAAAGTAGCTGTCATGAAATACGCTTGAGACAAAGAACTGTAGGATTCAGAAAAGAATAAGAAATGGCACACAAACAATAAGAATCACAATTAGCTGCCAAGGATTAAAAAACATGCTTAGGTTGTCATCTTCATGCTTCACAACACAAGCCCTCACAGCAATTGCCTGGGGTTAGGAAGAGATGTCCCTTCGTTATAGGGATCTCATATCCAGCTCTGAACTGTTTCATATGGTACTGTTCAGTACCACCACAAGAATATCATGTTAGATAGACCATTAGTCTGATTCAGCATGTCAGCCTCTGTGTTCCCTGTCTCTGTGCCGTGTATCCAAGGCAGAAACTCTGCTTTATTACCCAGTGATAAGGAAACTCTGAACTCTAATAGCTGTGTCTTAAAGGAAACCAGCCATGAAAGAGCATGCCAGCTCTTGATTAATAACACATGCAATTTCCCTTCCAGGCCTCTAAGCAGAGGATTTGGCAGCTATGTATAACTGTTATGATATAAGAAACACACAGTGTGTATTAGGAGACTACACGGGAATGAGGTGTGAAACTTAGGGAGAACTGGAGCATTATCACAGAATCTATTGAAAGAAATAGTCTATACAATTATAGAAGTTATATTTAGGAGATAACAAGGTAAATGAAGAAACCCAGATGTCACAATATGAAAGTCAAGCAAACAAACAAATGAAGAACTGAGTTTATTGAATCAACTGTACAGAGAAAGATCAATAAAGATTTGCTAGAGCCAACCTCCAGAGAAGTAAGGTCAGTTATTATAAGAAACTAGCTCTTTGACTCAAATATCTAAAATATTTTACTCTGTAGTTTTGGCATGAGTAGATAATGAAGACTTTATCTTGCAACATGACACCAATGTTATAAAAATATAACCATTGTCATCTGCACTCCAAAATGTCACTGATAACTTTTAAAAAATATATTTCACTCTGTGTAGTTAAGTCATTGTTCAAACTGATGTTATTGCTTACTTGCTATGTTCAAATCTTCTGAAACAGTGATCAAAATGGCAATGCTATCTCTGGCATGCAGATGTTAGCATTTTTAAACAGTCATCTGTATAATCTTCTCTGAGATACGATAGCCTAGTTTCAAGGGCACAGTAGGCAGACATCCCCATCTGCTCACTGTTTTGCTGTTCTGCATGGGCACAGAAGGGGAGATGGATCATCCTTTACGGCACCTACCTCTAAGGACTCTCTTCCTACACTGTTTAGATATCCAAACCTGTTTTGGATTCTTCTCTGGAGACTGTCACCTAAAAGATATAGTACTAACTTTTGGATGCAAAATTCTAACTTTATGTAAACTCTGAGATTCTTGTCCCTTGAGTTCCCCAGATAGGATATGGTTTGGATTCTCTCCTTCTTTTCTCTGACTCCTGGGTATCCCTATCTAACCAAGATCCAAAATTGATAAATCTGAATACAGGCAGTCCCTTATGACTATCCATTTAAGGGCTGAATAAGACTCAGTCATTTTTGTGTGTGTTTTCTTAAAATGCAGCTGGTAATCCCAATCACATTTTAGCTATTTGACAGTTTACTTCATATAAAATCTTGTTGACTTTTGCAGCCCAAACCCCAAGAAACTTAATCCATTTCTCTAGCTGCTAAAGGAGGAAAAAATCTCTCTGTTACATAACACAGGTTTTTTTTATCGCCTGATGAGGTTTTGGCTTTCTCCCAAAGTAGGATTCAAGGGTCATGCATTGCACCTTATTCATTCATGCTTCTGCTACTGGATATTGAGATGTTAACATGAGTTTTCAAAATTTACATAGCTCTCTATGAGAGACATCAGCAAATACATCCCAAAACAGTATTTCTGTGATATAGTGCAACTACATACAAAACACAAGCTTTTAATATGAGTGGAATTTCACCTTTTTAGAATGTCACTCTTCTTCGCAGAAAACTTTGATAAAATTATGCGGTTTTCTTTTAGTAGGACATATCAGAGCTTAATTTTTCATACTGATGAGCACCTATGGTCTAAAAATCAGGACCTTTATTACACTTCCTGTTGGGCACCTAAAATCACTAAGCAAGTCATTAAAAATTATCTTCTTTCCCAGCATCAGGTGAGTTGCAAAAAAAATGAAGCTGTTCCTGTCATAGCTACTATCATATGATGGTGGCTTTGTAAAATATTAAGAAAGAGTTTGATCATACTTTTGTTTTTCAATTTGTCATAGGCCTCTTAACCTTCTGTAACATATTGTGATTGAGGATTAAGGCCATTAGTCTAATAACTATAATTAGTCATAATTATCCTAATAGGGGATATTAGTTAATGAAATCTCATTTCAATGTTCTTAATAGATTTAATTAATGCAATATTTATGTCAGCTTGAAAAACAGAGGCATTTTGCAATGCACCTAATTCTTAATGACTTACCAAGAAGTATTAGTTTAATGGAAGTTGCCAAAATATAATCATATGCAACCTCTCAATGTGCCATAAATTTACCTTACACCGGTCACAGTAACATGAGGGAGTAAGAAGGCCTTTACACCTTTTCCCCATATTTTTGCTGCACTTTTTAATGGGATTTTTCTACCTAACTTCTTGCTTTTATTACTGCCCCACGAAGTAATCCAAATGTTATTCAGTCATTAGTGTCCTTTCCTCACCTATGATCTCTTCCTCACTTTCTGGGAGATGGCCAATAAATCCAAACAAGTTGAAAATTTCTAATACCAGAAATAGATCACAATGAGAAAAGGATCCCTATATCACTATTGGCTTTCAACAGCTCTGGGGTCTGGGAATTAATTTATGAAATAAACACAAAAAACTAGCACATGTTGATTTCCAAGTGTTAATTGAAAGTTCATGTTGACTTTGTCATAGAAAAACACATGGATAATAAAAATAAATAGATAAATAAATTAATAAAAAAAAGAATACTTTTATTTACCAGTTTCAAAGACCTTATGGGGTCAGGTTTTCTGTTTAAAATCTACTGCATTCTGTCTTCTCCTACTACACGAAGAAAATCAGCATGAAGCTTTACTATTACTGTCATAACTTGGGGCCATCGCAAAGAAATCTGCTTTGGATTGACAAAAATATCCTTACCTGGTGAACAGAGGCAAATCTAGTCTGGGGAAAGTGAGGGACGCCCATTCTCACCATAACTTTACAACCCTCAGTACAATCTTTCCAAGTCTAACTCCCCATCTGTGCTAACCGTGATGATGCCCAACCATACTAGCACAAAGCCTGCCATAGCATGTTAGAACTGGAAGTATACCTTGCCTGTTTATCTGCCCTCAGGTGGGGGTCACCAGCAGCTAAAAGGCCGTAGAGTCCTATGTTTAAGTATATTTGATCAAAAGATGACAAAAGTTTAAAAATTATGATAAAACCCCCTGGAAAAAAAAATATTTCAGAGAAAAAGAAAAGGAATATTTCACTGTTCTGAGTATCAGATTGAAGGCTCTTGTGAGCTTTGCTTTCTCCCTGAAGACAAAGAAAAATTGATAGGAGTCTTTCATCCTTTCAGCTTCAGTGCCAAAGAGCCACGGATGCTTAGTCTGCCTGTCCCTGCTGAAAGCAGCAAATGGTCCAGGAACTTGGACCATTCATGTAAAAACTGAAACTGATAGCAGTCTTCTAGGTGAGCAACCAGGGACCCATCATTTTCACTCTTTCCACCAGAAAAAAATGCTTTCTTAGAAAAAAAAAAGGTATTTCCTACCAGAAATTTATTCTAACACAAAATTATCAACTACCTCTAAGCTTATAACACTTGTGCATGAACTCTGTACTAAGTAAATTTCATCTTGAAGTTAAATGTTAGCATACCATCCAGCCTAAAATTTCTAAAACCACCTAAGTAGGTTAGAAGCCAAATTTTGTTTTCAGAAATGACTCAAGCATTTATGGTTCAGGTACTTTGGAAATTTTAAGTCCAGGGTTTTCAAATATTTGGTGCTAGAGATCAAATGTAAAAATGAAAGAACAAAAAAGGGGGAAAAAAAGCAGGCACTGAACTGAGAGTGGAGGCTTTTAAACCTTCTACAAAGACAGTTATGTCAAAAAATGTTCTATTTTAAGAGCCTGACTTTTCCATGGAAATGGTCTGATACAGGCTGTTACTTTTGATATCTTTTGCTTTGCTTGTGATTGTTTTATGTCCTGAGCAAATTGCTAGAGGGAAGCTGGTGAGCCTTTCTGCCCAGCCACACATTCCCACCCATTGCCTTATGCCCACCCTTGAGCTCCAGTGGTCGTATCGTTTAGACAAGCAGGGAGCTCAGGTACTGGGAGTTGATCTTTGATTGCTTCTTTTTTCTTTGATCTGTTTTAAGCTGTGTCAGCTCATTAAGGACATGTGAATGGATCCATGACAGGATGAGGAGTGTGGAACTGCCCTGGCTCCCCCATTTTATGCACTGGAAATAAGGTGGGTATGGGAGAGAAATGAAAAGCTACTGAAATTCAGACTAAAATTTCACAACTGGCTTCTTTTTCTAGTCTGTATATCTGCATAGTTGCTTATCCTAAAAATTGAAAGATGTGGACTGTCCAAAGAAACAGAGGGTTTATCTTGATGTAAATTGTGTTTATGAAACTTCCTTCTCCATACCTGTTATATGATTCTGTTATACCCTGTGGCTGAAATTCACTGTGGGAGAAAAAATCATGAATAATGACCGTAAGACTCTTAAGCCCTGCAAAAGCCTTATCTTTCCTAAGAAATACCTGTATAAAATCAAAGGTGATGTATAAGGTGATACAAGTAGTTAAAAAGCATGCCATGCTGCCAACATTAACATACTGAAGAACCATAATTTTTTTTTTTTTATGCATTTCATAAGTGTTCCCCTGAAGAAGGTTAAGCATGATAGTGTTATACACCTCATTCTTATGAAAAATTAAAAATTCCAATGGGTTTTCAGTTGAAAGGATTCTCTGCTATACAGTTTGACTTTTTTTTAATTACTGAACGAGTAAACATACACAGAATTCACTAAGGCATGCTTGAGCTTTCTCCACCTATCACAAACCTAGCAACACTATGCACTAAAGAACTATTTTAGCTGCCATCCAGAGATTCAGAAAAAAATGAAGTTTTTCTTGAATGCTTATTTCTTGGGGTTTCTTACTCGTATCAAGCCTACTGTTGAAATTTATCCTATGGGGAAAGCGATCTCTGAGCTAATGCATGTGCAAAGTGTCCTAACCCCATTTTTGAGGATTTCAGAGGGACTTCAGGAGCATTTAGCTTTGGGCTAGCCCTCCATTGGGAAAAGAACCTTTCCCAAAGAGAAGATTTACAGTAATTATCATCATCCTGGAATCTTACACACAATACACATGATAATGAAGAACGTTTTAAAATATCACCCTAATCATTATTAATTCCTTTGGTATTTATGGTAATAATGGTAATTATGATGAACTCATTTAGTACTAATGTGAGTGCTCCTGGAACTCCACACTGATTTGTAACACCGTATTGAAGTGTTATACAGAAAAGGTATTACGCACTATATTTTTAAAGGTTTGCAAACTCTTTAAAAACAAAGACCTCCTGAAAAAAAAAAACCACTTTTTTTCAACCGAGGAGATTGTTTGTGTTTGATTAAACCCATAGTTTCTGCTGAGATTTAACAGTGATGAAAACTGACAAGGTTGAAGGGAATAAGCTGAGGCTCGTGTCACAGGCAATATATACAGAAAGAGAAGAAAAATCTTGTACTTTTCAAAGGCATTTGTTTAAATCATTTTTGCTTTCATTTTACCCCTAGCGACAACCACCAGATTAATGCCACTGGAAATTAAAAATTATAAGTTTGTTCAGTACATAAAGAGTGCCAGCTTCTGCTAATGTTGACTGTATCTGATTGAAAGACTGATTTATAATGAGACTTGGGTGATTCAGTTTGCATATCTGTTCCAGTATACCATCATCACTGTAGTATCTTTACTAATGATCGAGGTGTTACAGATGTATTAGACCACTATATTCACAGTATGCCAATTTTTTGTAAATGAATAATTTAAGCCATAATCCCTCAAACTCCTGAATTTAGCTGCCTGTGTGGTTTATTTTTTCCACTTGAGCTGCCTGTTTCACCTAGGTCTGAGCATCTTCCACACAGGTGAAAGGCCAAATCTAAAGTAGATATGTGTTTTGCTCTGCATTTTTCAAACCTTCTTTCAAAATCCTAGCAGGTGTTGAGATCCGCTTTTTGCACCCCTTCAGCGCATGGCTATTGCTCAATATTATTTCCCCTGGCAGCAAGGCTGATGTAAGAGGCTCCAGCATCCTGCCACTCATTCTCCCTTCAGAACCGCCTAGTAAATTGATATTATTTAAGACACCTCCTTTATTTTTGCAGTGTTGTTATCAGTGCAGTTGATGGGTGGACACAGGGGTGGAAATCATCTACAAGGGGAAAAAAGCTGCTTAAGCCAACTTTGCTGACCAGGGAAAATGGAATGATTGGTCTTAAGTTTATGTACCAGTGAAATTCACTGAGGGCTTAAACTAAATGAGACTTAAGTAGTGCATAGGCTGCTGTACACAGGTGTTTGTACCCTGCCGGGGAAAAACTGGTGAGAATTCCTTCAGATTCAAAGACCATGTCGCTATTTTCACAATCTTTTCATCTTCACTTTTTGCAAACACTGGAGTTTGTGAACTTTATTATGCTAAAATACACATGAAAATCAATGAGCAAAATCAAATGAGCTTTGTTAAGCTCAAACTCTCTGTTATTCTAGACAGAGCACAGCTGGAAATCCTTTGAGCTTTGCTGGCTATTCCTCTGGAATAAAGAATATGCAACCCCCCCATTCTCACGGCTGTTGCTATGTGCCTCTGACTCCTGGATACTAGCTTCTCTCTTTTGAGCAACAGGCAAACAGGCAGATCTCAACATAGCCTAAATTCTGCCAGCATCACAATGCTGCATATGCTGCTTACTTAACCAGCTGCAGCTTAGGATAGCTGTCATGTTAATGGGACTGAGTGAGGAAGAGACATGAGATACAGGAAAAAAAATATTGAGATGGAAAATTTGCTGTGAAAAGAAAGATTCCTTCATATCTTGCACGTGCTCAGTGGTACTAGAACATTTCCCTGTAGAGGAAACCTTTGCATTGACCAGTAAGTAAATACTTCAAAAAAGACAAAAGCAAAAAGCAACAAAAAATATTTAACCTGAGTTAGACAGCTGCCCAGAAACAACTGTATAAAAACACCCTCACAAAGCAGAAAGGGCAGAAGATGGTAAGCATTTCTCAAAGGACAGCTCTCCTGAATTGCCCATGTTTCCAATATGTTTATGTCTCCAGCTCTACAGCAAAACCTCCAGGAGGAAAGAAAACTAGGCAATGGATAGAAATGGTTTGCAACCTCTGATTTTGTTTATCATCAGTTCTATCATAATGGCAAAAGATTTTTTCAGGAGGTCCACAAAGTATCCTTGTGTTATACTATACTATAAACACCAAAACACAAACAATTATTGATTTACTCTAATGAATATTATAAACTCGAGTATTTTGTTCCTAGGTTTTACAGAAACTGACCACATTTCTGTTTCTTCACTTTTTGATACTGAGAAATCGAAAGATACCTGATCTTAATATCCCCATCGTCTGAGGATATTTTCAAAAGGCCAGGTGTATTTCCCTGAATAACTGCATTCAACTAAAATGAGTAACAAATATATTTTTTAATAGGTTTCAGGTTGCATATGTCATATGAGAGCATACATATAGATATATGAAATTACTTTCTTTCATACAAATACAAGGAAAACCCATGGCAAACAAATGGCAAAGGAGAGAAAACTGAGTATAAAATAAAATTTTGCATAAATAAAGGAAGCTCAAAACCTCAGTTAATGAAGGTAGCAAGATTTTTAGAACTTTAACATTTGTGATTTTTTTCTACAAATATATGATCTTTTTCTAACCCTCAGTAATAGAAGAATATTTTTTCATTAAGTTATAACCCAAAGAAATGTTGACTATAGAGTGAGAAAAGAAGTTAGCAGTTAAAAAAAAGAAGACATAAAACACTAACCTCTAATATTTTGGTATATTTCAGTATTTCTCTGTCTTATAACATAGCCTTCCAAAGTGAATGTGATTATTACTAATTGTTTCAAAAGATGTTTTCTGTGTCCCATAATGCTAGTGAGATTTTTGATTCCTGTATTCCTTTCCCACTTCCCCATCACTGCTTTATGACAGTTTTATCTGTGTACCAACTCTCTTTCCAATCAGGTTTTTATTCTTAGTGTAGTTTGATAAGCTTTACGTTTCAGCATCTTTTGCATTTGTATTGTAATTTTTTTGTTTGTAAACAAAATGGATTTTACAGTACCTTGCATTTTAATTTAAAATACTATGAGAGCCTATCAAACTTTAAAAATTTGCTTTGAAAGTATGTTGAAATTAGCATTTGTATTTACCACTTCACTGTGCTGGTAATAATCAGTGGAACGAAATGGTAAACCACAGAAATTCATCTTTTATGGCTGGATAATTCCATCAAGAGGAAACAAAAATAGGCTGTTCTCTTCCTTAATAGGCTTTGAGATGCATCTGTCTTACAAGAGACATCAAACCTCTCCAGTCATACAAAAAATATTTACGTTGTCATGATTTAGTTATTTGAGATATGACTTTCAAAGACCAAAAAGTTACTTATTGTTTTTGCTGCAGTAAATTTACAGCCTTTTACTTAACAGACTATACAGGAATATAATTTAAATATCAGAAATGCAAAGAAAAATTTTCAATTTTCATTGAATGAAATAAAAGCTATCACTAAAAGTTTAGAAGGGAAGTAGGAGAGATAATCCCATTACAAAATAGTGAACTAGTGCATATAGATTAAAATTATTTACGTTTTCCTAAACCAGATCACAAGAGAACGAGTGTTTAGGACCGTATTGCACCTTATGATAATGGATGTGTTACCACAGCTCATGGACTTTCTAAAGCAGCACATTATTTGTCGCTAAGGCTGTTTTTCTTGTCTCAGTGTGAAGCATTTTCAGCCCAGAAGTGCAATCTTTCAAAGGTTTATATAAACTCAGCATTATGCGCTAACATCTTTAGAACAATTGTACAGCTAAATACCAATTACTGCTCTAGATCCCATCTTTGAAATGAGTGTCTTGATATAGAGCCATCAGTGAAGTCAGAGGTCAGAAGTGCATCTTCTCTGGCATTTTTTCATACGAAAAATCAGAACAGGAAAAGAAAAAGGAGAATGGCAGTGATGGAGGGCAGAAACAAGACTTACTTCTACAGAAAATACACAGGGGGGTGAAATTTGCATGAAGAGATATTGAAAAGCCTCACTCAGCCCCTCATTCAGTCTGTGTGACCACACCAAACTGGGTTAGAGATGGGATGAAATTCTTCAAGATGATCTACGAAATGTACCTATTAATTCAAGACCACTATGAGTGATTTTTCATACCCAGTTTTAAACTCTGTAGCTGACTGGTAATCCTAGCAGTATATGCTGGTGTAAAGAGTTATATAGGAACATGTCAAAAGATTTGGCCTTGAAGTTCATAGGCTCGCAAGCCCCAAACCTGGGCTTTGAGGAGGCAATTTTTAGCTAAGGAGGGGGAAAAGGGACTACTTTCTCAGAAAGGTCATAACCTTAGCCTAGTCATTACCCACCCACAGCTGCAGGAGCTCTGCCAGCTGTTGAAGAACTGGCACTGAATTTCCCCCCTCTCCTGGTTGATCCAAGTGGGGATCTGCTGAGGATGTGGCCATGTCAAGGGTGCAACAGATAACAGGCTGGTGGCAGCACAGGGCTCTCTGCTTCTGGTTTTCTGCCCTTTTCTCTCCCTCATTTCCCCTCTCCCCATACAGTTTATTGCACATGCCAGCAGAGCTTGTTTAGTGAGCCTTTAAATTCAGTTTGGTCTGATCATTTCTTTGCAAACCTATTCCAGGCATTTGGCTGGTGACAGTCATGAAGTGTTGACTGTGGAATGGTTTAATCTCTAACCATAGCCTCTCCAGAACTGTTGATTTTGGAAATGATTTTTAGTACAACAGATGACTAGGGTAGATAAGAGGTCTTTCATGCAAAGGTCTCCTTTATTACACACATCTTAAATATTTGTTCTCAAATATTACATCTGATGCCAAGTCCTCCGTGACACTTCATTGCTGGTGTTCAAGAGAAATACTGCTTTAGCTGAAATCAAATGGAAGCAGACGTGATATCTGTTGTTTACTTGAAAGATGAAAAAAACCTATTTGTCTCCAAAACAAACTGATCCATTTCCAGCTTGAGCAGGGCGTTTTCAGCTTTTTTTTTTTTTTTTTTGTCTCTGAAAGGCAAGGAAACACAGTATATAAAAGCCAATAGTAGCTTCCTTGGAGACTTCACTAACCTTCAGGTACAAAAGTTTGAATTCTTTTTAAATGGAGTGGTTTTCATCACTTTGGAAGGACCAGTCAACAATACAGAGTGGAGACTATACCTGCAGGAAGCCATTTTAGAGTAGATGTGCATAAAAATTGTCAAAGGCAGAATCTGACAGCAGGCAATGGATGTTATGGAGAAGAACCTATCATAAAGTTTTTAGATATAAGTTGCCAGCCAAGAACTCAGCTACAGTGTGGGGCCCATTTCTAGTACTGAACTCATGAATCAGACAGATATATTCTGTTATACATTTTGAATATGTTAAAACATAACTCATAGAGAGGCGATAGCCTTTTTTTTTTTTAAACAGTTGAATAACTGTATATGCCATATGAGATGCCAAGTGACTTATACCTTATGTATGAGCTTGTTTAATACCACTGAGATGTATGCACAATCAAGTTAATGTGTTTTTTTAAAAATCACTAGTAATTTTTTGATACCTTGCCTGACCTCCTTAAAAAAGATTAATTTCTTTATAGGGAAGTATCCATTTCCTTCTTCCCAGATAATTAGACCCTTATTGAAGAACCTAATTTAGAAGCAGCCAATTATTTCTTAAACTAAAATGTTTATATTACAAATCTATTTCTCCTTATTTACTTTATAAATCTAGTGATACTTAGTTATAAGAATATTTTTAAAGACAAACCCATACATTTACCGTAATAAAAAAGCTGTCTGCGATCACAGCTGCTGCCTCAGTACAGAAGCAAACCAAAAACAACTTATATGAGAAGCCATAACTTCTACCAGTGCAACCATCTTCCTAATACAATACTTTCATACTGAAAGGTTTTTGTGCCTTTTTTTTTAAAGTAACTTTTTCTTTACTCTAGGATCTTTCAGATGTAGCTTGCTGCATTTTGCTGTTACTATCAAGGGAACTGCCTATCTAATAGGAGAAAACTGCAGACCTTGTGAACTTCTCCATGCATCAATATTCTACTGGCTCAGAAATTAAACATGATCACTGGATTTCTGTTTCTGAAACTCCTTTGCCTTTTTTGACCAATGTAAATATGATTAGTAAATAAATTATTGGGAAATTTATTTGTTAGAGAAATCACTGCAATGTGGTTTTGATTCGTAATATGAAATGTTAATATTTCCAATAAAAATAAGTGGAAAACATTTGTTGTATTTAATTAAGCATTTTGGAGTGTGTTGCAACTGCTGATACTGGTTTAAATTGACTTTCAGCTAATGACATTAGAAAACTACTTAATTCTGATTACAAAATGAGAGACTTTACAGTCTAATGAATTTTTAATAAAGCTTCTGTGTATCATTGTATGGGCTTGCTCCTTAACGCATGAGATGGAGATAACATTCCTCATATTCCATTTGTTTCCTTATTTCAGGGAAATGAAAATAAATAATAAGAATATTTGCATTTCCGCCTTACTCTCCTAAGAATAATCTCTCTTGAACACATAGGACTAAATTCTTTCCTTAGTTAGACATCTACATTTGAAAAACTGATGCATGACATCTTGACTTGTTCTTCAGCAAAACATGTTAATTTCCTAAATCACACATAAAAAATACCACAGAGTGCTAAATATATAGAGCGGGCTCAGATATCTCAATATTACTTGCCTTAAAAACAGGCATGTAGTTTGTTTTATTTGACACAATTTTTTGCATTAGCAACGAAAAGAGACAAAATATTGCAAAAAGCAATTAATCTCTTTAGTATCTATTATTTGTACATGTATATACAGCTTCTAACTCACTGGTTATGTTTTGAACTGCACTAAATAAAGCAGGTGATCTCTTTCTAAGAATTGGAAGTAACTGCTATGAGATAATGTGATCAATGGAAAAAGGGAATACGTAAAGCTTCATTATCTTCCCTCACTCAGGCACCGTGGGGAAAACAGGCATTATATCATGTTTTGTTTGGGACTTTTTAGAAGAGTGGAGGGAAAGGATATTTGACTTCATTAATTCTTTCATGCCTGTTTCAGAAGGTAAAACACCGGGACTGCTGTTGCTGAGAATGCTGGCAGTCACAAGTGTTGAAGTGTGAAGATATATCTCTATGACGTTCTGTGGGAGATATCTATTTATTACCTGATCCAGTTGTTGTTTGTGTTATAACCACAAGAAAACCATAATGTCTACTAATATTTACTTAAAGAGGCCAAACTCATAAGAAGGGGTCGCTTTGCCCTTGCTTGATGATTTCTGGGCCCTTGCATTACTATTCCAAAACCATTTTAGATGCAAACATACTCAATGCAGAGCAAAGAAAATTAGTTAAAGGGAACATCAATACAGCTGGTGTTTCTTCCCTCCTTTTCCTAGCTTGCCCTGCTGAATTTCTGTCTTGTCTGTGTTTCAAGATGCTGAGTTAATGGTTGTGAACTCTGTTGTTTGACAACCCAGAGAATTCTGTTTGATGTTATAGAGTTATTTTTATGAAACTTTTTTTCATGTTAACGTCAATCTAATAAAAATGTATTAAGTGTAATAGAATGATGCAGGATCTCATTTTCTGTTGCTGAGGGAATGTAGTAGGAGAAAGTAATAGCTGAAGGCTGTTTTTTCCCTTATGCCTGCAGTAAAGGAGATTAGAATAATGTAAAATTACTTAAGGCAGATATTAGAAAAAGGGCATTAGAGAAGGTTAGGAAAGGCACAGAGGAAGGTTTGGGAAGAAAACAAGAAAAATACATAGACACTTTCCTAGCAATGGAGGACCACCCAAAAACAGAATAAGTAAATTAAGAGTTACTCAAAATATGTACAATAGCAAATGCAGGAGAAGATTCTTGCATAACTGAAAATAACTCAGGACTCATCCCTGGAACCAGAATTAAGAGAAAGCTGCAACAAGACTGCATTGCAGTTGCAAAACCTCTCCTAGTACCGCATAAATTATGAAGATTTAAAATTCGCTGTTTATGTTTATTTATGCTTATATTTTACACTGTTCCTCTCAAACACCCCTTAAAACCTAGTGTTAACCCTGAATCTGGAAATCTGTCAAACTGTGTACCAGGATCATTTAATGCTCGGCATTAATTCTGGCTGCTAGGGGTTACATATCCAATGAAGAGGTAACAGACAGAGAGACTGTGCCTGGCAATTGTGTTGGAGAGACAAGAAGCAAAGCCCATCTGAAGCCTGCTACACACGGTGTTGCAAGCAGGGGTTTCAGCCATGAAGCATCTGTGTGGACTGGTTTTACCGTACACCAGGCAAAGCTGCTCTATGCCCAGAGCCCCCTCATGTGAAGTCAACCAACCAGTCTTTGTGTCAAACTCATACAAAAGGAATAGAGAAACTGGATGAAAAAGAGAGCTTAGAGGGTTGTGATCAATGGGGCAGAGTCTGGTTGGAGGCCCATAACTAGCAGTGTTTGCCAGGGGTCTGTACTGGGTCCCATCCTGTTCAATATATTCTTCAATGACCTGGATGAAGGCACAGAGTGTAAGGTCCTGCAGCCGGGAGTGAACAACACCATGCACCAGTACAGGTTGGGGGCTGACCTGCTGGAAAGCGGCTCTGTTGAGAAGAACCTTGGAGTGCTTGTGGACAACAGATTGATCATGAGCCAGCAATGTGCCTTCGTGGCCAAAAACGCCAATGGTATCCTGGACTGCATAAAAAGGAGTGTGGCCAGCAGGTCAAGAGAGGTTATTCTCCCCCTCTACTCTGCCCTAGTGAGACTACATCTGGAGTACTGTGTCCAGTTTTGCCCCCATCCTCCAGTTTAACAAGTACAGGGAACTGCTTGAGCAAGTGCAGCAGAGAGCTACCAAGATGATCAGGGGACTGGAGCATCTCTCTTATGAGGAACGGCTGAGAGATCTGGGTTTGTTCATCATGATCTCATCAATACTTATAAATATCTGAAGGCAGGTGTCAAGAGGATGGGACTGGGACTCTCTTCAGTGGTGCGCAAGGACAGGACAAGGGGCGATGGGCACATGATGGAGCACAGGAAGTTCCACCTCAATAGGAGAAAAAACTTCTTTCCTGTGAGGGTGACCGAGCAGTGGAACAGGCTGCCGAGGGAGGGTGTGGAGTCTCCTTCCCTGGAGACATTCAAAACCTGCCTGGACGTTGTCCTGTGCCCCCTGTTCTAGGTGTCCCTTCTCAAGCAGGGGGGTTGGACAAGATGATCCACAGAAGTACCTTTCAACCCCCACCATTCTGTGATTCTGTGATTATGAGAACTAAGTGCAAGAATGAGCAGGGAAAAAAATCCCTTGTCTTATCTTTTATGTTGAGTAACAATACCATCCAATCTTTCTGGAGACACCAGCACCCAAAGTTTAGATGGGAATTTTGAGGAATTTCTTCTCTTATATCTTTCCCATCCCTCAAAAAAAGAAAGAGAGAAATGACAAGAGGTAGCTCTTAGTGAAAAAAATATCCGCTCTAGCCTTTTTGAATGGGACTGTGTTTAGGTCTGTCAGCAGGAATCAGATCCTTGGTGTAGCAGGCTGATTTTTTCTTCAAGTCCTAAAAAAGTCAGTGTTCCCTCTTACCACCCAAACTAGAATTCAGCCAGATATGTGACCAGTGACTAAAGTTGCTCAACCTGAGCCTGAAACTGGTCAGCCTGCTGTACTTTATAGAAAAACTTGTAGGAAAATATAATATATTTTATTACTGGGCTTATATATTTGGTGAAAAATCAGAAGATTTCAGTGCATAGCAGCCGTTTAGATTTGCAATAGAAATATCAAACTTCTAAATAGCAGAAAATCTTATAAATACTGTTTGAAAACCAAAGTTCTGAATTAAAACTGATCACGTTAATCAGAGCTAATCTGAAAATAAAATACTGGTTGACTGGTAGGAAGAAGTGATAAAATGGTTAGCTCCTGTGCAACCTGGAGAGGTTTTCCTTTGATTGGGAAAAAATTATAGCATGTTATAAAACTGATATTTCCACTGAAATCTATGATTTTTAATGTATAGTGAGTGGTGAATATTAGTTCCTAGGCTTGTCTTTTGAAAATACTCTAAATCTCGCTTGAGACATCCTGGAGTAAGAGGTCAAAGATAAAGTGGTTTTTTGTGAAAAATATTCTTCCAGCTGTGACTGGGTGTCTCTGTTGTTTATATATTATGTGGTTTGATTGTCGTATATCATGTCTGATAGAGTTCATCTGTTTAGTTTCTAGAAAAACTTGATAAACTGGATAAAACAGATTGCATTTTGGGATGTATATGTGTAAGATCATGGATTTTCATTGTCTAGTTTCATCAAGGTAGTTGGTGGTCCTCAAAACTTTTTCAGCTGATGAGCTTAACAAGGTTGGGAGCTATGGAAAGGCTGGGAAAGTACAGGTAGTAATTGATCGAATGTTTCTCCATGTAGGTTTCGGTACACAGTAGCAATAAGGTCCTCGTAATTTTGAATTTAAGAGTAGGAATTTATGCTGCAAAAACACAGTGCACACTAACAGAACAAATCAATCTAAAGGTTAAGAGAGATACTTTATTTACTGTTAAAAGCATCAGAAATTTCAAGAAGATAAAACTTTGCTATCTGAGATGTGGTGATTATTGATGTGGTTTATCTATTGACTAATGTCTTGTTATGAGAGAAAAGAAGTGACCTTTTATGGCAGGCACTGTTGTGTGGTTTCTGATGTCTCCTCTCTGTTAGGGGGATTTAGAAAGCCCTTTCTACTGAAATCACGCTCTTGGTATGTCCTACGTGTTACTGTGTGTGGGGATTGAAGGGGGAAGACCTTCTAATTAATCTAGAAAACAAATGAAATCCTGTAATAAAACACCTCTCGATTCCAGGCCTTTGAAACAAATATGTTTCCCTCCGTAATGGGTGAGTAGGCTGGAATAATAGTTATTTTTATGGGTTATAGACACCAGATTTGACTTTGGTGTTTAAGAACATAGTCGCATGAGATTTCTTGATTTCTGTTATATAATGTCATATCTCTGGAATTTTAATTTTCTTACTTGCATTCAGAAACTGTTTGTGAATTACAATAAGTCATATTTATTTTATAATTAAGGCACAGATTACTTCTTGGAGAGTCACCCATTTTCCCTTTTAATGTATTCCCAGAAAAAAAAGTTACATGCTATTTTTGGCAACTGTGTGCACCAAATTCAATGTTTTAGTGGGTGCTGCTACAGCCCTAGGAATTTTTTTTTAACCAGATTTTATACTTTCAAATTCAAGCTAATGGCTAGTTGTGCACTCAGCGCATGGTTTTCACAAAGTGCTGACAAAACTCTTCTCCTGCTAAAGGAAGTAGGGGTGTTCCTACAGGCTTCAGCAGAAGCACGCTAAGGCTAGGCAGAGGACTACAGCAGTAGCTAAGGTGCTATATTTCTTAACAGATGAGATGCATTCTCACTAGCAGAATTACTGGATAGATTACACTTGTGCTTAGGGTTTATAAAAATACCGCTATCAGGGGGTGATCTAGCACAGGTGAAGTCAAGGTGTTGATATAAGCAGGACTGAATACTCACT
Organism: Phalacrocorax aristotelis; assembly: GCF_949628215.1. Classification (NCBI taxonomy): domain Eukaryota; kingdom Metazoa; phylum Chordata; class Aves; order Suliformes; family Phalacrocoracidae; genus Phalacrocorax; species Phalacrocorax aristotelis. The sequence continues at coordinate 45,270,263 of NC_134279.1, read as the reverse complement.
GCATGAAAAGCCATGAATGCAGTCCATGTTTTTTACCTACCTGACAGATACTCTGTGTCTTAGAACAATGATGTCAGTTCCTCCTCAAGTAGCTCTAACCAAAAATTAGAATTCCAGCAAGAACAAGTGCTATTACTGTTGCCAGTGTGGTTGTAAAGCTGTAAAGCCTGTCAGAGAAGGGATGAGCTAGTAAAACTGCATCTAGGCATCAGGCATCAAGATCTGTATCAGTACTCCACAATAAACACAGAGAATGGCAGCAGTTGTATAGAAATATGGACTTACAAGAGAAGAACTGCTTTTGTCAATAAACTCTACTTGCTGTTCTGACCCTATGAAAAACTGAAAATAATTTAGTGAGTTTACATCCAGAGCTCTTATCTCCTTCTCTTCTCTGGCTCTTCCAGAAAACTCTGTAGCTGCTTAGGCAGTACTAAACAGAGAAAAACATGCTCATCTGAAAAACTGCCTGGACAAGAGGATATTGGGAAGCCTCTGGCCCATTCTGTCTTTCGGCACTTGAACTCCTTGTCCTTTTTCGTAAAGAAATTAGGTCTGCTGCTGCTGCTTCTTCTCCTTTTTCTCCTCCTCCTTTCCCTCTTCTTTCTTCCTGTGCCATGGAGTCAAACCCACCTTCTATTGGTAACTACTGTTCCTGCCTCACTTCAGTTTAAAAGGGCTGCCTTTTTTACTACAAGTGAGCAGAAAAAGACCTCTGTACTTCTCAGTGTCTCTGTTCCCTTTATAATGTGATCTCATATTAATAATACATGTAGGGCTTATTTAAAATATCAACTCATCTAATGGAAAAAGAAAGCAGCAGCTCCAAACTGTTCCCCAGCTGAAATTGGGAATTAAACTACAGCAATAAACTGCATGAGAATAATTCTCACAGGTCAAAGGGTGTATTCACAAGGCAGAGGCTAATCAGGCCTCAGTATCATAACAGAGACACTAATTGCATGATTTTCAGTGTCACTGGGCACCTGCACCTCCTACTGAAGTGTACGTTACTGGCAGAGGAACAACATAATAAGAATGTATGGGGTAGTTTTCCCTTAGGATGTGGAATGCAAAGAAAAAACATACAGCAGCAGCAGATACTAGCAGAAATAGTTTATTCGCGATATGCTGAGTTTGCCATTTTGTTTTAATCCCTGTTTGTAAAAGTGTTTAAAATTCATAACATTTAATGACCAAGCCTCTTTGTTGGTACAGTGGGCTCAGCAAAACAATGCTGAAATTAAAGCTAAAACCAATGCAATGCAAGTTATAAGTCCTATATAAGAAAATGCCAACCAACCCAGCTCAAATTTTGAGAATGCCCTGTGATAAGCTGCACAAAAATTTCCATGGAAACACAGACAGTTGGCCTTTTAACAAGTAATCCGTATGTTGAAATATCAACATGTCTTTTTTTTTTTTAAAAATGAACAAATGAATGAAAATTATGCTCAGTTTGTGTACAATAAAATAGAATTGGCCTTGATTCCACAAACAAATCATTTGCTGCAAATAATTAATCTGGGTTTCCTTCTGTACTATAAAACTCTAATCATTTTCCCAGTCATTTCAATGAAGCAATAGTTCAGAAATATTTTATTTTCATGTTCTTTTCCAATGATAGATATTGAAATAGAAATATTTAACATTGGTTTATTTTAATTAAAAAATAACTTATACAATATTTTTATTACTTATGCAGCAAAGTCTGGCTTAGTTTGTTGGATACCTTTAAATATAAATATGTTTCAAAGCAAATAAAAAACAGTATTCAGTCCAATTATAGTATTTAAACAGTTTTACTGCTGGAATTGTAAAAATAAAAATTAGAACTTGTTAAACCAGAGTTCTGAGTTACACTGTATTAATCTACAGAGACCTGAAGTAAGCTGCTGAAGAATATATAAGGAAAAAAATCTAATTTCCAAACATAAAACATCAGCTACTTTTTAAACCCTGCCACCTGCCTCCTGGTTTGTGACAACGTATTTGTGTTCTATATGGATGTGCTAAAATTTGCTGCATTTACACAAACAATTTTATTTTGCTAACGTTAATTCTAGGGAAGGAAAAACACATTAAATCAGTATTTATTATTATTAAGCAGCTTTTGGAATTTTGGAAAAGGAAGGGAAGGGAAAGGAGAAGGGAAAAGGGAAAAGGGAAATTAATAGTAATTTTACACTCCAATTCAATCTAACCATTGGTTATACCCCACTACCCATTGGATCATTTTACAGTTTCATTCAAGATTGTATCTGAACAGATATGTTTGCAGAACATTTGCTTTTGGTACTCCTCAATTTAAAAATCATAAAGAATTAAAAGGCCTTACATTTCATCAAATCCACATGCCTCATAACACTGAAATCTTACAAATGGGGGAAGAAACTAAAGGTATTAGGAAGGGAGAGCTACGCCTAATTAATTAATTCTATAAGTGAGCTTATAACACTCTTCCAAAAGACCGCAAAATCACATGTATCATCTTTGGAAGAAAATGCTGCCTCTTCTTCCCCCATGGATAGCTGGGAATGCTTCAGATGTGAATGTCGCCTGACTTTGTCCCTTCTGTGCTGCATGGAAATTCTCTACAGTCTTCTTGCAACTTCTCCCATCCAAGGGCATAAGAGGGCTGCAGAGAAAATATGCATTCCTATACAAAATTGCTCTCAGTCTGTTTATTTATTGTTGAAATGTAGATAATTTTGTGAACAGAGTCTATGAATCTGGTTAGAAAGAATGCAAATAAAACACAGACGTCTGCTGAAAGACAAATGTGTCAAACAACCTTCTGTGAAGATGACCTGAAGGTAACATTCTTCTGAATAAAGTTCTTATGACTAAAAGTATATATTGTTTACTATATTCCATATACAGAGGATAAAATGCAAAAGAACTGAGATTTTTAATAGTGTAAACTCCCCTACAGTTACTTCTAATTCAAAAATTTGTGTATTCCAACTTACCACATTGTGACTAAAAAGTCTTTGGAATGATGCCAAATAGCATTCATTTTCAACAAGTTGTCAGAATGTATTAAGAATTCAAAAGAAAATTTCTTCTAGCATCAGCAAAATAAATCATGTACAAAAAGAGCTAAAGGTTATGAAGTTACCATTCTTGTTTTGGGTGGGCTTTTTTTAAATGTCTGAAAATTTAGTCTGCTATAAAGCAAGAAAAGTCACTTGGGGGACAAATGTTATCCGTTTCACTCTAGTTACAGCTCTAAGGTGGATGTATGCAACACATTCTTAGGCAAGTAAGCCCAGGAACTTGTAGGTTTGTTTAAGTAGGTAAGTACTCACATGAACTGTAAGGTGTATGGCAGGACCTATCTTTTATTCTTTAGAACCATAGAGTTTAGTATATTCCAAATATATTCTCATTATGGAACAAAACCAGATTTTCAGAACTTTACTACCCAGTTTAAAGACATTTTTCAAGCTGAAATACAGAACATAAGCTTTCTGGTTTTTTAGGAAATAGCATTTCTTTGAATAGGTTTGTTTTTATGGAAAACAATAAATTGTGATGTCTCTGTCTAGGTTCAGAACCTTCTATTGTTATTTTCCTTCAAGCTTAATTTTTATTTTATTTTATCACACATGATTAGTATACAACCAGGACTAATTGCTTAATCTCTTTTGAAGATAACATGTTAGAAAAGAAGTTGGCTGAAGCCATCCAGAACTGGCTTTATGAGTTAATTGTAAGAGAGACCATTCTAAGGGTTCCAGAGAGACTGTTTGGCTTTTGTCTGCTAATAGTGCTGTTATTGTTCTGTAGACCCCACTCTACAAGGGGATGAGAAAAGAAAGCTGAGAGCATCTTAGCTTTGATCACTTTTTCTCTTCCCCACCTATGTCCCTGGACTTTGGAAACAGGCTAATCCACTGACTAAAAAGAGGGGCAGGCTGTAGGAACAGCCTCCCCTCACCAGTTCCAGATTTCAACATAGCTCAGAGAAGATGGGCAGGACTACAAACCAGTGCAGACTTTGCCCTTCCTTCTTATCTTACAGTCTATGCCTTTCTGATCCTGTAGGTGGATGCCATAACTCCACCACTGGCTTCATTCCCAGCAGGAGAAAACACTTTAGTCTATCTATTCTCTTAATTAGTTCATAGCCTTCACCAAAGCTCCGAGTAGTAGCATTTCATGCATTTCTTGAGAAAATTAACATCATGTAACATCTCCATGACCAAAGTGTTACATGTAGAAAAAAGGTGTTTTGAAGAAGCTCAGGGTACTACACAATGTGTTCATTGTAATTGAAGCAGAAAGAGCTACTTGACCTCCCATTATTGCCTTTAAGTTATCAATAGAATTGGCTTGGCCAGCTTGCCGTACTGAACAAGTAACCTGAAAAATGTTTCAGGTCTAGGGCGTAATCTTTCTTGTAACTGAGACGTTCAGTGTGATACTGACACAAAGTGCATTGCACTTACACATCCTGGCCAAGTGGATGGTTTTTTGGACTGTGTCTTGGCTTTCTGGACAGTAAATAAGGTGCAAATGGCTTCACAAGGAAATCTCTATAGAAAGACCAGGAATGGTCTAATACAAATGAATCATACTGTTGAAACTGAATCGATACCTGTTTATTAGATCTGGCAATGACTGATCAGTAGAGTTTTGTAGGAGATTAATTTCCATTTAATAACTTCATTTTGGTAAAAACTTGAAAGCAACATAATTTTTCCTCAACAAAATAAAAATGCAATATCTTATGGTTTGATTTAATCTAAAGTTCTTTCCCCGCCACTGGCTGAATGAAAATATTGCAGATGATATCTGCATTAAAACTGCAGTAGTTTGTGCACCCTTATTTTCAAGCAGGTTCCAGGAACAACACTTTTCTCTGTCTAACTTTCTTGGGGAGCTCAACCCTAACATACTTTTAGCCCTCACTCCTCAGAGGATCCAGCTTCTCTTAAATACAACATTCAATGGCCACCAGATATTTTTTTGTCCCAGAAACAAAGGAGAAGCATTATATATTTGTGCTTATTTAATAGAAATGTTGTCTGAGCAGAAGAACATCCAGGCAGAGTTCAAAATAAATCTTCTGTATTTGAGATTTCCCAAGAACACCTGTCTCTCTGCAGCTCAGGCTAGAAGGAAAATGGAAAATTGGAACATTACTTTCTCAGGGTTTCTTGTGAACATTGTTCCATTGTACAGAAGAGAGATTTGGGTACAGACAGCATAACTTTTAAGTGAATGATCTGTATTCTGATACCTACACCTGGGAACTTTCTGTCATTATTGTATGAAGCCATGAGATACTATGTTATGCTACATCATCACAGTATGTTACAGGTATTAACTGATTTATTTTTCTAAAAATTCTGTGTAGAGATACCATTGTTATCTTGTTTTCACAGAAGGGTAACTGAGGCTAATTTAAAAAAAAAAACAACAAACAAACCAAAAAAAACCCCAAAAGACAACAAACCACACAAAACAACCAAAAAACTCTTTCACTAGTTTGGAGTACTTGGGTTATCATATAAGTAGCCAGATTCTTCAGTATCATTGTCTCCTGTAACAAGGTATCATGTTTGGCACTTAAATAATGAAAGCTACACAAATGTTGAGAAAGAATATGTTTATTATCATGTCATTGTATCCAGCATCATAAAGGCAAGGTATTCATTTAAAGTTTCAATTTAATTTTCTCTTAAAATACAGTGTAAGGAAATAGTCAAAGCATGTTGAATGTGACTTCCCAGCAAAATTATTGGGAACTTTTCCCTCAATATCAACAAAGACAAAATGTCATTGATTTTTCCCAGGATGACATCTATATATCTGTATGTAAAAGATCATGAGATGTAGACCTTTTTAAAATGCAGGGTAGGCTGGCTGTGATATTGCCACTATTTTCCCATGACAAAGACCTCACTGAAATTTGGGAAAATTCCTTTAGAATTCCTCAGTTATTAATGTGGCATACTGTTCCTTTTCATCCACACTGCAGAAATAATTACGATTGCATTGTGAGTAATAGCTTCAGTCTTTAAAGTAAGCCTGAGTGTCAAAGTCAATTAATATATTTTTTTACCTGAAGTTGATAAAAATTATTACTTATTCCAGCACAGAATACATTACAAATAACTCTAGTCTCTTGGCAAATAATTCCTATATATCTGCAACTGACAGTTTCCTGAAGAAATTTCCTTAATTTTGTAAGACGATATGTGCACTACCCTCAACCTAACCTCTTCTTTTCAGCTTGGCTTTGTCAGAAAGAATTATTGACATTCTTGGAGACTGGCAATATTCACAGAATATACAGTAGTGTTTACTTTAAAAAATGAAACTGTTCAATCAAAGAAGGTAGACAGCTAGGACTTTCATCTAAGCCAAAGTCATCTCAATGGGAACTTTCCTGCAGTGCAATGCTCCATATTCTAAATTGTTACCATGCTGTGCCTGTCTTCTTATTTTTAGGTAACAGATGCAGCTCATTGCTTGGAATACAATTTACGGATTTTTATAATAGAGGTATGAATTATTAATCTGCCTTTCAGTTGTAACTTTTTGTGTATTGTAGCTTAGTAAATAATGATTAGGAAGAAATCAACAAGCACGCTATGGTATGTTTCTTAAAATCAAACAGGTATGAGAACAGAGTTAATGGAGATAGTGCCTAGACAGTGTGTAGGCTTAGTGACCACAGTAAAAAAATGTATTTGCTGCCTCTTAGGAGCAAAGTGTTTTGCTGGAAAAAAAATATTCAGTCTGAAAACCTTCAATATCTTTAGAAGAGTCAACATCATTCAAGCAATGTATAACACAATTCTTATGTAGTGTGTTATGTAAAAAGATTAAAACGCTGTCCTTATAACCATTTGCACAGACTTGATTATGAAAGATTTTAAATTCTATATTTATGTGTATATATAAACCCATATATATATATAGCCATCCAAAGATAAAAACATGCATATTTTTAAGAACTTCAAATGAATTTTGCATTGTTTTCAGTCAACATAATTTTTATGGAATATCACATGCTACCATTATTGTTTACAAAATAATTACAAATTATCACCTGAAGACCTTTTTCAAGTTCCAGCTGAAATAAACACAATGTTCCACATTTTCAACAGGCTTTGACTGAAGCATTGACAGAGCAAAAGGACATTCCAGTTGTTCCTAAAATTTTTATCATGACCTTACATAAATTTGAATTGTGCTAATTTATCAGTATTATCTAAATATTGTTAGATAGGATCGCTGGAAACTCTGAAAGACTGATGTTCCTTAGCATTATGCATGCATGCACTCGCATGCACATGTGCAAATAGTGAAGTTTGTTGATGTAGGAACACCATAACAGGAAGAACTCCTTCATAATGCGAAGTCATTAATAATGTCATTAAAGATAGTCTGAAAAGGAAAATAAGGAAGAAAGTCCTAAACAAAATTTAAAAATTTAAAATTTAAAAATTTAAAAAAATAAAAACCGACCTTGGAATGTATGAGAAAGAGATGTAGCTGGCTTTGTCTGATACCAGAGGTCAATTACGAAAACAAGGAGGTGAAAGAAACATAGACTTCTCAGAATTTTTCTCCCAGCACCTTAGGCTTTACTATAAAATAAACATAGTTAGCTATACTTTTTATCTAACTTAATTTTAGCTAATATAGCTTACGGCTAATGTTTACTTTTCATTCCATACCACTTCAGACTTCAGAATTCACCACGGTGTTATTTTATCATTTGAAATACGTTTTCTATTTTCTTTTAATCTATTCTATTTTCTGTAAAGGATAAGATCGAGAAACCAAACAAATAAAAATTTTAATTGGCCTCACTGTGAATGGAAGCAAAGTACTTGTCCTCCTAGTTTAATCTTTGAGCAGATAATCAGTATTTTTTACATTCTATAGAATTCTACAATATCCTTTAATAATCTCTTAGCACATAGTAACATTATCATTTTGTGGTATTTTTATAGGCTGTGATATTAATATAGGCTGATACGTAATGAGCACACCTCAGCTCTAAAGCATGGTGCTCTAACTTTAGTAGATAATATTTTTGTAGAGGTCATGGTCAAAATTTTAAAACATTGACCAGTGGCCTCAATTTTATGCTCGTTTCTGATTGAGACTAACTGGTGACCAATGAATTAATTTTCACTTCTTCTGTATACCTAACACTATATGGGAGTCAAAATCATTATGAAATTAGCAAAATGAAAAATTGGTGCATTCAGCTGAGTCTTACTGAAGCCAGGTTTTCAATAGGTATGGAAAAAATTTCTAAACACAATATTCCTGTACCTGCAGGACAAGAATAATCCTGGTGACCAGATATCATGACAGAACTATATTCAACTAAATTTATATTTTAAGGCTTACAAGACATTGCTTATATACCACTAAGCAGAAGTGGCACTACATTCCTTAAAATCTCTTCTGTCTGTTTGCTAGTCTTACATTATTGGTAATGTTGCAAAAAAGATAAGACTTTTTTGAATGACCCTGAAAATATTTAGTATTTAGAGAACTTAAGCTCGTATGTATCCCAATAGCAAATGAATACCTATTCTTAGAATTCTGTCTTCAGGCAAGGACCTTTCAAAGCTGTTTTGCATTTTATTCATTTCACACCAAATGCATCTGATAATCTTCTATTATTTGGGGTTAGGAGTGCTTGAATACTCCCGTAAGTTTACAATTCAGATATGCATGCATGAGTTTGGATACAAAGTTTGCATACAGTCCCATTAGGTATTCATATGAATTTCAGTGTGTTAGGTTCAGAGCAAGGTATGGATTTTCTGCATGACACTTCCCTACTTCCTCCTGCAAATCTTTAGCAGCAAATATGTTACCCTCATTAAGAACTAACAGTAGCAAACTGGATATAGAAGGGACTAACTGAATTTAATGATCATGGCAGAAGGCACACTGAAAGCCGTGAAATCTCTCTCTTCTACACTTGGTGTTTTCTCGAGGTGGCATTAGCTTAGGGTTTGCTCTCAGTAAAGGATGTTCCCAGTTTCTTCAAGTTACAGACCTGTGAAGCATAGCAGTACTCTGCCCTGACCAATTTCCTTTGGCAGATTGTACCACATGCTTTGTCATAAATTGCATGAACTGTAGGCAGAGCTGGTCATTTCAGCTCTCTGTACTGGAACATTGTTTTTGTGTAAGAGCAATCCAAAACCACCACCGGGATATTCAGCTGTCCACTGTCTGAAGTTTGTTTTGTGGCTATGAAGTGCTGTAAAATAGATTTAATAAATAATAATAACAACTCACAGAACTTTTCTGATTATTCACGAACAGGCACTGCTTTCACATGGATGCCACAAGCAGTTTGAGACTCTGAGTAGAAGAGAGATGCCAGACTGTACTTTACGCCATGGAACTAGTTTCTTGCTGGGCTGTTGAGAATCCAATCAGCAATGCCCTTATGCTGAGGTTTCAATTTAGAGCTGCCTTCATTTAAAAAATCACAGCAAGCAGCAGCAGCAATGCAGACTTCCTTCTGATAAAGCATCATCTTCACAAGCACACGAAAACATGCTGAAAATACAGCAGCACCTTTTTTATTTTTTTCCTGGCTTACTGTGTTTCAATGAAGTTCAGTTCTTGTCATGAAACAGGAATTCCTAACCACGTGAGAGAGCACTAAGACCTTCCTAATCAAAATCTGTTACCTTCAGCTCAGAAAAAGAGCTCTACAATTTATCTATTGATCTACCAGCATTAAAAAAAAACAAAACAAAACAAAAACCACAAAAACCACAAAAACCTGTTTCCTTAGTAATTGCCTTCATTGGAATCATTGCCCTTATCCTCATCAAGATTCTCTGTAAGATTTTAGGACTTTGCACAGGAATGTAACAATAGTAGTTCTCCAACTAGATATTTCATTAAAAATATACATGAAATATAAACAAAAATGGCATTGAAAACTACACTGAAAAAAGTATAAAATGATGTGGAGAAGCTTCTAATTACTAATACCTTCAACAGACTGCAGATGGAAAGAACAGCAGCCTCTGTTTGTGATGCATAGCTGCTCTGTTCCTTCCCTTTCCTCTGAGAAAAACTTAGTTCTCAGAATTAATACACCAGGCAACGAAGTACCTACCAAATATTGCTTTTCTAGACCAGCCTTTTTCCTTTCTTAATTGTCTACAATATTTCACCTATCAATACCCTGTATTTCCTCAGAGATAAAAAGAAACAATCTAGACAGTATCCTTCCCCCATAGTAAAAATAGTAACCGCACTACGCCATTAGAGCAACCAGAGCCCTATTTATTCATTTCACACTTGGTTTCTGGAGGAGACTGGTTTGTTTCTGTCCCTGGAGGAAGCGCCTGGTATGAGGTTTGAAACGTCAGGGATAATTAAGACAAACTGTGCTTTTTTACCCCAACAAAGGAAATATATCTCTTAAAATAACTCCCTACTGAAATCTCTGAACAAAAAACAGCCCAGCACTGTTGAGGTAGCTTACAATGCTAAATCAATCGTCAGCATTAGCAAGGCTCTAAACTGGAGCATCTTACAGCTTCATTGCAATCCAGCAGCTACCGTGCTACCAGCAGGTACAAGTACAGATAGAATGCTGAATAGTCAGATATGAAAGCACCGGTACGGGGATCAAATAAAAGACACACAGCAAAGATGTTTATGTTTCAGAAACTGAAACTGTAATTACTGTAAGGCCAAAGTTTAGAGCTCAGAGGCATTCAATATCATTTCTCACTCAGCCATTTTAGTGTCAGTAGGCTTTAAGCAGTGTTGGAATCCATGTCCACTTAAAAATTGTGCAAATTACTGCCTTCCTGTACAGCTGGTTCATCACTGCACCACAAAAATGTCTCTAAGAAACACTGAGAAAAATTCTCTGCCAATGTGAACTGGTATCAGATCTTGACTTCATGTCTGTCCATCAAGTTTTAAGACAGGAAGATTATTTTCCTCATACAGTTGCTTATTAATCAATCTTCAAGACACTGAAGAAATTCAAACATCTAAGATTTTTTTAAAGAACATTCCCATCACACTGGGTTATTATGTTGGCTTGAACTTCAGCCTGGCAATGCTCATCCAGCAACAGAAAAGACATCTTGGATTCCAGGTTTTGTAGACTTCTTGGAATTAACAATGCAATGTTAATCCCCTTAAAAAGCTTTTGCCAGTACGAACAGTATTTGCCTCTAGTTTTGTAGGTACTTTTCCTTAATTCTTAAATATTTTCTTGAACCAATAGACAACGTAGCTTACTTTTTTTTTATGTTTGAGACTTTGTTCTTATAATTATCACATTTGAGAGTTTCTCTTGCTCTGACATCTTTTATTTTGGACTAGTGCTACTTAGTCTGAATAAGGGGTAAGCGTACATTGATGATGAAAATACAGGTTTTTTAATAATTTCTTTTCTGGTTTTATAATTTACATTTTAAATTTTATATTTCATTTTTTATAACGTGAAAAACAGTTTAAAAGTTTAGAATAACAAATATGATTTGCAGTTCATCTTGTGAGAAATATGACATAATAGCATGCAATAAAACCATACATAGGATGTTAAAACCTGTGATTCTTACATGAACAGTAGAATTTGTTCATATGTTTGGGAGATCTGTCTTATCAGACCGCTTCCATGCAAAATGCATGAAAAACCATAAAAGCTGGAAACTTATATTAAATTATTTTTGTGAAACTGTGTTAACATATTTTATAATGGTGCTGACATAAAGCATTATAAGAAGGATATTCATGGTGAACTTAGTCACTGTCAAACACTTCCGCCCTGTAGTTCCAGTTGCAGTGTAATCCACAGTGCCTATGTGGGTGATGAGGTTCCCTCTGAGGTGGAGAGAGTCAGGGGTCTTAGAACAGCAGTCACAGCAGTAATTGCACTGTGCTCAGGGAATCATCTAAGAAAGCTGAAAGGAAAATGTTGGAAAGAGGTCTAGCCCTTTTCAGTTGTCCATTTTCTTTCTTTAAAATACAGGTGTTTCTGCCAGGAAAGCTGGTGGTGCTGTCCCTTCCCCACCTTTTTTGATTGTATGGTAGCTCTGCTAAGATGAGGGGACCAGGGTTCAGTACAATTTTGTAATGCCACATAGGAAACAGGACAGTCACATGAAAGCAGAATTTGTAAATTCCATTTTGTGCTTCAAGAGCCTCATATTTCCCCTGCAACCATTCACTGAAATACATAAATAATCTTTGGAGCTGGAAATGGAAAGAGGATGCCCTTTTTAGGAGATAAGACACTCTAATTCTTACGCCATCTTCTCAACCCACACAAGTCTTCAATTATTGCATGGAATGCAGAAACACTTCAGCAGAATGAAGATTTTGAGATGTCCTGTACCTTGTACACTTTAGAATAGCCTTCATTTTTAAGGTGGGTGATATGGCTTGCATTTCTTTCAAGTGGGGAGGAAAGTGGTGAAGAAAGATGATCCTGATTTTTCACACGCTGTCAGGCTGCTTTACTCTTTATACAAGAACTGGGACACTACCATGACCATTATTCTTTCCTTCAGCAGTTGTGTTTCAAGAAAAAGAAGACATCTGTTTATCTGACAGTTCTCTCAGGGCAGACATGCTCTGGGGGTACCAGGTGGAACAGGCTCCTTCTTTGGCAGAGAAAGACCCAAACTCTGAATTCTAGTGAAATTTAGACATGTCCCCAATATTGAACTGTTCAATTATATCAAGCCTTAGGCACTTCAGGGCTTCTCCTAAAATAGAAGTGTAGACCATGAAGGTCTAACATAGACATGTCTTTTGACATTAAATCCCTACAGTGGGGTGGCATCTGAAGGAGAGTTTTGAGGCTTTTTGCATTTAAGAGTCTAATATCACATGAAGTATCTCAGTCTGTCAGTGGATCTGGCCCCCAGCCGCCTTGTGCTTGATGTCACCAGTCCTAGAACTATAGCCTTACAGCAGCTGCTGGCACCACAACAGTTTGTTGTGAAGCTAAAGACTGTAAAGCATACTGGTACCATGGTAGTAAGGATTACCTAAGGTAAAGGAATATCGAAGGGTTCTGAAACTATCTTAAGTGCCGTTAGGACTCTTCAGGCTTCATAGTATTTACCTATTTTCCTCATCAGAAACGCTTGCCAGTCATGTCATGTTTAAGTCATTAAAACCATGACAGCTCTACTAATTCATATTAATGCTTCCCCTTGAAATATGTACAACGCCATTACTAGATATAGTGGCACACCCATGCATAATGCTGTAGCTGTTCTAGGATGGGTCAGATACCACTGAATGCTGTGGGGGTGGGAAAAGAGGAAAAAACACATTAAATTTACAAGTGTTTCTTTCATGTCTGAGCATACTCATTTCTGTGTGTGTAAGTATCTACAAATGGTGCTGGAAAGAAGAATAATCTGGAGTCTGACTCAGCATGAAGAATAGCAATATTCATCTAAGATGTAAAGCCTGGCTTTAGTGCTCATGTCAGCATTAGCAATAAATAACCTTTTCAGCAGTATGAAGAAGGAAAGCATTAGCACAGTCCTGGGAATCATAAGCTGTGGAACCATGACAAGGTCTCTCTCCCTGCCTGCTGAATACAGCACACAGTTGCCAGCTGTGAGTAGAAAGATTTAAAAAAATACCAAAAAAAAAAAAAAAAGCAGGAAAAGAAAGTTGGGTATGCGGAAATTCCTTTACAGAAGAGAATATTTTATGATGTTGTCTTATATAAAGAAATGCCTGATTCTAAAACACAAGAGCTAGTGAACAAACAGCATCTTTGGATCAGATATTTACAAGCAGTAGCTGAAAACATCAGCCAACCTGTACTTGGTACTGATAGAGAGAATACTAATGATGACTTGGTGTGGCATCCTCAGGTCATTTGATGATTCTGAGGGAGGAATGATGACATTAGCCAAGGAAATCAATTAATCTCTCTGCCATAAAAAGAAATAAAAACAAAGCTGACAAGGTTTAGGCTTGTATTACAGTAAGGTTGACTGGGAGAAATTAAGGCAACTAGCCATATACAAAAAAGATATCCGATATTCAGGATATAAATCTGGCCACAGATTTAAGGACAGAATTGTTTATTTCTGATAGAGAAAGGAAAAAACAATGGTAGAAGAAAACACTAACTGACACATGACTTTATTCAGAATGGCCACGATCCAAGTACTGGGCATATAACGTTGCTCTTCAAAGAGCACAGCAGGAGGAAAACAGTGATTCAGATGGAGAGGTGTCCCTGTGGGGAAACAGCAATTCTTTGAACATGTCACACTTACCTTGCAAGCTCCAGAAGGATTCAGATGAAGCTAAGAATGCACCAGTGCTTGATGGATAATTCTAGGATGCCACTGTTCTCTTTGCCAATGCATATTCTTTAATGTCTTGGCAGCTTACGATGGGTTTTTCTAGCAAGCCCTGTTTTATATAGCTCAGCCTTGAAAAATTCTTATGAAAGTTTACCTGCCAAGATACAAAATGTATTCTCTCTGGTATTATCATAACTTTTGAATACAGATTGTCTGAAGCTGGCACTGGAAAAATTTTTCCCAGCAGAGAACATTGACCCAAATTTACTCCATGACAAAAATCTCATTAGAAGTATGTTATGGCTGAAATTATCTGTCCCTTCCCTAAGAATAAATAAGCTATTAAGATGTTGCCATTATTCTGAAATCAAATAATGTGAACACAGGACAGCTAGATTTAAGACTAAACTTAAAACAGACCATTGTAAGCGATGCAGTTATGACCGCTGAACAATGCAAATTTTGCCATACAATCATTGTGGAATTTTTAATAAAGTATTTCTATATTTTGGGGCTCAAATTAAATTATCTTATTGCCTCATTCTGCTGTACTACATACCATCAGAGATTTTTTTTATGCCAAAATCTTCTTATTTAGAACAAAACTTATAAAATTAAATTATGAAAATCTGTCTCTTAGGGCCATTGATTCAAAACAGTTTGAATATGGCCATCAAACTTTTTAAAGCATTATCAAGTATCAAGTGTCATTGTATTTCACAGGATTTTCATACACAGTTCCAGGTGTATCAAAACATTTGGTCTCCTAAAAATATAAAAGTATGTCCAGGGGCAAAGGTTTGGTACTTAATGGCCTGCAATTTCTTTTATGTAATGAGGAAAAATGAACATACGGTTTAGTTGAAAGCCTGATTGTAGTTTAATTGTATTGATGGTTTTTGTCTTTAATCAAGTGAACAAAGAATGAAAAAGTATGTGTATCTTTTGAGGCCGAAGAAAATTCACTGAAAGGGTAGAGGACAACTAAATATTTTGCAGATATCACTTATATAAAAAGAAAAAATACATGTCTTGACTGTCTATTTGGGGACACAATTAAGGCCTCCAGGAAAATTTGTCACAACCTTGATTATAGTTCTTATCATTGGGAACCCAATCCTGACAGCAATTTATTATCTACTTGATATGTTCTACCTGCATTAGTCTGTACATTTTTTTATTAGGAAAAATGAGGTATGTCATTTGTGAACAGACAGGAGAAGAAACTCTGTTTACAGAAAGAATGCCTTCAGAAGAAACATAATCTTGCTAACGTAAAAATGATAGCCAAGTATCTCATTCCAGAAAACAAAGTAGAAAAAATATTTCACTGAAGGGTAAAGATGATTTGTATGCTGAAAAGGTTAGAGATATGAGCTGCTGACCGTGTCCATTAAATGTTGGCCTATATCTGGAGGTTTATAAGGGAGAAAAACTAACCATCCTGTTAAAGTGAACATTCCCATGTTTACATATTTAAATGTAGTATTAATGAATGACCAACTCCTTTTCAGAAACATTGCGGCTGGAGTTGTCCTAAGCAGATGGCTATAAAATTGAGATGAAATCGGAAGCCAGTACAGCATTCTGACTTTATTTTGGATTCAAATGGTCTTTAGTATGTGCAAATCATTAAAGTGCCAGTCTGTGCCTGAGGAGTATAAGGTTTACTTCAATATTTTATAGGAGGGATTTTGATCTATGATTTATCAGTCAACAGACTGCACTAAGGCCAGATTTTTTTTTTATTGGGAATCAATTATCCTCTTGGTAGATAGTGGTTTTTTTTTTTATTTTTATTTCTATTTCTGCCATTGAAAAAGAAGTTTGTTATATGCCTGTCAAGTTGAGTGACCAGCCATATAAGTAATATAAAATGCAGGTTTTCTTCTGAATTGAATAAAATATTTGCACAGCATGAACAGTTGGACATAATACCTTTTTTTATTTGCAGGTACTGTTCAACCCTGTGACATATCTGATTTTCTCTGTTTTCCTCTACTGTGCCATTTAATGCTGGTTCTTTTTTCTTTTTTTTTTCTGATACATATAGATCTCTTAGGCAAGAATTTGATAAGCCCAACAGTTTTTTCCATTCTTAGCATTTGTATCTCAAAATGTATAACAAGTCACTGCAGTCAGCATATACTTTACCTTCTGCAGCTATGTCTAACTGAAAAGCAGTAAGAGAGGTGAGCAGTGCTACTATTGCTACTTGCTTGAGAAAGCAAATAATCTGAAAAACTAATATCTGAGTTTCAGATTTTATAACAAGCCTCACTATTATTTATTTCTGAACTATTCAACAACAAAAAATGCTAGCAAGAATATAACATTGATGCTTCTTAGCTGAGTACCAGTTGTTCTGAGATATCATTCATTACGTGATTTTCAGGTTTTACAAGGAGCTGTGCCTGCTGGAGAAATATTTTACTTATCAGTGTGAATCAAAAATTACAACCCACCTGCAGAATTGTGCTAGAGCCATTTCTTATTTGGGTATTCAGATGGATATCTCAAATTTTTGCATATGTAGATGCTGAGGGCTTTCTGAGGATTCTTTGGAATTGAATTGGAGCACCTATGCCCTATATTCTGACAAGAAGCAACAATCATGGTTAAGTGTTTCCCAGGAGCTCTTTTGCCAAAGTACTTTTAGGAGAAGAAATATCGTCCTGTCATCTTCGTTCCAATTGCCTAGAAGAGTGAGAAAAGAAAATAAGCAAAGGACAAACCAGTTGTTCATCCCATGAGAGAACCCATGAGAACTAAGAACATGCTCTCAGTGTGGCTTCCAAACTTTTATGAACTTGTGATAGCAGTCCAGCCTTCCAGGTAGTTCTCCTTAGCACAGACAGGAAGAGGCTATGGTCTTCTAGAGACTACTGTCTCTAAAATCCAGCAGCCAGCTGTAACCATGAAATAAATGGGTTAAATAATTAAAAAAAAAAATTGCTGCGTCCCGAGATACATGATGTGAGACTCTACAGTAATACTGAGTTAATTAGATTCAGACCAACATTGGATTGGAAATCTTCCTTGCCTATATACAGCCTAAAGCACCAGGCCTCCTAAAACAATTCTCTTCCTTTGGACTATACAGGCAATGCAAGGATCATAGAATGTCTCCAAAAATCCCATCTGAAGCAACGAAGGCTCAAGCAGACTTAAATCCAATTCCTCACCCATATTTCATCTTTTCTGTGGTGCTGCCTAGAAGTCTCTACCAGGAGCTGAGGCCACAACCTGATGCCCCTGGCTGATTCTTGTCAGGATCTGCACAAACTTGACAGTTTTGTTACAGATGGTGTGATCTTATTAAGACACATAACTGTGTGTGGCATAAGGACACGTAACTAGAAAAATATTCTCTCCTCCTGAACTCTTCCCCTGTTTTGAAGTATCTAATCTAAGTGCAGAACATCACTTCTTTATGTGAGATACTGCTTATATGAGGCTTCCCCAAAACAAAATGCTATTGTAAAAATTCTATTATTAAGAGTTTGTGTTTCTGAGCCTTCTTCCTATCAGTGCCAACAATGTGCTATCTATGTGTACCATCCATGTGACGAATAATATTTAGCAAAAAAACCTAGTCCTTACTAGAGATCAGAATTTGCAGTGCAAGATCCACAACTTCTTCAAAATCATTGCAAAAAACCTGAAACTGCTTAATAGCATTGAGAAACTCAAGTTTTAAACCACATGTGGATAAAGTTGCTGCAAATCCCCTTGTAGTCACAGAAATGTTAGTATGCTAAGATATTACCTTTAGAAACCCTGAAAGAAAATGAAATCTCTGTTTAGTTTAATTTTTCATGCATATATGTTTTTCCATTAAGCTGCAATAGCAAGAACAACATTTATTTTGAAGCCTCACTACCAAAAGTTGATAACAAGTGGTTGAGTGTTAATGTCTTATGAAGCTTATTACAAATACACATTTTCAGGGTAGCTAGGGTTCTGGTAAATAAAGGTTTTTCATATGGATTTCACACACATTTTGTGTGCATTATGATCTAGATTTCACCATAGGATAACCCGGCTTAACGCACACAAGTTATGAGGACCAGTTTTTGTTTTATGGGAACTAAAAATTTAACACATTGCAAAAGGTTATGAAGAAAGGTAGGAGGCATAATGGAAAAGGGCTATTTACAACAATAAGAGTCCAAGATATGGCTTTGAACATATCCTGATATGAATTTGTGTAATGCACATGCTGACTTGTGCAAGATCTGAAATGCAATGTTAAGGTGTTGCTGCTGAGTATGTCCTGATTTGTATTTTTATCGCATTCACCACAGCTTTCAGCATGCAACAGTGTTTATTTCTGTAATGCTGGTGCTGGCATTGTGCTTTCAAACATGTTTTATAAACATCAGTGCACTGGTATGCATTTTTAGAAAACTAAAGCAGGTTTTGTGGGTGCTAAGGTATATTTCTGCTACTGCTGCTAGCTTTGCTCTTTTAATGTTGCTCCCTTGGCTCACGTAAAGTTAGCTTTCATTTAGTTCCCAATCCATTTTTGTTAATTACAAACACCTTTCATCAGAAAGTATTTGAATTTAAAGTGAGAGGAAACATAACGATAGTTTTGCAAACAGCATTCTGTAGAACACATTCCTAAAGCTTTCATGAACCCCAGGTGTGTATTTACATGTATGCAATTTATCTTGTGGATGCATCATAGAAGGCATTAGCAAATTATGCTTCATCTTTAGAAATACTGTCATATACTTCAATTGATTTTTCACAAGATTTTGATGAGCAACATTCAAAACTGAATATGTAGAACTAAGTCTAGAGCTGCATTAGAAAGGGATAATTCAGGTCTCCCTATCTCAAAGTATGAATGAACTCACATCCTGCAAATATAACCTCATATGTCTTTCATTTTGCCAGCACCATGTCTTCACATAGATAATAATTTACTTATGTGTACCTAGGAAAAAAAATTAAAAGGTACTTATAAAGAAAATTAGCCTTACTTTCTTACCCAAAACACACATTTGCAGTGAATGCCTCCCTGCGGGCTGAAGGCACACTATGGCTGCAAAGATTTCTACCACTGCTCTCTAGAGCCTGAGGGGAATTCTAGCACAGCACCTGCTCCTTTCTTTGATTAGGTATCACCAGCAGTCCCCATGCCTTTAGGCTGCATCTCTCTCATTGCTGCAGTACACCTAGAAACTACTTGGTAAGAGAGGATGCTTGTGTTTGGGAGTTTGGTTAGTTTCTTTACCCACAGCTTGATACATCCTTAACAGCTTCATTCTTTTGATAGCTTTCTGTGCTTTCATGTACTCAATTTTTCCCATTGAATAATGCCATAACTTTATAATGCTGTTTATCTCTTCAATATCAGTATTTCAGTCAGCTCTGTAAAATATGGAGTAAGACAAGGTAAAATATAGGAATGTGTTTCACTTCATTCAAAAACAATTAAACTGTTTCTGAATTTGCGACCATGAGTCTTTTGACTGCTCTTTAGGACTTTGCATGTACCCTTTTTATCCTCAATAAAAAACGAAAGCCTGTATCTCTAGAAGAGATTTTAATGAATGGCAGGGGATAAACCTGCAGTTGTGTATATTCTACAGGCTTCTGGTTTTGAATGATGGTGCTCAGGTGGATATTAATTTAGGTGGTAGAAATAACTTGCATTACTGCACACACTTTCCTGAGCTGCATGGATTTTCTTTCCACTAACAATCTTGTTGACAGCAGCTGTTTTTTCATGGATAGTGAAATAATTTTGAGAAAATAACCTACCAGAATATTTTTTACCCTTTTTTCTCTTTTCAGAAATGAACTGTGAACTTACTGAATAATTTTTTTTATTTTTTTTTAATGCAGAAATAGATACTACTTTCTGTTGATGAAAGGACTGCAGTGGCTTGTCAGGATTCAAAAATTCTGCTTGAATCCAGTTGATACATTGCTGTATGATTATGGAATGTGCAACTGGTTTTACACTTCCAGGTACAAATAAATAAGCTTGAGTCAGATTTACTAACTCCAGCACCTTTGCACAGCTGTAATGAAGCAAATACATGAAGTGTGGTTTTAAAGGCTAGGTAATAATAGCTAATAGCTGGTCTATCAGAACAGAAAATTAGCAAAAGATTTGTCTTCAAGTGTGAAGAAGGTCTTTCTGAAAAGTCTACTTCATCTTTTTCAAGCTCTCTCAATTGGTCTAACAATCTGTTGGTCTAACAAAAATTAGTCTAACTTTTCTCTACAAACCTTGCCTCATTTAAGGACACTCTGAGCATCACAGCTATAACTATAACACTACTACTATCAAAAGAAGGTAAATACAAACTTTGTTTCATTTTCTTGTTAACCAAATGTTCATGGAACAATACTAATCAGCCAAAACATCTGTATTCTGGTGAATTACACCCATTTTCCATAATTTTACTTCAGTTTTTGATGTTCTAATAGAAGCTGTTCTGACAATAGACCTATTCACTATAGTGTATACAGAAAATTGAAAGAACAAAGTGAAAGGATTTAAACACGACAATGATGTTAACTCAACACTTCTTTCAACTTTTGCTCAACTTTATTTTGCTGATAGCACTTGAAAAAAACCCCTGCATTTCTAGTTTCAGAAGTGCCTTAGACACTGCTTAGGAATGAAGCCCAGACTTCCAGAGGCTAACATGATGTTAAAACGATAAGCTACAAAAAGCATTGATTACTTTACATCTATGCAACTCATTTCTTACTACAAACTTCATTTTATTTGGAGTTAGAATTTAGTATTGGACAACATGAATCCTGCAAATGTTCTTAAGGCCCATCCTGCAAACATTTATTAGTAGGTTATGTGCTTGTTGCCATGAATAATCCATTACCTCTTGCCTAGTGAGCATAATGCCAGGAAGTAAGTGCTTATAGAAAAAAGACCTATTGGCTGTAATTCATAACTAGTCTCATTGACCTGAGTAAGCACATGCATAAATGTTTACAGAATTACACTTACATATTGTT
Source organism: Phalacrocorax aristotelis (assembly GCF_949628215.1). Classification (NCBI taxonomy): domain Eukaryota; kingdom Metazoa; phylum Chordata; class Aves; order Suliformes; family Phalacrocoracidae; genus Phalacrocorax; species Phalacrocorax aristotelis. Next base: position 45,248,946 of record NC_134279.1, on the reverse strand, counting down.
ATCTATATGTAATCAGATTGTGTACATCTTTAGTACTCAAGTATCAATGAAATATGGCAAAAATATACAAAGTTGCCTTTCTGTTCATGTTGTCCTTAAAATTTTATTGTCATAAATATTTTAACCCATCCCCCTGCAAACCTTTACCAAATGGAAAACACAATATAACACAAAGTTCAACAACTCTAATAATTTCCAATGATTTTTTTTTAATATATGTAAGTGCCATTTTATGTAACACAAAGCAAAAAGCTGCTGTACTCTCCTAAGGAAACCATCTTCATCTATAAGGAGAAATATGGTTCATAACATTTGAATACTTTCATAATAAACTCTCGAATAATGTTAAGTATGCTTGCCCAGACACTTCAGCCACAAATAATGAGCTATCTCCGTCAAATAAACAAGTGGTGTCTATAATGACTACTTGGGGACATCTACATTTACTGACTGCAAAAATTATGTCTCAGCTGTTATTTTATGGTTTCAGGAACCATAAAACCACTTAATAGCAACCAGCCATGTTCAAAAAACAAATTATTCTAAAAGCAGTCATGCTATGACTGATATTTTACAAAGCATAATTAGTGGACAGAAGTAGTACTTGAGAAAGTACTACGTAATCAAACCAAGACAAACAGGAGGAAAAATTTATTATAAAACTGTATCTGACTGCTTAGGATGCTATTAAATACAGAAAATATCCTTTTTTAAGGTATAAATTACCAACAGGTTGAAAGCAAAAATAAGGGAAGAAATACTGTGCGCTTAGTAGTTTGTATGATATTCTGTTGCCAAGGATCTCAAAATCCAAGCTTAATTTTTATTTCTCTCTCAGCAAATCTGTAGGCCTCAGAATGACTAAAGAAGGCTTTACCTTTGAATGTCTCTATTCCCAATAGTTCATTTCAAAAAAAAGGATATTAATTTCTGTGGTGCAAATACAGGGTAAGGAGCAGGAAGATGGGAACAAGCTTGTATTATTAAGGAGTATGGTAATCACACACCTGCAAAACCCAATTGGATAGTGTGTGTCTGTCCTTTTTCGCACAGCAAAGTTCACAGTCTATGATGTTTTCTTAAAACTTTGAAGGTGAGATTTTTTAATTTGGACAACTGTTCTTAGCAGAGATTCATCCATGCTTTTTTCCTTTGTACAGTTCTGTGAAGTTTTGCATCCACATTCTGTTGTGACTCAACTGTGTATTGAGTGAATACACAGACGGACCCAAAATCCCAGGATAACAAAGTAAAAACTCTTGAGTTTCAGTGGCTGTCACAATTTAAGACCAACCCAAGAGTGAAGAGACTAAATAGGCTCAGAATCGAAACCACTTGAACTGCACAAACCCATGCACAATTTTCCACAACTTTTCTGCTCTGTGGGGCAGATGGTACCACCCTGGCAAAAGGGTGTGTGGCTGCATGTGGCAGCTGTCAGCATGCACTGCCCATCCTGTGGGAGAACAGCACCATTCAGGAGGGAGCACAGACAGCCTAGGCTGGTCCGAGGTCCCTGAATATCCCTCCAGCTCTCTCACCTCAAGTTCTCCACTAGCATCTCTTGTATGTCCCCAAAGTTCTGCCCTGACCAACCACCCACAGACAATACAGTTTGGCACTGTGAGGTGCAACATTTCTCCTCTCTCCTTCATGCCCACCTCTTGCACAGGGTCATGAAGCATAACCTTAGCCTTATGTCTCCTGGAAAGAAAAGATTTCTCTTGGAATTCCTTATAAGAATGAATATAGCCCAGGAGAAACCCAGAAGAAAAACTAGGAAGAAATGGTTTCTGCCTCTGAGTTTAGTAGTAAACTCAGTAAACTCAGTAAAAAAAAAATACCTGGAACTGCTGTTGCGGTATGTAAAATAAAACCAAGGGAACAAAATCTTTACAATTTTTTTGTACAAAACATTTGAAATCAAGTTCAATGTTACATCATTAGTGTTGTGACACTTTCTCTCCTGTTATCAGTCCTTGTCTGTCCAATTGCTCTGTCTTGTGACTAGCAATTATCTGTTGCCTCTAACCATTTCCCATTAAGTGACAACTTTGTAGGGTGCTCTGACCTGCACCACATACTTGAATTTTCATGCCATGTGTCTTCCAGGGCTTGAGCCTTCTCTTAATCCCTCATATCTTCCTTTTCAATCTCACTCAGATGTCACTTTATGCAGATGGTACCAGGATTTAAATTCTCTTCACTGCTCTGAATATAGAGGTTTCACCTAATTGCCTTGATCTCATCACCTATTCTTTCCCCTATTTTTCCTTCAGCATAGTTTGAATGGTTTTGGTACATGGTTTGAAATGTTTTTGGTCAAAGCAAAAATGGTACTTCATGCTTCTAGATGCCATGTTGACCAAGAGTTAGAGAAAAAAGTAACAGTATGATAAAAGTAGATGTGTTGATTATCTGTCTGGCAGGAATATTTTGTTAAAACGTTTAAGCATCAGAGTTATTTTAAAGAATAGAATAATGCATAGTTTCAGAAAGACTATAGATTTTATCCATATAAACAATTTTAACATAATGGTCTGCCTTTTTTTCTGAGTTCTCTGTGATTGTTGAAGTCATTGCAGATTTAGAAGTGTTAAATAACAGTTAAATAATTCACCTAGAATGTTCTTTTTTCCCCTGTGGACACATAGAAATGGACAGTATTTTTCCTCAAGTACTGACGTATAGGCCCCTGAATATGTTTACACCATTAAGTGTTCATGACTAAAAATAACCTAAAAGTTGAACTGAATGCTCCTGTATTTATGATAGTGTAAGTGTGAAAATTACATGTAAGAAATAATCATTCTAATAATCTCAGTTTTTACTATCTCAATTTATGTTGATACTCAATATTTAATGTATACCCAAAGCACTGAAATTGGTATAAAATGTTTATAAATATATTTTGAATTCTATGAATACTTTTCAAACATATATTATAAATCAATAAATACTGTAATACTCTTTATACTCTATATGTGCTTTATAGTATACAAATCTCTTTTGTACTCTATAAATCCTCTAATGTTTTCTATATAGAATTCTCCACCTTTATTCTCTTATTTAATGTTTTTAAATGCATGGTTTTAGCTTTAGCACTATGACAAGGATGGCAGATTTACTGTGAGACACATGAATTCTTTCAGAGTGCTTTTTTTTTCTTACTGTAATTGTATTACATAGCATGAATCACAGGGACACTTTTGAGAAGAATGACAGCATATCACTTCTTTAAACATTTCAGAACTTTCAGCAAGCTAATTGCCCAAGGTTTTCAGCAGCTAGCAGAAATCCAGCCCTTTGGATAACATTTAACTTGCCCTAGTTGCCACCAAATAAGGAATCAATAGTTTATACAGAGTCGGCATATGAAAAGTCTATTCATTGGATTTTTCTGAGGTTCTCACTTCAAAAGACATAATTTCCTTATGTGTTCAGCAAAGTCAATTAAGAATGCATATGCTCTTCTTTCTTCCTCTCTGCTTTGATCTCTCCTTTACAGAGGCCAAATTCTAATTTAAAGCAACTAGATTGTAGCTAAAGAAAAACTCTGCAAGCCATGGAGCACTTGGGGTAATCCCAGCTCTACTCCATAAAACTTTTAAGTATATCGCTCTGGAAGAAGACTTTTATATGGAGCATTTTCTTAATCAATGAAGATGATTAAAATCAGGAAGACGTGTCACAAGTGCTTAACCCAGCCTTTACTTTTAACAGCTTGCTTGATCCTGTAGAGTGTGCAGAGCTGCGCTTCCTGCTCAAGCTCTCATGGTATTGCTTTGAGATGGTAAATATCTATGGGATAAATATACTTACTGCTTGTATGCAAGAACCCTCTGCTACATAGTTTAATTAATACATAACTTGTTTCACGAATAAAATTCTGTAGTTACTACAAACTACTTCTGGATGTTCCTGAGCTTACTCTACCCTGTATACTGCATAAAGACAGAGACAGAATACTAGACGTGAAAACCTGGTGTCCTCCACATTGTACCACTTCATTTCTTTAGACAAATGAAATAAATAAAACACATGGGTTAGAAATGCAGAAGTGGACTACACCAGCAGCAAAATGTTTACAGCATCCTTGGGACATTAACAAACATTCACTGGAAAAGTTCGTAGCTTAAACTGAAATAAAGAATTGCAGAATCAATACTTAGTTTAATACAAAAAGGAGGAAGGAATGCTTATTATCAGTATTTTAAATACGGAGACTATCTCTTCTGAAGGTATTTTTGAATATTCTTTTTATATATATGACCTGGCTGAATGCAGGCTACTTTTGCTGCCTATTTTTTCCTATCTACTGCTCTTCTGCTCTGGCTGATCTATAATTGCATACTCTGTTGTGTCTCTGTAAAACTATAACTTTTTGAAGATAAAATTTCTTTTACTTTCTCTTTAAAAAGGTCTAGTCCTGCCTATATTAAAAGTTGTCCGTAAAAGTGCTACTTATAACATGTAACATAGTAATAATTTTTATATAACATATAATATAGTGTATAACAATAATACAGCGCTACTATTATGTATAACCCTATAAAGTGAAGAACCTCTCTCATTCCCTGTGAACGATCTGCCTTCCTTCCTCCTCAACTTTTAACCATGGCTTCCTCTATTTTCCCTCTCATCCTCATCCTCTGCTGTGCCTTCTACATTCTCCATTTCCATTTCAAGTTCTCTTTATTTATTAACGTCCATTTCTTCTTTCCCTTTCAATTCACCTTTTCTTATGAAAAGAAATTATGTGAAAATAGGGCTCCTTCATCTTTCACTTTATCTGCGTGTGGTCTACCTGGGATATAGTCTGTCTACTGCATTTTATTATTCATTTATGCCATTGGGGTATCCTAGCAAAAAACTACCTGAACAAAGCTGATGCCCTAAGGCACCTTTGGGGAAGTTTGCTTGCTTGTTTATTTGTTCATTTAGTCGTATTTTTATTTGGCATGGATTAACATCCTGAAGTGCACATTTCTTTGGCTATAACTGAGGGGTTTGATTTAATTACCTGACAGTATGGGAGTACAAGTCTGATGGCCTCAGAGTTTTTTTCTAAAGAAATCCCTTCTTTCTGTCTTCTCAAAGGCACAGTTTTCTAAAATTGTATGTTAGTTTGGTGCCCTAAGCTTTTTTGCACCAAGGGCACCTTGTCAGCTGAAACTTAAGGAACTAAAGTGATGCTTTCAGATATTATTTGAGTTGCATGGCCTTGGGGCTTCCTAAGGCAAAGATGGCTGCAAAAAAAGATAAATTTATGTACCAAAGTGATGTTTTTTCTGTTGGACGAACTAATGTTCTCATACAACAGACTTCTACATGGACCTTGAAAAAGAAGTAAGAGAAATTCTTTAAAACCAGATGCCCTTGGAAACACATTTCTCCTGATATAAAATGATGCCCCAAAGACATCAGGCATATCTTACACTACCCAATTCCATAAAAGTAGCAAAAAGACTTTCTTTGCACTCAGATAAGATATAATTTATGTATCCTAGATGCATATATTTTTATATTTTGAAATAATATTTATTAAAGATATTTTCCTCTATGAAAACAAAATAAAAATAAAAAAACACTGCAAAAAAACAAACGTCAGACATTTAGTATTCCTTCCCAGAATGCTGCTGCAGTTAGAAGGCATCATCTAAAGATCAAGGCTTGGCAAGTTCTGCTTTTGGACCTTAAATTGACAAATAACATCGATGTAGAGAGGAAGAATCTTACAGAAATTTTAGGTAAGAAGAATGGCTGCTGACAAACACATATTTCTTCAGTGTAGTTCTTTGTCAGTCCCATTTTGGGACTTTTCACTATTTTACTGAGTAAAACAAGAGCAATTCTCTGATATCCTTTAGGCCTTTCTTTTTCTCTTCCCCCTGAAAAAAGAATATGAGGTTTAAATCTCAACTAAAAAAAAAGAACGAAAATATTTTAAACAAATTATTAATAAAATATATATATTATAAAACTTCATAAGTAATGTGTATTTTATATTTATCAAATAGAGTTTAATTTCTTTAAATATTGCTGCATTTATATTAAAACTGAATATCTAAAATATTTTTGTAAACAATCACATACACAAAAGGGCTGTCATTTATTTATTCTTTTGAGTGATAAAACATACAAAGGAATATAGAATGACTTAAGGGATGTGTCTCTATTTTCATATGTTTTAGAAAGTGATTACAGAGCCTTTTCTGGTTCATTATGACCACAGTTTGCCTTTATTCTGATGTAAACTGACTGATTTTGGGGGTGACTTCATGTGATAAGTATTAAGAGGAATGAAGTCCAATCTAGTTGTTTATAAGTGAGGAGGAAGATATTATTTCTTACATCTTATTACAGCTCATGGTTCACATGTACTTTTGTATTTGTTTAATGTCCATAACATAAAAACTCTAGTGCATTCCTAAAATTATTTTAATAAGATTATTGCATACCACTAAATAGCACTTGATCTTAAAGGTTTGCAACATTAATTGACATCTTTTGTTAAGTTTGTGCAAACACCATTGGTGGCTTTCTAATCCACTCTAATAATTTATGTAACCAATCCTGAGGACTCATGTCTTCTTGAAAGATGAATCAAGAACCGTGTATAAAGCCAATGCAGAAAACAAAAAGCCCAGATGTAATATGCTGCAGCAGTTTTTTCTGGATATACATATATCATGCTAAAATTACGGGGGGTTCAGTGCTAAGAAACATTAATATATAAATTCACTTTGATATTTAAATTATGAGAGCCTGGAGGAAGCAACAATATATTCTGTGCCTTCTACATTTCTGGACACACTTTTCTGGACATAAATGTGCATGTACGCATATTACATTGGCAAATATTGTTATAGTCCATTAAAATTATTTGGCTACACGTGCTATATTTGTCTACGTGTGTTTCATAGGAAACTTAGGAAATCATCTGCGCACTGTGTTGCGTATTAGAAATTTTTCAGCACTTGAATACCAGACATAAGAATTGGAAACTTAAATTCATATGAAAAGTACATTCAGCACAGAAATCTATTACTGGTCCCACAATATAAGTTCTAACTTGTCCTAGTGTTAGGTTACACTGAAAGAGACTGTGCTGTCCGTCAAAATTCCCTGCGTAAAATATTTGTTTCATTATCTGCCAGTTAAAGTAGATAGACTGGTGATATTCAAGGAAGTTTCTGTAATATCTGTAAGTATCATATGATGTCATTCTATTATTATTAGCTCTACAGTTTAATGAAAATTCTCTGAAAGTATGAAAAGTGCACACACACACATATATACATATATGCATAAATGAAAATATGTGTGTGTGTGTGCATATCTATGCTTTTTACCCCTCTTTCCATAAAGATTTTAGGGAATGTAAAAACCCAGTATTCCTATACATTAGTTCAAAGAGATCTGTGGTCTACATTTTATTCCCATATATTTTAATGAAGTGGGCTAAAAGAGAACTACTTGATGAAAACTCGTTAAATCTTTCAGGGCAGCATTTCATTAAAGGCAATCATTTTCCAAATGTTTATTTTTCTTTTGCTATATTTATTGCTTCACAAAACTTTTCTTGTCCTTTCCTCTTCAGGATCCAGTCACAAAGACCTGTTACCTAAGACGTCCTATGGTTACAGAAGACTAAAATTTAGAAATCTGTGTCAGAACTGGGGGTCTCATGGTCACAAGTGCTTATAGGTAATTTCTTTCTGGAGGCATTGCAACTGTATATGTCAAACAGGTTGGTTTGGTTTTGCTTTTAATCTTTAATTTAGGCTTTTAGAGCTCTGGTTATGAGCTCACCTGGAAGTTTTTAGGAGTTAACCCAACTCATATGAAACATAGTCAAGATTCAGAACTAGACTTGGTTTTTTCCCAACTCTTTCCCTCTGAGAAACTTCACTTGGAATAAGATCACTCTTCATTAAATTTCTTTCTTTCTCTCTTGTACAATACTTCATCCCATTCCTTAATCTTCATAGGATGGAACCATGATTTGAGCTGTCATCCAGAGTATGGAAAATCTAGGTACATGTTTAGACACTTCCTGAATGCATTGAAGCCCATATCTCCCATTGAAATGTTTTATCCTGTAGTTATAGGCAATTTTCACTATTTCCTGATAATTATGTCCCACTGTGCAAAAGCATTCCTAAGTTACTGGACCTCTTCAATAGTTTTTAAGTTGGCTGTTAAGAAGGGAGGACATGACTTCTCATCCACCCTGCAAGAACAAAGAAGTCATCAGAAAAAGTACATTATGTCTGGAGCAAGAACAAAAATATTTCATGTAGTTCTGGGTAAGGAAGACAAAGAAGGCTGGGTTTGGGTATACTTTTTAATGGCTGCTCAGGCTTGCCACTCAGAACTTCTGCCATTTGAGTCATAAAGCTGACTATATTTTGAACTCGCTCTGTAGGGTTCTGGATCTTAGCTAAATTAAGGACTGTGACATTTTAGGGTTTATGGAGCCTGAATTCCTTTCGTGTATACCTCAACATGTTTGTAAATCACAAGCAAAGCCAAATCCACTGGCCAGTTGAAAATACATAAAACCAAACCTGAGAAACTAAATAGAAGTGAAAAGATGTTTCCACACATCCCTCCTAAAAATTATCTAAGTTAGTTTGCGTTTGCCACGAAGTCCATGACAGGAAGCATTTTCCCATCGTGCTCTGAAATAATGGGTGACAGATCTGGTAGGTTACAGTTTAAAGGAAGGAGTGAGTTTCCAACCCCACAAAAAATGTTAAAATGACAAGTTAAAATGGTCAAAATATTTTTGACAATATGTAATCTGTCAAAATACACTGTTTTTCAAAGTCAAGACATTCTGCAGTGATTTATTGATTTTTATGAAGATTTCTGTAACAAGATTTTTTGACATTTTGCCAGATTGCTTCTGATCAGAAGGGCTGACTTAAAACCTGAGGATCAAGGAAACTGATTCTTTTCGCTCAAACTCACAAAATGTTTTGTTTTCATTCTGAAATAAAATTTATTACCTTGAAAGCTGCTAAACATACATAAAAGCTATGGCAGTGTTATGCTAAGAGTCTCATGCAGACAGAACCCACATCACTTGGGGTTTAGGGATCAGGACTAGTTTCATAACCTTCAATTAAAAACCAGTAAGTAGTCTTGGAGCATCCAGCTGTTTTCTGTGTTTAAAGAACTATATTCCCACTTTATAAGTCAGACATTTGTTCTGCACTATGTTCAAAGACAGTCCTGTACTGCGTAATCCTGCTTGTCTCTGCCTCTTTCTGTCTTTCCTACTACCTGCCTTCTTTCGTCTCAAAGTTGTCCCTGTCAAAGTGATAGCTCAGGGTCTCCACTAATTCTGTCTCTGCTTCTTTTGCCTTTCATTTTTTACGGCCTTTCTCATTTACCTTTTGTCCTTCATTGTTTGTGCGCCCCCCCCCCCCCCCCACCTTTTTCTTGTGACAATCGACAAATCTCCATTTTACTAACCTTTAAATCTCAGATGTCTTCATCTGAAGTCTAAAAAGGTTCACGTGGACAGAGGCACAAATTATATGCAGATTGTTAGTGGAGGAATTATTGCTGCTTGTAGCTGCAGAACTTATGAGACCTCCTTTGTTAAAGGAGAGATTACTTCTTTCTCCAAAGTTACACTATTCAAGAAGTAAAGGTCCAGGTTTCTGCAAAGAAAATAATGAAGAAAAATATTCAAATAGTTTAAGGAATTCTAATGTACAGTCTTGGAAGTTTGTACTGTCATTTTCATATATTTGGGCAACTCATACATGGTAGAAGAGACGTGGAAGGAAGATTAGTCTTATTTGTGAGTATGTTTGCTAGAAATAGTCACCAGTGGTGCTATGAAATCTTCTGTATTGTTCTGGCTAGAAAAAGATTAAACAGTGTTTAGAAGATGAGCAGGATGATATTTTCTTTTCAGTAAAGGTAAAGATGTTAATGAGCATATGTAACTAACACTTGATGCCAGTTAGTAAGAAAGCAAATTCACTGTTCTCTGATACTATCTGCATTGATGATATCCAGAGGCCTATGCTAATTTGCATCCCAGCATGTTAGACAAGCTTCAAGCAGTAGTGATAGGTGAAGAAAGAAAAGCAAGTAGGTTTACTTAAAAAAAACAAAACAAAACAAAACAAAAAGACAACAAAAAACCCTCTGTTTTAAATAACTGCTAACAAGTAATCTGATAATTACTTTTATGATATTGATGAGGGACATCAAACAAATTTAGAGAAGCTGAAAAAAATGCCTAAATGCTCACAACAGTATGACAGCAGGGATGACTTAGAGGTCAAAAACAGAGTGAAGTTTGAACAAATTCTCTGCTTATATATTCTGCAGCATGTGAAGAAGTCCGAAAAACTGGAGAAATCATAATGCTTAATATAATTTCTTTGGGGTATTTAAAGTTTTCTCCTAGGTTTACTGATACTTTTTTTAGTTACAGATTTAAAGAAAAAGGATGTTAAATAATCATATGTCACTTTGTGGAAATAGCCACCCTTTTCTTTCTAAATTTCATTAACAAATCTCATACAGAGAGATGCTCAGAAACAGGCACATTGACCAGAATATTAATCATAAAGTCCAACTTCATTCACACACTCAGGATGTGGTATTTCAGTTAAACAAATATTATTTAGTAAATACTAGCACACCTAAGTGCAACCAGATATGCAAACCGCAAGTACGTACAGTACCTGGCTCTAGAAACATTAAGAAATGTCTCAACAAACCTCTGTTAAAATGCATTTCAAATCAGTCTGTGTGCTTCTAACACACTCTAAACTTGTTTACAGTCAATGTTCAAAATACAGAAAGTCCTCTGTAAAGTTCAAATCCTTCTGAAAAGCAATAATACGCCATTTAAAAAAAAAGTAAGTAGTCATTTGTATTGAGGAAAAGCCTAAAAAACTTTGTTCAAAATGTTTCATAGAAAATTATAAATGCCTTAAGCAGGTGATAAATTGGAACAGCTCCTCAACTACAAGTACAAGGTGTCACAGCAAGGCTATAAAAATGCAAACAAATAAATGTTAGTATGAGTTTATTCAATTGTGCTGAAATATTTAGAGAAATGTGTGTTAGTGCAGTTATTACTAATAGATAAGTTTATTCCTATAATTGAACTTTGAAAAATTACTGTGCTGTATGAGTTATAAAACTAGTAGTTTTGCTTAGTACATTGTCTTCAAAAAATCTATGTACATAAAACTGACAGCAAAGGAAAAAAAATGAATATATGAAGCATCTTCATCTCTATGCAGATGAAGAAGTGTATGTTCATGTCCTTGATTTAACATTCACAGAAAATCAAGCAACTTAAAGAGTAATATGAAAAAATATTTGGGTCAGCACTTTTAGAGTAATCATGTATTTCAATATAGCAGTACACAGTTTAACAAGAATGCCTTCAAAATAAATCAAAGCACTGGTGTTCTTTTTGAAAGGGTCGCTCATCACTGAAATGTTCCAAAGAAGAAAAGTAATTCCTGACAAACAATATAGAGATCTTCAAAGAAGAATGAAATGTGAACACAGGGAGCTTTCTGTGATGTTTCTACTTAATAATACATTTACAATTAGCGATGTGTACACAGTTAATAAATTCTAGGCTGAAGCACAAGTTCAGAAAGTGAAAGCTGTTGACAGTAAACAAAGCAGCTTTTGATTTACTACTCAGTTGAAACAGATTGTTGTAAACAATCTACAAAGTGTCCAAGGTTATTTATCTTTTTTTCTTCATTTATTTGTAATTTTGTTTTTATATTTATGAAGGAACCCAATTCTCAGTAAATAAAAATGAATGGAAAACAAATATTGCAAGATTCATCTGGGAATAGTGTGTTATCTTCATCTCCCAACTTCTTTCTCAGCTTTATTTGCCTTTTGGGGGCTGCTGCTTTCTTGTTTTCTTTAATACATGCATTGACTAGTGCAATTTCTCTCCCTCTCATATGTGGCAGGAAATTTCGTGTGTTTTGATAATAAGTGAGTAGACACCCAAGCTCAAATCCCCACAAGCTTACTTCTGACATTCTTTAATATTACTATGATTTATCAAGGATTTCCACAGTTCCCTCCTGGCTCTTTTAAAAGATATTTTAAACGGTTTTACAATAAATCTGTTTAGTGGCTGTCTAATTTGACACACATTTTGACATAGTCAATTGTCACACATGTTTAACACATCGCATGATAAGAAAAGAAGCTTATGAACTGTTTAAACTTTGCTCTGTATGAAAAACATAGTGTTATTGCAGGACTAAGATTGCAAGCAGTGATTAGGTGATTAAAGAATCCAGCTTATAGTTAATTATCTTTTAAACACCGCTACGCTATCTTAAAAACCAATTACTTATATTCCTGCCAGTATCTGCCCATCAGACTAAAGGTCCTCTTAATGCATAGTCTAATTTTGTAAAAGAAGTTAAAATTGTATTTAATATTGAAAATATGTAAATTGGTTCATAAATATATTATTAAAATGATAGAAGGACATATTAGACACTTAGTACATTGAAAATACTAAGTACAAATATAATATTTACAGAATGTAGCAGTATGAGCAACATTTCTGGCAAGGTGTTACCTGCCAACTTCATGCTCCACTGACCTGAATTTTAGGTAAGAAATTTTAGAGTTTGATTTTAGAGTTGGTTTAAAAATTATCATTTAATGAGACTTTAAAACTAATTTGCATAATCCTCAAGGAAAATATTGTTCAACATTCAAAAGAGCTATCAGTATTATTTTTCAAAGCTCTTATTAATTCCAGCTTCAAAAAGGGGGATGTTTATGGCACCAAGATAAGAAAATACAAATACAGTTGTTAATCACTGTGTAATTACAAAAAATGCTTTTCTTAAAGTCTTAACAGGCATACCTCACAAGTGTTCATTTCACATTAATCTACTCACTTTAATCTTTCCTATTTAACTGCTGTTCTAGAAGTTCATGATAATAGTCAATACCAAATAAACTGTATACAACTGAAGAAAACTTTGTGAAAGCAAATGCTTTACTGTCTGAAAATATTTTGTTAAAGGTAACATGCATTTGTTTTATAATAAGTTTTGGTGATGTGTAGTAATTCTTTCTAAGACCTTTGCTCAGAAAGATTCCAAGGACTGAGCAGAGCCTTGAAATGCAGTCACTGCATTCATGCATGCATATGCATAAGCTAAAAGTGACTCTAATAACAAACATAATATTTAACAGTTAAAGGATATTTCTGTGTAAAAACTGAGTGGGAAGATATTTTACTCCCATGGAAACAAGGTACTTCCATCATACACTCTTTTGCAGGGTTGTGCTCCTGGCTCATGACCTATTATGGGGTACATGACCATGAACCATGAAGCTGCACCATCAGGACCTCAGGAGAGATCTGTGAGGAGCCACAATGCTAATCTTCATTATCTTCATCTTCATGAGGTCACTAGGACATTCCTAACATTTCTGCCAGAGTGCTTTGCCACTCTGTCCAGAGCTGTTCACCAGTCTTCCTGAGAAAAAGACTGCAAAGGGGTGAATCTGCTAGAGGACACAGATAGCAAGTTACAAATATGGCCATGGGTTAGGGCGTCAGCAGGTTGTAACTGGCTACAAGTGAATCATATTTTATATCTTCAGATTCTGGGAAACACTAATATATCTTGCTTTCTTTTTTTTTTCTGCTGACACATCTGAAGTAGCACATCAAGCCAGACATATAGGTCCTTTGAGGGATTCTCAGCCCTAGACCCCAATCAATGGATAAGCAACAACCGCCACCTATCAAACTTGTTCCTGTAACTGATGTCTCAGGCAGGCGTATTTCCTCTGCATTTCTTCCCTGCTTTTCCAGAGAAGCAAGGGGAGAGAAACCAGACCTTAAAGTAGGGTCAGCGTATAGAAATGAACTCCTGCTGCTGACTTATATGAATTATTTCAGGGTAGCAGACAAAGCCAAAAAGGCAAAAGAAAACATCTGCCAGGGATAAGAGTTTGCAGACAAATGTGTAAATAGGGTGACTAATGTCACTGTTTTTCCCCACCAATATTTTTTTATTAATGTATTGAATGCAAAAGAGGAGGTTACTTCTTCAATTTGTTTAGGCTTTGGTAGGCAATCAGACCATAACACTGTATCCAGCAGAGTGGAGAGGTACTTTTTTTTTTTTTTTTGAGTAGTCTATTTCAACACAAGAAACCCTCACTTATTTATTATTGAAGTGCAGTCTTCTCAAAGCCTGAAAGGCTCCCCTCAATTAGATAAACATTATTGAATTGTTTGACTACAGAAAGCCACTTGTTGGCGTAAGACTGACCCCAGAACATTTATTTCAGGGACCCCTGAAGGAGTAAAGTAGCTTTATATTGCTGCTTTTTAATTTTCATTCTGGCATGTAATGCACTTGTTGGCATAAGTTTCCTTATTGCTTAATGCTAGACATATGTTCAAATGCTGATGAAAAAACAGCTGTGTTTGGCCTTTTGAAGATCTCATACTATTCAAACTTTTCTGAGACCCTTCAAGTTTTCATTTCCCCTGGCTGACAGTTTGCTGCAGCTTCCTGTGAGGGGAACTCCAGTAGAGATTTTATAGGCGATGTAAGTGGCATTCCAGGATGCGAGGGCCATCTTCTGTGCCAAGAAAGAGGGAGAGCTATTATGAGTGTGAAAGATTATTTTGAGAGGCAGCCAAAGAGCACTGATTAATAACCTGGATTCCAGGATTTATGACATTGCATGACCTGGCTTGATGTTTGCCCACAGGCTGATGCTGGGTGAGGTAGGTCAGGGAAGGGAGTCAGAGAGACCACTGCTTGAAAGAAATGAAAAGGAGACATGATCCATTCCGTATGTAAAGAAGGTCAGAGTGAATTACAGATTTATTGGAGGGAACAGTGTTCCTGCTCATGCTTCCTACGTATAGCAATTTAGTGCATCATGCACTATGACAAGTTGGCACATGTGGTTGCAAATTAGAGGCAGCCCTTTCACTTTAAGTTCAGCCCGCTGAAATATTCCTGTGACAAGTGAAATCTAAAATTCCTTGTCCCAGTGGAACAGCTTTCTGGTGTCCTCACTGAAGTTAGTAAACACACCAGCATACTAAAATGAACCCCTTATTCCAGTTAAGTGTACAAATCCTGCATGAAATTTAACCTTCTGAACTCATGCCCATCCTGAAATAGTCTGACAACTAACTTTTGAGGTGCACTGTTTTTCAGATCAGGATGCATGAGGCATGAGGCATGGGAAGAACAAGTGTGAAGTAAAATGTATGATACACATTTGCACCCTGGTATCTTCTTAATACTAGAAAGGCTTGCTAGACTGCAGCAGCAAAAGTATGAGCTTGTAGTACTGCAGGTGTTAGGCATTGGGGCTAATATTATGGTGGGAGTTCTGCCTCCAGTTACAGAGAACACTGACTAAAGCATCCTTTCTTTGGCCTCTCCTATCCCAAGAACTGCAACAGACATCATTTCTACGTGGATCCTCAGAGAAAAATGGCTTCTCCTCATATATAAGATGCTGTAAGTTAATCTAGTAGGCTTAATGGGTAAGGTCAGTCATATGTACTAATTAGTGTAGGAAGCAAAAGATTTTGAGATGTTTGGCAAGCCCAAGTTGTTTCTGCTGACGTATGGTGTGGGTGCGATCAGGAGGAGTCACATGTACATTGAGGTCTGTAACAGAGCTCCTACTGACATAAACTTTGGCTCAGAGAATAAGAATCCAAACTCAAGCACATTTATCAAAGTCAGCACAGATGGGGATCTTTGTGTGTTTCAAGATACAGTAATGTATTTCAAAATACTGCTCAAAGAATAATGTAGTTGTGGTTAGAGAGAACAGCTAGATTCAATTAGATTTTCATTGAAAAAGTTATTTCAGTTTGAAACACCTAGTAGAAATAACTGAAATGTAAATATTTTGTTACAAATCAGGCAAGTTATTTCTACCTCTATCATTACTGCACATTAGATTGTTTTTCACACAAACTGTACTTCTTTTATTCTAAAACCATCATGTATTTAGTTATTAAAGTGCCTGAATTTCCATCCTTTCATGACAAAAATTATGGATTTTTAATTTAAGCTTTTTGCTTGACTATCTTTTCAAAACTAATCTGTTTCAGTAATACATGACTAATATACTCAGATAATTCCAATTTCAATATTATTTGTTGTTTACAATGGATTATTATTCAAGTTTATTTAAGGACTTGGATGCTATGATAATAGTCCATCAAATACTATGTCTCAAACTGTTAGGATAAAGCCTCTTGTTACTTCCCTGTGATTTGTTGGGACTAGATCTTGGGCTCTTTCAGTCTTTGAAGTTCGCTGATTTTTAAGGTGTGTATTTTGAGAGATCATTTGGTTTTAAATTAACCTATCTGGGGCTTTACTGTCTTTTGCAGATGTTATCCAATAAGCATACTAAGTTAAGCAATCAGTATATACAATATATGTTACATACACGTAGCCTTCAGAGATATAATTGCCAAAGAATTTTCACCAATTACATGGTATTTTTCACAGAGATTTTTCATAAAAATCCCTGAAGATGCCAGTTGTGGAAAAAATGCTTTAAGTTTAATATTTAGAAAAGCAAGCATCTCAAAGAATGACCGAGTGCATCATGCTCTAGAAAGGAATAAGTGAAAATTAAGAGAATCGGCAAAAATTATTCAAGATTTCATCTGCCACAAAAATACCTAAACATAACTTGCCATGAGAAGAGGGAAACAATGCCACATAAACAGTCCAATTAAGTAGTGATTTCCCACCCCACCTGCCCCCCCATAAACTATTCACAAAAGAGCAGTTAAGATGTCATACGAGGCGTGCATATATCTACTCAAAAGGGATTTTGTTTGACAGCTATCAGTTAACATCATCCTTTTGGCTATCTTGTAAATTTTAAAGCTATTTTCTTCTTACTGTAATGTTCAAACTGAGTCTTGATGGATTACTTGGTTCAGAAATGTCAATGTGGGGGATGAAATTAAAAAGCCCAGATTTGGGGGTCAGGGATATAGAAGGTGAAAATAAGAATGATTTTTCATGCTTATATTTGTTTTCAGTAACCTGTAGTAACAAAATAGAAGGATATAACAGATGTTAATTAAGCAGGAAGACATGTCAACAATAATACAAGTGTTGATGGCTGTCCATGGAAATGTAAGCTGAGTTGAGATGACAGAAGTCACTAGGAGTAGCCACCTTGATCTGTTTTGTGATAGGACACAATATATTTGCCTCATCAAAACAATATTTTCCTATCGTTGTTAAAATATCAAAAACACTGTGGCATTTTGATACCTCCTTTTTCAAATGTCTCTTACATTTTTTGCTACAGTTAAGAGTATAGTATGTCAGCTAAGCTGGTGATTTTGTGTAACTTTTTATATGTACTACATGAAGTTGTATTTGGGCTTTAACAGAGAGAAAGTTATTCAAGGGTTAGTAGATACCCATGCACAGATAAAGGAATATAATTTTTTATGCCACTTGCACCTAGCAAATCACTTCTGAGAATTCTAAGGTTTTCTCTTCCAGATTCCCACTCTTATTGATCCCTTTGATGTGTTAGAAAGAATATAATTCTTACCTTCTGGGTATTAATGTGAGATATGGATTAAGAAGTGATTTCTTCTCCCAAGTTCTTGAAGTTGCATTAAAAAGTTTATACATCTTTCTGTAAGAAATTTATATTTGTCTGGGGGGTGGGACGTGTTTAGTTGCAAAGAAATCATATGTTCTCATTTTCCAAACTATTTCATAATTTAGAAAATATGTCTAACATATAGCTTCTCAGTTTCATGTGTAGCAATGGGTTCCATAAAATTTTTGATGTGTTATTAGAAAGTGTTTTATAATTTTAGTTTAAACTTTGTTTCCTTTCTGTTTAACCGGATTTTTTTTTTAAGCTATTTTTCTTACGGAATCATAAAATCATAGAATGTCCTAAGTTGGAAGGGACCCACAAGGATCATCAAGTCCATCTTAGTCCTTATTGCATGTTTATGGTTTCTATTACTTATATAGGGTCTAATCGAAATAGTTACAGTCATTTTATTTTTGCCTCACAGCAGACTTCTTATACCTTTAATATTTTGTCTTACAATCCCCTGCATGTTCATTTTTCTGACAGGGATCAGTATTTCATTAATAACATGGAATGAAAAGAGCAGGCACAGCTATAGAAAAGAGATATTCATTGATCATATCAAGAGGCCAGAGTTACATGCTGAGAACTTTGGATTTACCTGGAAAAAGTCCGACTGCCCATTCTCCCTCCTGAGGCCATGATAATACAAGCAGCTCTTCCTAACCTTGGGGTTTTTCCTCCACTTCCGTTCATCACTCTAGAGCCAGCACTGATCAGAGCTCTCCCACCTTTTATAACTCTCTAAGAGGAGTTTCAGGATGGTTAACACTGGTGGCTGCAAACATTTTGGTTATACAGCTGTGCCCATTACTATTATCAAAACAGAAATATGTGTATAAAGGATGGAAACTGTTCAAACCTAAAGAATATATAGCCTGTTGCCAGGTTTTAAAAAGCAGAAATTCTCTTATCTATGGAAATGCTGCTGTGCTGAAGGGAGGGAGGGCAGGGGTTTCAACGTATACTTGCATGCAGTACCACCGTCTACACAGCTGTCTGTAGATTTTGGCAATTTGGATTCCAGCTCTAAATATTTGATGTGATCACTGGACTGTACTAGGCCTAGAAGAAATAATGTCTATTAAAAAAAAATAATACTGACAGCAGCTTCCATACTTAAAACAATTTAGAAAGTCAACAAGGCTGATGTGAAAGTGCAGATCCAACACAAATGTCTACTTGGTTGACAAAAACTGATCTGCTGCATTTAGCATAGTACAATAGCTCAGCTGAGTCTGTGCCAAATTTAATTCAGGTAGACACATCTCATATCAGGCAAATTCATGCAATGCAATCTCAGATTCACCTGGCCACATGTTTTCAGTCCCTTAAACTTATAAGCCTGTCTCTTGCGTAGTGTCATAATCCTCTGCTCTATTTCTCTGTTGACATAGCTGTTCAGTGAATGCTGTTTTCCAGGATGTTATTTCTTTTCTTTCTGGCCCTTCCGTCTCTCTCTACCTGTAGCTACATATTGTCTGAAAAAAATGAACCAGCAATCATTTCAGTGATTAGTGCCTCTAAGTCTTCTGGATAGAATAAAAGACTGAGAAAGATCTACCTACCAGTGAATCTCTTTGGTTTCCTGACCTTTAGTTACGCTGTAAATTTTTATTTTATATGCATGTGTTCTTCTGAAGTAACTATTAGCTTACAGAGCAATATACTACCATTCTTCATGGGTCTACAAGGTTTCTGTGCAAGCAACACCACTGCTGAATCTGATTCCTAAAGTGATGAATGTAAGAGTAGTTCTTAGGCTTTGGGATTCCAGTCAGAAAACCTTTTCCTGGTGTATCATGAACGTTAGGACCAGTTTTGAATCAAAATCATATATTTTATGTAAATTTTCAAAAACATACAAAATATTCCACTATTTAAAAAAAGAAAAACAACAATCAAATAAACAAAAACCCCAAACAGAATCATATTGCTCATTAACAAACAAAACAAAAGAGTACTGGACCAATGCAGGCAGTAAACTTGCATCATGATCAGTTCTGCAAGTGAGATTCAACATATTAGAGTGGATGTTTAAATTCCCTACTTAATCATGTCCAAAATTAAGTATGTCAGAATAGCATCCATATCACTCTGTACGCTTTGGAATAAGGTGCCTCAGGTAAGTAATATGAAATGTCTGACAGCGAAGCATATGTAACCTCTTTCCTGTCTCCTGAACTTTTGCTGCTAAGTAGCAGCCTGAATTATGTATCTCTTGTCAAAGTTTCTTTCTTTGCTTGTGTACTAAAATGCTTCTTTCCTAATTTTCTTTGAAAAGATATCTGAAAAAAAAAAGGAAATTACTGTGCCCATTTTTGTGTATCTTCCAGAGTGCTAATGCATTCCAGATTTGCTTTTCTTCTCATCTCAAAGCTAGATCAATATTTCTTATCTGTTTTTTATTGCTGGATGGAGATATACAAATGAGAATTTCCCAGTCCATGCTCTTCCATACATGTATATATGTGTGTGTCCATGTATATGCAGACTACATTTCATGATGCAGATACTGTTCTGGGATATACTAGGTACGTAATTTTATTACTTGTTTATTTTACAACTTTTATCACCAGACTCATGGGCAAGCATTTTCACAACTAGTTTCACACAGAAAGGACAAAGCTCTTTCTCATTCAACTATCCCTGTTGTGAGGTGCTTTCTGGTTAAGACATGGGATGTGCAATATGTTAAATTAAAAAAGCTTAAGTGAAAAGTTGTTGTCTCAATTCTTGATTTACCTGTGTGTTTAGAGCCCTGGATGAGAACTGAGACTGAGTTGAAGGTATCTATGACAACTTGTTAAATTATGGTTTATGGTAAGCGCAGTCTCAGATTCTTACCTGCACGCCTGCTACTTGTAAGAAAGATTCAAACAAAGGCGTATGAAAAGTTGTCTCTCTACACACTAGGAACCTGTGTTACCTTCCCATATCTGGACCCCTGCTACTTACTGCGTGATAGTTTGCTACATAGACTCAAAAAGGCCTCACTCTTAGGTGTGCACGTGTTGGAAGGAGCTTTGCTCTGATCTTGTAAATTGGTGTTGTGGTTTAGCCCCAGTCAGCAACCAAGCCCCATGCAGCTGCTGGCTCACTCCCCCCTGGTGGGACTGGGGAGAGAATCAGAGGAGTAAAAGCGAGGCAACTCATAGTTTGAGATAAAGACATTTTACTTGGTAAAGGGAAAGCTGCACGCAGAAACAAAGCAAAACAAGGAATTCATTCACTCCTTCCCATGGGCAGGCAGGTGTTCAGCCATCTCCAGGAAAGCAGGGCTTCATCACGCATAACGATTATTTGGGAAGACAAACGCCATTACTCCAAACGTCCCCCCCCTTCCTTCTTCTTCCCCCAGCTTTATATGCTGAGCATGACATCATGTGGTATGGAATATCCCTCTGGTCAGTTGGGGTCAGCTGTCCCGCTGTGCCCCCTCCCAGATTCTCGTGCACCCGGCAGAGCCCGGGGAGCTGAAAAAGTCCTTGACCAGTGTAAGCGCTACTTAGCAACAACTAAAACATCTCTGCATTATCACCACTATTTCCAGCAAAAATCCCAAACATAGCCCCATACTAGTGACTACGAAGAAATTTAACTATACCCAAGCTTAAACCAGGACAACTGGACAAGTAATACATAAAATATATACACCGTCATCATTAAATGGGAAGACATTAAGAGCATTACGATTTTGGCTGGGAAAGAGTTCATTTTTTTTAGAGTACCTAGTGTGGGGCTATGGTTTCGATTTGTGCTGGAAACAATGTTGGTAATACAGAGATATTTTAGTTATTGCTAAGTAGGGCTTACATTAGTCAAGGACTTTTCTGTTTCCACTGCTCTGCCAGGTGCACAAGAAGCTAGGAGGGGACACAGCTGGGACAGCTGACCCCAACTCACCAAAGGGATATCCCTCACCATATGACATCATGCTCAGCATATAAGGCTGGGGAAAGAAGAAGAAAGGGAGGGATGTTTGGCGTGATGGCATTTGTCTTCCCAAGCAACCGTTAGCATGATGGAGCCCTGCTTTCCTAGATAGGGTGGAACACCTGCTTGCTGATGGGAAGCAGTGAATGAATTCCTTGTTTTGCTTTGTTTGTGTGCACGGCTTTTGCTTTCCCTATTAAACTGTCTGTATCTCAACCGATGAGTTTTCTCCCTTTTAGTCTTCTGATTATCTCCCCCGTCCCACTGGGGAGAGAGCAAATGAGTGGCTGTGTTGCGCTTAGTTGCTGGCTGGGGTTAAACCATGACACATTATAACCTCCTTCTAAATTCTAGTGACTTCTCAGGGGCAACACAAAGCTGGTTGAGGATCCTTCTAACAGGAATCTGAAATTAAAAATGTCAAATAAATAATTAATTTGTACGTATGGCTTCAAACTAATTTCCTTTCCTTTTTCCTTCATATCTTGTAATTAAAAGCTAACAATAGAAGACATGAGTGGACAATGCTAGATTTTTAAATCTACACTCAAAATAAGACATCTTTTTTTACGAGAGAATAATAATAATTTCTCTTTAAGGTCTTTGTATTGCATCAAAAAGAATGTCCCTGACTTCTTATTCTGGTTTTGTGGTTCGAAAAGAGCAGTGAGTGTGAGTGAAAATGCACGCAGCGGAAGAAAGTAGCTTTAAATGATGTACTTATTTTCCATAAACAGGCAATTTGCCCAGTTCAGGGGCAAACTAGAGCAGCTGTTTTACCTTGCAGAATCCTTTTATTTTGGTGTCTGAGCATACATTCCTGCAGAAAGTACTTACACAACAGTGTGTGGGAAGTATACTTTTGAAGTGAATATATCTAAATACATATATATTTATACATATATGTTTTTCTCTGTGTGTCTATGTGGGGGGTGGGTGTGTGTGTATATCAGGTAATTTGAGGTTACCATGACAGGAATAGTTAAGAGGCTGACAGATTAGGCCATTCTTTAAGCTTTAGAATCTAAATTTACTAAACTCATTCGTTAACAAAATCCTTTGTGCTGATGGCTACTTCGTATATGTTATTAATCATTATCACTGCATACAGCAAATTGATTGTTATTAAAAATCACACCCTGAATTAGCCTTGAGCATACAATAACTTGAAGCTGATGCCATGTGGTTAGTATATGATGGCTGTCGTCTGTTGTGATTCTGAGGTGATCAAGCTTGAGAGCTCTTTGATGACAGAAATGAGAACCAAAGGAAGCTTGGCTTCTTTTTTAAGTTCATCATTGACATTTTATGCCTTTTGCTACCTTGACCCAGATGGGATCTCAGATGTTGCTCCAGATGGTACTTGGTATCGGTTTTGATTGTCATCCTTCTTGTACATTAGGCAGGGTGCTCTACCTACCTGCAGTCCCTTGTGTTTATCGTGTTTGTTGTTCTTTATGTTGTGATTGCAATTTCTGTCACTTGGATGGCGCCTACATGCAACTGCACCTGTTTTTGCTTGCACCTTTGCTGGTTGCTTTACTCCCACTCTTAGGTAAAATGCTTACATATTGCGTCTGGCATACCACCGGAGTGTCATGAAAGCTTTATGTACTGTTGCTGGTTACAATATTTTGGTAGGCTATATTTGCATTCAAGGCAAGCCATAAGTAATGTTATCCTGATTAGTGCAGCTTTAATTTGCAGATTTCACAGGCCTCTGCTTTGGCCACAATACCACCTTCTTGATCTGCTTGTTCTCCATTTTGCCCTAACAGTGGTTATGCCGTTTGAGTATTGGACCAGGCCTACCTTAGAATCCTCATTCTTCTGTATGGAAATAAGAAACATCATCTAAAGAAGTATATTGGGTCTGGCTGAGCTAGAGTTAATTTTCCCCATAGCAGCCCTTCTAGTGTCCACACTGGGCATCAAAAAGGACTGTAAAAGGTTGACTCTGGCTGGACGCCAGGTGCTCACAAAACGAATCTATCACTCCCCTCCTCAGCTGGACAGGAGGAGAAAAATACGATGGAAGGCTTGTGGGTCGATACAAGGACAGGGAAAGATCACTCACCAATTACTGTCACAGGCAAAACAGGCTCAACTTGGGGAAATTAATTTAATACCAATCAAAATAGAGTAGGGTAATGAGTAATAAAACCAAATCTTAAAACACCTTCCTCCCCCCGCCGCCTTCTTCCTGAGGGAAGGGAACAACTTCCCTTTCTCTACCTCCTCCCCCTGAGAAGGGCAAGGGGACAGGGAATGGGAGTTGCGGTCAGGTCATCACACTTTGCTGCTCCTTCCTCCTCATACTATTTCTGTGCTCCAGCATGGGGTCCCTCCCACAGGAGACAGTTCTCCACGAACTTCTCCAATGTGAGTCCCTTCCTGTGGACTGCAGCTCTTCGCAAACTGCTCCAGCGTGGGTCACTTCCATGGGGTGCAGTCCTTCAGGAGCAGACTGCTCCAGCGTTTGTCCCCCATGGGGTACCAAGTGCTGCCAGCAAACCTGCTCCAGCCTGGGCTTCCCACGGGGTCACAGCCCCCTTTGGGCATCCACCTGCTCCGGTGTGGGGTCCTCCATGGGCTGCAGGTGGATGGATACCTGCTGCACTGTTAGCCTCCCTGGGCTGCAGGGGGACAGCCTGCCTCACCAGGGTCTTCTCCAGGGGCTGCAGGGGAATCTCTGCTTCGGTGCCTGGAGCATCTCTGCCCCCTCCTTCTTCACCGACCTTGGTGTCTGCAGGGCTGTTTCTCTCACATATTCTCACTCCTCTCTCCAGCTGCATGTTGTTGTGCAAGGATTTTTTTTTCTGCCTTCTTAAATATGTTATCCCAGAGGCACTGTGACCATCACTGATGGGTTCAGCCTTGGCCAGTGGTGGGTCTGTCTTGGAGCCGGCTGGCATTGGCTCTATCAGACATAGGGAAAGCTTCGAGCAGCTGTTCACAGAAGCCACCCCTGTAGCTTCCCTGCTACCAAACCCTTGCCACGCAAACCCAATACATTAAGAAACACATTTTATACAGCTGAAGACTTTTCTCCTTTGCTGAAACACAGGATAGTTTGGGTATAAAAAACAACCTGGCATAGAATATTTTCTGATAAAGCTGGTCAAAACATTAGCTTGGTCAAGACCTCTCATCAAGTTTAAGTCAGTCCATCATTTATTACAAATTTTAAGCACAGCATAGATGTAAAAGTTCTTTCACTTTAACCTTTCTTGAAGTCTCTAAATGAAAGTCCAGTAATTCCAAAGTAAAACAGTATGTTTACTTGGTTTAAAAACCAGCCTAAGCTGCCCTGTGTGTAAGCGAATTTACACTAGAGATTTTATCAGTATAATTATTTAATCAGAAAATCACATACCATCCAATTATTATTCTACTAGTGAACGTTTTCTATATAGATCAGACTTAATTCAGTTTATTGGCAAGTAGAGCAAAGGAGTCAGCTCTCCCTGTTGCTATAGATTCATGGACTGCAGCCAGAAGAGGCCATTCAATCATCCAGCATGTTTTTTTTGTGTAATGTAAGACTTTAAATTAATTCCGTCTTGAGTTAGAGCAGCATGGGGGAACCAACCTGCATTTAAGAATTTAAGAACAGCAAATGCTGATCACTTGTTCAAAATGTGTCTCATGCTACTCTTAAAATTATCTTATGTATAATTTGAATATATCTAGCTGCAACTACAAGCGATCAGGTGTTATGTATATTTTCTGAAAGACTGAAGAAACTTCTCTTGCCAATCATCTGTCCTCTTTAATTATAAATCTTAGTTTCTAAAAACATAAGTTATAACTTAAGTTTTGGGAAGGATTCTTAGATTATTTCCATACCAGAAAAATCCTCCAGTCTTTTCTCTATTTCTGCTGTTCTTTTAAACTGTCCCCTTTAAGCCATGCCTGATGTGAACTCCAAAACTATCTGTTGCTGACTTGATATTACACCAGTTTAAGTACTGAGCTGAGAAAGTATGAAGATTTTCCAAACACATTATGTCACGATTTTTTTTATTTCTGTATCCACAGATTATATTATTCCTATGAGTTACAACATCACAGTGGAATTTTATTTTCAACTAATTATCCAATTTACTCCGAGTCTTTCTCCCCCACTGCTTTACATGATAGTGTCCAGCCTGCTGCAAATACAGCTTAATTTTTCATTCATAGATTTGTGACCATACACTTAGCTGTACTTAACATTTTTCATTAGGTTGACTCAAGATTATTAAAAGAAAATCAAACTTTATAATATCAGCAAATGGTCTTATTAATTTATTTCAGCCATTCTCTTACTAGCATACTCAATGAGGAGTAATGCCTTCCTACCAGATGTGGATAACAAACAGCAGCAAAATGCAAAAAATAAATCCAACAAGGTCCTGCTAGAATCTTATCTGGTACATGGTTTCTTTCGACTGTCAGTTAATTTTGAAACCTTCCACTTAGAAAGCTTTTCATCTATTTATCGTGTGTGACACTGATTTTGTATCTTTTTTGATTAGGGAAAAGGTGGTACAATATCAAGACAAAAGCTAGTGATGCAATGGGTGTATTTCATCAATCCTATCTTAATTATCAATGAAACTAGTAGTGTTGTTGAAAAAGATATCGAGTTAATTTGATGAGATTTATTTTCCATAAGCCCATTTTGATTGGCATTAATTATATTTACCACCTTTACTTCTTTATTAATCAAGGGTTCTATCAGACTTTTTCCATTACCTTGCCTGAGATCAATGTCAGACTGACAGGCCTAACATCACCCAGGTCATTTGACTCACCCTTCTTGAATATTATCACAACATCATCTTTCTTTCAGTCTCTGGAGAACTGATCCAGTGTTCCAAGACTTACAGAAAATCAATCTTAATTGTGCAGAATGCTCATTGGTCAGATATTTTGTAACAATTTATGTAGACCCTTTGATTAAAAAATGCCAAACTTTAGCACAAGCTGGGCAACATTAATCCAATTTTCAAGGAGGAAAGAATTTCCTTGTTTTCAAATAAAATCATCTGATATTTTCATAACTATAGAACAAAAATATGTAAATGTGATCATTAATGGATAAAATTTACTATTAGAATTTCTCTTGTTCCTGACACACACAAAAACTGCTTTGTAACCTTAGCTTGGCTACATTTTTCCATGTGTACTTCTAGTTTTCTCATTAGTTTTCTGAAATTCCTGATTTCTGGTTTGTATTCTTCCATTTGTAATATACAGATGTCTTAATTAATTGCTTAGCTGCCTTCATTTCCTCTTTAAGTCAAATTAGAGGATTTTATTTTTTTTTAAACGCAGCAGAGCATTTCTTGATTTGGGATTATGAATTTTTGTCATGTGCCAAAATATTTTCAACAATTGCCTTATTATTTATGTATTCCTGTAAAAAAATTTCTTGCCTACTACATTCTGTTCATTGCCTTCAGCTCTTCAGGTCTTTTAAAAGCACAAATATAGAAATATTGTTAGCTTGCACATACTTAGTTCCTGCTTAATAATAAAATAATAATTTGCACAGTAACCACTAAATTTTAGATATTATCATTTTGTACTTTTTCATCAGTTTCACTGCCTTCTGTTTATTAACATGAACCAGCAATATTCCCGTGCAGCAATGGTGGCTAATAGTACATGCTGGGATCCAGTATTAACAGGAGTGTTGCCAGCAGCTCAAGGGAGGCGATCCTTCCCCTTTATTCAGCACTGGGGAGGTCACACCTGGAATAATGTGTCTAGTTTGGGGCTCCACAGTGTGAGAGAGATGTGGACATACTGGAGAGAGTCCAGTGAAGTGCCACAAAGATGGTTAAAGGACTGGAGCATCTCTCTTGTGCGGAAAGGCTAGGAGAGCTGGGACTGTTTAGGCTTGTGCTGGTTTTGGCTGGGAAAGAGTTCATTTTTTTTAGAGTACCTAGTGTGGGGCTACGGTTTCGATTTGTGCTGGAAACAATGTTGGTAATACAGAGATATTTTAGTTATTGCTAAGTAGGGCTTACATTAGTCAAGGACTTTTCTGTTTCCACTGCTCTGCCAGGTGCACAAGAAGCTGGGAGGGGACACAGCTAGGACAGCTGACCCCAACTCACCAAAGGGATATCCCTCACCATATGACATCATGCTCAGCATATAAGGCTGGGGAAAGAAGAAGAAAGGGAGGGATGTTTGGCGTGATGGCATTTGTCTTCCCAAGCAACCGTTAGCATGATGGAGCCCTGCTTTCCTAGATAGGGTGGAACACCTGCTTGCTGATGGGAAGCAGTGAATGAATTCCTTGTTTTGCTTTGTTTGTGTGCACGGCTTTTGCTTTCCCTATTAAACTGTCTGTATCTCAACCGATGAGTTTTCTCCCTTTTAGTCTTCTGATTGTCTCCCCCGTCCCACTGGGGAGAGAGCAAATGAGTGGCTGTGTTGCGCTTAGCTGCTGGCTGGGGTTAAACCATAGCAAGCCTGAAGAAGAGGAGGTGTGGAGGGGATCTCATCAATGTATATAAATACTTGAAGGGAAAGTGCTAACAGGACAGTGCCAGGCCCATTTCAGTGGTACCTAGTGTCAGTACCAGAGGTAACAGGCACAAACTGAAACACATGAGGTTCCCTCTAGACGTCAGGAAACACTTTTTTACTGAGGGCATATTGGAACACTGACACCAGGATGCCCAGAGATGTTGTGGAGTCTCCGTCTTTGAGATACTGAAAAAACATCTGGACATGGTCCTGGGCAACCAGCTCTAGGTGTCTCTGCTTGAGCATGGGTGTTGGCCACGATCACCTCTGTAGGTTCCTTCCACCCTCAACCATTCCGTGATTCTATAATCATATGAAGATAAGATCTAATATATTTTTTACTGTGTCAAATCTAATAATTTTTGATTAAGGAAGTTGTAATTTCCAGTTTTTCCAGTATCAATGGATATTTCAGTTTGATCTTTGAGCTATCCCTAGTATTCAAAAGCTGCACTGAATTCCCTTTTCACAAGATGAGGTTTTCCCACAAGTGCTGTAAATTAGCAGTTACCGAGTCAGTCACCTTTTTCACCTGCGCAATTTGATGATCTATGTTAGTTAATCATCAGTTTACAAATTAACTGACTAAATTAATTTAAGACTGTTACTTCTGAGTTTTAACAAGGCACTTTTTAAAACTGCTCTCCTTCTCTTTCTGCCTACCCACTTCTTCCCCCTTTAGTAATATGAAGTAAGCTTAAGGATGAACTTTAACCTTCATGATTATAACTTTACATGCCAAGTTGATAAAGTCTGGTTTCTATCTTTAAAGCCAAGAAAAATATTTATATCCATATATGTAATATGGTTTATAGACTATATAATATATATATAAAAATAAAATATATATTGGGGTGGGATTCGGTTCCTGAGATGGTATATTTAGGTCCATACATTTGACTTTCTACTTCTGTGCTAAATATGTAGCTGTGTACCACCCAGAATGGCCCAACAGGCTGTTGTCAATGCTCTCTAAGAGTCTTCAGACTATCCAAGACATCCACACAGGTCTGGCAGGGTATTTACAGGAGACCCATGATCTCTCGGCATTTCCTAAATGGCATGATCCATGTAGGTGGGGGCAACTCAGTCAAGCCCCTAGAAAACACAATCAGAGAGTGTAGAAATATTTCAGCTACCATAAACAACTGAGGCTATTTCAATTGCCTGAAGACAGGTGCCCAGCGACATCTGAGATTCTCTAAGCTATCTTTTCCTCAGAATTTGTTTGGAAGTCTGTGTTCTTAACTGTAGAGCGATGAAAACTGGATTGGTGCTCTTAATCATCCAACCAAAAACAGGAGAGGTTCTGTTTTTTCTGCTCTGTTTTTCTTCCATTTAAAAACATTTTTAAGCACTTTTCAAACAGAAAGAACACTAGTTTTTCTTATTTTAAATTTGTATTGGCATACATTTATAAACAAATATTTCTGTGGAGCCAATTATAACAATTTCTATGCAAATTTCAACTCCTTGAATGAAAGGTTCTCAATAACATGTATGACTGATATTCTATCCTTTGAAGTCAAGGTCTTCTTTTCCATTGTTGCAATCAGCAAAATTTCCCAGTACCCACAAAAACAAAACAAAACAAAACAAAACAAAAAACAGTGGAATAAAATTGTGCATCTCGACTGCAGGTATTTTGCTTAATTGATGTATACTTGCAAAAGTTATTTATGTACTTGCATTTTCAAATAAAAGTTCACAAGTAATGTAGCAGAGTCTTAGAATCAGCAGTTCAAGATTAATTTCTAATTTCAGCTTCCTGGAGAGGTTACTTTTTTAGATAATGAAAACTGTTGTCTTATTATATGTCAATAGGATTTTTTTAATATTATAATTTTGGCATTTCAAATTCAGAATTTTCTTCATATCTCTATGTTTGCATTTTAATTGGATGAGACCATCCAGCAGATTAGCACAAAAATGCCAACTTGTACTTCTACCTTTATTATTTAAAAACTCTGAGGAACCATATGACTTCGGCATTACTGTGGTGCTGTTGTTTCCCTACAAAACCAAGACAGATAGAATGCATTTATAGCTATTTGGAGTGTTTGACAAATACTAAAGGAAAATTGCTATATAAGCAATGTATAAATACAGTCAAGCAATTTATTTCTCATTTTCTAAGAAGCAATTTGATAAGAAAATGTTTGCAGAATTAAGTGAATGACTGCATTATACATGTTAGTAAACAGATCAAATTATTTCCTTCTTTCTCCTTGTGATAAGCAACTTTGCACTTCCCTAGGTGTGACTTTATTGGTGTATGAATAATTCAGCTTTCTGAACTAACTTATCTCAAGGACTGTTATTCAATATTTTTTTTTCTTTCCCTTTCCTGCTATGCCCTTTGTCATTTCCTCCTTATGAAGTAAATTGTTGAAATATAGACAAAAGGGAGATAAAGATTCCTCAAGGCACAGTGAGTGAAACAAAGGAATATTCATTTTGCAGAGTTATTCTTGATTTATTCCTGACAGGTGTAATTGAATTAGATTTCTAGGGGAAATAACAAATGATGATTACAGATGACAAGCACCTTTTGACAACTTTCTGTAGCTCCAACATGCCGTATGAGTAATTCAGTAATATATGAATGGACATAATATTACCGAACTCATTAGTTAGGGTCAACGTCCATGCTTGTCAAATAGTTGAAATTCTGACTGAAGTAATAATAGTTAATATTAGCAATGGTTACATCATCATTCATGAAAATTCAGTGATGGAGTATCACAGAAAGAGCTGGAATCCAGTACACCTGCACAAATATTTTGACTAGATCTACTTATTTGCTGTGACATGAAAATTCAGGTCAACATGGATGTATGCAGAAAAAAAAAGGTGGGTATCATTCATTTCTACCTAAAAGATAATGCTTAGATTTTCACACCATTTATCTTTATTGGTATGAGAAAGAACCAAGCAGCTATTTTCCAACATTTTAACAATACGTGCAATAAATAAAGTCAGTAAGTCTCACAGAGTTATCATACATAGTGAGGCCATTATATCATAGCATTAATAATTTAAGCAGAAATTAGAGTTCCACTGGTCATTTGCCTCAGATTGTGACTTTTAAAATGAGTGCTTCAAGACAGCTAAGATGCTTTTGGACATCTAAAGAATTTGACTGCTTTTCAGACATGCTTCAGATAACAGCTTTATGAAGTAATTTTCATTTCAGTATTAGTTTAACACTTTAATTTGCACTGGAGTCAACATGTTAGTTCAGTCACTGAATTTTCAGCTATACTTCTGAGGAATAAGTTACCTTTTCTGATGGCCATAACAAAACAGTGCCCTGCTTGTTTTTAAAGCTCATTTGAAAGCCCTTTTTCTTAGTCTTGTCTGTTTTTCTTTTGTAGTATTCTGGAACCAAAATTACTTTATATTAAAAAAAATGTTCCAAATTCCTTAAATTCCAGAACTCCATAGGCCTATGTTATATCTGATGGTGACTAATTATATACACTAATTTGGCATATATTACATCATAATAAAAGTAAAATAAAAACATTCTGTGGCACAGACTCTCTGAGGTCTTTGAAAATGATCACATATACATTTTACAATTCTTTCTGCATACTTCAACTGCTTAAAAGTTGACCTTACAGAAAGCCTTTGGGGTAAAATATGTGAATGTTAATAATCCCCTAAATACTTATTTACATTATAAACTCTTAAAGCTTCAAAGGACCTGTCACAGGCTCCTCTCCCAAACGTTTCAGTCCCATGTCCATTCATCATTGGCTTTTGTCATGCAAATTCTTAGACGGAGAGAAAATTCCAGGCTGAATGAGAGACACTGGCACTTGGAACAAGTGGGCTTTTTCCAGCAAGTAACGTTCTTTAATTTCAGCCTTTTAAAAAATAATAGTAACATTTCAGTCACAGTCTCACAACCTCTAGTTATAAAAAGCCATGAACTACATGCGAGTTCTGTGAAGTTAATATTATCAGTATCGGTATGACACAGCCTTGCCAGGAATTCCCGTTAGGAGGGAATCTCAGAAGTGCTTTGCACAGACTGGTAAACACAGTCTCTGCAATGAAAAGTTTACAGTCCAATTTAAATCACAAAACTACAAGTGAGTATAACAGATTGTAGGAGAGAAGTGGTGACAAAAAATGATTAGAGTTGCTGAAAACTATTTGTCAGAATACTTTTCATTTGAAAGTGTTTCAATCACAGTTAGTGTATGTGAGATTATGCCAACTGAGATTAAAATTGAGATGCCACTATATTCTAAATTAATTTTTTTAAAAATAGTTCAAGTAGTTATTTATTCTACACTTTACTACTTTATTTTGAATTTTTAAAAATATTTTTGCATTCTTTATTGTATTTATTTTATTAGTTCTATATTTTATGATTTTAGTAATAGCAATATACAGTACTTATTACTCCTGTGAAATGACACAATGAATAGCTTACATGTGTTACTTGGCTTTTATGTTATCTTTCATATCTTCAAGTCTTACCTAATTGAAATATCTATTTTTCTAAATTAAATATCTGCTGTTCATAGAATGTCAGATCACTTTGTCAGAACACAAACAAGAGTTGTCCTACTCTAGAAAATAAGATAAGCTCTCCAGGTACTGACTGGAGGCATGGTTGTTTCAAATAGCATATACATCAGTCTTGAAACATTTTTCAGGATATTAAAAATGATGCCAGGTTTGCAGCCGCTTTACTGAGCCTACATTATTAAGAATTTGGACACAAACATGAAAGGGTCAAAGTTGCAGCAGAAGCACGCACAAATTCTACTTATCTTCCTTTACCTCTGTACAGATCCTAGAAAATCCTTGTGGTTCAGGCATCAGTTTCCTCTCAGAAACCTTTCAATAAAAAATAAGAGAGAAAAAATTTTAAAGGAAGAGTGTTGCCATACGTTCTTTTCTGCATTTTCTGCAGATTGTCACACAGAAGTGCACTAGGGACATATTTTATTGTTTTAGTCCTGTACCTTAAAAGAGAAAAATACATTTAAAATCTCTTACAGATTTATCAGACAGTTGAAAATTAAGCAAAATTTCAAAATCTGCATTATCCTAACTGCATCATGCACTGCATAAGAACTTGTGATATTGCACAGAAATCTCACAGACAACAGCCATATATGCAGTAAGAAATAAAAAGGAGCAAATTTGGTTTTACACTCTCCTAATTCACAAAGGATTTCCAAATGAAGATATAACTCATGCAGCACATCTACTGAAAAAAACCCCACACTTTTAAAGGAAATGCTCAGTGTTTCAAATAGTGAAACAAACTCATCATAGAAAGATAGCTGTGATTTCAGCCTAAGTAAATTTAGTATGATGGGTTAAAAATAGAGATAAATAAATCAACCTACTCTGACTGCTTTTGATCTGCAAGTTCCTTGCAAATGCCTACTCACAAAACTCACAGCATGTGGATTCTAGGTGTGCTGCATGAGCACATAGATACGAATTGCATTCGCTATAGGCAATTCTCATAGCAGTAGATTAGCATAACTTTGCTAAAATACCAGATGGCGAGAAAGTAGTATGACAATTATATAAAATGATATTTTTAAAATGAAAATAAATATGCCTATCTAATGGAATACTATGATTTAGGACATGTTTGTTAAGGATGTCAGATTGATCCACTTTCAACTATTTTGAGAAAAAACATGTACAGCTTGTGACACCAGCAGTGCCATTGCAGTGACCACTTTTTATGATTTCTGTACCCTGTACCATTGGATAACATTTACCGTAGTTTAGAATTTGTTTTAACAACTTGTAGTCGATGATTGCTGAGACAGAATATATTTTTTTACTTTTTTTCAGATTTATAGTTATGTTACTTTTAGTTGAGCTAGAACACTTCATTGAAAATGAGTGAGGGATAAGCTGAAATATCATTCAGGAAATGAAAACTGCGAAGAAAAGTTCAAAGCAATAAAGAGGTCTAAGAGGGAGAGGCAGTATTAGAAGAGCAAACAACACTGAACTGCAAACAGTTTTGAATAAAGAGCTCTGCAGAGCAGCAGCGTGCATGTTGAAGCTCAATATCAAAGAAAAACTTGTGCCTCTGAGCACATCCAGTGTCTGACTTTGCCTGATTACTGAATGAGAAGAAAGAATTTGCAATTTTAAAATGTGCAAAGGTAACTGTACTGCGACATTTCAACATACTGACCATTGGTCTTTTTGTGAGATACAACATTAGCCTTGATTAATGAGGCTTGTTTTTAAGTATTCTGTTCTTAAGAAACATTTAGTGAAAGGAAATTATTCAGTTATTCTGTACCTCTATGTTCTCCATTCATTTTGTCAAATTTGAATGCCTCTTAATTTAGCCATGGCTCTCAAAACAACTGCCACAATCATTCTAAGTATACTTTCTTCTAGCACATGTGCATTCATCAGATTTCAGATATAGTCCATCCTACTGCCAGTTTTTTAGTTCTGAAAAATATTTTGAGGTCAATGAGCCATGTTCTGTGTTGATGAGGCATGTTTAATCTACCTATGTTTGATGGGTAGATTAAACCTTTTTGTTGTTTTATATCAGAATGTGAAATACTAGTTCTGAATATTTTAATATTTTTGTCTGTCCTGCAGCGTGTATTTCCCCAGTAAATCAAGTTGTAACATTTGTTTTTATTTTAAGTGTTAAAACTAAAGATGTGAAAACAGATCTCATGCAAATGATTCAAATATTATTCTCCATTCCAATCAGAGCTCCAGCTGTGCAGTTAGTTGGGCAGCAGACAGAACAATGACAATGATGGAAGGCACTACAATGAGTGGAATTGGAAAAAGATCTAAAATCATGAGAAGCCTTGCTCCAGTACCAGGAGTACAAGCTAGAGCAAGGGGGCTACTGCATTAGCTCTAAACTTCAGAACATGATGCTGGACTTGTCAGGTAGATCCTTTCCCAATTGCTTTGTGACTGTGTCACCTTTTTGCTAATGAAACCCAAAGAATGCTTATTTGAGGCTCATGGAGACCTGGATTGTCACACCAAGCTGACTCTTCATATAACTGTTTGCTATATTATCATTTAAGACATTAAACATTTTTTCAGCAAGACTTCTCAGTGTGAGCAATTGATTCAGCCATCACACTCAGGTAAAGGCATCACAAAGAGAAAATAAACTGAAAAATTCTAAAAAAGAAAAAATTATCTCACATGCTGAAGCCTGAAATATATTGAGAATCCTTGATAAAACAAGTTTTATACTGCAGTTGGTGACAAAATATCAGGATATGTCTTCAGAGAGTTAGCACATGTAAGAAGTCTTTGTCTTCATACCCTGTAATTTAAAAACTCTTGCCACAGGACCTGGACTTCAGGTAATGATACTTTAATTAAGTGTGGGCAAACAGACTGGAAAAAACATTAACTGATAGAGAAAAACTGTATACACCCTTGTCAGAAGTATGGCACAATGTCAGATTTGTACTTTTAAAGATTGACTATACGGAACAGTAACTGTTAAACAGTTCCACAATGTATTGATAACTTTGCCCACCCTGTTACACTGATTTTCAATCAATGTAATTATATAGCAATTATCAAACAGTGAATTTGGCTCTGTTTTTATAATTTTGTCTTCCTCCAAGTAATTTTTTGGTTGGACTGATAATAACTAAATAAATTCAATTTTCAGGTGAAGTTATTATAAAACAATAATTCATAACTGATAAATATTTCTACCAGTGTGTGCAAAGGCTTTAGCCAACAATTGGCTTTCAGAATTAATCG
Source organism: Phalacrocorax aristotelis (assembly GCF_949628215.1). Lineage (NCBI taxonomy): Eukaryota > Metazoa > Chordata > Aves > Suliformes > Phalacrocoracidae > Phalacrocorax > Phalacrocorax aristotelis. Next base: position 45,213,033 of record NC_134279.1, on the reverse strand, counting down.
GCCTGTTATCTAAGGTAAACACTTGAGTGTTAAAGCTTCCCAGTAAAACAGATCCAACTTTCAATACCCCTAGGTTCATGCAATTTCTATAAATGTGACAGTACCTAGGAGTCCCAAAAGTTCAGCGGTTCTGTTTCTTGGTTTGTCTCTTAGTTTCACCTTTGCTGCCTTTAGGAACACAGACACTTGAGTTCAACCACAAGTTGTCAAAGCTGGGCTGCCTGGTTTAGCCAAACTATCTGTAGCTGCTGAGTATGAACATGAATTTCCCTGTGAAGACAACTAGTCGTCTCTCTCCAGTACAAAGAATACTCTGTCTGAAAAGCCAGACTGGAAGACATCATGCATGGGGTATGGACCTCAGGTCTGACCCCTCAGGTTGGCCTGAGGCCCTCATATGGGTTTGAACTAATACGGCAATACAGATGCAGATAAACTTATAACTGTTTTTTATTCTTCAACTTCTGCTCTTTGCAGAGATAAAAAAATTGAAAACCATGTAAAATAGAACATATTGAGTAAAATTGCAACAAATGTTGTACATGAATAGTGATTGATGGCCAGGGATAGCTTTTTTTATTCCACATTGGTGCATCTGTCCTCTAGAGTAGTGTTGAAGATGTTGTGTTGTGGAACTTAGTTTCCTACCTCGAAAACCAATATAATCTGACTTTCAGGTAAAAATCTTCAGCAGTTTATTCCTACATAAGTGGCTGCTGAATGAGCTTGTACATTCTTTTTTTGATTCATTATTTATACAGGTTATTTCAAGGCACTAGTATTACTGGCTCAAGAGACTTTAATAATATACCATATTCACTTTCAAAATCAGGCTATGCTCTTACCAAGAAATCATTCTGCTGTTCTCTTTATAAAAGAAATTTATAGAATTCTGTGAGAACATCCCAAAACACCACAGTTAAATAGCAGAATGAGGAGTTAACATGTCAAACTTCTGGGGAAAAGAAAAGAGACTGGAATATGGCTTTCTTATCATGTTCCTATCACAAGCTAATACACAAATTAAAAGATGCAAAAAATAGTTACAAGAGTTTCAGAAATCGACTGCAAAGCAAATCTCTGCTGAAAAAAAGAAAAGCATTTTTACACAACAATATTTTGATCTAATTTTAGCAGACGTCCATTCAGCATGACTACACCTTGAAGACACAGAATACGTAAAGAAAACAAGTGAGTTCCTGATTTTCATGGGGAAAAAAATATACGTATTATAGAGCTCTCTAATTCAGAACAGAAACGCATAACAAGAATTAATGCCTAGATGCTGAAGTCAGAAAAATTCAAATTAGAAGTAAGGCACAATTTATTTTAATAGTGAGATTATTAACCTTGGTAACAAGCAACAAAGAAAGTGATAGATTCTCTGTCGTCTTGTGTCTTTTAGTGAAGATTATATTTCCTGGAAGACAAGTATTAAGCAATGATCCTTATTCAAATGAAGATTATCAAGCTCAGTGGAGGTTATCTGAAATGTAATGGCCTGTGATATACAATACAATAGTCTAGATGATGCAATGATGCCTTCTGGCACTGTGTATTTTGAATTAATAAACTTAAAACTTAAAAAAAATGTGCAGATCCATGGTGACGCTAATATCCTATAACCTATCCCTCCCTCCTGGGCTTCCTAGCATATGGTATCTATAATAACTGAGCTCCTTGCTCCAAATATAATATGAAAAATTCAGTTTTCCTCTGAAGTAAATTAAGAATAAGGGTAAAAATCTGATTCTTCTGACATTACTGGAAGTGCTGATATTAATTACAATAAAGTCAGAACTTCAGCCCAAATCTCTAGCTCTCATGATTGAAATAATATAAAATAATTAAAAAATTAAAGAAATATATTACATTATATTTCTTAAATGCAGTTTTGTTCAGTAAATTTATCGAATTAAATGGGCTAATAAAAAGCTTTGGCTGCCTCGACTTTACATGCATATGTATAGTATATACATGATTCTGCTAGTTACAATCCAAGATCCAGGAAGAAGAAACTGGTAATGGTTATTGCTGTTAGGGGAAGTGTAAAGCTGAAGAAAGAATAACCGATTTTTTGAAGGATCAGCTGGGTGATCTTATTTGTTCTTTCCATTGAAGAGGCTGACACAGAAAATATAGAAGAATTCTGATGACCAAACTAAGAGATCCTGTCAATACAGAAAAGAATGCAGAAAGAAATGGATGACACATAGGACTGTAGAATGAAGAACCAGATAATTAACAATATTAAAAAGGAAAAAAAATAGAAAAAATAATCCTAAGGATTTGCCTGAAACCAGCGAGAGCAGAGAGATGATCTACTAGCACCTCAAGAAAAAGGGATCCAGTGTTATACAAGTAAAATAGATTAGTAACATGTAAGCTTACCAAGAGAAGTCAAGATGAAGACAGAAGGAAAGGCAGGGAGAGGAAGAGACTAGAAATACATCAGAGAGAAGAAACACAATTATTTAAATGAAATGCTGTGTCAGTGAATGGATATGAACGGATTCTGAATATATTTCCACAGTGGATTAGGGAGTTTGTTCATGAGTGAACACCATTTTGCTGTGTTCAACTTGTAAGCCTTTTCTTTTTTTTTAAAAAAGTAGGCAACTTCAGGTGTTCTTAATAAAAGTGGATGATTCTGTGGACTGCATTCATGATGTTTTTTAGATTCAGTAGTATAAAATATGTATGAACCATTGAGAAAGCTTTGGCCAGGATCCTTTTCAACTGACACTTAACCTCACCCAATATTGTTTGAAGGCAAAGTCAGGCTAGGTGAAAATGAAACTTAACTTTACCTGCCCTTGAAACCAGTTAGTATCATTAATTTGCAGCTTCCTGCATTCTGCTGATCATCTGATATGCATGTCCTAAAAATTCTTCATTGGATTACATTTAAATCACTCCTAAATTAGATCTATTAACATTAAATTTTTATAGAAACATATATTGTGGAGTTGTGAAGTTTTAACAAAGCTGGCTCCTCAGTGTTTTGTAGATTCAGCTTTGTTGGCAACCTTCTTCTTTTCATACTTTTTCATTTTCACCAAAGGTAATTAACCTCTCTGTGTGGTGACAGTTTTGAAAAAAATGTGAAGTTATTAATGACCATCATGATTCTATTAGAAATGCAGAAGATCAAAATCAGTCAGAAATTTCAATCAGAACAGAAAAGGTAAGATGCTAAGCTTGACTTTCTTAACATTTCCTCAAAAGAAATACATAAAGAACAGTAGCATAACCATCATAGAAATTCCACGAGAACATTACTATGTTCCTAGGGCATACTGCAATACAACACCATGCAAATAAATACTTACAACCTGGTTAAGTTTACAGGGAAATAGGTCTTTATTGCTGCCAGTTTCATTTAGCTAAAATCTTTAACATATCCTGCAAGAACATAGAGTTTCTACTCATATCCTATTTGCCATACTGCTACCCTCTCGATTAATTAATTCACTACTGTCAGTTAACAGTGCACTTGAAGCTTACAGCATGGTCAACCTAGAAAGCCACGCTCTTTTGTTTAGTATGTAGTATAATCTAAGCATGAGAAAATTAAGAAGCATTCAAACTGTATATTCTTTAATTCCGTACTCCCCAAAATGGAGCAATCAGTATGTTTCTCATTTGTGAGTAACAAAATAAAAATCAGCAGAAATATGTATAAAAAATATTTTAAATATTGCTAATTGTATTACTTCTCAGAAAAACCTTCTGGCTAATCAGGGAAAATAGGCAGGAGGACAAACAGAAACAGTTACAATTTTATAAAAAACATTTTTTGATAGGCAAGCAGGCAAAGAGAATAACAAGTATAATTCAGGAGTTTCAAAAAGGAAAGAAAGGGGTTCTAGGTATCTCAGACTAACTGTTCTGTAAACAGTACTGCATTTGGTAGACCAAAGCAGTTTTCAACTTATTATCATTAAATCTCTTCAAGTTTACAGATCATTAGGCACTGGATTTGTACAATAATCAGCGTTCATTGCTATATTTTATAACCAACATTTTTTAATCTAACAGTTCTCTTAAAAACTGGTTTGATCTGTCCAGAGAAGTGTATCAATGATGAGAAGTAAATTAACTGGTATCTAAAAAGTTATGAGAAGCATAAAACCTTCACTTTTTGCATGAAAATTGTTAATTAGAAAAATATTCAACATTTGGAGGAAGCACCTGAAAGCAAAACTTTCCTTTAAGAAAATTCAAATAGTATATAAAATATCAAGAATTTTGAAGTGAAGTTACAACATCCTTCTTAAAGTTCAATTAGGATTGTGATGACTACAATTTTGTTTTTAAAATATATAAATAAAAGTCTCCAGTGAGCTATTTATTCCTATGTCTATGGCATTCACATTCATGCATACAAAATGAAATTATTCCTGTAGCTCTTTTTGGAAGGGTGTTCCATTTTCTGTCTTGATGCTACAAAATAGTACACAACAGTAAACATCTGGGTACATCAGCACTGAACAGGGTTACATGGCGACCAGACCTCTGAATTCTGAGTCCTCAAATGTGCCAGAAGGACGCTATCTCAGGTCCACCACAGAGCTTTAATTCTTTTGCACAGCATTGTGCTACTGCAGAGCCTGGCAGGTAACAGAAAAGTGGGGGATCTCCGGGAGTTCTCAGCTCTCTGATAGTACAGGTGTTGTCCAAACGTACCCTACCTCATTGCTCAATCTGTTCCATCAAGAAGCATAAACGTGAATAAATCTGCTAAGCTGCAGCTTGACAAGAGAGCAAAATCGTGTCCGAAGGTTTGCTCATATATTCCAACTATACCTAATAAAAGCTATTACTTCTTGAAAATTTTGCTTCCCTTAGGCTACCACAGTTAGGGTTTTACTACTGCTTTTAGAAGTGGTTGCCTAGTTGCCTCATAGATGTACCTAGGTACCTTTAATCAAGGTAGCTTTTACTGGTGTTCATATTAGTGAAAGAACAGCATGGACTTCTTACGCTCAGAGGATTTCAAGCTGCTTTGCATGAAACGTGCCTCAGAGTGACTGCTGGGATTTCAGATCCTGAGCTAAGCACAAAGGTAGGTGTATTGACATGTACTGAACACTGACCACAGCATAGACAAGGCTCCAGGGCAGCTGTACAGGCATGCCAAGGTATAGGCCACGTACTGCTTGTCTTTCTCTGGTTCTATCTCTTTTCAAGTACTGGAACTGACATTTATCATACTTTAAGATAAACAATGAGAAACCTTTCCCTTCTTCTAACCTTCTCTAACCTTTTCCACGTCGTACCTCCATGAATGGCTGTGAGTAACCATTCCCACCTTCAAAGTTTTTGTCATGGCATTTTTTAAACTGGAACATGTTTGCCAAGAAATAGTCTATCTTCTACTACATTTATTATTACCATTCATTATTTTTTGTTATTGTTATTGTTGTTATCATAATCATAGTCATCATCAACAGTTAGAGGAAAATGTATCATGCTGGACTCAACTCAAGAGAGGCAAAGCTGCTGCAGCTCCATGCCCCCGCGTCCAACCAGTAGGGAGGCCACGTTCCCAGCAGGCACGTACACACAGAGTACCCATACACGCACCCAGCCACATAGATCACAGACAGACACAGGGCACTCACATGAATACAAACAGCACCAACATCCCCCTCTGGCTGTGGATGACGGACGTTCACTAGTGACAGTATATATATAAACACACATGTATATAAATTTATATAGTGAAAGGACCTTTTTTTATTTTCCCCTTCATCGTACGATCTGCTGTGTTTTCTTTCTTTCTTCCTTTCTTTCAGTCCAGGTTCAAAAATGTTTAAATAAATGCTAATCACAGTTTTGATCACTAATTACCTATCAAAAAATTTAGTATCATGATCATCAGGATGTGCAAAGAAGGGTTTTATGGCCAGCAAGAGATACAGAAAGTCAGAATATGAGACTCTGCAAAGCAGCAAAAAAAGATGAGAGAGTGACAGATTAAATATATAAATTAACTACTCTAAATAAAGGAGGCAATGTTGATGCAATAAAACTATCTTTTCAATATGCACTTGCATTTGATTAGGGACATCAATAAAAAGAAAATTTTGCAAAAGGCCAACAGATGCCTTGAGGCAAATAAAAATCCCAAATGTCATCTTCACAGATGAGACAACTGTTCTAATATTATATACTTCCTATGGACAGACACAGGTCCTTGAAGTTGTGACCAACACAGTCTACGTAAAGTCATGTGCCAGGGGATTTTGGAAAGAGGGAAAGGTTGTATTAATATGTTGGAATATGGCCTGGCTTGCTCTGTGGTTTGCATTATGCTTGTAACTTCTTGCAGCCCAACAAAGGTAGTTCATGTATAGAAGACTTTTTATACATATTTCAGACATGATGATATGATAGTATAGGATATGTGGGCAAATATTGATTTATAAAGGTTAAAATAGCAAATTCTAATAAAGTAGTCTTTCCTTGTAGCTTTGAAGTCAATGACCCAAAGTTTACTGGGACTGTAATATTCAGTGAAGCTGAAAGAATTGTTCAGGAAATGTAACACTTGAACAGGGAGTGTTAGTGCAGAAAATCCTACTCTTTCTCCTAAAAAATATGTAGTACCTTTAGCCCAAGAAAGCATCTACATTATACTGTTTGACATTAAATTCTTGGGCCAGATCCCTACCTGTTGTAATCTAATAGAATTCCAATTTAAACTGAGACAAAGCAGTTTGTTATTCTGCTCTACAAGTCATTAGCAGTAAACATTATGTAAATGAAAAAGAATAGGAAATAACATAAACCACAGGCCCAAGCAAAAGCCTACAAAATACTTAGAGTCTGTGTATAAATCTGAATAAATAAATTAGCAAATCATGGACTAAAATTGCTCACTTGCATTTCTAGAATAAAGTATTTCCCTGGGTAGAACTGAATGAATAATCAATAAACTTTAAAAAGGAATGCTGGTCAAAAGGCTACGAACAGCACATTTCCTGATAAACCACACATGTTTTTTGCATCCATCTTTTTGCCTTCTGAATATTTAAGAATTTTTGCTGATTGTCTTTGCAGAGCCAGGTAGGACGTGGCCTGAATCTCCCCAATTTGCATATGATATTTTCTTAGATTTAGGGACTCCCTTCCACAAAATAAAGATTTTTATAATTTCTTTTTTTTCCTCTTTTCATTTACTGGTGAAAGAAAACATACATTATTAACATATTAAGACAGTATATGCATTAGAGCCACATGTTCAAATTTCACCTGCATTTCTTCTGTAAGCAAAGGCATAGCAGAAGTGCTGCAAAGGTATTTGCCATCCATTGAAGCAGAAATTCTGGAGTCCCATAAGCAGCCAGCTGTATGGTAGGGGGTGGAGAAGGTGATAAAGGCCTGTCACTCATCTGTAGTGTTTGCCTTCCCATGGTGATTTCCCAAAGAGCAAAGCACAGCAATTGCAGGGCTAATAGCGCCTATGGAGAGTAAAGAACAACAGATGAAGTATTACAATATTTAGGAATACAAATGTATTTACATCTTTTCAGCAGAGGTGCTACAAAGCCATTGAATAAATATAAGATAACGCCTAGAAAGGCTGTGATCTGGAAATACTCAAGAATAACTGAATCTGTAAATCAAATGCCAAATAAAAATACCAGCCACAATCCTAGGTGCTAAGATACAAGATACAAACTTAGTTCCTAAGATACAGTGTACACACCTTTGAAAATTTTCTACTGAGATGCATCTGTGCCATAGCTAGGAAAGGGTTGTCGTAGATCTAGGGCTTTTGTGAGGCAGAAGCTGTCTTTTTTCTAGTAAGATGGAATAATAAAGTATTAATGCAATATATTTCCTACCTGAGGAAGTTTAAAAAGCCTAGTGAAGGCTTAGCAACACCAACACTGACGTTATTTTCGAACTCCTAGTATGCTGTCTGATGTTCCCTCACAAAAATGACACAAAATTTTGAAGAAAAAGATCACTCATCTCCATCTCCCCCTTCCCAAATATAGCTCACAGGACAGGCTTTACTGAACAAAGGTTCACTGAAGATACATGACAGATCCAGTATATCACCATACCACACTGTTCTATCATATACATTTCAGATGTATATATTTAGAATCTTACCTCCTAGATAATTCTGGAAATGTGGACATTTCACATCTTTTTGCTACGTATTTCTACACTTTTATTTATTAGTTGTTTCAGTGCTACTGAAAAAAAGCTGGATTGACAGCCCCAGAGGAGGAAACCCTCCATAGAAAAGGGATAGGGTCAACAGATTTCTCTACACTAGCTCAGCAGAGTGTTTCAGTGTTAACTTAGAAAAGGAGGTCAATCCCTTTGCCTATTTAGTTTTTAGCCTTTCTGATCAAACTGCCAAGTTTGCCAATTAGTGCCAGTTGCACTCAATATGATCTATGATCTGCTTTCTAAAATAAGCAGGGCTGCTACACAAATCTGCTTCACGCAGGCAACCAAAACCAAATGTTCCATAGCATCTTAAAGTCACTTCTAACCTTGGCGTTATTTGAAGTGACAACCAAGAAGAAAAGCTTCAAAATGCACTCATATACAATATATATAGGTAACATTCACTGAGAATGTTCTGGTGAATTCTGGATTAAATCTGTTACTTTACCCATTTAATATACATTAAATATTTCTGGAATCTATAATAGAGTTAATAATAATGTGTAGTAAGTTATAATAAACAGGATCTGTATTTCACCCCATATGCACGGTACAGGAGATGAAAGACCATGTGGGTATGTACTATCAGAATTGAAAAATATTGGCATGAAGTGAAAGGCAAGGAACAATAAATAGGGACCTATCAGTCTGAGTCATAGCTTGCCTCTTGCAATTAGACTCTCTACATACATCCTAATCACACATTACACACAGCTTGCAAGTATCAAGAGATACAAAATGCCATGAGAACTGTAGCAACAAAGTGTAAAAATGATGCCTTTTTATGAGGAAGGAAGAGATTATGCCTTGAGATTTTTCGTCAAGTTAATTCCCTTGTAGAGCACCCAGAGCAAGTTTTGAATAGAAGAATGGTAAAACTGACTTTTATGACTTACATGGATTGTATAAAAAAATTAAAATACAATCCCCATTAAATTAAATTCAAACTTGGCTGTGGGGGTTTTTGGGGGGGAGTAAGGTAAGATGGGCACACACAGATTTTGGGCATGGTTGTCAGGTATGTTTCTTTAGGGATTGTCAAGGATGTGAAATGGTCATAAATTTATATTACATTTGCTCCCTGGCTGATGTAGTTCTAGGAAACCAGTCACTGTGCATATTCTGACTATTGTATTCATATTATACTGCCTTTCCAAAAATGGAAGAGAAGAAAAAGGTAGAACATCTTTGATGTACACATAATGAAAGGTATCAGAGAAGAAGAAACAGTTTTTAAGCATACTGAGATCCAGCAGTAAATTTTAGTACTGTGTGTGAAAGCTTCAGTTATAATTTTAAGATAGGTTATATAGGCTAATATTTCCCATATGCCAATTTCATTCCAACCATAATGATTCTAATATGTCAAAACCAATGCAAAATCCCAAAAGAGAAGAGTCAGACACTTCTCATTACTGATACAAGACTATTTTAACTGTGGTAAAACTGTCCATGAAAGACAGAGTTGTCATATATTCTTCAGTAACATACAGAAGCTTGAGCAAGTCTTAAGAATACATCTGAAACTGCAGAATGAATTCTTTGTTAAGTGACCTAGGTAACCAGAATTAAGTAGGAAAAAAAAATGTACTTATTTGACTCTATTGGACGCACATGCCACAAACTGAGTAAAAACTCTCGATACTTGATTTACAGTCCTGACCATCAAAAGAGCTCTAAAAATTAAAAAAGTACTTCAGCCTTTCATACTCCACCTATAAGGTACATATGGTAGGTATTATGGTGGTGTTATAGCATAACAGTATCTATCATTGTACAGAGGTACCTAGACCACCCATATAAGAACTTCAGGTAGCAAAATACGTTACCAAAAGTTTTTGTGTACCTTTTTTCATCTCAGAAATAATTCCTTTTCTCATATGAGGTCTTTATGATTCTTTTGCCCTCTGTGGACTGTATTACATTTTGTCTTTCACTGTGAAGCAAGGAATATCACTGATACGGTTCAGAGTGAAAAAGGAACATAAATACAACTCTGCAGATGTTGACAGCTTGTTAAAAACTTCGAGAAAGGTTCAACAGTTTTTTATTGTGAAGAATTTTGAATGATTGTTGAAGGTTTGCACAAAGCATGAGGACCTTACCCAAAAGATCCTGCTAAACTGGTTTTCCAGGAGTGAAAAGAATCTGTACAAGGAAAATTCTATGAAAATGGAAGTTTTGTAAACAATTCCATTATTTTTCCATTTTTTCACTGTGGGTAACTCAGATGTAGGTCTATGTTTGACTTTGCCTTGAATTTCAGTACCATCTTAAGTGACTTCTCATGTATTTGTTTAAACCAATGAATAATCCCAAACTGACAGTATACAAAACTTTTATGTGTATTTTCTGGTATAGTAAGCACCTATGTCCATGAAATCTTGGTCATAAAAAGGATTCAGCTTAGATAAAATCCCCTTTTAAATTCTGACCACATATTTTCTTTTAGCAGAGCAACAGCTCCAACCTATTTCAATGACTTATAAGATCCTCAGAAGAATGTGTTTCTAGGTAAATATTACAGTTTTTTAAGAAAGTATATGTTACGCATGCAATCATTCATTCTCAAATGAGAAAAGTTTGCAAGAAGGTCATGAAATGACTGCTCTGATGGTTACAATCACACCACAAAACCTGGCATTATGAGTATTCTATTACATAGCTGCTATGAACAGTTGAAACCCCTATGGGTAGTGTGCTATAATCACTCTGACTTCTGTCCCCAGCAACTTCTTATTGACTGGGATATTAAGAGAAATAAGTTTGTGTCACTGCAGGATATTATTATCAAGTGTCTTATTGTGGAAGTTAGCCACACAGGAATACAGCTGAAGGAAACAGGAAAGACTTCTAAAAGAAAATTAATGCATGTAATAATGCAAAACAATGAAAGAAACAACATTTTCAATTACGGAAATAAGTGCTAATTCTTTGAAAGCTTGTCTATACACACATTTCTTCTACAGTTGCATTAACACTGAGAGAGTATGAGCATATGAGCATGAGAATATGAATTTTTTGTTTTTATTGGAATTGCCTAAGTGTGTGCAATTTTGTCCTTCCTCTTTTTCCTTGAGACATTGGTTTTATTGTAGAGTAAATGCCACAAGTAATTCAGATCCTCTTAAATACCTCCAATAAAGCCTTCTACTATTTCTCCTTTTCATTTATATCACGTTGATATATAGTAGTTATTTTTTTCTTGACTGAAACCAGATCATTTTTCTAACCATGCAAGGAGTATTTCTTAATGTCCCCCATATTTAAAGTCTTCCCTTCATTCTGGAGGTAAAACATCAGCAATTGGTAGATCTTTTACCTCAGGGTCACTGTATGTTCAAATTTGTTGGTTCTTTATCCCTGGGTATGTGATGGAAACAGTTTTGTATCTAGGCTGTGAAGATGAATACAAGAAGCAAGCTTTTGAATGCATTTCATGATTCAGATGTCACCCACTATTTTTATTATTCCAGAGCAAACCATAGTGGACCTGAGTGTATGAGATACTGACTCTAAGAAAAATAGGCATATTTCTGTCCTCCCAGCCACATCTTTACCCTCTGAGTTTTAAGAGGCCCTGTCTTCACACTAAACAAAACTCAAATATGAAATATATTTCAAGGATCTTCTTATTATTGATATTGGTATTATAATCCTCCAATTATCTCACCAAATTACATCAATAAGGTCAGTTTTGGTAAAGTGGTGTACAGTTGCTATCTCTGGGAAAAATATAAACCAAAAATACCTTTAGCTGTTGTCCTTTTTGAACTCTTTTGATTAGATATCTGTTTTACAGCATAAGAGATATTTTTAGTCTTTTACAAAGTCCCTGAAACTTTTAGCTCTTTCATAAAATGGTTGAGTGGGCAGTGATTTCATTAAGGGAATGAAAAATTTAGTCCTTTCAGGTAATGACCGATTTCACCACATCACTAGCAGATGTGGATCTCACTATGTGCAACTTTCTCTGGCAATTTTTTAAAGGATAGCCAATTAAACAAGAATAAACCATTTGTCTGGAGTTGTGGCTGTCCTTGGCTCTATTCATTGTTCCTGTATTTGTTTTATATTCCACTGAGTTCTCAAGTCCTGAGTTCTCTGCAACATACTGGTAGTCTGTGACAAACTCTGCTCTCACATATAATTCAAAAGATAAAATAGTAAAAGGGGAAATTGGATAGAGTCACTCTTCTGTGCTTGGATTCTGCACGATTTACTGGTTCAACTGTTTTCTCAGCCATGCCTCAGTCAGAAGGGTATATTACATCTACCCTTGCTTCAGCAGCTGCTCCTTAATGTGTCACTAGCGTGCCATTCATAAACAGAAAATCTCATGAACCTCATAGTGCAGGATCTGGCTGCAATTCAGAGGAAAGGAAACATGCCTTTCCTAGTAACTCTAAGGAGGTACAAACATTTGACTCCCTAGGACTAATAAGAAACAAGATCAAGTCCTATGTCAGTGAAAACTGAAATAAAAATATGTAATTCTTGCAGGTGATCAGAGCTACAACCATTAATTTGAAATTAGAAACCTGAACATCTCATTTGGATAGGATATGTTTTCATAGAAACATGGTTTTCATAAATCATAGGTCTTAAAGGTAGATATGGCCATTTCAATCACCCAGACTAATTTCCTTTTAGCCAAAGTCATAAAATATCACCTTGTATTTTCTATTTTGAATGGAGTTTTTCTTTCCTTTGTGCTGTCTTGATTGCCTAACCATCTGAACCTCACAGAAAGCACCTTGTAAAGATGCTTTTATGGTATAGAATATCCCATTCACATATTTTTCTCATTAGTTAAGTCCTTACTAGAAGTTGATTTTATCCATAAAGCAACGTTTGCAATTACATTTTTAAAAAGTCACAAACACCATTGAATCAGTAATTATTTTTAGATTGTTCTCTCCATTTTTAAGCTCAGGCAGAGCAGAAACTCCTGTAGCAGACTGTATTTCCAGTAGCAGACTGGAACAGACTGCTACAGTCTGTAGCAGACTGTATTCAGACTCCAGCCAAGAACGGCAGGATTTTTTTCAAAATGTTTGTGCACATTACTTCAGAGAATGTTGCATCAAGTCATGTGAAAACAAATTTCTCTCTGGGGCCATCAGAACTACCTACTTGGTACCTGATCCAAAATTCATAGAAAACAATGGGACTTTTCCATCAGTCTCTGTGGGCTTGGGATCTTTCCCTTCCTATAAAAAAAATGAGAAGTTTGTACCCTGCATAAGAAGTAAGGCCAGATAAGTGAACCAAATGAGGCACATTCAGTTTTAACACTAAATATTAAATATCTCGGTTTAGGCAACGTATTTTCTACTTGGATAGCCAATTAGAGATTTATACACATTCAATACACATCCTTATCCTCAGCTTCCCTTGACAAAAAAACTCTCTTGAGAAACAAAAAGCAAAGGTATCTGTTCTGGAAGCATGTGTATAGTTTTTCAAAGAAGAATCACCAAATGAAGCTGATTGAAACAGTTGACATTGTGCCACTTAGGCAGCCTATGCCAAACTTAAAGACAAAAATCTACAAATGCAATATACCAATGGACCTATATTAAAAGGGAAAAACATCATTCTCTTTATTGAGGAATAGCCTATGAAGAACAAAGTACGCCAATGATTATGACTTATTTGGAGCATAGCAGTTGAGTCTCTGTTTTTTGGCTGAGATTTTCTTGTCAGTAATGTGAAAAATAGAAATTCTTGCATCTGGCTAAGTTAAGCAGGAGATAGTTGCTCTTCATCAGAATCCCATATGAATTAAGCATCTCTATTGAAATTTGTGCAGAATGAGTACACTCCTGAGAAACTGTTATTTTGGATTTTCAAAATATTCCACTTTATTTTTCTATGTTATAAAAAAGACTAACTGGCCAAAGAAAATACAGTTATTGAATCGCTATTCTGGGCTGACTTTCAAGAAAATTCATAGAGTTTGTGAAAGCAGAGTTTAGATTTAGCTAAATCCTTTTCATGATACTCTTTATTGATCATTCATTTGGTTTCCATTTTTCCCATTCTCTTCTTAAACCAAGGTACTCTTTATGAAGCTATACATCAAAATGCACTCCAGCAAGTTCAGACACAGGTTCTCTACTTGAACATTTGTTTCACATTTTGTCCCTGTGAAATTTCATGAAGATTGCTAGTTATTACCACTTGCTGATGGGAAAATTAACAATTTCAACATTATATATTATCTGTGAGACATTACAACAGTACAGTTTACAAAATGTTTCTCACACAAATGACTGTAATGTTATCTGCTTCACTGGTATATGTAGATTACTTCCCATTATTGCAAATGGATTATGCCTCTTTCTACAACTACAGAAAATGTGATCTACTTTTTTTGCAAAAAAGTATGCAATCTCATAATTAGATGATTTTTTTTTTTTGTTATATGTTGGGAAAGCTGTATTAATCAATGTAATTTTGACTACATACATTAGCTGAGCAATTTACTGAAGTATAACCTTATTGCAAAAACTACAATAGGTCGTCTGACAATAACTCTGGCATGGAAGGGTAGAGGTTACTTAGGTTCAGCTGCTCCCCCCATACAAAATGTAGGCATCAAAAAATCTGGACACAAAGTAATAATATTACCTCAGTGTCCTCAAAGCATATTTCGACTGACATGGGCTGAACTTACAGTGTGGCCAGAAATTTCCTTTTGCCAGCACCTGAGCTGACAGCACAGTGTAAAACATATTAATCTCATTCCCCAAGACAGGGTTTCTTTTGCTGTCAACTGTATTTCTGAAGCTACAAAACCCAACCACTGTTTCCTAATATTCGGCTACGTGGTGGCTGAGGTCAGAAGAGGTACAAACCAAAAAGGAACAAATCATAATTCCTCCCTGTTGCTGTAAACACGTACAAGACATTCATAACCTGAGTGTATAATGAGCTGGTGTGGCATGAGGGGATGAAAGATATTCAAAACCTAAAGGTTTAAAACAGACAGTAATGGCTACTCAATCTGATTAAAGATTTTGAAAATACACTATTATTTTTAGGTAAAGTCTAAGCAAGATTGGGAAAAAAAAATTTCCCAGAGGTATAAATATGAGCACTATACTGATACCTTTTTGAAATACTGCAGTTTCTATCAGTGGAATAAAGTTCACCAGATCTGTTTGATTAGAAATGAAACTATTCAAATGAAAATACCTGCTTAATTAAAAGTCTTTTCTTACTAAAAGAAAAGTTAAGTATCTACTGAAAACCAACTCTAGGTAAAATGCTCTTGGAGTGGGAGACCAAAATTATTACTAAAATCAAGAGAGCTTTTCTTTGATTAGTTTATGGGAAGAGAGAATAAAATCATCATTTGTGAACTGTGGAAAGAGTTAAAACAATTAGAACATTTACTAAATTTCAAAAAGCAATGATTTGTGGGGGGATTAGGACACCCTAATATTTAACAAATTATCATTAGAAAAACACACGTTAATTTTATTATCTCTATCATGAAGAATTCAACAAAATAATAGCAACTGAGAAGCATACTTAATCACATCAGAAACAAAGATGTCATAACTAAAATATTCTTTTAACTTACATTTTTCTAGAAATTATTTTTGTACGCCTGTAAGACCAAGCTTCACCTGGAGAAACCGACATATCTTCACTGAAAACACCTGAGCTAAGGTAATTTACCTTAGCTGAGGCTCCACAGGTCAACGGGATAAAATCATTATTTCCACTTTTACTGTACCATAGCAGGGTTGCAGATTTGATTTTTTAAAAAAATTCTTCTACCCATTCTACTTATCATTCTTTTCCTTCTCCCTTCTTAATATATACCATCAAGTTATGGTATTTCTTTGTAATTTTGTTGAAAATTCTTCAGCTGCTTACAATTCCTTTGCAGGTGCCACTAACAGATAATTATTCCCCAAGGGTTCTGGCTCTAATTGTACTGACTCATTTATCACATACAATTACATCTATTGCAAATCAAAAATATTTTGTGTTCCTGATAGATATGTGAATAACACCACTATATCAGTTCCAAACTAAAATCTCTGGTTAAAAGCCGTAATAATACAAAAGTAATTTCTACAGGATGCAGACCTGCATTGTTTTCTCTCCAGTGTTTATACTAAATGACATTCATTCAGCTCTCTGCTTAAAAACCAAACAAGAAAAAGAAAAAGAAAAAGACTGTTTTATTTTTTATGAGAGAATAAAACAATTAACACAATGATAAAATGCTATTTCCCTTACTCATTACTACACAGCAGCCAATGAATGTTTTAGTACATAAATTGGACTAAGATTTTTGCTTCCAACCTTCTGTGTGGGTTTACGACCAATGGGGACTTGATTCAAAACCACTTTCCTCATCAGGTTCACTTTTCCATAGCTTGGAGTGACTATTTTATTCTGTCCACACAGAGAATGATTTATTCCACCCTGTCCTGCAAACAGGGATGCAGGTGTTGTAGTTTAGACCCAGTCAACAACTAAGCGTTACACAGCCACTCACTGACTTCCCCATCCTTCTTCTTCCCCCAGCTTTATATGCTGAGCATGACGTCATATGGTATGGAATATCCCTCTGGTCAGTTTGGGTCAGCTGTCCTGGCTGTGCCCCCTCCCAGCTTCTTCTGCACCCGGCAGAGCACGGGGAGCTGAAAAAGTCCTTGACCAGTGTAAGCGCTACTTAGCAACGACTAAAACATCTCCACATTATCACCACTGTTTCCAGCACAAATCCAAAACACAGCCCCATACTAGCTATTATGAAGCAAATTAACTCTATCCCAGCTAAAACCGGAACAAAGGCAAAGATGCCACGTCCTCAGCCCCTCACTGTGATTAAAGAGAACGTCTGCCTTTCACTCTCTTTCTCCACCCTGATGCAGTAATAAACAATACTTTGTGAATTTTTGCTCCCAAAGGGTTTTCTCTATTTCCTGTGTTTACTTAAACAGAAAAGACTACATTTGGAATAGAGTATTGTATCTTTCCCAGGAAAATACACCTAAGAAAGAACAAGTCCATATTCATCTATCAGGATTCCTATTGCAATTTCAGTACAAGAGGCATTGTCCCATCACAACACTCACAGTGTTTTACCTAAGTAAGTATTCTAGAGTTTTCCTCAGGTAAGACTTCCTTTCTTTCTAAAAAATTTCCACAGTACTGAGGAAACAAGAATTTCTCCTGTCATCTGAAACAGTTGTACATGTACATCTGTTCCTAGGGGTACAAAGATAAAAGAAGATCGAAACAGAGAGAGCTTGAAGTAAATACTGAAATGTAAAGGAGGGGAGAGGAGCTGCCTTATTACTAGGTAATAAGTTACCCTTATATTTTATCCCTTCTTTTATATTGTCTCTGAAACATAGTTTTTGACAGGTGAGTTTAAAAAAGCTGGGGAAGATTTAAGAACAAACAGACCAAACATATCAAAAACTCTTCAAATATATCAAAAGAATCCCACAAGCAAGACTGTGGATCCTTTAGACCACCAGGGTGCAATCAAACAGGATCAAAAGTCTGCAGGGAAAGTAAATGATTTATTGGCATGGGTCTGTATGAGAGAGGACGGTTCTATGCCCAGATTAGTCTTTACAGGTAATGAGAGTAAAACCACTACAGAGATAAAAGGATCAGAAAGTGTTGATGGAACAACTTCAGAAATACAATTGAAATCAATCAAAGGGACCAGACTGTGTTCATCTGAGAGCTCAGTGGAAGCTAGAGGATGGAGTAGCCATCCTAGTAATATACACATGCTTTAAACTTATCCCGAGAAAGAACTAAAATAAAAACTGGCTTAATACTCTGAGCTTTGTCAAGATAGGATGAGTCCTAGATTCTAAGGACAACTCTAAGAATTCCAGAAAAAACCCGCACTTCTTTACAGGCCTAAACACCTTAGAGGCTTTGTAATTTGTACTATTCATTGGGATTCACACTTGCAGATTGCTAAATTTTATAAATTAACAAGTAGAACTGAAAGAAAAAAACATGAGCGTGAAAGGCAATGTTTCCCCTTCATTAAAGTAAATTCAGTTTTAATTCTTTCCTGTCCATTTCTTTCAGTAAGGAAAATATGAATGAAAAGCATATCAACATAGTGAAAAATTATACAGTATCACATAATTATTTTGACAAGTGGTTTGAAAATATAAATTCACAGGAAGGCTATATTTTATGTAAAAACAGAAACCAATCTTAATTACAGAGGTATATCATACTTTTACATTGTTATGTAAAATTAGAGGCTGTTCTCTGAAAAGGACTAGACTTACAAAGCCTTACTATTAGAGATCCTTCTGAGAAATGATGTGGAAGCTTTCAAAATTTAATTGCAGGCATATGATGCCCAGCAAAATTTTCTTAAGGTAATAATACAAACTTCATAGAGTACTGAGATGATGAACTGCAAGGAAAAAAAGCAAACCAGGTTTTCAATAGCCTGTTATACTGTGGTGTAAGCAAAATGTGACCTAAGGAATTATTAAAGTTAGAAAGGTAAGCAAGTGAATGTTTTTGGTGTTTTGGTTTGTTTGGGTTGTTTTGTTTTATTTTTTTCTTTAAACTTATGTATGCAACAGCTTTTCTTTTAAGCAGACTGGTGAAACTCTTGTGAAATTCTTGTTCACTATGCCACTTTGTCATGTGAAAACTGTAGACATTTCCTTGCTAATGGTAAGGGGATGTAATGAAAATTATTTTACTTTTTAATAATCTTTTACAACACTAAAAAAGCTAAACACAGTCTAAAATTTACCTTGAGTTTTGAAATTTTCTGAGACAACTTGCAAAACTGATTAGTCTCAGACTTAAAAATACATAGTAACAGAGACATAAAAATATTGAAATGTAGTCTGTTTTATTCCACTGAGACACTGGAATATTAGAATGTACTGGTATGTATGCAAGTTTTCATCTTTCAGAGCAAATACCGCAGTCAGCTACAGAGGAACTCAGTAGGACATCATGGAAAGTTTTGTGCATGGACATAATTAAATGCTATTTATTCATTGAAGATTCATTTATGCACACCACTAAATTCAAGGTGAAATTTCTTTACTTCTGGTTGGACAATATTATTTCAGTGATGGAATTTGAATTTCCATTAGTTACAACAAGTGCTTTCAGCTGACATTTTCACTCTTGGTGATACGGTGCTCTGTGAAATCTAAATACAACACAGATTATTCAGAGAAGCTCAGCAGATACCCTGGCAGCTAGCCCATGCTGAGCTCCATGCTGTGGCAGCTGCCCTGCTAGCAGTACCAGCTGACTAGGGACATCTACCTGAGCTGTTGTCAAACCTTTGGCTGTATTTTAAAAACCTTCTAAAATGATGCCTCAGGAGAAAATGAGGACTTGAAAGCTCCACCAGAGATCGGATCTTCATAATCATGGAATACAACTCGTGGAAGTTCAAACAGCAGTTCATTACATGGCTGAAAGAAATGGGCACTAGGAAGAGAACAATTTTTGACAACGGGCAGCTCTGAACCATTTTGATTTGGTTTCTCCTCAGATTTGAGTGTAGGATGCTAATAATGTAAACATGATACAAACATTTGAGATGTGAAAAAGTAAAAAAAGTTATGTCTTTATTTATAGGTCTGCAATAGATAAACCTGTGTGTAACCCATTTAGTGTCATTTTCAAATGACACTTGCCAAACACTCTGCGAGCAGTGAAGTGAGATTTTTTTTTTTTTAGCTAAAAATATAGGATGTCCAAATTGAAAGATTGGATTTCTAAACACAGATATCTAATATGTTTAATAAAAATAGAGCAAAATCAAGTCCATCCTGAAATACATGTATTGACTTTAAAAAAATTACTGCCCTGTCCCCTTTCAAAAAAAACCAACCAAACAAACAAAAGAACAACAACCAAAAACACCACCAAAAAACCCCCACAACCTAATAAACCTAATAATTCTGCTTGGGGTTGGAAAAAAAAGAAATAAACTGTGACTGCCAGAACTATTGCTGAAATTGAGACCTTGCAGACAGTAATTAAGCACTGTCTGTGACACTGTATTCTCTACCTCTGCTAATGATTACATGACAAAAATTCAGTATGGAATCAGCTATGAAAAAAACAGGATGATGACTCATTATGTATTCTGGTGTGATGAGTTAAGAAAAAAGATATGCGAAGGTCTTTTAGGGACTGTAAAAAAATCTAAGGTAGGATTCACTATGTGTTATGTTGCCCTGAATGAACAGTGACATAGGGAAAGGTTTTGGGGATTGTCACATGTACAAAAATATAGGCCACATCAAGGAAGGCCTCCTGCTGATATCACAGTGAAAAGCACTATTTGAAATTGTAGTTTAGTTTAGACTTTTTTCTTCCAAGTAGCATCCTATTCTAGCGTTTTTGTGTCACTTTCTGCAGATAGTTTTTATAGGAAAAGATAAGAACTAAATAGGTAATGTATACATCCTTTTTTTACTAAATATTATAATTTAGAGAGTAATATATAACAGCTGGTCCTACTTTTGGGTATGACCTTAGGTCATTTAAAGTTATGTATAGTTTAGACAAGGAGCGGCTAGTTCCCATCATCTCTGTTCAACAGCTTGGAAAGAAACTGTGTAAAAAAAGTATTGTCCCTACAAGAAAAAGCTGGAGATCCTGTGTCTGATACACCTCTATTGCAGTTAAATTTCAGAAGAGCATCAGCTGAACATGATTTTGTACCTGCCAGCATTTTAATAAATGGAAAAATGGAAACAAGAATTCTGGCAGTATTAGAAATTGATGTCAGGATTACTTGGATCTTCCAAACATATCATGTCATAGATAAGGCAGAAAAGGTGTAATTTTGTGGAAGCTGCAACCACTGTAAGAGAATGGTGTTGAAGTCATTATATGAGAAATGATAGCCATAAAGAGCAGTCGTGTCACAAGTTGTTGTATGAATTTGTGACCCTATGTAGACTTATTGCAGAGCAGTGAGTGAGAAGGGTGGGAAGGGACACTGAGTTTAACAAGGTCATGGAAGAACCAAACATTGAAACTATGGAGCCCAGGGACAGGGACAAACAGGACAAGTGCACGCTTATGGTGATATGGTGATAGTGCCAGCGTATCAGCAGGCCTCTGCAGGTGCAAGGAGAAATCCTTCAAGAACTAACTGACCATCAGTTATAGGCTGAGCTGTTGGACTGCTTATGAGTACAATAAATTTTGTGGTATGTTGATGTTGGTTTAAGTATTACATCGTGTATTGGCAGGGAAAATGTGGTATTAGAGACCGTGATACTGGGCTGAGTTGCTCTGACATGTAACATCAGTTGCCTGAACCACTTATATAGTCTACTGTCTCTTAAGATGCCCTGGCTGACCCAAGATCAGTGTGACTGATACGACACAGGACTTACATGAGACTCATGTCCTTCTGGAATGGCAGCTGGAGGCCAGATATAATGTCCTAGGATGTCGCTGATGGAGCTGGGTGCCCTTACATAGTCAACCCATGAGAAACAAAGTCTTAAAGAGGAACTTCTGCTTCAAAGGATGTTTACAGACACCCAGAGCACTGGATGTTTACTGAATATGCAGCTGATGGCACATGAAGTATCTTTTCTAAAAGAAATTTAAAAGACTGTCAGCTGTTACAGGGTATTGCTCTGTGAGGCTCATGAGCACCTATATGTTTTATCAAAAAGAGACACAACAGTGTTCAGAATAAATTCTTTTTCTGTTATATACTTAAGGAAAACCACCCAGAATTATGATTATGAGACAACTATATGTGGAAAGTTATATGATCATACTTATTTTCTGAAAGGAAAAACATTACCACTCCAGGATTCTAGAGGAAAAAAAAGTGGTTTTAGATGGGCTTAATATAATAGCTGACATTTTTCCTTTTAGTTTTTTATTAGGCTTTTGATTAAATGAGGATAGAAGACTAAAATGCTAGGTCTAATTACTAGCAGTTTTGTTTAAGACCCAACACATAGGGTTAACCAGCAGTGCTGTGATATACAGTATTTAGAACATATTAAAAAGCGATGCTTTGCTTGTGATCTGCTCTAAAATGAAGGGCAAGTTGCCTGCAAAATGAAAAAACAAACCAAAATCCTATTTTTTTTTCAATCCAAGGAATGTAGACAGAGCAATTGCCAAAATATGTGGAGAATTTGCATAAATAAGATTCTATCCATTTCACCAGCAAGGGAGCTTAATGGGTTTTTTTCTCCCTAAGCATCCTTATGAGTGACCCAAAATGAAATATGTGTTCAGTGGCTAAGTTGTCCCTGGGACCTGATTATTTTGGAATCTTCTCTGCAGGTATAAAGAGCTAGCTGTAAATGCAGTAATTTAGTCCCTATACAATTCTCTCCTTTTCCAGTCTTATCCACTGTCTAATGAAGGTCTTACAGCTCAGATATTGCTTATTTTCTTTTATCTACAGCACTATATATTTTATTAGTTTCATTTTTTGGATAAGAGGTTTATACCTTAAATATAACTCCAGGTGGGTTCCAATAGAGTAAAAATGACTAGCCCCATGTCTCCCTTTAGCTAGAGGACTGGCTGCAATTGTTAGGAGAGCTGTCAATCTCTTCCTCATACATTCAAGTCCTTTGGAGGGAAGCACAGGCCAATGGGGAAAACCCAGAAAGGAGTACTTCTGAAGCTGATTATAAAGGAGGCTGAGTACTAGTCAAAGGTACAGTTCCAACAGTGTCTGATTAACATTCCCCTATAAAATAAGGACCAGAGAGTAAGCCATTAATTTTATGGCTATTTTTTCCCACTGCTTGGTTTTTCATAAGTTGGACTTCCTTCCAGGCTAATTAACCACTAAACATTTTACAAGCAATCTAAGTGCGGAAGCAGTAAAAGATGAATTGCACTTACGAAGTAATTGACAAAGGGTATATGGGGCCTTTTAAGCAATGATATTGTGCATCTTAATACAGGAAGAAAGGATCCTTTGTACTGCAGTTTGATAGGTCATTAGTTAATTCTCAGAACTCTGCACAAGATAGTAATGACTCAAGGCTAAAACGAACCTGCCTGGATTGGGGTGGGGAACTCTACCTCAAAACATCTCCAGAGAAAACACTTAATGTTTGTGTCTTGGCATTATCAAAATACCCCCTGTGTTATCTTAGATTAATTCCCTGGCTATTTTCTTTTCTTTTGACAGCAAAGTCAGAGCTGACAAACCAAGGCAGTTCTCAAGGAAATTCAATTACTGAAATGTCTGACAGCTTGCTTTGCTGCTTCTAACTAAAGTTTTGAAAGTTACATGCTGCATGTATAATATGGTTTTCACTACAAAGGAATAGATTTGCATTTTCTAGGGGGAAAATCATTTTAAAGCTGTAGGAGTCTAATGATAAAAGATAAAAAATGAAATGCTGAAGCTCCTATTTTGCAAAGAATTAAGTAAGTTGAGTGGCTGCCACATGAAACTAGGAAAACACTGTGTTTTCTTAAAAGCGGAATTTACTTGCCTTTCCTTGTAAATGAGGGAATGCCAGTCAACCTGGAGAGTACCTGCATATATCATTTTCTAATTAGTCCATATGATGCAAGATGCAAAAGTTTATAAACTTTTCAGTAACCATTTGTTCCTATCTCAGCATCAATAACCTGAGGCCTGAGTCCTGTGAAGTGGTATCTCTGTGTTTGTCATTTAATTATTTTTAGAGATGGGAAAATGATGAAAAACATCCTGGTCACTGCACTTGCCTAAAAGAAAGTCAGACCAGATTTGCTCTCTGTTAAACTCACCCTTTTCCTTTGTCTCCAGAAATTTTCAAAGTGGCAAAAGGCACATTTATAAGCATGAAATGCTTTCTTGCATAGTTAAGCTGCTAACCACCTCCGGCTATCATACAGAAAGTGCATAGGCAGAACCAGAGTCTGAACTAAGAGCTTGGGCTGTCTCGAGGTCGCCAGATCAAAGTTGTGATCCAACACCTTCAGGAACCACTTAAATTTATGGGGCATGCTCCTAACTGCAATGAAAGACTTCATAGCATTTGCAGTTTTGAATCTGAAAAAGTGCCCTGGTTTGGCACCTCTTCCTTGAAAATCATTATTACTGCTGCCTACCTCTTAAGTGCTAACCTGCTGGTTAGAGTACGATCTGGGAAGCAGAAATTTCAGTCTCCCTCACTCTCCAAGATGTAGGTTAAACTACTTGTGAGGAAGAAGAGAGGTTCAGTGAGAGGCTGGAATATCCATTGTGTGAAAAGGAAATGTATTTAAAAAACAAAAAAAGACAGTTATGAGGTCTACCTTATTTTTTCTCCCATGGCTATTTATTCAACTCAGACGCAACTGTCATTGGATTAAAAACAAAACAGATTCCCTCTCACACAACTCAGAATTGAAAGGAGCAGCTGTAGTAGTAGCTCTTGCCCATTCTCCTGCTGCATTGAACCTTTCCTTACTGTTGCATAGCGGCTCAGATTCAACCAGAGGAGAAAAAATCTTTCCCTAATAGTATGGCTTACATAATGCTTAGTGCATCGGCGCATAGCTCCTTTTGGCTGGAATTAGTAGTTACAATTTACCACTGGAAAAATATATCAAGCTTGGTGGTTTTGAGTGTGCCAGTTTAAAAATGTAGCCTTTGCTTCACTACTGTATCACTCCTGCTTTATACCAGAGAAATTCTATTACAGAAAATGGGCTTATGCCAGCATAAATTTAGAATAACAAAATGATGAATCAGCCCCAGCTTTCAGCAAAAATAGGTCTGTGTAAAGAAACAAGCTGTAAACCTTCCCAGCATGCAAAACCCCTCCAAAAATCTTTCTTTATATTATCTGGATCACCAATTCAGTTTAAATGTAGATTCACGGATACTGAATCATTATGGAGTATAGACACTTACTGCATGGTACCCCTTTCACTAAAGCTGAATTACAGTAACTAGTGTAACAAAACTACTCTCGCATGCTTTTTCAGACAGGCTGTTAACATCACAGGAAACTTTAAAAATGCATTGTGCCAAGTGAACAACCCTGACAGAGCTCAGAAGGAACATCTGCCAAAGGTTCTCAGAAAAATTAGGCTTCCATATCCGTTTTCAAAGATGACACAAACAATTCAAGAGCTTTTGTTTGCTGATGCATTCTCTAACAATGAAAGTAAAGTGTTTTGGAAAATTTTACCCTAGGGCAAAAAAATTACTGTCCTAGAGGCTGAAATTCATAACATAGGCATGACAACAGAGCAGGAGCTCGTAATTTGTAGCATGAATCGATTAGCTTCAGGAAACAGCTTACAATGCATGTGTATTACCTCACTCCACCAAGGGATGCATGTAACTATGGGATTTAATAGATGGACATATCTTTCTCAAGATTTGGACCTGGAAAATTTCATTCAATTTAATTTCGCTCCTTTTGTTCAGGTAATTAAAAAATCAGCAGTCCTACGAGCAAAGTTTGGGCTAGTGACCTTCGCTAGTTCTGCACTACAGCTTAAGCGTTCATACACAAGCTGAATTCCACGAGTTGAAAAACAAAAGTATATCTGTGGTTTCCCAAAGATTAACTCAGTATTTTAATGGGTCCAGGGAGGTGCAGCAAACCACACCAGACTCTGTGCAGTGCTGGACCTGCAGCTACAATGCAACCTGCAATTGTGATAGCTTAGAATTAGCTTGACTAAACTATAAAAGCATAATTCACATCTACAACTACAGTGTGGCCAACCCCTTAGAGATGAAAAGCAATATACTCCAGTATCACCTCTGGGAGTTGTCTAGTCTCCCCTTTTTGATATTGAAAAATTATTGCTGGAAGCACATTATGTTATAGGACTTGGGCACAAGAACCAGCAATATCATTGTGGTACCAACTTTTAAAACAGTGTTTCCTTCAGAAATTCTAGATGTGACACCTAAGATCTCAAAGGATTTGGCTGTTTTATACAAATTCAATACACTATTTTAAGGTTTTGTGCTAATGATTTTGATGTATTGTTGCACACGCTCAGTGTGTTTGACTATAGCAAGGATTAAATAAATTGTGTTTTAAGGATTTAAGGTTGAGAGGAAAGGATTTGGCTATGTAAATTGAGGTCTAGGAGGTCCTTGGTTCGTTACACATGTCTTTGGGGTCTTGCATCACCTTCACTTTTTGAGATGACTGCTATGTATATTTTCAGACATATAGGATTACATAAAGCAAAACTCGAGTTATTAAACATCTGTTAAATTATCTTTGCAATTAAATCTGAAAAATAAATATTTTTTTAGAGTCTAGACCAGAAGTTTACATAAACAGAAAAATAAAAGAAAGGGTTTACTATGGATTCAGTTAACTCTCGGCACAAAAAATTGAATTTTCCCAATGTGAACTCCTCTTGTGTTAATGGATGTACTCAGAAGCCCCAGAGCAAAAGCACCTAGATTAACAAGTAAAAAAACATCTATCAATATAAAAACATACTTGATCTTAAATATGCTTGTCTGAAAAGAATGCCAACCTGGCTTCCTGACAGGGTCCTCCTCAAGTTTTATTTTCATTACTTTAGTGGGAAGTGGGAATTGGAAGTAGTTTTTTACAAGATTAAGTTTCAAAGGTATAAAGTACATTAAATATTTCAATTATATTTGTCTAGAAAAATGTTTATATATTACTTTTATTAATAATTAAAAAAACCTGACAGTCAGATATTAATGAATTATCTTCTTTGGGTATCAACTGATAGTATGGCATCACTGACCTTGTTGCACAAAACTCTCCATGTTATAAAATGTCAAAACTAGGTTTTGTGAAATCTGACTGAACAAAAGCCAGACCAAAGAGGACAGAGAAAAAAAAATCTCATGGCTGAGCGATAACAACCAATATCCTTAAAAATGTGTGTTAACTTTCTGCATCACAATCTTAGATAAGATAAAAATCTGAATCTTCTAATAGGTTCTTAATTTTGTCTTTAGACTTCTTGAAAAGCCTTTAGTTTTATTTATTCTCAGATTTTAAGACACCTACAAATCATGGAAGTGTTAATCAAGCAACAGAAAAGAAACTGTTACTTTACACAATGTCACATCAACAGAAAATGATTTCTATATTATTTAATTCCACATTAATAGAAACATAAAACAGTTCAGACAGAAGGTAGTGTAACATTGTGATGGTAGTTTGAGCAGCTGTGGTTTATAGGTACCTTCTTCCTTCCTTGCGTGTATGAAAGAGTATCTGACTAACCAAGCAGAGATTACTCATAAAGAATTGCCCAGAGAAACCGTCTATTTTCTGAATTTATGCTTAGATGGCTGTATTTGGCTAAACAGAGATGATAGATAACAGTATAACTTTGGTTGGATTTTTCTTCAATAATATTTCAATATCCATATACCCAATATATAAATGTTAATAATGTCTTATTTACTGCATTTATCAACATTTGAAGGTTTTTCTGGTATAGGTGCACTAGCATATATATCCTTGACTGAAAGAATCAAGACACAAGACAGACTATGCAGTGAGTCAGAGAAAAAGATAGGAGGTATTGATTGATAACACAAATAAAATAGCTGAAATAATATAATACCACAGCTGGAGAAATTATGCAAGTATTGGTGTTAAGGAGCTGATGAGGGTCTGGACTTTCGTTTGCTTATTCCTCACTCCCGTCCATAAATATAAAACTGTTTAGCTGAGAGTTACATGGGACACTACACCTAAATTTGTTCACCACAGTATTGGGTAAAGTCCAGGTTGGTGGCAGATGATTTTTGTGGGGTACAGCCATAACTAGTGGACTGCGCACAGTCTGCCAATGTCTTGCCACTGTTCATGCCCAGCAAAATGCCTACATCCTCCCACTGTCCTCTGTGGAAAAGTCACAGAATAGAAAGGTGTAGTGACAGGCAGAAAATCAGAGAATAAATTTCCATAAGCCCACAGAAACAGCAAAACAAAAAACTCCTTGGGTCTTAAAAGTGCATGAAATCACCAACCTGGACATGATTGTAGCCTTGCAGTGCAGTAACTATACAAGAAGCCTGAAAATCCGGGCTACTTCTTGTGCAAACATATCCAGAAGAAAATAATCTCCTCCTGAACTGTGGTGCTACAATGCAAAACTCATTTGCTTTCTCAATGCATGATCTCAGACAAAGGCTGCAGACCTGCCACACCAGGTTTGCAGGGATTCCAGCACATGCAAATCCACATAAAAGAAATCAGTCACCTCTTTCATTCTTTGTCCTGATCAGCATAAAAGTGGAATGTGGTAATATTGCATGTGTCCCCAGATATGGCCATGTTGATGCTTTCTACCTAAATTAAAGTATATTACCAGGTGTAAGCAATGTGTCCTTATTTGGTATTTCTCATTGGATGAACGTCACTATTCATAATTAATTTAGACCTTGGAATTGCATTATCGAGCCAAAGTGTATAGGAAATGTATGTTAATCTTCACTATCAGTAGAATGGGAAATATGAAGTCATAAATGATCCTCATGCTTAATAAATAGTTATAGTTATCACACATGATAGGAGGCCAGATTGCACCATTCTTCCTCATAATGCATGGTATTTTCATTTTCAAGTGGCTTTACTGAAATTAATACTGCAATATGGAGAAGAAATTATGGCTCAAAATGAAGCAGCCTAAAAAAATATTTTGCTTTGGTTTTTGGACAATAATCATAGTACCTCCTATAATAACCCAGTAACACTCTACCTCTGCATCAGAAAGGCTCTGCCTGGATGCATATACCAAAATAGGGAAATGTGAGCTTATAGAAGCTTTGGATTACATTCGGGGTGTGTGCACTTGCTTTCATAGACAACTGAGTTCAAAAAGATTACCCAGGTATATATATTTGCAAGTATTCAAAGCTGTTGGCAAGATTTAGGCTTGATGGTGGTGGTGAGGTATTTCTACATTTTTAATATTAAGAACTTAAGCCTTCCATTCCTTTTGTTATTAAAGACTATAACTTTTTAAAAGTGCTCTCTCCATTTTTCTCTTTTTGCCACTTTATATGCACTCTTCATGTCTTACTGTGTTTAACATTCCTTCAAACATTGTCTTTTGTCCCCAGAATCGTTTGAGTCTGAAAGGACCTTTGCTGGGTCACCCAACCATTTCATTCCTCCTGTGTCCTGTTACTTCTTTTAATTTGTTTGGTCGAAAATAATCTGTAATAGATGAGTGGCTATTTTACCTTGAATACATCTGGGGACAGTGACTCCCTAACATCCTCTGGCAGTTTGTTTCATTGTCTATCTGGTTTTATAGTTTCAAAGTTTTTCATAATATTTAACCTACATTTTCCTTGCAACAGCTCAAGCATATTACTCTGTCTTGGGTGACTAATGAGAATAATTTCCCTTGTCCCTTTACATATCAGTAGAGAGCTATCATGCTTTTCCTAAGTCGTCTCTTCTTTAGATTGAACATCCCACTTATCTTATTAACCTTTTTCTCCCCTCACAGATCTTACTTTCCAAACCTTCTATCATTTTCTTGATCTTTCTTTTCTTCATTTCATGTCCCATTGTTCAAATGATAAAAGGAGAAGACAAAAGCCAAGGAAAACTGTAGGCAAGCTTTTGAAAACAAAGCACAAAACAAGAATTTGTTTTAATTCACGCTCAAAAATACAAGTACAAAGAATAAAATATCCAACTGAAAATCACCACTGGGGGGCTGATGTGTGCACACATGCAGGCTGTGTGCGTAATTGTATGACTGTTCAAATCCTTTGGAAAATAGTGTGGCTGCATGTCAAGATCTAAAGCAAAAGGACTGAGATTTCAAAACAGAAATACAGACTCAAACAATCCCTTGCCTATTGAAATAATTTGTCCTTGCCTCAGCTGCAGGTCTCGTTTGATTTTTTCTAAGCAACAGTTTTGATGCTTTTGCTTCACAGCACTACAAAACAAAGTAAAGATAACTTTCTAAAAGTAGTGAAGAACTAATTTAGTCATGTCTGACTTAGGATATTAGGACAATACTGCTCTGCTAGTGGTCAATCTTTAAGAACACAAGAGCTGTGGTATTGGGTGAGAACAAAAGCCCACAGCAGTGTCCCTGGCACTGGCCAGAAGCAGGTGAATATGAGAAGCAGAACATGTTGTACTGACAGGGTCTGAGCGCCAAATGTTTTAACTCAGAAGAATTTAATTTAAAATGGGTTTATTGTTCAGTTTGACCTCTGTAATTGGTTTGTTCCCTGTTTCATTGAGCTCATCCCTCTCGCTCCCTTGTGCAAAACTGAATTCCACAGGAACTCTGCTGGCACCTCATGAATCAGTTTCAATTAAAAACATTTCCACTGATGATGTTTAACTTGCCAAGAGAGATGACAAATACCAATTTGAATAGGCATGTTTCACTCCTGAAACAAAGGCGATTTTCTGTGACTCACATGCGGAAAAACCAGACACACTGCAGTTCTTTACTCTGTTTAGGTTTACTTCGTAGGATGCATTTTCCTTTTTTCCCCCTCCCCCAGCCTCCTTCAGTCCCCAGAAGAGTCTCATGTCAAAGACAGAAGAAACGGGAGTGTTAGCACTACAGGGGACTTGTCTAAAAAGTAATTAAACTGCTCAACCAGAACTCTTATTACCATTTTCCTTCACAGCTTCATCCAGAAAACACAGAGAGTGAACTGAAAGATAAAACATCAGAAACATCTCATAATGCTGTTACATTATTATGCTAGATATTATTCCACTTATATCTAAGGCATGTGTGAGGAAACACCACTAGTCGAGGATAGCCACTCTTACTACAGGAGTCGTTAAAAACTGCTGGGTCATTGCAACAATGTAGTAGTTTTCTCATCAAGTGCACTGCACTGGTTGCACAGTCCTATGATAGATTCTTCAAGTGAGACCAGAGACTTCTCTCCGTGCTCTGGTGGTTTAGGGCTAGGCTGAACTCTGTGCCCAGTGGAGACAGTGGTTCAGTTTGCATGACTATGGGTTGCTAGGAGCTCATTATCTTTTCCAGACCTGTTAATGACAGGTATGTTAGAATAGAAATTTCAGATAATATCCTTTTTGGAATAAAAGGTATGAACCACACACAAAAAAAATCATTTAATAGAATTCATTGATTTAGCTTTAGGATAAAAACCTGATCGGAGTTACTAATGGATAGATCCCACTTTCAAAGTGTAATTCAACCTTACAGTTGTAACTGTGCTTTATGCAGTAATATATCTTCTTTCTTACCACCTCTGAGCTAGCTGCTAACATGGTCACCAGGATGGAATATGACTGATGAGATGAAGTGTTTTGAGTGTTTATATTTCAAAATGTAAACAAATTCAAATTTGCTACTCTGTGTTAGGGAATATTAGAGCTGTCATTTCTGTTAGATTAAAGCCAGAAGAAAAGGACATTTCTCGTCTTCTGTTTCCAATTGTAACTCCCAAGAAATGTCTCTCTTGAATACTCCCCATTGCTTCCTAGTGGAAGCCGCAAAAAGATTTCATTTGCCATGGACATTTTTCATGTGTCAGACAAGTGGCCAGACAGTTGTGCTGACTGGGTGACAGGACAGCAGAGATGATTTCAAATTCTATGATTCTGTTTACTCCCTTCCTACCTCCAGTCCACAGCCTAGTGTTGTGCTGTTCCTGCGCTCACCTCCACTTTTCCCTCCTCCTTCCCCTCTGTTGGGCAGAGATAAAAGTTGGGTAGCCCTGCTCTGACAGGACAAAGGTTGGGATCTCACTCCTTTTCCATTTGTATTATTAGTGCCTGATGGAAATGTACTGAGCTTGAACACCTCCTTTATAACACTTTGTGACTATCAACTTATGCAAAAAGTTAATCAATACAGCAAATGATCACATGCATTTTGAAGAAGTCGGTGTGGAAGCAGCCCTTGACTCAGAAGGATAGGGTCTTTTTTACATATTTGCTGGCTTTTCCATAAAAGAGGTCAGAATAGCCAAGGAATTGGGAAGGGGAGCAGGAGAGCTTTGAAGAGAAGGATTGTGGGATGGGTGATCCAGAGCGCATGAAGCAACTAAGCTGTCAGATGTGTTGCCTAAGTTTTATAAGAAAATGGTTGATGAAATATTTCTAGGGAGTGACAGCGATTCAGTTTTGAGGATGGGGAACAGGCCTTACTCTCCCACAACCTTAGAAATACAACAGTTGACTGTGATTTCTGTCCTCTCAAATAGGTGAGGCCAAAGCCATGAGTACAGCCTGCTGTGCCGTGGCAGTCTTCAGCTGAGAGGTAGTTCTTGGAGTTCATTTTCATTGATCCCAAATTAAGGAAGTATCCAACTCAGTTACCAAAGCCTAGATCTACACCTCAATAATTCCCTTAGACCTGCACCTTCATTCTCTCTGACCAAATAGAAACTTGGCACAACATGGACTCTGACCTCCAAGTCAGTATAAAGGATGTAACAGATTGTCTGTTTTTCTACGTATACAGTTCCCATCAAAGCACTTCACAGATATCAGTGTCCATAATAATTATAGAAGCTCCATCTCCAAATGATGTGCATCTTCATTCATTTCACAATAAGTCTAGTCTTTGTTACCTTCAAACTTAGTCTTAAATGAGATCATTTTGTAAATGTGAAAGCAATTACTAGTGACAAATGTGACATGTAATAAAATTGTTTAATCTGTTTTCTAAAAGTGAGCTCAAGTTGCTCAAATATTACTCATACATACATGCAAATGGTTTGAATTATTTCTCTTTCGGGGTTGTTTCTTTACTATTGCTTACACTTATTTATGGGTTCCCTTCCACCCATCTGTCAGCTGAAAGGAACCTCAGATTAGGTGCTTTCTCTGACTTTGAGATCCTTTTGTAATGTTAGAGTGGTGAAAAGATCCCTTAAGGTAAATGACAATAAAGTGCTACCTCTATTTGCCATTCATTGTTCATTATTTCTTATTTGTATTATGTGACTTGTCAAATTTATTGTTTCTTCCCAATGAATGAGGAATTAGAAGGTTTGAAGCAGGAGAATAACAAAGGTGTTGAGTAAATAAAGCACTTCTGTTTTGTCACTCACCCTAAACTGGAGGTGGAAATTTGCATGTTCAAAGTAAATGCTAAACCAGAAAGGAGCAGCAGGATACAACAAAGCAGAGCTAGAGACATACTTTACATCAATTCCTGAAAGACAAGTGATGAGGAAGACTGTGCCCAACACTTGGGATAAATGAGGGACAGAAGTGAAGTAATCAGGACTGAATGAGTCCCATAATTACCGTGGTTAACAAACCATTCTATTTTCTTTCTCCCTTGGTCATACATTTTAAGTGAAAAGCTGGAAATCTGAAACCAGGGGAAACAGAAAGAGCTTTACTCTCTATTACTGAAGCAGTGGGAAGAAAGGAAGATTCATTCTCATTCCTTGCCCCCATTGGAATGGAAGTGGCCTCTTATTACTTCACTGATGACAAGCATACTGAAGAAAGAATATTTGAATAGCTCTACCACTTTTATTATAGTGAATATAAGCTTTTTTTCCTCTTCTGTTGAAAAAAAAATCATTAAGTAGAACTGGAAACTCAAAACAGCAAAGTAAGAGCTTAAACCTCAAACTGCCTCTTTCTACTAACACACCTTAGAAATTATAGTGCATTTGTTATTTGTAAAACAAAAAAGCATCAAAAAGATTTCTAACAAAAATAGATTAACAATTACTCCAAACATTAAAAATTCCTCTTTCTTTTTTTTTCTTTTCCAAGAAAGCCATTTCAGGATTAAATTGTACCCAATGGGCCTGCAATTTTATCAGTAGCAGAGGAAGCTGTACTGAGGAGATACAATTTTCATCCATTCTGTACTTGCATATAATAGCTTTATTGATAGAACCTTTATGGGGTAATGACACAGCCTACTTCACAACAGTTGTACTTTCATGGTAGACACTGATGTAAGGCCTTCAAAAATTATATCACTACAGAGTACTTGGAAGGTACCAATGACTATCTCTACTCTTCACTTTAGAGGACTCATTATTATTAAGTTCTTGTCTTATTCTTTTTTTGGTGTTATCTTTTGAAGGTGGTCAAAGTACTTTTGGAACCCATGATGCATAGCAGCATTTCTGATCAGCACAGTTTCCCTAAGAACATCCATACAGAGGGTTCAAGTGACAAACAAGAATTTGCCTGTCTCAGCAAAATATTATCTAATAAAGTGGATTTCGTTCAGTCGCTTTGGATGAGAAGTGGAACTATCCCGACTGTCTAAACTAGAGCAAAACCTCCACAATCATACAATGCTATCTTCTGCTTATAGCAATGTAAGTTCAACATTCTGTTATAGCAAATATCTACTGATAGCTTTTTTCACAATATCTATGAGGGTGGCTTTAGCTCTTTGATCACATATTTGCAGTATGTTTTCCACTTAAATAATGTTGCATTGTAATCAGTGCACTCTCTATATTTCAGCCCTGGGAAAAAATAAAGAGGAATCTGCTAAGAGAAGTCTCCACTTCAGACCCTGTTCTACAGTGTGGTAAGAAAACATAGTGATGTCCGAAAGTGTTTGTTGTCATCAAAATAAAATTGGGCTTTCTTTTCTGTTATCGCATGAGGTTTCCAGTTTCTTTACTAATGCAATCTTCTGCTAAGAAGCAAGAGTATTTTGAGGTTGATCTCAAATGTAGTTTTGTACCTCTCCCTCATAAATACCAATATTGAAGGATCTGCAGAAATACATCCAAATAGTGCTTTTTTGCTGGTCTTTTAAGATATGGCCACTCAGCTACATCAACATTTGTAACTCAAACTAGGCAGCTTCCCATTAGCACACTTCAAAAAGAAGTTGAGACCTGTACATGAACCCCTACCAAGTGCATACCCTTTGGTACTCCCACTACAATGAGACAGACCCTTAAAGTTTGTGTTTATAACTACAAATTTTGGGGAAACCTATGAGAGCTGATGAATTCAATTTCAGTATGCTGGTGAAAATATCTAAGAGACTTAGGAGATCAAGCACAAGTAAAAGTATGATAAGGCTACAAAGCCATTTGAACATTTCTGTTTTGATTTTAAATCAGACCTTAAATACGAAAGAATGTAGGATTTGCAATCGACTTGATAAAGACTTTCAGCATAGGCACAATTTTTAGTATGTAAGTACTTCTTACATACTTCTTTAGAATGAGATCAACTGAATGCCCTATGCAGAGGTGTATCAAAGTTAAAGACATACTTTGTTCATCTCAGAGACTGGAGTGTGCTGAAGCTTCTGCACAGTCAATATGTCTAAATTGTGAGGAAGAAACTGAGGGGAGATGGTACACACCCTGGTCATCCCCAGCAAGAGCTGGGATGTACCAGTATATGCCCTTGGTACTGAGAGTGAGGATGTGTTTCTGAACCTACTATTTAAACAGAAAAGAAAAACCTTACTGAAAATAAGCTAGCTGATCCAGGAAGGATCATTCAGTGCCAAACAATTCTAATATAGAAAAAAATATAGTGAGGGGGTAAAAAGAGAAAACCACACCCAAAAAACCTTCCCCAGAAAAAAATGGGTTTTGTGATAGAGGTACAGTAAAATAACATTTAAGACTTTCTTTTTTAAGTCACTTTAATGAAACTGGGTCAGGAGGATAAGGTGTTAAAACCATTCCTTATGTAAACAGTTATTCTCTACTGTTTATACAGACTACTAGGAATGTCAGAAGTCAGACTGAAAAATGAGTAAACCTCATTTTAGAAGCAAACGCAAACTGACATATAGACCTCTGGCATGAGGTCAAGAGGACTATTGTTTGTTGTCTCAGACTAAAGGAAACCCCTGCTTTCCACTGAATAACAGGTCAGACTTCTGCTCAATGTCCCTGTGCTGAAATGAGCTAATCATGTAGGTATAGGTGAAGAAGTGGCAATAAAATAATAAAGAACATATACCCATCAAATAAAATAAAAGCCCTCAGGCAGAAGTCATTCGAAATGCCTGTTTGTAAAACAATAATAGTACTTGGAACGGAAGTGACACCTCTGAAGAATTAAGATTTTTTAAATCAAACTTTCACAGGTAGGATCAATGCCCACACAGGCTCGGGTTTGCTGAAAACACTTTTTAGAGTTAAGTTTGTTTTCTGATCCCAAAAAGGCCTACTTTTTGACATAATACTGAACACAAGATATAGCAGTGGGTACATGTATACACACATGTATATGAAAGGATCTAGTTTCAGTGACACCCACAGCTCAAATGGGGAAGAAACGTGGTACTCTGTTAAAACAATTATTCAGAAGGGAATGATTGATGCTCATTAAGGCCTTGGCCTGACTGTGCAGAAAAGACGTAAACACAGGCAGGACTGCTGTGAACTTTCCACGTTTGACCCAAAGAACCTCTGAGCTTACCCGGAAAGTATTTCAGTCTCCTTCCTTGGCCTGTCTTCTGAGATTTCCAGTTGGGGCACCAATTAGTGCCTACTTGGCAATGCTTTCATGTGACTTGCACACCTCCCTAGAAGGCTGGAAGTGAGGTGGAAGAAATGTTTTTAATAAGGATAGAGAGATAAGCTGAATGCAATGAGAGTGCCACCTTTTAAATATAAGCAACTCACATGGATATCTACAATAATCACCTGTCATGGCTGTTACTACCCTACAGCTAATTACCAAAGCTTAGATTTCTACTTTTTTTCAGGTCCTAGATTACAAACACTAATTTTCAGTTACCCATACATTGTCTGCTTACAGCACTATAAATATCCTTCTATGCCAAGTGGTGAAAAACGTAGTTGAAAACAGAATGAGGAACACCCTTCCTTTTGATCTCATTCCATTTACTTCTCACCTCTAAACCTAATCTTTTTCCTGAAAGAGGACAGGAAGATGATTTTTGCTGAAATTGAATTCATTGGCTCCTTCATTGCACAATTTAATTACTATTCACATGATTTAATAGAGGCAGGACTCATAAAACTGATTTACTATATTATTATTCTGTTGTGATTACAGAAGGTGTGGGTATATTCCTGAAGTCTGAAAATTTAAGATAAGTTTGGATATCAACTCCTTTGCTGAGCGTGACAGATGCAGAGAGCTTTTGTTTCAGCAGTGAAACACTTCCATGATAATATTTCCTACCTTAGTATTTTACGCAGCCTGTAATATTTTGTCATAATAATTTTATTATCAGCCTGTTATTTACAGCACAGTATTCATGGAGTTAAAGCCACTACAAGACCTGTACATTTCACTCTTAACTTTTGAGGAAAACATGATGCACGTAAGTTAATTAAAATATTGGGGTACTATGCCAACAAGTTGGTGGTCTCAGTCAAGCTGCTTGTGCATGAGTTTCCACATTGAATAACACCACCAATAGCAAAACTCTGTTGCAAACCCTAACTGAGGTGCCAAAAATTTAATGAGTGTCAGGGAGTTTACCCTGAGACTAGGATAACACACAATTTTCAAGGAATTAAAGTGGGGAAGTTTCCATTACTGTTGTTATTCTGTAAATAAAGACAGGGCTGGAGTCTGAAGAGCTGTCAGCTTGGTATCTTGCCTGTACTTTCCCTGAGCTCTGAATTGAGCTTATTTATTTTTAATCATATATGTGGTTAAGATTTCCTTGCAGAATATTTTACCCAGAGAGTATTTTGTGAACATGAAAGAAACAAGAGGAGCAAAGTTGCCTTGTCCTGGTATAAATGAAGTGTGGTAGTGAACAAGATGTGAAATTAAAAGTTATAAATATGCCGGGAGGAAGAGTTTTCAAGAAAAAAAATCATCCAGAAGTGAGTAATTTCTAGGCCTGTTACTGTTAGAAGAAGCCTAAGAAGGAGAGTAGGAGGTATAGAAAGGTATAAAAGTTAGGTGTAAAAGTTATCAGATAAAAAAAGAAACACATGTAAAAGTTAGTAGAAGATTTAGAATAAGTATATCCAGGTTAATCCAGGTGAATGTTTAAGAGCTATCTAGTTTCCCAGTTAAACAATCTTTTACAATTGTTGGAATTGTTTATATAGTTAGGGAGGCATCCAGGCATTGACTGTCTATAGACAAGGTCACCGGAAATAATAACTGACAAGACAAAAAATTATTGCTTGAAAAAGGCAGGCAAACATTCTGGAGCTTTCCCATTGTATTTCCAAGGTACTGTTGTCTTCTTATTAGAGATACAGTGATGCCTGAAGTCTTCCTCGCAACTGCACAGCATGAAAAATTCAATATCTCTTAGGAACTTCCAAATTGTTTCTACCACTGAGTTACGAGTTCACAACTAATCACTTATGATTACAGAAAGGATAAAAAGTAAGATCAGATGTAGGTCTACCAGTTTTGGCTTGTGCAATGGCTGCTTATGTAGGCCAGATTAGCCTGTCTAGCCTGAAGCTGTTTCAGTTCAAAGCTGTGATGGATGTGGACATATTATGGATCAGTTTATGGTCCATCTGTGCTTATTAATGACAAAGGTATAGTAAAAAAGTACTCACACGGTGCAAATTATCTTGGTAATGGTAATTGCCCCAAGTTAAATGGAAGGACAAAGATTATAATTCTGAGACTAACTAATTTTCATTTTCCTGGTCACACATACACCCTATTTCAGTAAAGCAAGAATGAAAATTGTCCAGAAAAATGAAAATATTTTTGTTTTCCTGGCAAGAAAAATGAACATAGAACAAAAGAATTTTCTGTCACCCCCAATATTTCACCTCCTTTTCTTCATCAATATTATACAGAATTGCCCTCAGAACATTTTATTTTTGAAATGCTAAAGTTCAAATATTCTTTAAATGTTTTTTAAAACATTTATTTTTTAAAAAAATGTTGTCAAAACTATTGCCCAAATCACCACAAACTTTTGTTCAGGAGAAAAAGGATCTCAAATCTTGGAGGACAAAGGGTCCCATGTTTAATGTCTCCTATAGTTACATACCTCCACTTTAGACTTTAGAGGGTCTCTCTGAAGTATTTCATTAAATTTGATCATATGGCAAGCATCTGTAACTACCACAGAACATCTTACAGTGCCTGGGCTTTTGAATGCCCCCCTGTACAGTTAAGCACAGTTGCAACTTACAATTTAAATGTATTCTGTAAAGCTGTTGTTCTTTCACCTGCAGGTCCTAATCAAGGGCTCCTTGCACGCATGCACCACACACAGGATGCAGAAACCTTATGAAGAGTGACATCAAAAAATCCTGAGCTGAGATACACGTGTTTTCTGAGCTGTTAGAGATAAAAAGATAATTTAGGGTGAGATAGGAGAATACAGAGAGAGACCTACTAGATGACAGTGAATGACTTCACCTCTAAGGTGCTGCTTTCCCTAATAGCAACAAGCTTGTCTTGTAAAAGAAGATACCTTATGACTACTAAACAGAGACATTGTTCAAATTTCACTGTTCCTTTTAGAATTTCATAAACCTTCATTATGATCAGGTTAGTTACGTTAGGCACAGTTCAAAATACGTGGAGAGATATGGAGGATATTCGCAGTTTAACTTCAGCCTAACTTCAGCCTAATTCACAGTTTAACTTCAGCCTAATAATGTGGATAAATTAGGAATCACAGCCTAGCAAAGCTATGCTCACTTGCTTTCTCAGGGGATGACAGACCACTCAGCAGACCCCACTTACACAGTCAATGGGTTTTACATACCGATTCTCCAAACTGAAGATCTTCATACTAAAGTCTGAGAGTGTACACACGTCCAGAAGCATGTACGTATTGGTCAACACCCAAGACAAGCATAATGCTTAGAGGCAAATGCCAGCTAGAAGCAGGCTTTATTTCTGTTTACAACTGGCAATACCTGTTGGAAGAAGTCTAGCAGTAGAGATATACTTTGCTCAGAAAATCAGTATGTCTTTTCCTGGCAAAAGTATTTTTGAGAGAGGAAGTTATGTGTTCACTAGAATCATTTATTGGAAAACACTGTTCTAAATTATGAGAAAATGGGACAATAACTGAATGTAATTAATAATACAGGGGAAGGAGAAGCTTAAAGTACTATATGAAGCCACAGTGGCTAGTTACATGCACGGTTTGACTGTGCTAAGGCAGAAATAAATATAGAAAGTGACACATCTGCTAAAGTTACGACTTTCAAAGGCTCCCTCAGGCAGCTGAATTTCAGTAAGTCTAGGACAGTTCAACACCCTCAAACAGCTTTAAAAATTCCAGAATGAACAAATTAGTAAGCATCATTTGAAGGAGAAATCCTGATACTACTATTCTTTTCAATATTCCACTCTTAGTATCTCATCTTTAAAGCACTCACTTTTGGATTGTGCAGAGGGGAACCACTGTCACTAGGAGGTTGATCTCTGTCAGGGGTACGCATAGCGGAGCTGTGAATAGAGTCAGAATAAGCAGGGAAACAGTAGTCTACAACAGGGATACCTGGGGTCCTGACTGTAACCCAAGGAAAGACACCTTTGTTGCATTCATAAGTTAACATACTAGAGCTATTGATTTACACTCACTTTAGCCCTCATTTTAGCCCTGGTTTGCATATCTGCCCCAGCTACCACAAAGAGGACTCAGCCCTGTTTCCCTTTGTGTGCGTGTGCAAAATGTCACACACAAATGGACAGCTAAACTAGGTTATGTTCACCCGAATGGGCTTTGGTACATATATTTATTTTTTCACTAGTGCAAGCAGATGACAATGCTCAAAACTTACACAGGACATTGCAACATACTCTGGGGTTTTGCCCTGCTTTGAAACAGGTGACCCACAAAAGGTATTTCTGAATATGCTACGGTTTTTGTCTAAGGGTGTACGTGGGCAGTATTTTGCAGTGATGTGCAAGCTTGCTTTTTTTCTTTTCTCCAAGTAAATATAAGATCACTTTGCAATATTATAATCTGGTCAGACTACGTGCAGACTGATGGCATGGATTTGAGCCTAAAATAACATAACTAGCTTCCTAACAGGATCTGATAGTTCACAACCAACACCAGGCCAGAAGGAGCTGTACAACTGCAGGATTACAGCTGGAACCTTTCCGACACACACAGAGCTCACACAGACAAAGCCTGTATCCACCTACTAAACATCATGTTGGCAAAGCCTGAGAGACTCAGTCTGCAACTGAATGATGTAGCCAACTAATCTTTAAGGTAGCTGGTACTAGATCAAAAATACTGCAGCTGCATGACAGAAAATGTTTCTCCCTCACTCTGTCAGCTATGCGAGCATCAACTCACTTTGTCATCTCATGTTTGTTCAAAACATTTGAGTACATCCTGGCAGCCTTTTTGCTGGATCACAAGACTTCTTGCCTTCCCAAAGCAAGCATAATCCTGATATAAAAGCATAAAAATAGCATACTTTGCATTTCACGTTCTTTGACTAATCTGACAAAACAATTGTGAGCTCATTCTTGTACTGATTCAAATTTGTAATGCTGGACAATCCAACAGTGCACCTTTCAGTATTAAAGACTGCAGAGCCTTGTCTCACCCTCAGGGTAAGATTTTCAAAGAGGCTCCATGTTCTTCTGATTCTGCAGTAGGCAAGGTCAGTACAAATTTTACTACTAAAATAACAGTAGACAACTTCTGCAAATTCTGAGCTTTTGCCTCTTAATACATTGGATTCAAACCCCACTGTTAACTCTAGTGGAGTTCATTACATGCAAAATTAAGTACTCTATAAAAGGCTGCATTTTGAACAGCAGGCATCAAATATGAATATAGCCAAAAGCTGAACTGACAGAGAAATAAATTTTCTTTTCCAAATAAACCACTGTTTTGCCCTTAGTTTCTACATTTAATGTAATAGAGTAAACCTACACAGCAGGTAAGATGGTTGACTACTAGTAAAGAACCCACTATGCTTGTTTAGACAGCCAGGTTCACCAGACGTTGCATGAAGGGAGATAGACCCCTCAGAACTAAATCCACAACAACCAGCATAGGTGTGTAGAGAGGTCTAAGCTGAAAAGAAGGAAACTCAGATGAAAGGGTATGTCTAAAACCCAGCTCACCTCTGAGGCTTGCTTGCTTTAGTATAAGCACTCGCTACACAGCCTTGCATCTCCTCCTGGAGGTTAGTACCAAAGTCTAGAACAAGTGTCCTTTCTTCTAACAAGGTGGTGACAACGGAGCTTTCACCATCCTTCCCTGGTTTGCAATAGCTCAGTGGCTAGCGTGTGAAGTCAGGTAGTACTAAATTCAGACACTTCCACTGCCTGAAAGATTCAGACCTCACCTCTAAATAAATTCACTGCCCAGCCTATGCTGGTGTGAAGGAGACACTTTCAAATAATTTTGATTCAGCTTGAAAGAAGATGCAAAAATTCCCTGGTCAGGTGGGCTTGTAAGAGAACAACCCATGCCTTGGAAAGAACAGGTACTGTATATCTTTAGTTAGCATGAATCTAGACTCCTTTCTTTTTGATCAAACCTTGTTTCATGTTTTAATATTTAACCTAAGCTTAGGGATGGGATGTCTTGGCCATCAACCTACTCATTTAATCAATGAGAAATGTTACTTTTAGAAGAAAGATTAAGGAAAGTTGGCAAGAGAAAATAGATTTAAGTTGTTCTTGTGTAACGTGACCATATATGGATAACAAGGGTTAGCATACTTCATCTGTAAAGACCACCAAAGACCCCCGAAGAGAGGAAGGCATGCCCGGAAGAATCTGAAGCGGAGCCAAGAGGAATGATTTAATGCCATTACACAACTTATGTAGAAAAGAATGAATATGTATTAATAGGCATAATATATATGGACTTATTGTATAAATATAATGAGGTAGCTGACTTCAGTGTGTTTGATTTGTGGAAAACCACTGATCACCCAGGCTTGCACAACCCTGAAATAAATTAGCAATATATCTCCTGAGTGTGTGATTATTGACTCATTGCACACCAGGCGACAGATCCGCTTTTCGGACAACAGGCTGGGTTGTGGGTGTATGAGCACAGAGCAACCAGTCCTGTCTACATAAAGGCCTCAATGAGAAGGAAAGTCCCAAGATATAATTCCTGCTGCATTTACATTTTCTGGTTTTGTATATCGTCTATTCTGTACTAAACAGCCTTTGAAAAGAGTCACCAATTGCACAGATGTTTAAAATGTACTCTGACTCATTTTTCTTTTTCTGGTCTCAGTTTAATAAATCTGTCACCACAGTGTGTAAGTGCTCATTCTATTTTTGTAGTTTCATTTTCTCTGTTCATATTCTTTTTCACATAAGTATAGTAATCTCTTGACACACACATTGGCAGTTAATCTATAAATATTTGCTCTGGGAAAAAATGATGAAGAATTTCTGTTTCCTTTTCGAAGCTGAGGTTGCTTTGTTCTTGTTTTTGTTTTCTTTTAGCATGTATGGGAGTCTCTTTCACAGTTTTTCAAAATCCTGTTTGGTTTTCAATAAAATATGATGGGTTTGACTGTATCTGGCAACATCAAAGCTTACAAAGCAGGGTACAGGGGAAAAGGGTTT
The DNA here is from genome assembly GCF_949628215.1 of Phalacrocorax aristotelis. NCBI lineage: Eukaryota > Metazoa > Chordata > Aves > Suliformes > Phalacrocoracidae > Phalacrocorax > Phalacrocorax aristotelis. The sequence goes on along the minus strand of NC_134279.1, from coordinate 45,169,420 downwards.
GCCTTCTTGTAGCGCTTCTTGGGAGACAAAATAAAATTCTTATTTCTAGTTTTTGTTCCTCTAAATTTCTTACCTGTCATCATTAAATAAGTCAGTGGCAAGAAGTAAATGAGAGCTTAACTCCTTTATCTTTGGATCTAGCTACTGAATTTGAAGAAAAAAAAAAAAAAGCAAGACTGAATATACATTTTAAATTGTATGCAAAACGTATATACCAATATTTATGTTTCATAAATTAAAATAGAAATAAGAACGAATATCAGGTACACAAACTGGACAATCTCTTTAGATGCTTATAGTACCCTTACAGTGTGTCCGCGTTAGCATTTTAGTTCCATTTAGGAGTGCATTAAGTGTGTAGCCTGAAAAAAATCTTCATTTTCTGTGCTTTGATTTGCATCATGGAGCTGCCTCTGAGCACATGATTTTGATTCCTTTCATAGGAAGTCAAACTATGGGATATACCCAGGAAAATATACCTTCTGTGCTCCAGTTGCTAATGGACATTCAGTCAGTGGGATAAATGAGCAGGTGTGAAGCAAAAAGCCACTGAAACAAAACCCAGTGTGAAACATACAGTGTGGACACCAGGACAAGACCACTAACTCTTAACACCCTTACTGTGCTGCAATATTTTGTGGAGTGGCATAGCTTTATAAAGCTCCTCCAGAAAAGCCCTTCTTTCTCCTCTAATGAAAATGAATGATCCAGCTTAGGCAGCTAACTCAAGTACAGAAGACTTGTGGGGGTAAGAGTATCTCCTATCATTTTCAGGTTCCACTCAACCTACATCAGGTTTTACAGTACTATGTAGGAAAGTGCTACTTAGATGCAAGATGTGACAACTGCAAGTCCTCTCAAAACAGGTGACTCTATACTATTTCACTCATGAAGACACAATTCAATTATTCATCTCAAGATAAATGATGGAGGAGCTTTCACTTCTCCTTAGACTACATGTAGTTATCTGTCAGAATATACTGCAAGGAGAGCACCTGCCAGAAGGAGTCCTAAAGATCCTTTTTTTTTAAAGGCAAGATAATTTAATAATCAGCACTAGGAATTTAGTTTGTTAAGTAATGTTTATATTGTAAAATTGTATACTTTGAGGAATAATTTATCTCTATGGAAGCTGGAATACTTCAATGTGGACTGAAACATTCTTCATGGGCTTGGTGTTACTCTTTATATTGGAGCACAGGTTGGAGTCTGGCTTCCCTTTTTCCATATTTGATTGAGAAATACTGATTTGAGAAATTGAGATTGAGAAACACAGTGTGAAAATGCTAAGATTTTAACCCAATATAATTTTTATTCTCTCAACTAACATTTAGTTTCCTGGATCATTTTGTGTTAGCTTCTGAGTTGTTTGTACAGACAAATTGCTATCATCTTGTAACATTTTACATCATTTTTCAATTGCAACAGGGCAGTTAAATCTAACTGGAGAGTATACTATGGTTTTCCTTAAAGACTCAATTGGCTTCACAGCATATAGCTAATGAGCTATCTAAAACTGTATCAGTGAAAGAGCTCATTGTGCTGTGTCTTATTCTATCTGTAAAGGAGTCTTTAAAGCTCTGATCACTATCTCTGTACCATCCATGAACAAAAGGATATATTGGCATCAGGCAACAAGCAAAGTATAAAGTTGAAATGTTAGAGAATAGAAACTAATTAATTGATGTATGATTTCTGAAGGAGATGGTTGTTGCTTGAAGAAGCAAAAAAATCTTCTATCATGAAGGAGAATAACCTAAAATCCATTTAATTCCAGATATAATGCAATGGCACCAAAAGTTTGAAAATCCTTGTTTCTACAATAAAGTGCTCTTCTCACTGTCCTCCTCTTAATATACTCACTAGTGAAGGATAGAAAGAACTAATTCATCACTATTGTGAATTTGCCAATTATAAGAAGAAACAACTCTTGTTGGTGAGTATAGATGCTTTGTGTTTGATGTTGTTCTCATTCCACTGCTCTTCCTGCTATGGTAGGCAGCTCTTTGCTTCTTCTCTGCTATGGATTGGCATTGGGAATTTTACCTTTCAGATAGCAGGAACATGCTGGAAAATTATTTATTTCTCATCAAAGAGCTAAGGTAATTTAGAGTCCCAAGATAAGGGGAGGAATTCCTGCAGTCCTTCCAGAAAGATCCTGGAGTTGTTGAAACACTTAAATAAGAATCATCGAATTTCCAGCCAGCTTGCACAGACCAATCCCTGTAAGAAGAACACAGACCAGTATTAAAGAGGGATGTCCTTCCACTTAGATGTTTATATATTGGAACATATATGAAGGCTTGGTATGATGTTTTTAGGAGAGTTATAAGTAGCTATCATCTCACATTCAAACAGTACTTTGAAGCATCTTAACTCATTCTATGCCTTGTTGTTGATCACATTGCTATTTCTTTTGAGCGTTCCTTATTTATCTGTGGTTGAAGATGTTGATGGTAGACAATTCAAACCCTGAAGGTCATGGGAGTGCCCTTTCTGCTGAATCTTCCATGCATTACAAGAAAATGCTCAAAGGGTTAAGCTGAATTTGTGTGGATCATCAGTGACATCCAGTGGCTACTTAGGTGATCACAGGTGTGTGATGCCAATCCGGACTCCCACTGTAGCAGAGTGCTACGAACTGAAGAGGACGTTAACTAGCTGCCTACATTCCTTGTCCGAGTTGATCTATTACTCTGTGAAAAACTATAATTATGCATTTATTTTGCAACATTATTATATTTAACTGCATACTTCTCTTCTGAGGAACCCAGCGTACCTTGTCCAACACTTCACCACAAGTACAAAGTGGAATTGCCCAGGAGACATCTCTTACGTCAAAAGCATATCACCAAACAAAAAGAACAATCTCTTCTGGGGTGGCAGGGGAGAGGGAAAGAAAAAGAAAAAAAAAAGTTTTTAGACCCCTTTCTATGATCACACCGCTCTAAATCACACTGTCTAGGCTACATGCCAACTGGAACACCAGCACTGGAACTGAAAGCATGGATGGTTTCTATCTTGTTACTTTGTGAGGTTTTATTCAGTTGATGTCTTAAATCTCTTCTTCTGGTAATAACCAATGATACATTTTCCAGCTTTAGACCTAAAATGAAAATCAAAATGATCTAATCAATTCTCTACCACAATATGAGCCATTTGTTTTGTTTTGTCTTGAATAAAAACCAGCTACCCTGAGATCATTTTCTATCTTCCAATTTCTGTTTCAGTCTCATTCTATATGTACTGGGCTGTCTTCTCATATCTGCATTTCATTTCCAGGTAGTCTTCACACAGTTTGAAGTTGTCAGTTATAACCATGGCTGTGTTGTCCTTGACAACTTCTCAAGCTGTGCTGGAACTTTAAAACTTTCTTCTAGATATTCAGATTAGTTCATGGTTTCCACCTGTAGTGTATATATTTATGAACCATGTGAATAGGATGCAGGTCTCTGCCTCTCATTGGTGGCCTTATAAGTCTATTACAGGCTTCAGTTAAGGACCCTCCTTGTCTACCCAATACCCTTCCCAGCCACCACCAAATAAGTACATTGCATTGTTTGCACAAAACCAAAAACTTGTCCAGCTCACCTAACCTTTGAATTAAAACCCTATTTTGTTGCCTTCTCAATCACTCAATATAAAAAAGTAAAAAAAAGAAACCCAAACCACCATATCGTAGTACTATGAATAATTCACTAGCCAGTTCTCTAAATAATGATCACTAACATTTATAGAAATCAATTCAATGCTCAGCAACATAAAAAATTAAGAAACTTGGGTTATGACACACAAAATACTCTTCAAACCATACTAATTATTTCAACCTCATCCATTTTTAGTTATCAAAGGCCTTGTACATCAAAACATATACACTTTAACCAACGAGGAACTCTTGTAATTAAGGCCAGATGGCAAATGTTGGTGTTTTAGTATCTGGCCAATAACCAACGAAATACAAAGTATTCCATCATTTTAATGCATAAACAGTTATTCATTCAAAACTAGAACATCATAAAGCAATGTATTTCTAATACAGTAATGAAATAATTAATTTTCTTTTCATGTACAAAATACTCCAAACATTGGTCCTTACAACTTAACCCAAAAGACAACAGGCAAATGCAGACATACAGGGCAGCAAATGGAAGTTATATTGATCAGCATGAATAATTTTCTTGTGCCATGAGTATTGATCTCTATTAATTTTCTGGTGCTGTCTGGGTGAAACAAAAAAGTGTTTGTTCCCTTGGTTACAACAATGTATCTTCCCACTTCACACATACAAATTCACTCTACAAAAAATTATTATAATGCTGAGATCTGATAAATTCTTCATCATCAGTGAGGTGCATATTTCATGTGTGTAACCAGATAAAGGAAAATTATTAAATTGCTGCACTAAATCAGAAAGTTAGAATATCTGCTAAAATGGACAAGACATAGGAAGATAGATAGAAAAATATTCTGCATTTCTGCCAAGTTGTGTGATTATTTTATTTAATATCCTGACAGATAGCATTTTACTTTTAGTAGTAAAGATTATCAAGATAACGGCCTAGTTCTTCCACAGACCTACATTTAAGGGAGACAGTAAAAACATTGACACAGCTTTTAAAATATTAAACATTACTATTTTGAAACATAGGTTTAGAAATCGACTAAATCATATACATTCATTTGCAAAGCAGAACAGTCTGAGGGAAAGGAATTCACATAGATCATTAAAACTATGTATATATTTTTAAATATTTTCTGTCAGGCATTTATAACATACCTCTCAAGTTCTCCTGAATATTTTATCTGAATTGATTCTAAAACCTAAACACCACCGCCAGTACTGAATGAGACAAAACCAAAATTTCTTATGTAAAATAGATGGCCCTACTTCAAATCACAATTGGAAACACTCTCAAAGGCTTCCAAGGGATGAAACAGCATCAGACAAGGGAACCTCAGGGATAGTTTACAAAGATGTCTGTTCTTCAATCACTCTTTAACTTGAGTAAAGTAAAATTTTGTGACTTTAGCCAAATGTAAAATACCTTTCATCCTAACAAAAGCAAGGCAAAATTCCCTCTTGTATCCTTTTTCTTTTCCTTTTTCCAAACATTAAGTAAGAATTTTTGCTAGAACAAAAGCAGTGAAAAACATGTTCTTAGATGAAGTTCTCTGTAAAAATGGTGCAGTAGTGACAAAACCCAGTTTTTATAATCAGAAATAAAGCTAAATATATAATTACTGTCTTCTGCATTTTCCATCTTTACGAGAAATGAGAGGATAATTGTCAAAGTCTGCTCTGAGGTTACTAAAATTTTTTGAGAAAATGTGATGTTTCATTGATGAGGAAAATCTACATTCAACTTCCCCCCTTCCACCCCCTGGAGGGTACAGATTATTTTGCCATTGCAATTTATTTAAGCATATTGAGTTTTAGACTCATAGGAGTTCCATTTGTCCATTAATCTGATCTCCTCCATAACACAGCCTGTCACATATCACACACGATTTCCTACATCTATAGTAAGTTTTCATACATATTAAAGACCAGAATGTGCCTTCCTTACTGGGTTCATTAAAGTTACCCTGTAAAAGTGACCCTCTTTGTAAGGAAAAGTGAGATGGTACTCCATGGGCTTGATTTACTATATTTCTCTAGTTTTATGTTACCAAATTCCATATATAAGGTTCTTTGTGAAAACAGAGGGCAGAATCTGCTGCCAAGAAAAGGAAAAACAATCTCTAATTTGTCTCCTATGCCTGACCCTTCTGCTGAGACATGTTTTCATCTTCATTTACAGTAGAGCTTAATATACTGTAGTTTGACACCTTAGTGTCTGAGGCCAAAGTGCAGTTTACTGTAATGCTAAAGTGGAAGTGAAAGAGGAAAAAAAAAATCATTTTGTCACCAGATGGAAAGATGAGCAGAATGAGGTTTGACACGATGCTTAATATGTGTTAGAGGACACTGTTAAAATGGCAGGTCTATTCCTTAACGTAATTATTTTCTTATAGGTTTCCTCTACTTTTCAAAGGCAGACCTCAAGCCAGATTCCATAATCTTTTCTAAAAAACTGAATAACAGTTAACTTTGAAACTAAACCCACTACCTTTGTGGTATGAGAAAGTAAAGAGAATCTGGTCCTTAATTAATTTGTTATCAAAATGATAAAAAACAAATTCAGAAAGTTGTTAACTGCTCAGTTGCCACTTACAGCAAGGATAATATAATGTGGACCTGATTCTTTCTTTCATCTTTTTTTTAAACTTCTTTTACCCCTTGTTCATTTTCACTCTTCATTTTAAAAGCTCCTTACCTAGCCCCTCTATTTTCTATGTAATAGGGGAGAAGGTGAAGGTTCAACCCAATTTCTTGGTGATTATTATTTTTTGATAAAAGGTATTCTTTGGTACATAATAGAATAACCCAGACAGAGCCAATTATCTGTCTCACATTGAATAAGAAAATCTGCCATTTTGGTCAAGTTTTACACAGTGAATGTTAATCACATTACTTTTTGAAAATCTAGTTGAGGGGGTTTTCTTTATATATATACAATTGATTCACCAGCCCTCCATTTCATTTCCTTTCTAATCTTGGTGTGACAGAAATTGCATGTATTTAGAAATCAAATAATTACCAGACATAAGGTTTGGAAGAACAGCGGAGACACAAATATCAGTTCAGCACCTAACACACTTTACCTTCATTGAAAGTTAAGTATTTTCTAGCACTGCTAACACTGAAGTTTCACTTTGGATGCCCCAATAGTTGTAGTGAATCTTGCTAAACAGGGTATAGTAAGAGTCAAAAACCTTGAGCTGGAACTGAATCTTTCTTAAGTCAACATAAATCCCACACGAGATTAAAATATATTCATGCTTTTGATAAATATTTATTACAAAGATATTTGGAATACTGTGAAGCCAAACTATATTAAAAGTGTGCCTAGCCCCTTGCATAGTATCGCTACAAGTAAATACATGTTTTCATTTAAGATGCTGAACTACATTTACATATTTCATAGATTTCCACTGCAGATATAAAAAAAGAAAACAGAGTCTCATAAGTCCACTTTATTATCTAAATAAATGTTGCTTTATATTATTATTACGTTACAACAAAAACTAACAAAATATATTGGAAAGATTTAATAGTTCAGAAAACCAATATGTATCTATCAGGGATTATTTTTTCATGTATTCTGTTATTTAGACAAGGAGAAACTGTTCGTCTTAATGGAGAAAATCAAAGTAACGATAACATAGACTTTCAAAAGCATTAAGGCATCTGTGTATCACTGAAATCAACAAGAGTTAGCGTTTGTTTTTTTCTGAAGATTTGCAATTATATCCATTTTGACTTATTGCCATAGGGACATTTACTCTATGATGCAATTCTTTGTATAAGTGCCATTTCATTTTTGTTCACAGTCCTAAAGTTGCTGCATTCACAAAAGAAAAATGCGTGGCTATAATTGATCAAAATGTAGAAAGTACAACAATGTAATTAGTATACTCATCTGGGGAAGAAACTGATTTTAAGAGTCATTATGATACACAAGGCTTCCCATGGAAATAAGTCATCTCAGCTTCACTTTGAGCAAAAAACTAAAACTCATCAGATATTGTAGCTATTCAGAGGCAGCGACAGTTCAAAATATTCTGGCCAGAACAAACAATATTGAGACAATGCTCTGATAACTCTGGAAGATAAAATGAAGATATCTTTCACAAAACTGTACTTTTCAAATTATAACATTCCTTGGAGAAGGAAAAAAAATAAAAAAAAAAAAAGAAGAAAAAACAGCATAAAAACAGTTAAGTTAAAGGTTAGCTGATGGCTGACATTTCTGCAGCCACATGAAACACACGCAGAGGAAACCTCTCCATTTGCACAGTAACATAAGCAATGCATAACAACTTAGTTGCTATAAAGACACCTACAGTGATTTCTGCAGTAATGTTCTCATTCAGGGTAAACCCACTAGAAGCAGCAAATAGAACAGAAACTCTACTCAGCCACACATCAGCCAGCAGAGTCAGTTTATTGTACCTGGGGAAAAATGTCACACCCTTTAAAGAGCTGTAGCAAATTATTTCCAGAACAACCAGGGAACTCTAGGAAGTATTCTGAGAATACACTATCACTTCTTATAACAGATAAAGCCCAAAAGGCACTGTTTAGTCGAAGATATTAACTATTAAACGTACTTTAAGAATTCATAGAGGCATCTGAAATCATATAAGTGGGCCTGGAATTTAAGGAAATGAGAGTAGCAAAGCAAGAGTAAAAATATTGAAGTTGTCCTAAAAAATACTACATTATGAGAAATATGACATGATTCCAGCGACTCCTTTCCTTCAGGAAAGAAAACAGATGTTTAAAATTTGGTGTCTCTATATGCAGGCAGACTATTATGCTCTGTAAATAGGTTTAAAATGTCCTAACATTTCTGAGGCTTTCTTATCTCTTGCTCATTTACCTCACTTTAGATTGCTTTCACATTTTCCCCCCTTTCCATTAAATTATTCAAGAACTCCTGTTTATAAAGGTCACAGTCATAAAAACCAGGGAATGGGAGCACTGGCATGTGATTCCTGGGACCAATGAGGCAGCACACAAAGTGGATTGCGAAGGACTCATAAAACTAAGGCCAGAAGGAACCGTTAGATCATCTAATCTGATCTCCAGTATATGACAAGTCATTATATCTCACTTATATAGCCCAGTAATGAGCTCAGAGCCAGACAGTGAGAATGCTTCAGCTTCTGCTAAAAATGGTAATGTTATCTCTTTGGGAACTAACTGCAGGCAGGGGCTAGTTGGCCAAACTAATTGCTAGTGTCTCCCATGAAGGTGATCTTACACTTCATGGAATTATTTGTGTGTCCTGTGAAACAGGATTCAGGGAGACCTACTATTCAGAGCAGAGAGAAGACAGAACTCTCTCTTCCAGCTTCCTCCTCTTTGTGGCAGAAGTGCCGTCTGGCCCCAGCATTGCCTTGGGAATGAAACACAGACAGAGGCTTCAACAAGCAGAAACAACTGAAAAAAGACTCATGAGCTGCATTGTATGATTCGTTGCTTACCGATCCCAGCTGAGTTAAGTTAATGAAGATGCTGGCTAATTAAACCATATCTTTTGCTTTTGTTCTTTCCTTTTGCATGCCAGGGACAACAGTTTTGTTGGGCCAGTATTTACCCTAGTGTCCTCGCAACTGTCATTGGTAGTTTTGTTCTAGCTGTTAATCATTTGCATTGTTGAAAATAGAAGTAAAATGTTGTAAAAGGTGACTAACAACTTCTCTGAATTTATCTTGCTTCAGTTTTCTGCCGCTGGTTCTTGTTATGACTTATTCCACTAGTGAAAATAAGCCAGTTAACATCCAGTGGGACTGCTAACACACTTTATTCAAGTCACCTTCCAATCTTACTTCTGACAGTCTGAATAGATACCACTTCTCTTCTTGCATAACGAGTCATTTTTTGTGCAGTACTGAGGGAATGTTTGCGGCTCTGCTTTGTACTTTCTTCAGTTTCGCAAGTGAACCCCAGATCTCTGTGGAGCAATGTAGCACTGATTTCACTGGCACTGGACACACAAACAAACTCCCTGCTACCCATACTTAATTGCACCAACATGCCCAAGGACCACACAAACCTTTTGGCCAAAGCTTTGCTTGGTTTGATTTGGTCACTCTTTCACTAGCAACATGTATGACCCCTGCCGTTGCTGTTTTCAGCAAAGTTCTTTCCCATTCTATAGATCTACCCCTCTTACTGGTTTTTTTATATATATGCAAAACTTTGGCTATATTATTTTAATTGTCTATTTAAACTGCCTGTTCAGTTTATGAGACCAACAGTCATCTTTTAAGCATACTGGCAGTCTTTATGTCTTCCATAAGTTCTACCAATTCTACATATATATATATAAAATTTACCAAGAAGCTATTGATAAAGGTGTTGAATAACTTTGGATTCAATATCAAAAGCTTGCTGAAACTCCCTAAGCAAAACCCCTTTAATAACAGTTTCCCATTTATGGGTTATTTTTTTGATCATCTTGTTAATTTATTTCTGATTTAGCTACATGTTCCTCACTGGTGTCTCACAGCACTAATCTATTTTCAGGGTTTTAGTTTTTAAATACATTAAAAGTATACATTCATATATTAATGCCTCATTCATACATGTTAAATGCCTCAGTAGTAATTCAGCTATATAGTTACCTTTCTGAGGGAAATTTGTTTGACAAGGCTTATTTGCAACAAAACCACATTGAATGGCATTAATTATATTCCAAAACAATACTTGCAGTAAACAGCTAGTGAACAATCCATCAAATAAAATATGTTTGCACACAGTATTTGGCCTCTGTCAAGGGAAGTCAGTAGGAGTGTTTCCATCGATTCTGTGGACTTTGGATAAGGCCTTTATCAAACAATTTAAAATAATGTGCACATTAATTTCAAAAAGCAGTCTGTTCACTGACACTTCATAAACATGTAGAGGACTAGATTTAGTGAAAAAGCTTACTTGCTACAAATGATTCATCCAGCTTTAGAGAAGATATATCTATAAAGAGTACTGAAATACTGGAGTTAACATTATTTCAAGGTCTTTCCTTTGCACTTCAAGTTTATAATCACTGTTCATATTTTTGTTGGCTTTTCACAGACAGCACTGCTAAAAAGAAGTGGAATGCCTCAAATGCAAGTAAGCAGATAAATAGCACAAGGCTCATGGGTTGGCCTCAGTAGGAATTCTTGAGAAAATGCTAGATGAGAAAACGAATACCCTGTTGCTAAGTTACCTTTGTTTCATTTAATGCCATAATTATTTGTTGCTTAAAGAAAAAGCATTGACATTTCCCCCTTAGTCCCTGCCATATGGAAGACAGGCTTTTAAGATTCTCTTATGAGAGGTGCATGTTTATAATATATACCTTTATGTTCTCCAAGTGCAAGTATCAACATGCTGGGGGATAATCAAGACATTTCAGGCTTCAAAAACTTCTGCTGTACCATTGCAAAATAATTCTAATATTCCTGACAGTTTATTTTTAGAAGCAAATACAATTCCTAACTACTTCATTATATATTTTCCTACTTTTTAATCAGTCAGGAAATTTGCAGGATAAAATCATCTGCTGTACACTTTAATCACTGTGTAGAACTTTTGTTCCCTTCTGGAGGGTTTACAAAACAGATGGTATGAGTGAATGGGCTCATATTTCAGTTTTTAATCACATTCAGCACCAGAGGTCTTATTTGGGTCCATGTGATTTTTTAGATATATTTACCTTAAGAACAAAAAGGAAATAGCATAAATTATAAGTGAGGGCAAAAGCAGATTCCATCCCAAATATGCGCAGTTGAAGATGCATGGAAATGCTTTGCTGAATTTTGTGACAAGCCATTTTTACCTGAAGACCTCAAAGTATTTTGCAAACTTTGAACATCACAAAGCTGCTGGAGAGAATAGAAAAGTTAATCTTTTACTCTTGAAACAGAGGTTAAATGACACTTGAAACATGTACAGAGAGATTAAGTGACTCAACCAATGTCACAAACTGAGTCAGTAGCAGAGCTAGGGATAGTACCTTCATCCAGTATTGGATTCTGATTCTTAATAATGTATTTTAGACAAAATCTGAAGACAAGATATGAAATATTTACCATTCTCTCTTCTTCTTCCAGTGTCAGTCACAGCCTGACGTCACAAACGTGGGTATGGAAATAACCAAGAAAGCATTTTGCACACAGCAGCAGTGCAGTAGCAGCAGGACTGTGTGAGCGCTGGGATAAAAAAGCATCCTGTGGCTGTCAGCATAAAGTGGTGATGTGCCTCTTCAGTGGTTATACCCAGTAATAATGGAAGCCACAGAAGGATGCCAAAGAGAGCATTTCAGCCTTTCCTCTCTTTTCACAAAATTTGCAAGCATAACTTTTTTTTTTTTCTTCACACGGATTCATAAAATCTATGCTTGGAGATAGAAGCATGGAATCTGTAGTACCAGTATGGTATGGTAGGATTCATAGCAACTCTGAAGTTTCTTCTCTAGTGTCAAAGAGTAAATAGTTCTTCCTTCATTCAAATTCTTGACTGCATAGTCCAAAACTATCTGAGCAATGAACAAAAAAGACACTGGGACAAGACAGAGGATAAACACATGAAAGAAGGTAACCTATTTAGTCTATTCAATCAAATAAGTAGGATGTCTTTTCTGTTAAAGCTCTCCTTACACAGCAATGCAGTTACCTTATTTCTTACTTATGTCTGTCTTTAAACAGCAACAGTTTCACTGTTATTTGACAATAGGCATAGGTTCAGTGTTTCACAAGCAGTCAGAAATAAGAAGATATACCCTTGAAAAATAAACAGTGTGCTGGTAGATAAAGAACCACCAAGAGATAGACACAAACTAAAAAAATTACATTTCTTTAATCATTTCTCTTACAAGGGTACTAAATCAAAGAGGAAGTCCTGGTTTTACTTCAGTATCATTTCACCTTGCCTCCATCGACTCCCATACTGCATTTTTACATTTTCTACCTATTTAAGGACCCACTGAGGAACATGTTCACACATTCTTACTCATTTATCTTTGTCACTTGTAATTACCACAGTGGCTATTTTCTTGCTTGTGCATATTCCTGCTCTACTCCTCTTTCTTTCTTTCCTCCTAGGAGGAGTGCAGCACTCTTTATTCCAGGCACCCTTGGCTGTACCATCTGCAGGAAGATCAAAGACAGGGTCATATCCATCTAATAACAAGAGAGGAAACAATACTGTAGGTGAACACTCTATTAGCCTCCTTCTTCATTTTATTCAGGTCAGTGCTCAGGGACTTTCAGATGTCTTTGAACAAATGGATGTGAAAATGAAAGACAAGTTACAAAGAAATAAGTTTCTTTTCTTATGCGTTAGGCTGATAGGTTGAACCATGCTAGTGTTATAATAGTCTTTTCCCTGGGCTGCTCAGGAAGTATCTTTTCTGAACAATCCTCACCCTTCAAAATAAAGCATAAAAATCTGCTTCCATCTTGAGACTTGCAGCTATTAAAAAATGTCCAGAGGTGATAAACTGAAGACTTGTGTAGGATACTGAGGACATTTATTATTGACAGGAAATCAGTCTTCAATGATAGCTGGACTACAAGATCTCTATAGAGAGAGGACTAATTTCTCCACTGGTGTAAAAAGGGCAAAGCTTTACCAGCTCTGGTGGTGCTGCATTAGTTTATAGCAGCAGAGAATTTGAACTAAAATATTTAATTTACTTTGGATGACTGGAACTGAAAATTTGGGTCACTGCACCACAATAGCACCCTGAGAATAGGGATGCAGTGGAGGGGGATTTCTGGCTGGGTCTTGGAGCCTGTCTTTTGCACCACAACTCCACAGCGTGATAACACAGCAGGAAGAAAAGACAATGCACTGACCATTTAGTTTCAGCTTTGGAGACTTTTTCATTTCTGTCTGTCCAATCTCCTTCCATGAATTTTTGGTTCAGCTGACCACCCTAAAGACTAGAGCTGTTGTGATCCTCTTAGCACATCTGAGTTCAGCTGGTATGTAACAGAGGCAGCCTCTGTGTGTCTTGCTGAAAAATGGTTATATTAACTAAAAATAAGACACTGCATTTCTTGCTGCAATGCAACTGTGTACATGACAATATTCTGGGCAAAAGTTTCAAATGCCTTTCTCAGTTGTCTTTTTTATTTTTCAAAACATGAAGTTCCTTATATATTTCAGAGAAAGCCAGTGAAAGCACGAAGAAATATTTTCAAAAGAGAAGACAGAAAGAAAACCCACAAAGATGCAGTTATGTCAATATATGTGCATATGAGACATTTTCTAGTGCTGATAATGTTGTCTCAGACACTTTGTCTAATGCTGGTAATATTGAGTGTTGTATTAAAATCCCATAAAGAAGTGGGTCTTCAGCATGTGTAAAGTTTCACAAAATGTCATTGTTATTGACTTTTGCATCCCCTAGCTGAAGGCTTGCTCCTTTATAGGATTATTTTTTCCCAGATGGGATTATATGAACCCAACTTCTCATCTGCGGAAAAGTCCCCGGTAATTTAATAGAAAATGTATTCCTACTGCAGTATCGTAGGGGATGTTTCAATGTTCTATTTGGTAACAGCTTATTCTCCACTAAATTCAATAAGTTTTGAAGTTGGTCTCAAAAACCACAAATGATTAATTTCTCAGTTCAGTAGGCCATCTAAATAAATGCTTAACTTCATGAATATGGGTAGTTTATTCAAAGTTTATCAAGAGTACTTTACCACATGACTAAGTCTGTGGTAAGAGCTTTGCTAAATTAGGATCATTGTACATATACAACCCATAAGATTTTTCTAAATGTATTCCCTTAATATAATAAAATATATAATTCTGTTGCTACATTAACAGTGTTCAAGGAAATTAGTTGATGCATTCAATAATCTTATGTTGAAAAAGAATAATAATTCCCATCTTTCAAGGTTTCTTCGGGTAGTTGTTGTGGTTAATTATATTTTTTAAAAATAATTGTGCTAGTCATTTCATTGAGGATCAGCAGGATGGTAAGATGCATTGTACTAGGCTTGCCTGCCTAAGTAGAACTTAGGTAAAATACATAAAAATATCACATAAATTATTTTTTAATGCCTGTCATGCTTTAATATATAATGTTATTAATTAATTATGCTATACTTTTCAGAAGAGAAAAGACAGCATTCAGCAAGACATTGCTCTAATCAAGCATTGTTATGCAGCTCCTTGTCATTTTTTAGAGTACCAGATGCCTCATTTTCATACATACAAATGTTGAGGTAGCAATCAGTACATAGGAATAGCTGTTGGGGCCAATGTTTTTGTTGTTGGTGGTATTGTTTTTAAAGCTTATGTTCTTTGAAATAACCTACTGACATCTGGAAAACTACTGCTAAGTAAGTGCCAGCACTTCATCAGACTATCACGTGCCTACATTGGCTCAACAGGCTCACTTGGAATGGAGCCATAGACAGGAGCATAGTAATCTAGCCTATAGCTGCAGCACAAAATAAATAACTAAAAATAGAATGAGATAGTATAATATACAAATAAATTACATATTGAGGATAAACAGACCAACAACAAAACAATGTCCCTTGCCACATCAAAATGAGAACAAGCTGTCTTTTTCCTCTATGATGTAAGGGAAGAGAACACGGGAATATTAGTCTAAGAATTGATGCTGATGCAAAATATTCCTTTTGGAGCTGAGATATTTTGAACGAGATGACAAAAGTCTATTATTTTCAGGGCAGCTCATTAAAATGTATGAAGGTGTTGCCAGTATTAGAAAGATACCACTTACAATAAAGTCAGTAAATTTCAGAGAAGGTCATACCAAAGATCCTACACCAGGTGAAAAATACCTATATGGTGCTATAATGAGACTCAAGAATGTGCTGGCAGAAATTCAGGTTTCTTCGGTCACCTGTCATCATAACAGTGACTGCTGGTTCTAAGAGAAAGATGAACGTTTTTTAAGAGAGCCCTCTGTGGATTCAGAAATTGTCTTCAGCTGCACAGTGTCAGAGCCCTTGTCTGTTCCAGAATAAGTTCAGATCAGTAGCACAGCGGGGCTTTGTGAAGTGAGGTGGACCATGCAATTCAGTGGACAGTGAAATAACGTGGTCAGAGGCTAACATTTTGTAGACATGCATGTTCTGAGAATCTGGAGCTCAAAAATCTGTATTTATGGTCAAAGCTATTGAAGGATTTTGTAGAATTGCTTTTACATTCTGCTGGAAAAGTGCTGTCATAATTAATTGGTCTTTCATTTTGCCATTTTACAGGCAGTTCTCTAAATTGTCAAAAATCACAGGCAAATTTTAAATTCTTTGGGACAGGAGCTGTCATTGGCCTTCTATTTGTAAAGTGTCTAATAGAGTAGTTTGCCTCTTGGTCCATCTAGAATATCAACTTTAAATAAAATGACTACTACCTATCTCAGCTAACCTTTACCTGACATATAAATAATACAACATATACAGACATCCAGTAATAAGGTAAAAATCAGTACATAGTCTCCGTATTAACTCTACTTACAGAGATTTATGATTGACAGATAAACAGGAGATAGTTTGTGCCACAGCCCTTGGCCCAGTCTGGGCAGAACAAGATGTAAAAAATGTGCTCTACACCACGGCTGGGGAGAATGGCCCTACCTGGAGTCTCTGGCAGAAAGCACATGGGGAGACCCGGGGTCAACCCCTAGGGTTTTGGAGTCGGGGATACAGAGGGTCTGAAGCCCGCTATACTCCAACTGAAAAAGAGACATTGTCAGCATATGAAGGGGTTTGAGCTGCTTCAGAAGTTGTTGCTATTGAAGCTGAGCTCCTCCTGGTACCCCAACTGCCGGAGCTGGGCAGGATATTCAAAAGGAGGGTCTTCTCTACACACCATGCAACTGATGCTACCTGGAGTAAATGGGTTGCACTGATCACCCAGAGGGCTTGAGTAGGAAACCCCAGGTGCCCAGGAATCTTGGAAGTGATCATGTACTGGCCAGAAAGCAAAGATTTGGGAATATTTCCAGAGGAGCAGGTGACACATGCTGAAGAGGCCCCACTGTATAACAAACTGCCAGAAGATGAGAAGCAATATGCCCTGTTCACTGATGGGTCTTGTCATCTTGCAAGAAAGCACCGGAGACGGAAGGCTGCTGTATGGAGTCCTACATGACAAGTTGCAGAAACTGCTGAAGGAATTGAATCAAGTCAGTTTGCAGAGGTAAAGGCCATCCAGCTGGCCCTAGACATTGCTGAACAGGTAAAGTGGCCAGTGCTTTATCTTTATACTGACTCCTGGATGGTGCCAAATGCCCTGTGGGGCTGGCTGCAGCAGTGGAAGCAGAGCAACTGGCAGCGCAGAGGCAAACACATCTGGGCTGCCACGTTGTGGCAAGATATTGCTGCCCGGGTAGAGAAACTGGTTATAAAGATACATCATGTGGATGTTCACATCCCCAAGAGTCGGGCCACTGAAGAACATCAAAACAACCAGCAGGTAGATCAGGCTGCTAAGATTGAAGTGGCTGAGGTGGATCTGGACTGGCAACATAAGGGTGAATTATTTATAGCTCGGTGGGCCCATGACACCTCAGACCATCAAGGGAGGGATGCAACATACAGATGGGTTTGTGATCAAGGGGTGGACTTGACCATGGACACTATTGCACAGGCTATCCATGAATGTGAAACATGAACTGCAATCAAGTAAGCCAAGTGGTTAAAGATTCTCTGGTATGGAGAATGATGGCTGAAATATAAATATGGGGAGGCTTGGCAGATTGATTATATCACACTCCCACAAACCCACCAAGGCAAGCACCATGTGCTCACCATGGTGGAAGCAACCACCAGCTGGTTGGAGGCATGTCCCGTGCCCCATGCCACTGCCTGGAACACTATCTTGGGCCTGGAAAAACAAGCTCTATGGCAACATGGCACCCCAGAGAGAACTGAGTCAGTCAACAGGACTCATTTCCAAAACAACCTCATAAACAGCTGGACCAAAGAGCACAGCATTGAGTGGGTGTATCACATCACTTATCATGTACTAGCCTTGTGGAATATCGAACGATGCAATAGATTGTTAAAGACTCCACTGAGAGCAATGGTGGGTGGGACGTTTAAATATTAGCATACACATTTAGCAAAAGCCACCTGGTTAGTCTAAACTAGGGGATTTGCCTATCGAGCTGGCCATGACAAATCAAAATGTTTACATACTGTGGAAAGTGATAAAGTCCCTGTAGTGCACGTAAAAAATATGCTGGGGAAAACAGACTGGGTTATTCCTCCCTCAGGCAAAGGCAAACCCATTCGTGGGAAGCTTTTTCTCAAGGACCTGGATGCACTTAGTGGGTGATGCGGAAGGATGGGGAAGTCTGATGTGTGACCCAAGGGGATTTGATTTTGGGTGAAAATAGCCAGTGAACTGAATGGTATGATGTTAATTCCTATATAATATTGTCTGTCACCACTACTATGGTTGCTATATGCCATGTCAATGGTATCATAGAAGGAATCTCCCAAATTAATGAAGAATGAACTTTGATTAAACTGAGCAAAGTGCAGCAGTGATGGAACAAGACTGATTTCAGCATGCAACAATCTAACATCACACATACCATCTCTCCTGCCCTGAAAGACAGTTACGATAGATGGAGGCCAAAGTCATCAACTGAATGAACTCAATGGACATTTTGTGGACATTTTACAGGCTTTTTACAGCAGTGGTCCATAGATTAAGAGAATTATATCTGCGTATTATATGAAAGGATGGGAAGGGGTGGTGGTGGTTAAAGAGGTTGTATTAGATAGTGTGGGACCTGAGCATGATGTAAATAGTATGGAATATGGGGTGGATACTGTCATGGTTCTGGCTGGGATAGAGTTCATTTTCTTTGTAGGAGCTAGTAGAGTGCTATGTTTTGGATTTGTGCTAAAAATAGTGTTGATAATGTGGAGATGTTTTAGTTGTTAAGTAGTGCTAACACTAGTCAAGGACTTTTAGAGCTTCCCATGCTCTGCCAGGTGCACAAGAAGCTGTGAGGGGAGCGGGCACAGCCCAGAGAGCTGATCCAAACTGGCCAAAGGAATATTCCATATCATATGATGTCATGCCCAGTATATCAACTGGGGGGAATTGGCTGGGGGAAGCAGTGATCACAGCTCAGGGACCGGCGGCGTTGGTTGGTGGGTGGTGAGCGGTTGCATCACTTGTTTTTCACTGGTTTCCACCTCTCTCTCTTTCTCTCATTATTTTCCTTTTGATTTTATTTTTATTGTTATTATTATTATTTTATCATTAGCATTATTACTATCACTATTTTATTTTAATTATTAATCTGTTCTTATCTCAACCCACAAGTTTTCTTACTTTTGCTTTTCTGATTCTCTTCCCCATCCCATGGGGGTGGGGGGAACACAAGCAGCTGCGTGGTGCTTAGTTGCTGACTGCGACTAAAGCATGACAATGACCCAGGAGAGATGCTGATGAAGTTCAGTCTTTGTGTAGGATGGAGAAGCCCTTAAGGTCTTGAATGAAATGTCTTCTTAGGCCTGAATACACCGTTTTCTTAACAGTTGAAAGGAGGACCATATGATCAGATTTTTCCACGTGTTTTTTTTTAATAAAAGGAGCCAGAAACATGATTGTTCAGCTTTGATAAAATATCCTTTTCTAGAAGAGTAATAAAAACAACAGCAATAACAACAGCAATAATATGGCAGATGTAAGCTATTGCAAGTGTCTTGACAAGCACATTCACAGTTCTTGTAGATATATGAACTACAGTTTCCATTTGAATTACTTTGCCCTGTAGTTTCAACTAAAGACAGGCCTTCCAACCTTTGCTTAAAAATACAGGGACTAAAGCAAAGGCGTAAACCGCTTAAGACCTTGTGTAAATTCTTTTAATTGTAGTTTTAATCAGTAGGGAGACTTTTCCTGCAAGCTAAAATATATCAAGTTCCAAGTTAGATCATAAAAGGCAGGTGTCATTTTCAGGTGATATTCAGTTCTTGGACCACATATGGGTGTCCTGCAGCCTCTGAAGCAATGCAGTCCTGTAAGTCACAACATGGAACTCAGGAATATGAGTGCCTAAGATGATTGGCTATTCCAAATACTGGTTTTAACTTAAAGGAGATCAAGAACTCCTGGCCCTCTTTTAACTTGAACTGAAACCTTTAAAAAAGTCTACTTTCAAAAGCAGCTAGAAAGCAATGTTCCTAGTTATACCTATTAACAGGATGGGTACGACTTAAGGCATTTTTCATTGTGATGTTCTTCTTAGAAGATAATCCTTGTTAACAAAACACTGGAAAAAAAGAACAGAATGAGCAATATTGAATTTTGCTGAAATAAAGGCTGCAGTTTCACAAGCCTTTTCCTTTAATTTCTGAAATAAATTATTCTTATTTTACTGTACTTTTATTTTTCATCATACTATACTTGAGCAAGCAGCTAAATAAAACAAATCGTTGGATCTTTTGTGTGGCTATTCATAATGGAACCCTGAAAAGTGAATTTCAGGTGTTGAATACTGAAATATCATTAATTCATATCCGTAAAAATCAATATAAATATGATGCTGACAGTTCATAGTATTATAGTATTATATACTATAGTATTACATCATATATGTATTTTTGATATATATTATATATAGGTGTATATATACATATATATATTTTATATATATGTGTATATATACATAGTATTATAGAGTTCATGCAGTCCAGCTCTCAGCCCCTGAAGCAAGCAGAACTATCAAATCCAGACGTAACAGTTTTAGTTTTCTCAGTAGGAGTACACCACACTTCAGCTCTCTTAATTCTGTCGTTGTCCTTGTGATCTCAGCAAATCTGTACCTCTGCATTGTTTCCACTGCATCATCTTCACCATTACAAAACCATCACTTTATGCCTCTACATGAAGATTTACCTTTCCTCACAACAGAATCTGGCAGATAAAATTTTGAGCAGGCAGCTTGCCGCTGAACTGCTGACTCCCCAATAAGAAAATCTCTTCTAATTTGCTGTACAGATCACACATCCTAGAGCTTCATCTGACTTCCTGATGTCTCATATGGAGGATCTTACATCAACTAACTGAAAGCCAAGATCCATACATAAGTAACTGCATATTACAACAACAACAACAACGATGACAAAAAGAAGCTCTTACATGGATATTCATCAAGACCATTAGAAGATAAATTTTCTTTCTTTGTACTTGCATATTTATTGCCAAAACGGCTAAATTTTGGGAATGACTTGTATTCAGCCAGTATCAGCTGGTGTATCTTGGACTCTAAAAGCCCAGGAAATAGTTTTCCTATTCCTCTCCTTATAGCCAAGTAGCTGAAGCATCTCTTCTGATGTCAGCTCACGTCAGGACTTTAGGAAAGACACAGTGTCTTGTTATTACAAATAATAGTTTTTAGTGATCAGTCCTACCCTTACTAAAGTTAATATGGAGCTGAGCAACTGAGACAACAGAGCAGTGGACAGCAAATTAACTTCAGTAGCATTAGGTTCAAGGATTTTTTCTGTGATTTAGGATAGGACAAAAAATCCAAAATCATCAGTTTTAAGGAAAAATTAAGATGATTCAAAATTATATGTTGGGCATTTTGATAGAAAAAGTACTGCTTTGGTAGTGATATAGAAATATGAATGCAATAGACACCATATCTTTTAACTAATTCTTCATGGAAAAGTCTTTGTTCCACTTGAAAAATTCATTAGATTCAGTCAATCAACATCATCAGCAGGTAATCAAATTCCATCAGCACAACAATATTTTAAAGTTAATTTTTGCAAATCTCTAGTGTTATCCTGGCTTTCAATAACATCAAATGACAGAAGAACCTTTCCCTTCATTTTGTGGATTATTTGCATTCAATATGTAAAAAGACCACACTTTAAAAAAAACCGGGGAAAGGATGAAGTGTTTCTAACTCCGAGATATCTCATATAATTAAGCCTCCAGCTGCATACATTTTTAATATCACAGACAACATTGTAATTGACATATGTGATTCTGGATCACACTTCAGATTTTAAATTATTTCACTCAACAGAAATGTGTTTAAGTGCACTAGCCAGACACTTCCAGTAATTCATCTTTTAATGACTATCCGCCTCTCTAGTGCTATCTTTGATGTTAAAATAGTCTAAGAAATAATGTAATTTTCCCACATCCTCATTGGGTTATATTCAGATGTTTCTTAAATATTTTATTTAAGAACTCTCCCTGACCCCAACCACAGTGAAAATCTGGAAAGATTTTACTTACAATAATTTTATGTCTTGTAGTTTTGCTAAATCCATTCAGATGATCAGAACCTCAAAACCAGCATTAATTGCTGAATCTGAAATAATACCAAAGGAATAAATCAAGAGGTTACAGCAGACGTAAAAATACAAGATGTAGCAATGAGTTCCTAATAATTAATATGTCCCAGATTACACCATCTAAGACCTTAAAGATGTAATCATGTTCCTATGAATCAAAATTAGTAGCTTGGGAAGTTTTGTTACCCAGTGTGCCCATGGTCCACTAGGCCAAAAAGAGGCATGTACAATTGACTGACAGATAATATTTAATTCACAAGCAGTTAGCAGATGCATAATTGAATGCTTCAGATTAATCATACTTTGCCATGGAATCTCCAAACTCTATATGCAAATGAAGAAACTTAAAAGACTATATGATCAACATAGCTGAAATAAGCAAATCCATGGTTTCACTTATTAGTCTACATTATTCCCAGCTGCAGATACAATCTTTGAGGTTTTTACCTATTAAAAAAGAAAATGAAAAAGCCCAGGATGTACCCTGGAGTAATGGTCTAAAACACTTCCGTATAAATGTTGTTACTAATGGAAAAATCTTGACCTGTTGCTGTAATACACATTATTTCTTCATTAAGAAGGAAGGAAGAAGGAAGAGACAGACTCATCGCAACCTTATGTAAGAAGTCCAGTTTTATTTTTTCTTTTAATTCTCTATGTTAAACTCACCTTACAGCCAGGGCGTAGTTTTAAAAGCAAAGTTTGCTTTTGCTGAAAGAAAGTTTTCATTAAGATGTTAGCTGGTTTTGTTAATGCTTTCAGACAATGTGGCCACTAGTAATAGGGCTTCACTAAAAAATACAGAGTTGTTATAATTTTAAAGGAATTGCTTCAGTACAAGAAAGTTTTGTACAGGCTCAGGACAATTATTGTGTAGGAAAAATCAGTGTAGCTCTCTTACCTCCTTCCTGTAACTGTCATCCTTCCCTTTCAGATCCACTCTCCTCTTTAGAACCACTAAAGCTCAAGATGATACCCAAAAAGTTATGTTCCACCACTAGCATGGTATTTTTTTTCTTTTTAAAGAATGCATTATGTTTGGTTTAAAGAATCTTCTTTCTCTTTACACGATATTTTTAATAGAATCAGCCAGGGATCACTTTATTGATTCTTCCCTAAAGATTTTGTTTGGTTGTGGACTGAGATGCATGACCTTTTTCTGCTTCAGGCTACATTTTAATTAATCACTATGAGTAGAAATGATCCAGACAACATAGTCTTTGTTTGACAAGTGTTTTTTTCATTGCATTTTAGTTTGTTTGTTTTCAGATCTTTTATCTAAAGAATATTTAATGGTATCTAAGTGTGCAAGCTCAACTAAGCCCCACGTCATTCCTGCTATGGACAAAGAACCCCCATGAACCTTCCCCTCAGGCAGAAACATAACCCTTTTTTAAAAAAGACAGGCTTTGCAATATGCCCTGCAGGTCAGCTAAACACTTCACAGGCTGAACCTACAATTGCCCAAGTACAACTGCAGTGTCGTTCAGCAAACTGAGAGAAATTCAGTGTGAGAAGATGTCATATTTCCACTCCTCAGAATGGAAATCCCATGACAGAAATAACCAAACCAGTCCTTCTCCAGTAAATTTCATTTGAAAAATATAGAAAACTTGTACAAAAAATAATCAGCCCTCCATATGCCAGTACTGGTAGTGTTAGTATTGCCTTCATTACTGTTCATTACTTCATTACTGCCTTCGTCATCTTCACCTTCACAACCACGATTGTCTGTTGCAGGCAATGACTCATTACTGTAGAAACACTGTAATACCACCATGAACACATAGTCCTTTTCATAGTACTTGTAGAAAATGAGACATAACAATTTCTGCAGAAATGATGAGAAGAAAGAATGAAGGGCAAATCCAAGAAACATCAGTAAATTTTGAGGGAGAATGTAGGACCTCTTTTGTGGAGGCTGGACAGCTTAGTACCAGTTTTTCTGCCCTAGGATCTGTGATTACCTGGCTGCTGGTTCCTGCCACTGCCAGAAGTGGAGGAATCTCTCAGTCCTAGACTGATACATGTACCCAGAGTGCAGAACAGGTCTGGATATCTGTGACTTCAGCTTTCATTTGTCATGGGTGAAAATAGCAAGAAATAATTAGTATCAAAGGTACTGAAAGCAATTCCAGAGAGAGAGACAGAGAATTCAGCAGAGCTTGATCCATGACATTTACTTGGCTTTATCTCGGCAAAGTAATGTGCACTACTGATTTTCAAGACACCGATATGAGAAGATGAGTTTTAAAAACCTGGAGGGTAAGTAGTACACCCGACATGTTGTACACACTGAATTTGTATAACTTCTGTAGGCAGTGGGCAAGCTATTATAACTTTATTGTTTCAGGATATAAGCCTATTATACTCTGCAAATGAATACAGTGACATTTTGCTGTATCGGTTGAAAAGATTAACAGTTCACAAAGCAAACTGCCGAGTGCAGCAAATTAAATACATTAAAATGTGCAAGCTTAAAATTCTATACTCCCTGTGCTATAAACTTACATACAATACAGCTTAAAGGGTCTCAGTGGCTCAGTTAATAATGCACTGGCCTGTCAGCTTTCTGGATGCAATTTAAGTCTGTTAGGTTGCAGTAAGCCATGACAGGGTGTGTTTTTCTCAGCCATTAATGAATGCTGTAGGTAAATTGTGCAGTAAGAAGGTGGCCCTGAGGTATATTAGTGTCACAGTAAATGTGCTAGGATTATTGTAGATGTTACTATTAAAAAGAAAAAAAAAAGATATTTTGGATAAATCTCAAAAAGCTTAGCAGTTCATTGTGGAGAAGGACTAGAATACTGAGATACACTCTCAGTCTAAACCAGTGAGAGCTTTAGCAGAACCTGTCTCGTGTGACTTGTAATTTTTAAATGTTTTCTCTAGTGAGGCTTATCTGACAGAAAAACTAGGCCTAAGCACTGTCTGGAAATTGTAAGAAAATAAGCATTTAAAAGACCACAAATCCTTGCAAGTTCCAAGGATTTAACATGGGGAGTCCTCCAGTAACCAAAAGAAACAGTCTCCAATATAGGAAGCACGAATATTTCAAAACAAAGGGCTTGATCTCAGCTAATATTACTTAGCATTAATATGGATAGAATTGCCCTACTTCCTGGGGCAACATCTATCTGCCCTCCTAAATATCCACATAAAAACCATGGCCCCTTTGACTGAAATTCTTTAGTAAAACATGGTATTGAGGGGTCTGATTCAAAAGCTAACACAACTAATCCAAGGAGGCATACAGAAAAATATTCAAGGATTCCTTTTAAAAGGAGACTCAGGATTTTGTTTTTACTTAGCCCTTTTAGACCAACCTGTTCATTTTACAGGTTCTCAAAAGGGTTAATATTAACAGAGAAGTGGGCGGATTCTATCAAATATGTTCAAAAGAATCAGTGCTAGAAAATTATGCACACAGGTGTTTGCATTCATCAGTTCCTACCTACAAGTTCTCATCCCAGCCGCAGCTAAAACAGATGGCTGTTAGCTGGAGTAAGAAGATGATAAAGCCATTAGAAGAAGTAGGTTTACAGAGCTAATTTCATGTCCTCATGAAAGTTCAGGTTTGATTCTATTCCAGAACCAGGTAAAGGATATGGCTGCAACATTTTTAGCCATGCTTGATGTTTGCATATTCCTCTAAATATTACTTAATATCTCTCTGAGTATGTGGATAGATCCTTTTCCCCATTCTGAGTTCCTTTGCTCTGCTTCAGTGACATGACAACTGTTGACTGATGGCAAGTCACTAGTCATCTTGCCACCATGAAGAATTGCTTAGCAGATCCTCAGCATCTTTCATAAATCCTTCATTGCCACTCCTGATGTTGGTGAAAAAAAAATGGTTTGAGATTAAGAGTTTGTTGAGCAAAACTTGAAATGTGACAGATTCTAAGTCTGTGTAAGTCTGGTTGTCCAAACTGGGTCAAAAATAATGCTCCTAAAGCATTCCTGAGTCCAGGTATCGCAGCTGCATAGATGGTAGATTTGGCCCAAGCATCTTAAATTTCCTTTCCACAGAAATCAGGACAGTTGAAACATGTCGCAGGATCTATGTCTAAATTCACAAACGTGGCAAAATTATTGGGATTTTCAATTTAGATGTTGTCTTGTACACCCAAATAGTCTAACCCACTTTTAAGAGTGGAAAACAGGAAAAAAAATGTTTTTACCATGTTGGTTTGTATATAACTTTTGGTTTTGAAGTATTCTATGAATTGTTTGTCACTGTATGATGCAGCAGGTATCCATCCACCTGCAGCCCATGGAGGACCCCACGCTGGAGCAGGTGGATAACCAAAGGAGGCTGTGACCCAATGGGAAGCCTGCGCTGGAGCAGGCTCCTGGCAGGACCTGTGGCCCCATGGAGAGAGGAGCCCAGGCTGGAGCAGGTTTGCTGGCAGCACTTGTGACCCCATGGAAGCAACCCACGCTGGAGCAGTTCGTGAAGAGCTGCAGCCCATGGGAAGGACCCATGTTGGGGGATTTCATTGAGAACTCTCTCCCATGGGAGGGACCCCACGCTGGAGCAGGGGAAGAATGTGAGGAGTCCTCCCCCTGAGCAGGAAGGAGCGGCAGAGACAACATGTAATGAACTGTCTGCAACCCCTGTTCCCCATACCCCTGTGCCACTCAGGGGAGAAGACATAGAGAAAATTGGGAGTGAAGTCAAGCCTGGGAAGAAGGGAGAGGTGGGTGGTAGGTGTTTTAAGATTTTATTTCTCATTATCCTACTCTGATTTGACTGTTAATAAATTAAATTAATTTTCCCCAAGTCTAGTCTGTTTGCATGTGACGGTAATTGGTGAAGGATCTCTCTCTGTCCTTATCTTGACCCATGAGCCTTTCATTATATTTTCTTCCCCCTGTCCAGTTGAGGAGGGGGGGTGATAGAGTGGCTTGGTTGGCACCTGGCATCTAGCCAGGATCAACCCACCACCTACCCTTATACTTCAGTATAAAACATACAGGACGTTTTTTAAATCAAATGCTTTTGGGGGAACAGTGATAGTGGTTCTTGAACCAAAGTTCTGTTGTAGCTTCTAAGGACCTATAATTCTCTGGTGAATATCATATACGCTATTTCCAAAATTCAGAAAGAAGAAATATAAATATCAAAATATCTAAGTTAAATAGTAAGAAACTCTTGCTAAAATTAAGTTATACTGATTAGTAGAAATCTGTGTAGCGGTATTCTGTGTATCAAGACTCTTAAGAACACAAACACTTTCAAACGATAGTAAAGGTTTAGGCCTTACTCAAAGAGAATTATAATTTTACTCTAATAGGACAACAAAAGTACACCTCTGCTGGAATAACCTCAGCTACATTGACTTCTGAGGATCTGACCCAGCACTCAGAAGTAAAATCAGTATAAGGCAGAAGGGGGGAAAACAGGATGAGGGAACTGCAAGAGAAAAAGATCAGACAACAGAAAAAATAACTGGAAATCAAAATCATAATGAGTATCTACCTGTGTCAAATTATAAAAACCTACCCTGCTTCTAGGCTGTCCATGGCAAATCACCCTTTGTCTTCAGGTTATTGATTTGGGAATGAAATTTCAAACAGTTCTAGTGATTTTTAAATTAACTTTTATGGATTTTTCTGCCTGTAAATGAAAGTTGGAAC
Source organism: Phalacrocorax aristotelis (assembly GCF_949628215.1). Taxonomy (NCBI): domain Eukaryota; kingdom Metazoa; phylum Chordata; class Aves; order Suliformes; family Phalacrocoracidae; genus Phalacrocorax; species Phalacrocorax aristotelis. The sequence continues at coordinate 45,141,856 of NC_134279.1, read as the reverse complement.
ATCAGTTCTTACTTCTATACAGTAGCAAGGATCTTGAATCTTCTCCAGATATTGTCCAAATTGCTGTAGTCTCCCATGTTACCTTTACAATGCCTGTGGCTTGATTAGTATATAAAACAACTGAGTCTTGCCAGCAATTGACATAGCTTATAATTTTTAACCCTTTTTTACCCCAGTATGATTGATATTTGGGCTGCAGTTGGATGGAATTTACTCAAGAAGCAGTGTCTTGTTGCAAAATCCTGGTTTGTTTTGATTTAAACATCTCTCAGAAGCTTTCTTCTGTGAAAATGGAACCTGACAGCATTGAAAGTCCTGGCTCATGCCATAAACCTCCACCTAGCTCCTTGCCATGAATCTGATATCCTGTTATTCCTGACACTAGATATAAAGCCCATTTTCCTAGACTCGTGTTTTCAGCAAGGCAAGGCACTTCAGCTGTATTCAGATTATATTTTCCAGTTTTATCTAGGGGAAATTTTGGAAAAATATTTTTCCTTTTGAGGATGTTTTTCTCTTCCAGAATTTCAACAAAAGGACTTTTCAATTTCCAAATACACTGAAAATATAAGTAGTACCGCAATCAGCCAAGAGTCCTGAGTCTCAGTTCTCCTGAATGCAAAGGTCACCTTTTGAATGTGCCAGGGAAGAGGGAGCTGCTTCTGGTATGAAAAAAAAGAAGAAATTTCATACAAATAAGAAGAAAATCATGACAGGAGAAGAAATATGAGAGATCACTAATTCTAATGCAACTTGTGAGCCACGGTCAATGTATTCCTAAGTTGTGTCACAAGACTTCACACATGACTTTGTGCTATTTAAAATTTACAGCCATGGACTTGCCTACCTTGTTCCTGGAAAATCACTGTATGGCAAAAAACCCACACACTTTCTAGATCAAATACGGGATTCATAAAAGCTGGCATTTTCTATCAGCTTTAGAAGATACCTTCAAAAGTCAAAGACATAATCTTTTACCAGTCTCTCTTCCTGAAGGATGTTTCAAACCTAAATTGTATAAGCGTTTTAACTGTACTTGTAACTCTGATGGAAATGGAAATGGAAATAAGTAGTTTAAAACCAATGTAACTTAAATAAAAAGGCTATTTATTCATCCACATGTCACAGAAAATGCTTTGGATTAAAGTACTTTCATTACAAAAGTGGCGGGAAGGTAAAATACAATTAGTCTCGGCTAGATCATTTTAATGTTTGATTATAATCAACCAAGCTGGGACAAATCTTCATGCCAACAGTAAGATCCTGGTGATGATAGGGTTACATATCCTTTGTAAAATAAAATGTGAAAGTTACATGCAAAGTAGTATGTTCTCTTGATGCACAAATATAACATCCATTAGCATTAGTGGGAAATATATGTGCCTACCAAGAACATATACCCCATTGAACTCCCAAACATCATGTCAGTTTCTGACATCTTCTATTTTAATCTATGCTTATACAGCAAAAGTTTTAATAACTCAGCTCAGATATACCGGTTTTCATATGTAGATCTCAAAGGATTTTATGAAGAATAAGTCCACGCAACTCAAAGGTACCTATGAGGAAACTAGAACTTAAGTTATGCCTATGGCAATGCCTTACAGGCATACCCCAAAAAACCCTGTGACAGATACTGGAAGCAAAATTTGTATAGGAGCATAGAACTCAACACAGGTGAATATATCGTAAATCAGCCCAGACAGAGTATTGTATGCATACAGTTAGCCTGTTCCTAACAACCTGTGGTGGGTTCACCTTGGCTAAGAGCTAAACGCCCATCTAGCTGCTTACTCACTCCCCCTCCTTGGTGGGATGGGGGCAAGGGCTGGAAATAGGATGAGAAAACTCATCGGTTGAGGTAAAGAGATGGCTTATAAATTACTGTCATGGCAAAACAGACTAATTTTGAGGAAAATTCATTTAATTTATTGCCATTTAAAATAGATTTGGGTAGTGAAAAACAAAGACACACATTAAAGCAAGACCTTTCCCCTCCACTTCCTCATGCCCCACTTCACACCTTTAATCCTATTCCTTTACCCTCCTGTCCCAAGTGGCACAGAGGGGATGGAGGAGGCTATGGTTTCCTTCTGCAGATCCTTCCTCCTCACACTTTTCCCCTGCTTCAGCATGGGTTCTCCATGGGCTGTCATTCCTTAAGGAAATACCTATCTGCTCCAGCATGAGGTCCTCCACAGGCTGCAGCACGGATATCTGCTCCAGCTCCTGGATTGCCTCTTTCTACTCCTCCTCTGACTTTGGTGTTCCCTCTACTGTTTCTCACTTTTTTTATTTTCCTTCTTCTCCACCCATCTGGTATTTCTGTGCTTTCTTAAATATGTTTTCACAAAGGCACCACCAGCTTAGCTGGTGGTCTCAGCTCTATCTTGCAGTGGGTCTGTTGGAGCTGCATGGAACCAGCACTTTGTCTGGCAAGGGGCAGCCTCTGGCATCTTCTCTTGGAGGCCACTCCTACAGCCCTCCCACTGCCAACACCTTGTCGTTTACACCCAGTACAGAAGCAAACTACCTTACCCGGCCTAGACCAGGATCTCTGCATTGTGCCAGGCAGACATACTCCTTAAAGCAGCTGGACCTACTTCAGGTTTCTGGCTAAGGCTGGAGTTATCAACATTCTCAAAAAAAATTGTAACAATCTGGGCAAATATACCCCCTGTGAGGCTGAAAATCTCATGCATAATTTATGCCCACAGATTTCCAGGCCTTTGCTCTGGCTGATTTACCAAGTAATCTGTTCTTAACTTAAACAATGCTCACCAAAAAATTCCATTTTTTCTGCTTGAAAACAGGTCATTTCCAAAATAATCCCCATAAACTTGTGTAAATCTTCCAACTGAGCATCCCTTACATAAAGGACCGTGAGACTAGAGTCATCCTGGAGTAGTGTAATTCTGACTGGATGACACTGACTGCTATTAGAGCATGTGAAGTGTAAGTAAACTGGCATTCTGGTTCAGACCACTGACAATGAAAAGAAAGGATATCTGCATAAGAGATTGAATAAGGAGTTCAGTGGGAAACAAGGAAAATGAAACTGGTTGCTGTGATTTTTCAGAGATGATGGAAAATATGAGATCATTTGTGCTATTAAATATAAAAAGGCAATCTATAGACACATGCATAAGATATGAAAAAAAAACAACCCTCCCATTATTCAGAAATATCTGGTCATTCAGCAATCTTCAGCATATAAGTGTTCCTTGGTGTGGAATCCTAGGGTCTCGTTCTGACACTGCTGTGAAAGCTAGAAGTGATAAATAAACTTTGGCTTCATAAATTTTATTTTATCTTAAAACACTCACCTCCAGATTATTTGAAATAACCCAAACTGAAGAATATTCACTAAATTCACTAATAGAGAAAATTCACTAAATTTCAAGAATTCATGTAATATTTTGTATTTTTCTTTTCTTTTCTTTTCTCTATTTTTCACATTATATATTTGTTACATTTTATCATTTATGATAAAGTAAAACCCAAATGTCTCAGGCTGGACAAGAGCCTATGTGCTGGCCAATACCTCAATAATAGAGAGTTATTTCCTTTCTTCACCACCTTAGCCTTCAAGGAATTGATTTTAGGGGCATGACAAAAATAGTTCAGGAAATAGGTCCAGACTTTCAAACTGATGTAACACAGCAGCTCTGTGATTTCAGCAGAGATATGCCAATTCACACCTGCCAGGAAATCTGGCCTTCACCCTTCAAGTGGCAATTACAAGATGTATATCACTTCATGATGAGATTTATATTATCAAGCACATTCTGTGGAGTTTTCCTTGCTAGCTTCAGGGGAATAGATATTTACAGATGAGTCATTGACATGTCTTAAGCTATCACAGAATCTCCAGAGAATCATCAACCTTTTCTTCCACAGCAGGGAAGGTAAGAGGAGCAGCATTTTCAGCTCTAAAATGTCGCTGGTTTATTGAAGATCATGTCTTCTACACCTCTTCAGCCCTTTGATCTATATATTTGGCTAATAATTTAATTTATGCAAATATATCATACCTCCCTTCCAGAGTGTTTAGACCATCATGTTAGGATTCATAATTAATTTCCTTAAAAAAAAAAAGGCAAAAAATGGGTGAAGTAAAACTCTGCAAAACACCATGAAGAGAGGTTGAGAGGATACTTTGAAGTCAGAGAAAGCAGAAGTGAAAGGTTGCTTGAAATATTGAAAGTCCTCAGCCAAATGCCTCGCAGTATTGAAATAATGGTCTTTTCTTATATTTATTTCTGTTTTCTGTGTAAAGATGTTCATAACATTTTTCTCCTCTGGTAGTTCAACATGATTAAATCCCCTACTGAAAAAAATACAGCCAAAAGTGTCAAAGGAAATATGTGTGTTTTGACAACTTCCAAAGTTTATCTGAATTATGTCCTTCAGTTTTCCGAGTCTGTACTAGTAGATTTGGCCATAAAAGGTGATGTTTTTCAGGTGCAGTTATTGTTCAAGTAGCATATGTGCCAGACGAAACTATCAATCCTCTACAACAGGTTGACGTACATGCTCTTCTTTCTTCCGTAATGCATAACTTTAAATATAAATTAAACAGTGTGTTCCCAAATTTTATTCCAATAAACTACTCTGAAATAAATGACAACTGTATATTTTTTTGTACCCAAACAAACCTACTTTCCCGAATGACTGTTGAAGCAGGTGAAAGGCTGCTAAAAGCCCCAAAGTGGTTACTGTTTGCATGTAAAATGGTATCTTAGAGAGACTAAAGGGTCACTTTAGCAATCCTATTCTACTTGTGAGGCTGGACACTGAATGTAAAACAAGCCTTAGCTGGTTAAAAGCAGCTTCATTCATAATTCAGAGTTATCGTTGAGCACAGGTCAGATGCAGATTGGGGCCTGACCCAACCTGTCATTTGACTTTCAACTTCTTGCTTTTTATGTGTTACTAGGCTCTAATTTTCATTGATTAAGACTAAACTGATTTTCCAGAATACTGAAGAAAAGAATAACAACATTGAAAACTTTGAAATTTGTCATATTAATGAATGGAGTGTAGTTAATGGCAAGAAAGGACTGAAAAAGACACAGTCCAATAATTCAATTCATCACAATATCACTAACTCCATTTAGTGGAGGAGAATAGAAGTGCAATTACAGGCTTCAGAAATATGCGAACTCATATGACTATCATGAGAAACTACATACTTATATGAATAAAAAATAATAACAGGTCAATGGGAGGAATAAGTAGGTAGACATGCAGGATTAACTTAAAGAGCAGAATTATGGAAAAAAATGCCAAAAAGAAGTTCCACACTCAGATATAACTTTAAAGGTGTACCAAGCTAAATTAAAGATAAAGTTAGGGAGTCGCAAAATGTCTCACAAGCTTTGCAATTACAGGTAAAATACTGGTAACTTATGCTATCCATTAGGAAATTAGAAAATGTATTTTAAATCTTATGTCTCTTCTGGACTGATGTTCTTGCCTTCATTGATGTGAAGACTCTTGAATTACATACCTAAGCATTTTCTGACAAAAAGAAACTACCCAGGAAAGGGACAATAAGGACTAAAAGAAGAGAACATTACTTCATTTATAATCTAGCCCTTCTTTTTATTTTTTATCTGAAACTGAATGGTTAAAATAGTCATTGTTGAGAGGTAAAAGATGGAATCAATTTCTCTTCAGCATGAAAGACTGTATCTGGCACCTCCAGGAAGTACCCCAACCATTACCATGGTTGACATAGGAGGAAAGGTATTTCTAAGACTTTTTTTTCCCAAGGCTTTTCCGTTTTTCACAATATAAAGTAAAAGATTAATCGAACAAAACCAGATGAAGTGACCAGAATTCCCCTGACCTGTGATTACCATCTATGAAACTGGAGACAGGATTTTAGTTTCTGCTCCAGTAAGAGATTCAGTTTTAAAGCAGTTTTTACAGTGAATGTTTGTTTAGTTGCTGGGTAAGGACTGTCATCCTGATCTTGACTATCACAAGTGATTGTAGAAACCGTGAGGCTACAAAATTCTGGCTATATTCTTTATCACTGTCTTTTCCTTGATCAAAAATTTTGCTGTTTGGGATTTCACGTTTCTAGGATTAGATGAAACTAAGCAGCATTTTAATTTGTACTGGGTTACTTCTCAGAAGAAGAGGTTAGACAGCACTTTAGCACCTGTATCTTACTATAGATTTAAAATATATTTGGTATCCTGTGGCAAGTGATAACTATAAAATTATGATTTCATGTGGTACAAGATTAAATCCTTAATCTTACTCTAGTAATTGTCAAAAGAAAGGATTCAAGTTGTGCTATTTAGCATTTTAATTGCAGGCTTTTTTCTTAGTGTGGATTAATTTTATGCCATATTATGTTCTTGTAATAATTTTGGTATGAAATGAAGTATCAGGGAATGGAAAATATATCGTCTTATGTACAATATTCCATGAATTAGAATAATGTACTATAGTACCTTGACCTTTTCTATATTCTGTAATTTGACTGAATGGTCATTGCACTTTTCCCTCATTAACAAACTGAATAACCAACAGCTGAATTGATGACATGGGCATGAAGTCAAGAAACAGAATAATGAAATAGTCACAGTTCCATAGTATAGTAGATGGCTATGTCTAAGAGAACACATGAGCCATTAAATCTCAGAATCAGTGAGAAGGACTGGAATGAGAGTGGACAGTGCACAAGAAAAAAATGTTTTCATGACAATAGGGCAAGCTAAACCTATTCTTATTAAACCCTTGTAAAATTCTATTACCATATAAAACATTAGAGCAAGTGAAATATTAAGGCTTATTTTAGACAATGAACACATCACTAGACTAGACAAGGCTTAAAGTTTCTTTAACAAAGAATTTAATAACAAATATTTATAAGCGGATTTAAATTCTAATGAACTGACAGTCATCATATACACACAATAGCATAATGATAGAAGTACTACAAATTATCCATAAGAGACCTTTGTCCAGGTCTTCCCTTTCAAGCAGACTATAGTCACAATGACAGCATTTCCACAATACTGTTAGTGGTACCGTGAAAGAATAATGCACATAATAGAATGGAGGATAATAAGCTGCATCTTTTAAAAATAAAATTATCATAATTATTTTACAGTACATTTAGTGATAAAACTGTAGTTTGAATCTACATGATGTATTGGTTACAAAAAGATTCAGGAGATGTTATAGTTATATACTGACTCCTGTCCTGCTGGATTTAGTTCGCAATTGATTACAGTTGTATTGCTGATTTGTTTATATTCAGCCTTAAAAGTATTTTCAGTCATTTTGGACCACTGATTTCTACACATAGTCTTCTCCAATATCTAGCAGGGACCTGTCTTGATCATGGATGTCTTTCTTATCGAAGTACCATGTCTTAAAGAAGAGGGGTAGGGCAAGCTTGTGATAACTCTGTATGAGCATAATTTCTAGCCAATGTTGGTGTTCTGGATCACCAGAAGGAGCAAATACCTTTAGTACAGGATAAAAAGCGACTGCTGCAAATTTGTAACTGAAGATGAACTCTTGCTTCAGTAATGCTATTTTTAAATTACTGTGTTTGACCAGTCCATCTAGAATTAGCTCCACAGTTTTGCATGGGGTTACTCTGAGCTTGTAGTATCATGATCCTTCCTCACACCAGGAAGAACAATTGTTTCTGATCATTTATACAGCTAGGTAAGAACTAGGTAATTACTTACAGCTTGGTAAATATTGCAAATTTAACATTTTTAGATTGTTACTGTCAAAACTCTGGGTAGAGTGAATTAGAACAAGAAATTTTACACTTTCCCAGTTTATATAAAACAGCAACAAATTTAGTTTGTAGGCTTCATCAGTCATTTTGATGTGCTTTCTTTTGATCCCAAGAAAGAAATATATTTATAATTTCCAGAAGAACTGCCTTAGAGGTAAGTGGTATCCAAATATTGTTCTGTAGAAATAAAAAATGTACAGTGTCAGTGGTATTTGGCTGTGGATTGATGATGTATTGCACAAGGATATAGAGACATCATTCCTATAAAACTTGTTACATTATAGTTTAGGGTATATTTAACCTTTAATACAAATCATTTTTATTTCCACCCCATTGGAATTCAAAGCACTTTATTTTTTTATATTTAGTTTGATTGGTTTCTTTTTCCCTGTGTTTGCCTATACTGTGGCTGCTGCAATTTTTTGCTTTGGCAAAACTGGAATAGCAGACTTGATTGCAAAGAACAAGAGTAATATAAAGTACTCCAAGAATACCAGCTTAAGCTGAATAGATTTCAGTGTAAATGAGTGTGAAATTGGGCTTTCAATAGGAAGTCTGAACTGGTGAAATACTTTTTACGTTGGAACTGTCACCCGAATCAATCTTCAGAAAAAGCTAAGACTCTAATTTAAACTCACAAAACCTCCCAGAAAATAGAGGGACACAAATACCCTGGATTTCCTACTTCTAATTCTTCCCTGTTCTTTTTTCATGTGTCTCCTCCTTCCACTCAGTTTCCATACCATGATTGGTCCCTGATTTATTTCATGTGCCATCTGACAATATTTTCTGACTAATAAAAATGTAGAGTGTTTCTCTGTTATGTGTGATCCTCAGTTCAAAAAACAAAGGGATCACTGGAGTTGCCTGGGATTAACGCTGTACTTAAATGTCCTTCCAGTAGCAAAAATAACATTTGATCTTAGGCATCTATCCTTTGTGGACCTACTGTCTACCAGTACAATGATTCCGTCTAGAGGTATTCTTCTGATCCATATCTGACTCCAGTGGCAGTGGGATCTGGTGGCTGGGCAGAGACCCAGGCTGCAGATCCGCCAGCCAAAATTCATGCATTTTGAGAAGCAGACCTCTTGGCTCTGAGTGATAATTGAGCCAGAACTGCAGCAAATTAAGCAAAGACCTTGAAGAATGAAGCAGTTAAAAACCCCACAACAGCTGAAAAGGTAATAAAAGGAAGGCAATTTAGCAATATGTGCTAGCAAAAAGGAAGACAGGGAGCTATTTCTAACAATAGGTGGCTTTGAAGCTTTGATGTTTCAAGAATTTTCAGTTAACTCAGGGCTGAGGAGGTTAACTATGAAACTGTATTACAGAAATTTGAAGAGTTCTACTCCAAATAGAAATTAAACTTATGTTACATATATATATATTATCAGAGGGTTTGAAAGGCAAACAAAAACTCAGGGAGTTTTTAAATCTACCTAAGCCTATATTGAAGTACTTCCTCTTTAAGCCACCTGTCCATGATTAAGAACTTGAAAAAAAACAATTTTAAAACAGCACAAAACTGTTGCCAAAGTAATTGTGTTAGAGTAATTCCTACTGGTTGAGCATAGAAGTCACTAGATGAAGCTGAAGAGAGTGGCTAGTTGTGTACCTGGAGAGATATTAGAGAATTCAAAACATTTCCAGAAAAGACATGCGGTCAGGTCCTCTGAAGAAAGGAATAGTGAGTCTTCTGCAGGTGGAGTTTCTTCAAAATCAGTGGATGGGCAAAGCTTCAGGCAGTGGAAGTTCTCACAGACAGCTTATGAAGCAGAGGCCTATCTCATCATGGTCCAGAAGTCTCTAACCATGTAACATAGAATGAAGTAGGTGCTAGTGCAAGTAAAAAAACCCCAGAACCTTTGTGCTAAGAAATCAGACTAAGAACTGGAGTACATAGTGTCCAGAAGCACAATAATTTCTCTTAAATCTACTACGAAAATTCAAAATTTCTGCTAAGAGTTGGGCACCACGGCTACTTTCTTGCTAATGTGAATCAGAGCCCCATGACAAACTAGATAATTAAGACTGTGCGTAATTTCTGGAAAAGGTGCAAGAACTAAAATGGGTTCTGCAGCTAAGACCAAGAGATCATGCACATACAGGGTAAAATGGCACATCATCAGCTCAGTGTAATTCTTCATAGAAGCACTTGTGAGCATTGCTGAAATACCATGTCGTTCAAGGGGTATGATACAAAAACCACAAATTAACATTCATAGGATCGTAGAATCACTGAATCACTAAGGTTGGAAGAGGCCTGTAGGATCATCAAGTCCAACCGTCAATCCAACACCACCATGCCTCCTAAACCATGCCCTGAAGTGCCACATCTACACGTTTTTTTAACACCTCCAGGGATGGTGACTCCACCATCTCTCTGGGCAGCCTGTTCCAATGCCTGACCACTCTTGCAGTGAAGAAATCTTCTCTAATATCCATTCTAAACATTCTCTGATGCAGCTTGAGGCAATTTCCTCTCATTCTATCGCTAGTAACTTGGGAGAAGAGACCAACACCAACCTCGCCACAACCTCCTTTCAGTTAGTTGCAGAGAGCGATAAGGTCTCCCCTCAGCCTCCTCCTCTCCAGACTAAATAACCCCAGTTCCCTTGACCTCTCCTCATAAGACGTGTTCTCCAGACCCTTCACCACCTTTGTTGCCCTTTTCTGGACATGCTCCAGCAACTCAATGTCCTTCTTGTAGTGAGGGGCCCAAAACTGAACACAGTATTCAAGGTGCGGCCTCACCAGTGCAGAGTACAGGGGCACCATCACTTCCCTAGTCCTGCTGGCCACACTATTCCTCATACAAGTGAGGATGTTGTTGGCCTTCTTGGCCACCTGGGCACACTGCTGGCTCATGTTCAGCTGGCTCTCGACCAACACCCCCAGGTCCTTCTCCACCAGGCAGCTCTCCAGCCACTCTTCCCTAAGCCTGTAGCGTTGCATGGGGTTGTTGTGACCCAAGTGCAGGACCAGACACTTGGCCTTGTTGAACCTCATACAATTGATGTCAGCCCATTGATCCAGCCTGTCCAGATCCCCCTGCAGAGCCTTCCTACCCTCGAGCAGTTCAACACTCCCACCCAACTTGGTGTCATCTGCAAACTTACTGAGGGTGCACTCGATCCCCTCATCCAGATCATTGGTAAAAATATTAAACAAAACTGACCCCTGGGGGACACTGCTCATGACATTAATTAATGTCAAGCTGCTATATCAGTTACCAAGACACCCAAACCATTAATTCTAGTACTTGAAGAAGGGACAGACAGTAAAAGGTAAATAGATGAAATGTGGCAGTTCAAATGATGCACTTATTACATCTAAGGGACTTTACTACGTAAATGTATAGATCAAGAATAATTTTTTCAGAAGGCACAGATTCAAGTAACATCAGAGAAAAGAATATCTGTGATTGAGTTAAATGTAACTGCTTTGGGTTCCCTTAAGAAGGCTGTTTACTGGAGTGGCTAGAAATTGAGAAGACTGAGGAATTCAGGAAAAAATGGAGGGAATAGGGAAGATCTCAACCTAATATAAAATAAAAGAATTCTTCTGGTTTACAGTTCATGGGGAAAATTTCCAAACCCATTCTTTTAAGCATGGACTAAAAGAGGAGCTGCATATGATTAAAAATCACAGAAGTGACTGGATCTAATCTTTTATTAATGTAGGATAAAATAATCTTTCCCTTATGTGTAGTTTTGTTTATGTTGCTTGAAAAAAGGCAATATTTATCTGTCATAGACTATTTTTCTCGTTTCCTGTGGTAAGAAATCACCCTGGCTAGATGGGTGCATATCAAATCTACTTTTGCAGGAGATGCTTCAGATTGTAATAGCTGTCAGTAGACAATGATTTGTTGCATTTAAACAATAATCACTGAAGTAATAGGCTTGGACATACTTCCACTTGGCCCATCTACTCCCACCTTTCTGTTTTGTTGGGAAAAATAACTAAATACTAAAACATATTTTAAAAAGAAGATAATATCAAATAATCAAATACTAGAAAAGTAAAAAAGAAATAACTGTAATTGCCTCGATATTTTCTTCAAAATAAAACTGAAGGCAAAAATTCCTTCACTTTTAACAGCTGACTGGGGATTTGCAGATGTATAAAGAGATACATATGTTAAAATAAATCTAATCACATTTGGGTTCTCAGGAACTGCCATCACCTCATGAAAAAATCATCCTACATTCTTACCAAAGATACAAATGGTCCCTAAAGATGTTTTCATCACAAGAAGTAAGCGTGGTCATGTGGAGTTATCATTGCAGATGAACAAAAACTATGGAGAAATAAGTGTGAAGAACTGAAAGACAGGAAGAGGAAAGAGACACTGAGTTGACCATTTGGCCTGACATGATTTCTGAACGGGCAGCAATTCCCAAAAATGCATTATGCTACTTTTGTATGTAAGGCCAGTACAATTTGGTTGCATTTATAAAAAAATAAATCACCTGTGTATTTGATAATATTCTTGCAGTCCACAACATCATGCGTCACTAGTCTGGACTTGATTTCTCTGTTCTAGGTTTCTTCTTTCTACTACTAACCTTCATAGAGTACCAATACTAAAATACTCATGTCCTTTAGACAGGGAGTATCTAAATGTTGTCCTACAAGATCTAGCACCCACAAGTCATGTGTCTGTCCACTATCTTCCATTTGCCATTCCTAGCAAGTTTATAACTGCTCTGAAGTGAGGATTATTTTCTACTATATAATCAAAACATAGCAAAACAGGACCTTGATCTCAAACTTGCCCCAAGCAAGACATTATTGTAATGTAAAAAATTACAATGCCAAGAGCAAACCAAATTTTTCCATTCTTTTTTTTAGTGTTGGGCATCCATTCCTCACTGTGTTTCAGAAGAAGCAGAAAGGAGTAAAATCTAGTTCTCTGGATGGGAAGAAATACCAAACATAAAGCAATATAATTCCCCTGAGTAGAAATGGAAATGTATTTTATTGATTTACTTTTGGTAATTTTATTTAATGTTAAGTTGAAATTGAAGAAGGGGAAAAAAGAACCAAACAACCAAGTCTGTTGAGCACTGTATCAGTTCCACAGAGCTTGATGAAGGAATTGCAAGTCTCACATGACCACATTGTAGATCTCACTGTACAAATCTCTGGTTTCTTCAGTCCAAGGATTTGAGGAGCGCTTTACAGAAAGTACTTTAATGACCTGAGGGAAAGATTTCTTGGATGCATTCTATGCTTGTTATATGTTCCATTAGATTTATTGTGAGTCTGAGTTCTGGAGATCTTTAAGGATTTTATAATACTCCCGTGAAGAAAAACTAAGTTATCTGATTTCCTCTGTTCCTCAGTTCAGGATTCATAAGCTTTACAGCTCATTTCACATTTGAAAGTGTGAAGCTATTTCTTTACAGATATTTGGGTTTAGGACGGAAAACAGATGGACAACTGTGTCTGTACCAGTTCTGTCTTCCAGACAGTCTTCAAGGATAACCCTGCTGTTCAGTAAATTACAATTATAATATGAAGGTTACCTGTGTTTCTACCTTTAATTACATCTACATTTATCTAGCCATTAGAAGTACTTTCTTAAAGCATTTTGAAGATTTGGAGACCAGATTTAAAAAGCTTTACACTCATAGTTATAACTGGCAGAACAATGAGGATTAACTTTTTTCTTCTTACAACTAGCATTTAACAGTGTAACCATTATGCTTTTTAATCCTGAGTATGCACACACCCCTGCCCCCTTTTTTTCAGGAAAACTAAGTATACTCTAATTCAGAAGCGAAACAAAAGAGCGACAGTCCTGTCACCATTCACCTGGTTCACCTTTCAGCTGAACTTGAATCTCCCCTAAGCAACAGAGTGGAGAAGGGCAACTTCAGAGCTGGAGGGGATCATCTGTCTCCCATTTCTTGGAAGCAGACATCACGAGCTGATAAGTAGTGTCAGCAAACACATTTTAACACATCCCTCGGCTATGATGCCTCTAATTTAATTGCCTGACAGAGATCAGCAAGACTGGCACGTTTAGAAGTACTCTGATCTTAGGAATCAGGATAAGAAGCACCCTAGCACACCGGTAGCGGGGTTAAAATGTGAAGGGAGGTAGGACTCTGAGGACAATACAACTGCGTGTACATGTATCCAGTAGTCAAGGAGTTTCAGCAGTCACCTTAGATGGGGGAGGTGGAATGCAGCACCATATGCTAGAAATTAAATATTTTGGGGGATGGAAGAATGAAGAACTGGCTTAGCTGACATTGTATATTACGAGGCTGTGGCAAGACAGTTTCAAGCCTGTTCAATTATTAATACATGGCAGGAAGATTTTAGCAAGAGAAAGATCATGAGAAACTACCCAGCAGTTTGGTTGGTTCAATACTCAGGCCTCATTTCTCATCCAGCAGGACAGGAATTTCAGTCTGTCTCCTATACCAGGGCTTTAATATCACTCCACATTTAATCCAAAATCTATTTCTCTGGTTATAAGTAGGTATAGATACTGAATGACAGAAGGAGGCTCCTAATCCTAAGGAATAGCAGGCATTTAGTCAACATCGAAACCTCTCCTTGGCATTTCACAGGTGCTGAGCTGGTTATTGAGGCTCCCATTCTGACTATAACCCAGCTTCCCATGGACTTTATTCACAACATGTGGCTGCACTTAGATCACATGGACGTGCCCGTTTCAGTGCCTCTGACCTTCGGTAATATGTGATCAGGTGAAACTGGCAGGCTTTGCAGCCTGAGAGCCTTCCTTCTGATTTGTTTGGAGGCCAATCAACTTTTTTTTCCAGAAAAAAAAGAAATTTCCTCTAAAAGAACAATGACTATTTGCCAACCAGTTCTGCTCTAAAGGGAAAAACATATTTGCTTGTACACAGTATATTGTGTTCAGTCATGCACACAGTAAGTGTAGATGCAGCTATGCATGCATACTCGTAGTCAAACATACATGTATGAAATAGCATCAGTATTAGTTATATACAGCAAGGTACATTAACTCATACAGCATATGAAACCTGGGACTTCATCTATGAGAGTTTTGGTCCTGAAGGCACAAAAATAAATGTACTGTAACTTCTTATAATGCAGGGTTCTGCTTTGGAATTTTGTTTTAATTACTGTATTTACCGAGCGATAGTTAAAGGAAAGCTGCATTCCGTGCAAGGAGAAAAAGACACTGCTATCTCTGGGGAGTGTTTTTCATTGATTATGTGAGAGAAGAGGAAGAACATGCATCAGCTAGATCATGTTCCTTGTTCTAGCAAATCAGATGCAACTCTGGTATATGTGCTGAAATTAGAAAATTAGTATGAGGTAATGCTATCATAAATAATTGCTTAAAGCACCTCGGTATTATGGAGGTTGAAATTTTGAAAACGGAGAAAGGCCTGTAAATGTAAAAGCATGGCGAAGGGTAGCTTTTAAAGTAATTGAGGATTTTTCATTGGACAGTAGCTTTCTACAGTACATTATTTAAAATCCAAGTGTGGAGTACCCTCTAGCTGATATCTGAAGATCAAAGCTGCTATTAGATTTTTTTAACTGCTGTACAGGTTCAGCTATTATAAAAGAAACTAAAGGAACTAATGGAACAAATAACATAAAGTAGTCTTCCATCCAACATAGCAGATCAGTATAACTTGTGAAAGGGTGTTTGTTACAAAAGGCCCCAAAGCTTTTAAATGCATTTTTGGTCTAAAAATTGAATTTCAGGTAGCACAGTTGAAAAATCAAACATTGACTTTAATGAGTGCCATTAAAGATTCACCATTGTTATTGTCAGGATTTATTCTCTCTGCTCTCTGGAAACTAAATTTGAAGCTGAAATGCAAAGGAAACAAGCTACCCCACTCTGGACAAGAATTCTTTGATCACAGAGGCAAACACAAAATGGCTTATTAATGATTGCAGCTCAGTGCTCTGCCTGACCTCAGGGAGAGCAGCTTTTTTAGAATAAGCAACAATTACATTATATAGTTTAACCCTTGAAGGGACCCAGTTTTTGCATCTGCAACCTACCATAATCTGACAGGAGGCCTCAGAAGCCATTCAACGTAAGAGTCAAATACAAGGCATTGTAGGATTAACGCTATCTGTCGTGAAAGAGGGTATAACAGTGGCTGGCTCTACTTTTGGACTGGAGAAAGGCATTACATGTTAAGCAGTAAATTAATAAACAATGAACATAGTTTGGCATATTGCTCCTGGATGAGGTAAAACACCAAGCCACCTGTGAAATGACAGTATACATGTTTTCATAAAATCCTTCACACTGAAATAAGGAGAAATACATTGGTACTTGATGAGATACAACTAGTTTTATAGATGTCTCCATTCATTCCAGGGCTTAACATATAGATTATTTGTATCAGCAGAAATAGATAATCATATCAGCTCACAGGAAATAAGAACTAGAAGCTCACATTCTTCATCGGGTTTTGACTAAGGCTGAAGTTTATCTTTGTAAACAAAACTGCATTTATTTGTAAACAGAATTGCTTTATCCTGAATGCCATGTTCATGCTCCTTTACCACAGAAAATATGACACTTTCAGAAGATAAACTGTTGAAAATGGTATGTGAGAATGATGAAACCACAAGGTGGTGAAAGGTAGACCAGCGCATCGCTCACAGTGCAAAGAATAAGCATCCCTCCACGTATTTTGATATTTTCTTGTCCCTTGCTCTTTCTTTCTTTGACTTTTCTAATTCTGGACTGTGACCTTTCTATAGACCATGTCCTGAAACAAAGACAGAAGAAACTCCAAAGTTTAATATATTTATAAACAGAACAAAATTTAGAGCAAGAAAGAGCTTTGGGAGAAAAGAAATAAAAATTATGTTTACCCCCAGCTTAACTAACACAAACACGTATATTTATTCTTTTTTTCTACTGCTCCAATTAATTGTCTTTAACCAGATCGCATGAGTCCAGGAATGTGTATAATGTTTTCACTGTATTTTGTACATATGCTATTACTCTGAGGGGGATATGCTATGTTTCTTTAAACTCCTTAATCAGGACTGTCCAACAGATGAAGGAAACATGGTGAAAAATAAGAAAATGAACTACTGATTAATAAATTACGTAGGAATTTGGAAACTCATGGAATCTTTGGTGAGGGGAGAGAACAACTGAGTTGTCATATGACTAAAAAAGGAAGCATTGTTTTGGGATGGCAGTCTGCAGAGCACTAACTTCACAGGCTGGATGGGTTCAGAGAAGAATAACATTCAAGCAATTACCTCAAATGCAAGATATTGATTACAAAATTAGCCAAGGCACTAAGGGAAGAAAAGGGAATGATACTTATTAACTATTTATATGCCACTGCTGGGAATAAGTGGCAAATACTAAGACTCAGAATTGCTCATTTGTCGGTACACATTTGTCTTGATTAGAATTACAGAAACCTGGAGGATTAATGACTGAAATATTAAAATCAGTGGTTAAATGCTATTACAGAAGGTAGTGTAAGAAAGAGAGAAGAGGCCTTCTTTGCCCAAAATGGTCCTTTTTGGAGGGGTTTTCTAAATCATTGATAGATTGTATGTTATTACCTTTGAATCCATAAAGATCAATGCTCTATCTTGTACCTCTTCCAGTTAGATCAGTACTTGTTATCATTTCCTGACTTCCAGAGTCAGGTCTCATAGACCCAAAAGATTGGCTTCTGCCTGAATACATTAGTGCATATAGATAAAGTAACAGTAGAAAGGGAGGAAAATGCTGTATGACGTGCAGAAATTAGATTGAATTTAATAGATGGCACACATCAGAACGCTCATGAGATTACCATAAATATATTTTGCTTATGAAACTAAATGTAGTAACTAGCTGGTTTTTTGTTCCACAGGGGAGCATGTGATTATGATTTGATTATGTCTGTTGTACGCAAACAGGATTAAATTAATGCAATATTATAAACTACTACATACATACTACACAAAACCCCAAAATAATTTTGTTAAAATCAGGAAGGAGAAAATTTTAAGCAGAAAAATGGAAGTGTTAGTAAAAATATGGCACTGACAATTTGTCTAAGACAAATTTTTTAAAAAAATTTAGTAAAAAAGTGATATAATAAAGGTGGTGTCATTTTAAAAAAATAACTATAAATTAAAGGATAAGAAAAAGGTAAGTTATTGGTTAATAGCTAACCTAATAACAATGAATACACATGTTATTAGGAATCATGGAAAATTCATAAGGAATAGGAAAAGGAAAATACTACATGTGGAAAAAATCTATGATTACCAGGTCTAAGACTGAAAACAAGGGCCTTTTTCCAAGCAAAATATGGACCAAAAAGGATCCTAGCAATAATATTGCTCAGCAGCTAGATAAAAATATTGTTTGTTTCAATGATACTGGAGAAGAAAAGAAGTATTCATTAAATATTTCTGATATGCTTTTGGGAAAGATATTCGATACATATAATACATTTGTATCATATGATGATTATGAAATACTTATTACCCAAAAGTCACTAAAATTATTTGCATTTTAATATGACCAAAAATACTGTTGTTCATGAATGAACAAATAATGAAAATAGTAGGGGTTTCCATGCTCAGACTGGTGGTTATGCCAAAGACTCCGGGGTGTTACTGAATTACCAGTAGAACACAAATTCTAAATCAAAAAGACTAATGTCTACCAAGGAGTATCCTCAGTAGGAGTAAAGCAGTTATAGCTCCTCTTGCTTCAGTGTGTTGTGACCATGCTTAGAACATTTGTACTTCCACGATAATGTTGAAAAATGGAAAACGTTCAAAGAAGAGTCATAAGATTAGTAAAGACAGTGGAGGCACTATCATACATGGACAGATTCAAGAAGCATGGTGTATCTAGTGAATGTCTGACCCACTCAGAGTCTGTAGGAGTGAATATTTGTAACATATCTTCATTTTGTTGCATTCACAAAAATAATTGATAATATTTCTCAGAACTGAATTGGTAGGACATGGTTATGAATTTTAGAAAATAAAAATTGGTGCTTTGCATGCTTGTGAAGTTTTAGAAGCCTAGTTTTCCAAAGTTTTCGGACACAAATCTTCCTTCAGTCAAGGGAAGCTCTAGATACCCAACATTTTTTAAAATTGTGCCAAGGTATATTAGGTTAACAGAAAATGCCTGAGTTTAGGATGGCATATGGATCAATTTATCTGATTTATAATGGCAGTAGTAACAGAACGACTTGTGGTAAATCTTTCTTTTGGATGCAGCACTAAGGAAGGGGAGGTCTGGAGCTGTAAGCAAGTTAACTGTTCCTTGCTGCTGAATGCCTTCTGTGTTCAAGGAAACAGGCTGTGATACATCCTTGGGCACTAACCAGGGTTATATCAGACACACTCTATTTCATAATCAGGTTCTTCTCCTATCAGAAACTACCTCCTGTAGACTCCAATTCCAGGTAATTTCTGCATGTGAAAAACACAGAAAACTTGTTGACAATTTACCCAGACTGCTCGATTTTTGGGAGTGCTCTGATCTAAGATATAATCATTTCAAAGCCAAAGAGTTCATGGCCTAACTTCACAACTTCTTTTGAGTATCCAGACTCCCATTTTCTAAAATTTCCTCTCTCTCAGACAGAATTTCAGTTTTAGATATTATTCCCCAGTTGTAAAGATCCTTCACCAAGAAATTCCAATTTCCCCATGCCTATCACCTGTTGATTACCTGCAATAAATTGCAGGAAGGTCCAAAAGTGGCAGTGTGTTTATAAAAAAACTTCACATACCATTAATGCAGAAAAATACAGCAGTAAGGTAAGTGGCACATGAGCAAAAATAACTTTGAATGCTGCATTGTACTATATGGGATTATTCACTCCACAATACACACCAAGGGAATGAATGGGAAAAGTAACCTACAACAGAGTGATATTAAAAGGGATTCTATTTGTATGTTAGGTAAACAGATGAAACTATGTTCAGCGTATAGACACAGCAGCACTCTAAACCTTCCAGCAGGAACCCTGACATTCAAGCAATTAATCCAATAAGACAGACAAAGATGAGTGACCAAACCCTTGGCAATTAGTGCTGTATTCAGACAAATGTAATTACTCTATGTGACTGTGACAAGGTAAAATGGAGTATACATTCTGTAAACAGCCAGTTCACACAAGATAGTTTATAGATCTTTCTCTCTAGAATGGAAAAGGAGTTACATTTTTACATCCTCAGTCATCATGTATAAGCAAATACTATTTCTTGCTTGGGAAATAAAAAACAACAGGAAAAGGTAAAAAAGTGGACAGTGTCATTCATTTCTGCTCTCTCCGAGACACTGAAATGCTCCTAGCCATTGGGTTGTGTAAGTGTCAAGGAGTCCTTCCTGCAGTCCTCGCATTTATTTACATAATGTTTAGGTGCAGAACCAATATAGTATGACTAATTACACAACACAAATAATGAATTCTAGGCTCTACTGGCTACAAAAAATAGTCAGGCAAGCAACTATTTACTCTCTCCGTGATTCCATAATATGCCTTTCATTGCGGTATCTCAGCTCTTGATCAAAAGAGTCTCTAGGGAAAAAATATTTTCTTAAACTACTTAGCAAGACAAACTCTCTAGAATTTGCATCTTTCACAGATTATTTGTAAACAAGATGAAGGCTGAAATGTACCACTCCCAACATGCTATTTAAGTAGCTCTACCTAGCTTTGAAAGTCCTTTTTTCTCCTTAGCAGTCTCAGCATTTTTCAAAGTTGTTAACTGGATAGAGAATCCAATGTGTGCATACTATTTTTAGATGGTTTTCCCAGCCTTGGTTGCAGGGATGACGAGATTCTTGTTAATACACCATCAATGCCAAGGACATGCCTAGTTTGACTTTGTATTAGGAACCAGTTCAATATTCTGGGATGAGCTGTAAATCTTAGATGAGAATTTTGTTCCCTCCTACCTGGTAAATGGTTTGTTGTAAACTCAAGTGCTGCTGCCACGCTTCACTGATGTGCTTGGAATGAGTTTGTGAGAAATAAGGCATAAAAGTAAAGAATTTTTTTGCCAAGTATAGATAGGAAACAGGAGTGCAGTTTCTTCAGAAAAATCTTTTGCACTTATTACCCATATTACTAAGATGCTGAGCTAAACAGAGAGAAAAAGAGTGCAACTTGTTCTCAGAAAAACAGTACAGCAGCAAAATGTGGTCTGTGCTAAGAAAACAATCAAATAATGCCATCATAAACCCTTTAAAAATAAGTCATATAACTCTTGATTCTATTGCTGCTTTCATATTTCAGTCTTCAGTGCAGAAACTTCTATTTCTGCAACATAATTCGCAGAAGACAGTCACTGTGTTACTCAAGGTAATGATGGTTTATATTACTTCTATCCTCTACAGTAAACTCACATCGAGTGCCTTACTGTCTGTTTTCACTGGTTGTATTATTCATCCCCGTTGAAAACAGAATACAGTTTGGCGTGAAACTTGGGGAAATGATTCAAGGCCATTATAGACCAAGACATGTGCACAGATTTTGTAACTACAGAGCATCTAGCTGCGTAGATGTAACAGGGCCAATACTGATAGGGTTTATCAACATGCTTGCTGGGACAGACCTCTCCCATATGAAATCTTGCTGGGGGCTGTGTGGCCCTAAGAAGCTCCACTCAGCAGAAAACAGTGTTTCCTTGCAACCAGTGTACACCATGGGGACATGAAGAGGATGTTTCAGAGAAAAGCGGTTTTGAGCAGATCTTGCTGGAATAGCAGCAACCCGTGAGAGCTACCTAATAGCTTGAAATGTTTGCTACCAGATTCCGCAGAGGAAACAAAGTCCTACTGATCGCTATTTCACCTTACAGAATGTGTGCTAATGTTTTAATAAATACTGACACGGTTAACAGTACAACTGTTACCTTTTAGAAGTAGGTTTCTTTCTGCTGCTTTTCCTTAAGAGAGGTTATTATATAAATCATTTAAGTCAAGAAGATATGATTATGATAAATACCTTCTATCAATATGAAGTTGGACAATAATAAGCAAATTTTAGTTAGAAGTGGAATGTGAAAGTAAGCTCCATTCAGGAAGACCATAATAATAACAATCCTTTGACTTAAATGCCTGAATGTTCATCATTAATGCCCTGCCAGTCAAACCTGGAATTATTCAGACTGCCCCTGGTAGGGACATTTCCAGTAATTTGAGCAACAAATTAACTGTATCTTTTATTTATATCAGGATAGCAACTAGCATTTCCATTCAGACTAACTGTATGCCTGGGAGACCGTTCACAGTCTTTAAAATGCCAGCTTGCCTTTTTGTACAGTCAGCATATTAAAAATGTTCTCTTTTTATCTTTTACGAAGAGGAAAATATTGTTGGTTTAATGGACTGATTGTTTAGAGAATTTAACCTTAAATGAACAAACCTTTGAGGCAGAGTTTGGTTCTTTTAAAAAAAACCTTATATTTTTATATTCTTTGGATACTTTTGATTGTTTCTAAGGAAATAGTATTATTTTATGAAAATATATGACAAAACCGCAAAGAAACAGTGGAAACTTTAGAAGAAAAATGCAGTTCCAAGCTTTAAAAAGTCATAGTTTGATTATTACTTTCAGCACAGTGATCTTTTATCTCTCTGATGTAAAACATTTTTTTCAGCTTTGCATCTCTAGAGATACAGAGGTCTTTTATCAGTGGCGCACTTAAGGTAGAACACGCTCCTCTGCTGAACATTTTAAAAGATTGTTTTCTAGGTTGATGATTTCTGGCTTCCAAAACACTAGGCATTTCTCCAGTTGGAAAAGTTTCTTTTTAAGAATGTGAAGGATTAGTGTGTGTAGTTCTTCACAGTACAGGTTTTAAGAGATGAAAATTCAAATTATTCAATA
Source organism: Phalacrocorax aristotelis (assembly GCF_949628215.1). Lineage (NCBI taxonomy): Eukaryota > Metazoa > Chordata > Aves > Suliformes > Phalacrocoracidae > Phalacrocorax > Phalacrocorax aristotelis. Next base: position 45,119,209 of record NC_134279.1, on the reverse strand, counting down.
AGCACCTAGATGTCAAGGTCCAGATGCGTGGTAAAGCACTCACAAACAAGATTAGAAGCAGCTGATTGTAAATCAAAGATTTATAATGTGGTTGTGTACAAATGTCCTTTTTTTGGTTGGTGTGTTTTTTGGTTTTTTTTTCCATGGATAGCTTGGGAAACAATATATTTGAGCATATTTGCTTAAATACCTGACTGACTAGTGCAAGTGCTGTGCCAAAGACAGCAGTGCGGGCTTTTTTCCCTCTGCTGAAATTCTTGCAATAATCATTTCACGATGAAACATACCTGATGTCCATACAATAGCAGCAACAAATTGCTTTTTCTTTCCCTTAGATGAAACATTATATTTAAAAAATCTAAGTTTTTGACTGGTTATTGAACAATTTGTCTAGCTACTTAATATAAAAAAGCAATACTAAATTTAACAGTTGATATATACAATCAGTGAAGTTCTGGAAAACAGTGCTCCAGGACTTGTTCTGTTCTTCTGTTCAATACTTGTTCATTCATTGCACCATTTGTAATACAGATTTCTTACTGCACCCTTTATAAGTGACCATTACTGTTCATACTTCTCAGGCACCATGCCAAATGCACTTCATACCAGCTTTCCCCACACAGAAGGAAAATAGATCTACCTCTCTGTGTTGAAAGCAGAGCTATATCTTAGCTCACATAAAAATCATGTAGCTGCCTGATGAAAATGTTACTGTGTCTTAAAAAAAAAACCTAAAAAAAAAAGACTTAATGCTATTTGAGGAAGTATAATGTCATAACAAAGAACAGGAAAGACAAAAGGGACAGCATACTATTTACTGCACTACAGAATTGGATAAGTGGTGCCTGCTTCAGATCTTGTTGCCCTTTTCAACCTTCCTTGTGTGCTTTTTTCAACTTTTCACTGAAAAATAGCTCTCCACTTATCCCTGCTATACCCTGAGAATTCTCAGATCATTTTCCTGGGCTGTACAGGATTATGCTTCTGAAACAAGACTTCCTCCACAATCAAAATGCCTGAAAACAGAATCATTAATTTCTGAAAAAGATAAAAGTTTTGCCTGTACTCATTCCCTACGGGTTTTGGTTTACATACAAAGTAAATGCCTTGTAGCATACATAGCAAGTCTTTTTTTGCAGTCAGTGCAAAAAAATAATAATAATTTCAGTTCATGCTCAGCCTCTCAGAAGGCTAAAACACCTTTCTCCAACATTAGATTTCTGTATGTTTCAAAGAAGATTGAAAAAGTATTTGGCTGGGTTAGTGGATATGTCATATGTGAACCCAAATTAATGGAGACAAATTCCTTCATACTTTGCAGTCCAGAGTCGGGGTAGATGTTTCACTTTTTTGTGTGCCATAGCATGAATTTCAGGTTAAACTGGTCAGTTGGGAAAGTTACATGGCTTAAGTACCACAATATTTTTTCTGGTTTGCTGCTTTACAATGCCTACTGTAGCTGTCTGTGAGATTTTAGAACCTACCTCTGCTTAATTTGTTAGAGAAAAATGATTGCAGCTAGTGCAAGACTTGTTTAAAAAATAGCCAGAACAACTCTGACCTCCTTTCTTTGCTTAATCTTGTGTATCTGATAAATGGATTAATGAATATTGTCATCTAAGGTGTCATGTGTATTTACCTTATTTAAGAAAGGATGTTGTATGTGGCACATGAAAAGACCCCAGCCAATGCATATTTATATATGCTTGGCTACACAGGGGTAGAGTTAAACTTTTGTTCCAGAAAGATAAGGAAAAAATGAAGCAAAATTAAGAAGCATTTTTCTTTACAGTAAAGATGTATTTGTAGACCTAACTCAGTGAACAGAAATTTTATAGGGAATTTCACAAAATATAAAACTCCCCCTCCTCAAAAAGTCTAAAAGGATTTTCTTATATGATCAAGGAGACCATATAATTGTTATTGAGTAACATAAATTTCTTTACAGAAATAAGTAATGAACTGTTATGTTAGAACACAAGTTCTATTCTGCTTAAGCGTTAGTATAAATTTCCTTTCCAAGAGATATATATGAGTGCAAATGAGGAAACAAAATAACTCAATTCAGTTGGAAAACCGCAACACTAGAAGTGTAGCAGTCATTAAGCCTTAGGATGGGACGAGCTTCAATCTACCTGTCCATAAGGTTCAGTTATATCTGTGAACCACTGCCACCTTGCTCCTTTCCTATGATTCCTGGTCTGCCTAATAAATATCTTAAGTTGGGAAGCCTTCTTTCTCTCATTGACCCTAGCACCACCAGACAAATTCATTATCATATTTACTCCTGCAAAGAGACTCTTTGGTGTTCTGCACACTGGATACCAGTTTGAAGTTGCAATATATGCATTTCTATGACGTGCTCCTCTGAGGAGGTGAAAACTCTTCATTAAGTCATTATCAATGTGTCTGTAACACCAGAAAAATTGCCTACCCTCATCCACAGCACATGTGTCAATCCAAACTATATGTTTTAAATTATACAGAGTCCAAAGTAAAGGAAAGCAGATCAAGGAAAACTCCCATGCAAAGGCATGAATTAAGGAGAGGGTGAGGAAGAAAGGATTGATTGGTTGCATTTTACTCTGAGCAGCAGGGGAAGAGAGGCAAAGCCTGCTTCACCAAAGAAGAACCTTCGGATGCAAATTACAACTATGAGGAATGGGCATGTGAAGATATCCTCAGAGGAGGTGTGTGGGACGTAATGCTGCAATCAACAGGAGCGGACATGGCTTTGGACCTGTCAGGCGTAACTCAGCACCCTGATGAAGCAGATCTCTGCCTTAGTCCTTAGTGCTCTGTGATTTCTCAATAAGTCATGCATCAAGAGTACAACAGCAGAAACCTGATAAAATATCCAGCTCAGCAATCTTATGGGCATTAAACACTTTATAAACGCCAGAACTTTGTAAAATGTGGAAGAAAAACTGGAAAAAGCATTTAAGTGTGCTTTATTCTGCAGTTGCCGTGAATAGATTGCCAAAACCAGGGTATTTCTGAAATAATCTGCTTCTAAAGCAACTTAATGTTTTAGTAGTTTTCAGTTAGATTAGGCAGAGGAAATTAACAATGAATTTCTGTGTTAATGGTCTGGAAAGTACTGCACTCCATGTGAAAATGAAGTATAGAGGTGATTTGCTTTCTTATTCAATGGCATTTTGAAAAAAAGATGACCACAGAAGAACATTAGTGATGATGACGAAGTGGCACAAAGGACTGAAGGAGCTACAGCTGCTTCCCTAAGAAATCACATGGTGTTTGTACAATAAAGGAAAAGCCTGTAGGATTGGTGCTAATGGAAGACTCTGAAAAAGTCCTTAGAAGTCCAGTGTGAGTTGCCATGAATACTGCACAATGTGAAGAGAGACTCACCATAGCCAACGCAAAAGAAACCAAACTAATTCAAGAAAGGACATTTGTGGTAAAAAGACACAATGAGCTCAGAATTTAATTCCAAAAAACATATAAGGCACCTGTGTGTTTTGTGGCAGACCATGGCATGAGCCAGAATTTTGGAGGGAGGGTGAGACAGAAAGGACTGCACTCAATTGCATCACTCACAAGAGCCAAAGGAAGGTGTTTAGAAAGGACAAAGTGGCCAGCACTGCTTGCGCAGGGAAGGTCTTTAAAAAGCAGTGATGAGCAACACAGTACTGTTAGGCTGCAAATGGGACAACTTTTCTTTTTAACGTTTCGCACAGATTTTTAAGATTCACACAGGACAGTCCCTGACGATACTCTCACTACTAGGTAAGTCAGAGAGAGGGAGGTGGCTAAGATGAAACAGAAGTCTTGCAAAGATGGGTTTAGCCCCTCTCAAGGAGTATGTTAGTTAAATGCAAGTGTGTAGACGAATACAGAGCTGGAAAGAATACATTCTACAGCAGTGGAAGAAAAAAATATAAATTTTTCAGCTAAAATGGTGTTGAGTCACTGAGCTTATCAAAGAAGGACAGAAGCCATAAAAAATGAAGGAAAACCTGAGGTTGGCTTTACAAGCATAGGACAACTGCATCAGACAACTGCTAGAAAAATTCTTTCCAACCTGCAGAAGCTGAGGAGGAGCTGAAAGCACCTATGCCTTGACAGAGTCCTCAGAGGAATTAGGAGTGATACTCTTTGCTTATTTAAAAGCCCAGAGGTGGGATGGAGGGAGTTAGAAACAGGAAAACTACCTGCAAACCCAAATGATCGGACTGAGTACTTATAACAAAGATCTCTTTCTAGTAAAGTGTTTAATGCTGAAAGGTTTGCTGTGCTGGATGTTTCACCATGGCTCTGACAAGTAACAGAACACATCTGCGGGCATTTTTCAAGTCTACATTGAAAATGCTGTTTCTATGGGCTATTGCAACTGTAAGCAGCATCAAAGATATAGTCCAGAAAAATTAATCCCTTTTCATATATATTGCAGAATACAAAGGTCTACATAGGCTTTATTTTACTATTGGGGAACCATAAACCAAAACAAGAGAATTACCAGAGACTTTGAAAAGGTTTAGAGAGAATCTGTTGCAGGTCTAAATCGAAACAAACAACAATTAAATCCTTGTGATATAACTTGTCGATCAGACTAGTTACCTAAATGCTGTTATACAGAGTAATGAAATTCTCAGAGTAATCTTCATTAGATGAAAGATTAAACAACCATCAAAACTGAAAATATTCTGAGATGGAAGAGGTATTGCAAAGGCACATGAAGGGAAAATTATGAAAGATAAAGAAAACTCAATTAATGGTCACTGTAAGTGAGATATAATATTAACAAGGAGAAGCATCCAGGAATTTAATGAGATGAAGAGTGTGTCATTTAATGTATTCAGTGACATTTCCATAGTGATTAAAAAAAGAAGAAAAGACCTCAAAATACAGGAAAAGGTAGGTAAAATTTTTGACAGGGATATTAAAGTCTTTTAAAAGTACCATTTTTATTATTCACAGAATAAGAGAAGGAAAAGGTCACTCAGCTCTCCTGCCAGTTCAGGTACAGACACTTTCCAAGTTGTTTAGCATTTCTTTTTCTGTAGAGTTTCAGGTGCTCCAGGCAATGTGTCCCACCTCCTGCCTTTGGAAACTGTTCTGCAGCTTCATACATCTCACTGTCAGAGAGCACTTCTTAATATTCTAATTAAATATTTTGTATCTTAATTTAATTCTCATAATTATTACACCATTTACTACTATAAATAATTACTCTCTCTCTTTTTGCAACCTTAATTAATGTTATCATTCTTTTCTCCAATTTGTCAACAGCTTTCTGGTAATGTGATATCCAGAAATGAACCCAATGTTCTGGGCATAATGCAATGATATACCTACACCCGGTACATGTCGGTAGAGGGGCTCTAGGTGGGTACTGACAGCTCTCTTAAAATATCACTTCACTATTTCCTAACCTTGTTCAGAAGTGTGTCCGAGAGAAGTGTCGTGCTAACAAAGCTACAGTGCTTTGGAGAGATCTGTCTGGTAGAGCACAGCACTGCACTGACATATCCTGGGGGCTGGGAGGTAAGGAGGTATGTTAGACTCCCAAGAAACAGGAAGGCAATTCCACAGTCTCAGTAGCTAAGTTTTAGGTGTTCTAACTTCACTGAAAATAAAGCCTTAAATGAAAAATCTATGCTTTCACACACAACAGAGATGACACAAAATCATATTATAATAAACCATCATGCTCATTCTATATTACTATAAATACTATACACAGTTTACACTGCACACCCATTTGGAGTCCCAAAGAAAAGAGCCTTCCCTGGATTTGGGCTTACCAATGCTTTCAAAAACAAGCAGCTAGAGAGGTTTCTCTGTCAAAAGGAGGCTAGAAAAGAACATCACTTCATTTATCACACTTAACTTTTTGTGGTTATAATTTTCACTGGGAAAGAATGACCAAGGTAAAAAAATTCTCTGTTTTTTCAGTCTGAAGAAAGCAGAATCTTCAGTAAAAGAAAAAAAATCAGTTACAAGTATCTGACCAATTTTAGATTAAATCCCATCTCTCAGACTATAGGCAGCAGATTGCCATTGAAGGGTTTCTTGAGTGCATAGTGTAGCAGGAGGCATCAGATGGAAACCCTTTACTGACAAAATGAGAAAAATATTTCAGGAAATAGAAAGAAAAAAAATAAAATAATAGGCAAGGAAAGAGTTCAAAACAACAGAGGAAAAAGTGTGCAACCCAAAGGAGAATAATCATCTGAAGGGTCACCAGGGTCACAATAATATATTTTAAAATAGCCTGCAGACAGTGCATAAAAGCTGCTATAAACATTCAAAACAAACTAAAAGGAATATTTCACAAAAAGCAGTTGAGTTTGAAAGCACAGGCTCTGGAGTTCCCTGTGCTACTATGACCTTCTATTGTCCAACATTCAACATTTTCTCAGACGTCATCCCCAGAATAATCTGCTGCCCAAAGCCCGGAGGACAGGAGTAAAAGTAAAATATTCCCACTTCAGTTCACCAGATAACATATTCCTAGTAATGTTTTAACCCAGAGGATCTTCTCTAGTCTTGCAGTGAACTTGTAGGGTTTAAATTACTTAACATGGTTACTTGATCTATGCTGACATGGATATCTAAGCAATTTCTCATTGCTTCAGTCTCAAAAAAAAAAAAGTTTGGCTAGCTTTTTGAATTTTGCAATGTTAGTGTTTTCTTTTGGTTTTGTACTTTTCAAAGTGTTTAGGAGACTTTCCTGTAATAACAGAAGTTATGTCAGTACTTGATAGACCTACCTTACACACAGCTAAAAGAAATGAGAACAGAAATAACCATCTAGCTCATCACAATCCAGGAAAGTTAAGAAAGAAAAGAAATATCAAAGTAATTTGAACACTAAACAAAGTTTATTATCATGTTATAGAGAGGAAAATGGGCAGCTGAACTTCTATATAAAAATTGGGGAAAAAACTTTTCTGCTGCAAAAAATATATAAATCTTTGACCTAAACAAGGGGAAAGAAAATTAGTTAATTAAAATACTAAAACCGTGGGACAAAGTCCCAGGCAACTTCCTTGGAAACAGTTAAAGTAGTAAATGCATATCATATTATTATTAATATGAAAAAGTGTTTTGCATACTGGTTTCATTGAACAGCATGAAAATGTAGCAAATCACCAGGCAATAAGGAAAAGTATTATCATAATGCTCTATAAAATATGAGGCTATAATATATACAAATTAATATAATAGATGACCAGACAGTTTTAATTTTGATCCCGTATTTCTGCATGATAGAGGCCTTTGTGATTACAGAGGACTTCTTATTTACTTACAGTTCATTGTACGCTTAGGTGTTTTGCTGGAGCAGGTCTAAGTTTCTCAGCATTTTTTGGCTTCTTCAAAAACAGTGGAAATTTTCCCTGTAACTGCAGTGGAGCCAGGACTTCATTACTATTGTTATGTGATGACAAACAGAAAGATTATTGAGTCGATGACCTGTAAAAAAATAAATGCTGTAAGGAATCACTGCTGAGAAAGCCTCTGTGCAGTTTATTTGAGGCTACAGGAATGTACTTGGGAAACTATTAGCAAGATTGGCTCCAGAAATCAACTTCATAAATCTAGGTTGTAAAGACACAATGTATAAGGTATTAGCTTGCAACTTCCAGGTTTCAAGAGGTGTTTGTCAAGACTGGGTGTCAGATCAAAAAAACTATCAGTATTTAAATGTTTCTTCCAGGAACAATGAAAAAACAGACAGTCTCCTACATGGTCTGCAGCAACTGAAATAACCTGTCCTTCCAAATAGGGTGTTTAGTACACTCTAAGTAAGACAGATGCATACAGGCTTGTTATTTTTTTAACATTCTTTTTCTATTGTTTTATTGTGCTGTTTATTTCTAGATTTAAGATTAAGTGCTATGTTTATGAAATTGCACATTATTATCTTCACCTCAGGCTAGAGCTACTTGTCTTGAAAGGAAAAGTAGCAAATCTGTGAACGAATGAGTCCCTGATGGGGCAAAGCTACTCAACAGATGGGATAAGGTAACTAGAGTCTATTGTAAGAGAAATGCAGGAATTCACCCCATAAACAGTAAGTCATAATCACTTGCTGGCTAGATACCAGGTTTTAGAAAAGTTCTTGAACCAGACACTCAGGTCTGATTAGAGGCCACCTGATGTCATTAACCTGCAATCATGTCAACAGTTAAATCATTTAAGTATTTATGTCAGCAGCTAGGAAGTCAAGCAAACAATTCAATCACAGCTTGGTGGTCTGGCAAGGAGATAACCATGCATTAAATATGAGCTTCATGTCTCAAACTCTTGAGTGTAACTTCTCACTCAGAAGTTACACTATCTGTTTTTCAACTTTATGACATACCTTAAGCTTAAAACACACAACAGTTAGGGTTATGGACTTTTACAGGGCACATGTCTGTCAAGGACAAACAACACATATATTTTGTTGATCCTTTGTCATTTGCTGCAGACAGCCACACATACAATTTTTCTTGTGGGTTTCTCAGAAAATTTGATTCCTTAAAATGTCTGCTGAAATAATGCACTGACAGGTTCTCAGTTCTGTTTTCTCTTTACAATACTTTGTTTAACTACTTTATTTTGATTTCCCTGACAGTGAAACTCTCTTTTGGCTCTGAAAAATGCAGTGCAACCTGTACAGGCTTCTTTTATTTATGTTGACTTACACTCTGCTATCTATAAATATTTTAAAAGATGAAGTAGGTGGATTACAGCCCACCTACTCTTTTTTTTTCAGACACATAGACACATTTAAAATTGCAGGAATGTATGTTGAGAGAGGCTTGAAAGTCTCTCTGGATCTCTATCACCTATTCAGAAAGACCAGGGAAAAGTCAGAAGTGAGCCTATCTGTGTAACCATGACAACAAGTACTTGTATATAATGCTTATCTATATAGTATAGTTTCTGATTCCTTCAAGAGTTCATGAAGTCATACGCTGAATTCTTTGGTAAGCTATCTGAGCCATGTCAAATGGTTCAGATGAATCAGGTAAGTATTGCCGGGCATTGTAAACACTTTTTGCAGTGAAAAATGAATGAAAAAATGGGCTGAATGGTGGAACAGAGACAGGGCTGTCTCTGTAAGGTGGGAGAAAGAAAAAAAAATGAGGTGTCAGTACTTTTCCAGTGATTAATATGTGACGGATTGATTTGGAGTTGTTAAGAGACACCTTCTGTTGCTATTCCCCATCAAATTAGTGCCTAGCAGATAACATATATGGATTTTTAGGGAACTGAGATTTTGTAGACATAGTATACAGTGAGGCATTATGCTAGCTGAGTGTAAAAGGCTAGTTGATCGATAATTAAAAGAAACATATTGAATTGAGGTTAGCGCTAAGTTATTTGGGGAATGATGAATTCTCAGTTCTGTGACTTCCTGTCTTTTTTTTTAATAAATTGTTTATTGTTTTCTGTAAAACAGGGATGAATTCTGGTAAGAATTTTGAAGTAAGTAACACATAAAACTAACAATGATTACAGGCTCAAGTTTATCTTGTCTTTAGTACTGTTATAATTTATTTTTATTCCAAAGAAAATATTATTCTCCTTTTACATAGAGATAATTATTTTCAATCAAATATTAGGATCATGTTACTAATATCCTTATAGGTCCCTGTCTGGGGCTTGAGGAGATAGTCTGTGAAACCTTGTCTGCTTCAAATTTCAAGTGCTGGGATTTTACAGCAGTGAGAACTCTGCCCTCACACTCCCATACAAATGTCAAAGAATATAATACAGTATAAAAAAAGACTTTTCAGTACAAGGTTGTTGCTTTTTTATTCTTCTTTCCCCTTTCTTCTTTTTTTCCTCCAAAAAGTTTAGTCCAATTAACTTCTGGATCCTGCAGAATTCCCTTTGGTAAGAGCCATGGGAAGGCAGGTTTTGCCTTACCGAATTTAAGCAGAATAAATAGGTCAAAATTCAGGTTCATAATTACAAAGCTAATTATAACCTTAACAAAAGAACATATGCTACTGCTACCTGGTAGCAGGGTACTTCTCATGGCTCTAGGTTAAAAAAAAAAAAAAAAAAAAAGGCAGTTAAAGAAATTAGATTTTTAATCTGCTTTTGGCAAAATAAGATAAATATTGACAAGAATGATGTAACATCTAACGGTTAAAGGAAAGATAACAAAACCTTTTGCATTACTTCCTTTGTTTCACAGAGGCAGAATGAATATCTCCAAAGCTAATAGTAAGTAATTAGAATGATTTCTTTAATACTTTTGATATGAAAAAATATATTGTTTTGTTTTAAAGCACAAAGCATTTGTAGGTTTGAAATCACTTTCCACTGAAGACCACACAAAACTCTAATTTAACACAATTTATGTTTTCAGGAAAAAAAAGTCTGCTAGGCCACCTAAATGGGTTCAGAAAGGACAAATATACACTATAACACTTGAAGCAGCTATCAATATTTTTTCCAGAAAATACAGAAATTAAGGCAGAAAAATCTACTCATTTATACATTATGCTACTGGTAACTCAGATAATATGTCCCTTATTAGGCCAAGCAATGGCTAAGCTTGAGCAAGAGGATGAATAATATTTTTCTTGGCTCTCTAGATATCCTGAGTTTGATTCCCAATGTGGGTATAAGGAAAGACAACTACGTGGCAGAATTTGAATTGGCAGAATTGTTTTCCCCCTTTTTCCTCCTTCTGTAATTCAGGGTTCTGAATGTAAGCTGTGAAGACAAATATAACCTCATTTCATCCAGTTCTTACACATGAAGCTTCAACACAGTCAGATCACAACCTACCCAGTCAAACATGCCTATTCAAGTAATTATATTATAATATCCTACTACTCTTCTAGTTATCAGGCTTAAAAAGTTACTAATGCTGAACCTGCCTGTAGGAAGCAGGTGAAACTTTTATAAATGTTATGGTAGCTTGCAGAAAATGAATACAGGCAGAAATGCCAACAGTAGAAGACAACTAGATGCAAACTGCATGATTTACTGTTACCATGTAGCCTATGTACATCTCAGGTACAGTAGAGACTGATAAGACATATATTTTAATAGATCAGAATCCTGTTTTAAAAATTAAGCTTAGTGAGCAGATAATGCAAAAATGGTCCATTCTACCCACCCCAAAATGAGTAAAACAGCTTCTGGCAATCTCATGGAGAAAGTTAATTTGGTTTTACTTTTTTGCAAAAGCTGCTCTGTATTGGTGATATTTGGCTATTAGGATGTACAGAGCAACAGAGTGCATTCTATCTTTGCTACCAAACCAACAAGGATTCCCTCCCACTCTACCCCCTTTTCTATAATTCCCATCTGTACTTATTTTCTTGTCTTCAAAATTATTCCCACATGTGAACAGATAGACTGTCTACCTCTGCAATGCTTGAGAATGACCAGCTGAAGAAAGACCAACCAGACCAGCCAGAAAATGCACTAGAAGTGCATCAGGTCCCAGGGGAATAGCTGTGAGAGACAGCTTGTCAGGTCTAAGTATCCACCTGTGACTGATAAGCCATCTTAAATTCTGAGAACTTCAACACAAAGGTACATTTTTCTCACAATTTATTATCCTGCCTACACTTCTCTTTCTGCCTATTTTGTCAAAATTAGAAAAGTAACTGCTGTGCTCAGGGGTTGTTTCAGGGCTAAAATTAACCTCTTCTTTCCTGCTCATATGGCTGCTTAGCAAAGCTAGAACTTCATCAAGTAACCCCTCTATGGCCAACAGGCTTTGATTACATTTGTTTTGTATAATCCCTTGATTTCCTTTTCCTTCTTTTCATGCTAAGAATTACATTTCTCGGTTTTAGGTGTGGGGTTTTATCCTTATGTCTTCCACAGGAGTAAGCAGTGAGAGGCCACAAATCAAAATATTGAACAATGTTTAAATGGTTAATATTACACAGTGAAAAGGTTGTGATAATACTTTTGACCTTTCTGGGACCATTTAGTTGTTATGAATCAAAAAAGAGTCATCTTCCCAACATCGCCAAGTTCAAGATTTTCACAACATCTTCAGGAACCAATACTGCAGTTTTGATCTGAGGAAAATTTAAGGACATATTCCAACTCCCAGTTATATCAAGGCAAGATTTGGCATTTTGAGTTGTAATCAGATAAGGCCAAAGATAATTCAATGCATATAGCTCTATAGGTTCAATAGGACTGTCTCTTTGGTTGTAGTGCAAATGCTGAAGTGTAGCAGAGGTTCTGTATATGTATTTGCTTATAAAACATGAGCTTACTCACCTGTAGCTAGTTCTTATCTTCTTTAGCAGCTAGACCTAATGTCTTACTCTGATACTTTCTTACTTTAAGTTAGATCATTCCACATGGGATGAATTATGTATGCTTGGCAGCGTAACCTAAGGGTGAGCTCAGAGCAGAATCCTCTAAATATCTGCCATTCGATTACCCTGGTATTTTCCTGACTTCTGTCCAGCTCTTTCCATGCCATTTTGATCAATATCCAACTGTCATAACATGAGCTTACATACCTGTCAGCAGTATTTTATTTCCCTATGATTTTTTCTGTTTTTTAGATCTGATCCTGTTTTTTTGGAGTTTTGTGGAAGGCGTTGTATTTAAGGAGTTAGTGATCTTGAGGAAGCCATGTCTGCTGTACTAGGCCCTGTACTTAGGGCTTGAAAAGCCCGTGGGTTAGCATGAGTGACCATAGCATAAGCCCATATATATATATATCTGTGTATATACATACATATAAAACTATGTTAGGGAATGTGCTGGAGTAACTGGATACGTGCTGTTCCTGGATACAGTTCCTAGATGCATGCAGATGGATATGCTCTGGCAGGCATTAATAAAGAGATTAAACTTCTACCCCTCCAGACAAGATATATAGTTTTGTTTGCTACACTGGATATAAAAAGCAACAGTGTAGGGGGGAGGGTGAACCTCTCCACAGGTGGGATCTGCACAGTGCGCCATGGAACCACCTGGGTTGCATCCAATGCTGCACAAAAGTTGGGTTGCAGCATCTGCAAGGATGTAAGGTTTACACCCTGTGTATATTTCTCTTCCTATTTCTATATTATTATTTGTCATGGTTTAACCCCAGCTGGCAACTGAGCCCCACACAGCCACTTGCTCACTACCCTCACAGTGGGATGAGGGAGAGAATCAGAAGAGTAAAAGTGAAAAAACGCATGCATTGAGATAAAGACAGTTTAATAGAGAAAGCAAAAGCCATGCACGCAGGCAAAGCAAAACAAGGACTTCATTCACTACTTCCCATGGGCAGGCAGGTGTTCAGCCATCTCCAGGAAAGCAGGGCTCCATCACACGTAATGGTGACTTGGGAAGACAAACACCATCACTCCGAACATGTCCCTTCCTTCCTTCTTCTTCCCCCAGCGTTATATGCTGAGCATGACGCCATATGGTATGGAATATCCCTCTGGTCAGTTGGGGTCAGCTGTCCTGGCTGTGCCCCCGCCCAGCTTCTTGTGCACCCCCAGCCCACTCGCTGGTGGGGTGGGGTGAGGAGCAGAAAAGGCCTTGGCTCTGTGTAAGCGCTGCTCAGCAGTAACAAAACCGTCCCTGTGTTATCAACACTGTTTCCAGCACAAATCCAAACCATAGCCGCATACTAGCTACTATGAAGAAAATGAACTCTATCCCAGCCAAACCCAGCACATTCTTAAAATGATTTTACTATGCTATTTGCTGTCCCTTACAAAACATTTCTGGATTTTGTGCTTACATTGTTTATGTGATGTTCTGAAATTAAACAGGGACAACAGCATTTATACCACTCAAAATCCCTCTTTCTGGTTTATTACCTTCCATTTTTATGTCTGTTTTTGACAAATAACAGCATTCCATACACTGTTTGTGTCACTGGACCCCAAGAGAGGACTAAGACAGCTTTGCACTGGTAGTTAGACCAGTGGGAAATTTAGAATGGCCATAGTTCCATGCCACATTAACATAATCCCTTTTACTTATGTAAAAGCAGAGTCTTTCCCTAATCAACTGCTGAGCTTTTACTTCAGTGACTCATGCTCATTTACATGCAGAGATATTGCAACCCGCAGCCTATCCACAATCTCTTTTCCAGTCAGAGGCATTGAGGTTCTTACCTTGCAAACGCTGAGCTCTGAATTTAGTCCTTCCTCTGTGTGGAAATCCAAAAGGCTACATTGAAAATATACAGAAGGCTGAACAGAAAGTAAGAAAGGTCATCCTGACAATGCATTTCTCCTATTCCTTCTTGGATCACTAAAGCTTACTTTACCAGAGTGAAAAAAAAAGATCTATACAGCTGGCAAAGGTGTTTCCTGAATTAACCCCATCTTCACACAAAGGAGCAATCACACTGGCTTTACCTTGACTTTTAGTCATAGCCTTTTTCTTGATTCAGACCCGAACTGCAAATATTCTACAGTGAAGGGGACCTTTGACAATTCAGCTGTGCTGGTAAAGAGTGAATTGGTATTGGGTGAATTTGTGGTCTCTGGTTATGGAGGTGAGAATGGACACTGAAGTACCAGGACTATGGACACAGACGGCTGGAATTCATGGTCTACATGTCTTACACAGGAGATTACTCTTCTCTGGCTTTTCCTTGCTTTGTGCCAGAACATATCTGTCCCCCTGTAATTCCCCTAGTATAAAGCCCACTTACCTAAACACATTTTTGACATAAACCCTCCGTACACCAAAAACCAAATTCCCAATATTCCTTCTTGATATAAATCTGTCAGGTTACAACAATGATTAAATTTTTATAGCAGTGTCAGTTGTGTTAGCGTTTTACTTTTTGCTGTCTTGACTTCTTGCTAGTATTACAGTAGTATTACAGCATATATGCCTATGACCTTTTGTCTTGAACAACATTCATCAAAACATGCTGCAACACAATTTCATAAGACCTGAAGTTAACTTCAGGCCTTGGGTCTGAAATTGTCAATCTATTTTCAGTCTTTGTGAAACCATGGCAAAATTTCTTCCTCTGCATTTAAGTTTCCTTCTTTTGCTGCTTTGTTTTTTAGACACTTACAGAGCTGCAAAATGTTGTCTCTGATTTCCTGTGAAGACAAGTAACTGGATACTGACCTTTCCCATGTCAGGTATGGGGTGGGTTAATCTTCTGCATAACTCTTCTCGATTATTGCTCTTTTCAGCAAAGGCAATGGATGTTTTGCCCCTCCGAATCAGGCCTTAACTGAGATCTCATATATGCAATAGAAATCAAAATGTGTAGCATTGATTTACCAGGCTTCTGCTTCAAAATTATTCTCCTAATCACTAACTACACAATGACTGTTAAAAGTTGTCTAGAAAAGATCGCATAGACTTAGATAATTCTAGATTTTAACTTTAAAACAAAAAACCGAAATTCTTTAGGAAAAAGTAGCTTTTGTTACCAGTACTTACTTCATAGTGTTAAAATATATTTCTTTATAATGAAAGAGATTTTGTTTTCCTTTCTGGGTATTTTTGCTCTGTTAAATTGACCTTTTATATAAAACACATTTTAGAGCATTTAAAATGTTAATATAGAAACAAAATATTCAGCTACATCAAAGAAAAAGGTTCTCTTGATCCTGTAATGACATATAGTAATGTCAATATTTCCCATTGTCCCAGTCAGAAATGCCACCACTGAATTTTCCACAGAAAGAAAAGTCATGTTCCAGTGTTTGATACACACAAAATACTTAACTGGCTATGACCACAGGTTTCTACATATACAATGAAGCTGGTTTTTGTTAAAACAAAATATGAAATAATTAGGTGGGTACGTTGAATTCTGTGGTAGGTTTTGGCCTGCAGACTTTATACAGTCTAAGTCCCAGTTACATTAGACACGACTTTCTCAGGTTTTGTAGGAAAACTCATGTTTCTGGTGGTTCAGATGGAAAGTAACTGTTGAGTATTTGTTCGGTATTTGAACTTGAGCTGCAGTTAGCATGGGGGATGCAGTGGGGAGCCAAATGCAATTGTCTTTATCTTTTACCAAAGAGTAAACCAGTATGCTGATGGTCACAGCTCTGTTGCGTAGCTCCGCAAAATGATTGTAGAGCCACAAAACAATTGCAATTACTTTCGGTTTTGTTTTAGTCTGCAGCTTCATTTCTAGATGCAGAGTCCCTAATCAAGCTTCTAACGAATTCAGAGCTTAACAGAATTGGTTTCAATCTGTTGTCTAATGACAAGCACAAACAGGTATTTTTTTCTTTGGTGACTATCTGGGTGCTCATTCCCATATAAAAATCTGAAGGAAGCACAAGGTTTGTGGACAAGATTTCCACTGCTGCAGTACAGCTCCTCCTGCCTGCAGCAACCTTCAGCATGAGATGGCAGTACTGGCACCATAAGAAAGATAACTCACCTCACTAGAAGTGTTACTCATAGAGGAAATATGTGGGTGTAAAGCAAATTAAAAATCTATTCAGGTATTTATAGAGCTCTTGTCACTGTAATATCTAAATAATCTTTCATATATTTGGCTTCGTTACATATTTAAACTCATTTGCCAGAAAGGTGTTACTTCCTTCACCTCACTAGCACGCAGCCAGCTATGCAATAGAAAAACATTCCCAGGCATTTTCAGCAGGACTTTGGCAGAAGAGAAGCAGACGCCCAAAATGAGGATACCAGAGGCTCCCACTCCGTAAACTCTAGAGGCTGCTAAATTCCCCCAGTGCTTTCTGTTTTCCTGCAAGGCATTCAGTCTCACAACTCTGTGTTTTTGGCAGAACTGCCTGGTCTCTCCAGGGCTGAGCAGCCCCAGGCACCGCTCATACCTCAACCCAGGAGGAACCCCCTACGAGGCAGGCCACCTTTCAGCACCCCACCCTGGGAGGGCCCGAAAAGCACCGATAGACCTCCTTGAAAGCAGCAGGCTTCCTCTGTTATATAGCAACAGCCACACCTTACTGAATCTGAATAGAGAAAGGTTAAATTTCTTTCTCTGACTGAGGGTTTTGCAGTCCTTGGGACTGCTTTAATTAGCGAGCTGTGCTGGGCAGGGATGTTTTCCTCCCATTTTCCTGAAAATGTGCCAGGGTAGAAGAGAGGCATTTTTTCCCATTTATACACATAATAAAAGGAAAACAGAATTATTTCTCATAAAAAAAGGGAAAACAGTTGATAAAAATTCATTTTATCACTAAGGGAAAATGCTGCTAAGCTTGTAGTCCATGTTGTACCTAAAAATATCAGTTGAAAGAAAAAAGAGGCTGTATTGATCACAGAAAACTTTTTACTTTAAAAGATGGGACAGCACACATCATTTACAGCAACATAGTGAAAGTTATGGAAAAAAATTAACAAATTGAAATTAAAAGGAAAAGACTCAAATCTTGCACTATATTTGTGAAAGCAAGCTGAGTTTTGTGTAAGTAAGACCTGAAGGTTTTTGCCAGAGTATTTCACCTCAGAAGGAAAGAAAACAAGAAAAATCTGCAGTAAAATAAGAGTTAGAAAATATAGATATGCCTACAGAAGAAGAAACTTGAAATAATAATAATAAAGAAAAACTGAAAGACCTTTCTCAGGAATGAAGGAAATAAATCAAAAATAATTAAGACCCTTGCTTGGGGCTAGATAGTATAAATCAAAAAAGCCCTAGGTTGCAAAGAAAATTTAATTTAAAAAAGCCCTTCCTTGTGCCAAAGATTTATCATTTTTAAAGCCCGGTGGGGCCAGAATACTTCTTTTTTTTTCCTTAACTCCAAAGAGGTACACTTCTGCTTCTATTGATAAATCCATTTGACTTGTCTGTTACTAAGTCTTCTGAAATTTTTGTGATTGTCTCATTTTTCTTTCATCTTTAAGAAAAGGAAACAAACAATTACCTGAATATCTGAACATCTTGCATTTATTTGTTTTCTGTGAAGAATAGTTAGACTAAGAAAAGTAAAATTTGAAGTTGCTTGTTCCAAGATATTTTCAGTTGTTCTCCATTGTGGCTATTACCCACTTACATCTCAGTGTTAAACGCTTCTGTGTTACAGAGTCTTGCAATCAGGCAGCACTCCCAGCTGATAAGTACAATTCTGTACTTATGATGTACTTCATTTTTTAATGTTAAAACTCAGAGTAAGTGAAGGAGATCAAAACTCTCAGTTATTATCCTGCAAGGAAATCTGCTTTGATTGCATGAAGCAGAATTTCAGTTAAGTCAATAGGACTGCCATGACCAGGGACGTGGCTTGGAAATGCAATCTGCAAAAGAGACGAGGTCATAAACAGAAGTGTGATTAGTGAAATCTATAATAGCCTGATAGCTTCAGATGGTCATCTCTAGCTAACAAGTCACAAATGAAATGGTATACCACAAAGAAAAAAAAAGGAATGAGGATAGAACAGTGTAAGAAAGTAATAGCATATGGGGTTAGAATTAAGGTTATGGTCTTCCTGCTTTTATTTCTGTAAGCCAGGCTGTCAGTATAACAAAACTGCACAAGAAGTCAGCAAGTAACAGCTGGGGAATATGAAGGAGAAAACAGAAGTGCAGTACAAAGGAGGAGAAGGCGTGCACAGAGGGAGAGTGAACCATCAGGTATATATGTCTGAGAGATGAGTCTGATTATCTGAGGCATGATCAGCCAGCTGAGAAAGGCAGAAAAGTCAGAGAAAAAGAACTTGATTATTCTTTATGATTAAGTAGTTGAATTATAAGACTGCTTAGTGGGAGAAAACAATGAACAATTCAATATGTCTGGGCTCAGAATAACTTCTATGATCCCTGGACACTAACTCTCATCACCCCCATTGTCAGATAACTCCACTGGCTCCTCATTAATTTCAGAACCCAGTGCAAAATGAACTTCTTGATTATAAAACTCTCCATGGGCTTGCTCTGGCCTCTCTCTACTTCCTCTGCACATCTAGCCCTGGCTTTCTCTTTTTCCCTCCAGACAACACTGTTGGTGTGATTAAAAGCTCTTGTTTCTACTGTGCCACCACATCACTTACTTTCCTGGTTTGCCAGTGGCTGTATGAACAGAGATTATTAATAGAGCTTGCGCTGTCAGAGCAGGAAAACAAACCACTACTAAGAAACTGTAATGTGTTGGATTTTGAGCAAAGAACAATTCATGCCTGAAGATGCATTTTCAATCCTGCAGCTGGATATGCAAGAGTTTAACAAATGTAAAAGTCTGTGGCCGTGATCTGGCTGCTATTGCGCATGATACCCAGTAACATTGTAATTCACCCCTTGCCCCTAACCAGTGAAGAAGATCCAATAGAAGGGAGTGGAAAACTACTAATGCCTGAGAATTAGCTCAGGGCTTAATTTAGTGCACCAGAAAACAGGAATCTCTAACATAGGCATTAAAAAACATTTAAGGATGAACCGTCTTTTGATTTGTGAGAGATTGTCAGACTCCTGCTACATTCATTGCAGATCTGTTGCTTAATTGTTATAATTCTTATTAGCTATCATGCCTTGTTAAGCAGCATCATCTATGGTATACATATTTAAGCTATTAGTTTGACTTTTGATACTGTTTTTGCACCAATATCTGGATTTATTTTAAATAATATTTCCTTATTTATTTTTAATTTGCAAAAAATCTGCAAAAGTTGCAAACACAAATAGAGCATTTCAGAAATAAGAGATTAATTTCCAAGCCTGTAAAGACATCTAAGACAGTTACACATTCTACTTATAGCCACAAGCAGGCCTGGGTGAGAGATATTCCAAGTGAATGAAAGAATATTAATGGGCTTAGGTTTTTGTATCCAATGTCACAAGTGTCGTGGTTCAGCCTCAACTAGCAACTGAACACCACGCAGCCGCTCGCTCACACACCCCCCCACCACCCCTGTGGGATGGGCAAGACAATCGGACGAGCAAAAGAACTTGTGGGTTGAGATAAGCACAGTTTAATGATTACAATAAAATGATGATGATAAATGATTATGATAATAATGACAATAATGTTAATATAATAAAAGGGAAAAGGAAGGAAAGGGAAAACAGGGAAAAAAAACGCAGAAACACGAACGATACAGCCGCTCATCACCCGCCGACCAACGCTGCCCGTCCCCCAGCCGCGATTGCTCCCTCCCTCCCCCGGCCAGCCCCTCCCAGGTAGCATACTGGGCATGACGTTACATGATATGGAATATCCCTTTGGTCAGTTTGAATCCGCTCTCTTAGCTGTGCCCCCTCCCCTCCCAGCTTCTTGTGCACCCAGCAGAGCATGGGAGGCTGGACATGTCCTTGACTAGTATAAGCGCTACCCAGCAACAGCCTAAACATCTGTGTGTTATCTCAACAGAGTTTTTTTCCATGCTAATTTCAAAGCACAGCACTATACCAGCTAGAGTGAAGAAAATTAACTCTATCCCAGCTGAAACCATGACACAAGGAGTCAGGTGTCAGCTCCTCCCCAAGGGACCTTTCATTGAACATAATCCTCTAGAGAAGCAGAACAGAACTTGGGCATACTGTTCTAATTTAAAAATGTTTTATTGCAGCCTCTCTGCAGTCTTTATTATTATAAATGCTCATATGCCTTTTTTTGGGTATCGGTCATGAGAACATCCACACACAACCACTCAAGGCCTCTGTCTAGCCAACCGTTCTTGAAGCCGTACAGAATTTGGGCTTGGAACAAACAATCAAAATATACTTCTAGTCTCTATGACTGCACAAAGACCACAGATTAAAAACTCTATAATATGTGACAGCGTCTTTTTTCCCCTTTCTTCACATTCATAGGAGTGCAGTTATTATTACATTACCCCGACACATAAAGTAAAATTATTTTATTTCCTTTGTATGTCTGCCAAAGATGACAAAAGTATTGTGATCCAAAATAAAGAGTTGATCCAAAATAACTTCTTTTTTCCACTCTGTACCGTTGATGTCTTCATAAATATGTGGAGAAACAGAAGCAGGAACTCAGAGAAACATCAGCCCTGAAGAGGCAACATCCCAATCAGGACTCTCCATGTGACAGAAGGAAATGACTGAACCAGATCTTAATTCTCTACCCGCACAAATGAACCATAGCTGCTGGTTTAAGTGCTAAGGTCACATTAGGGAATGGCTATTTGCCTATCATGAGGAACTGTCCCTTTCAGAAATGCCTGAAAACCAGCCAGATCCAACAGTTATATTGGTACAAACTCATGTTATGAATGGCTTGGAAGGTAGATGCTGGATGAAGAAAACACCTGCCATATGACTTGGTCCTAAGGAAGTTTTCAATAAAACATAAAATGGAAGAGCTCAGTTATCATTGACCCTCCTTCTCATTACTCCACCCCTACCTGTGGAGTGTCATTAATGCAGCCCTTCAATGCAATGTTCTCTTTGAGTAGAACAACCATTTTCAACCAGATAGGCCACTGACTCGTAATGACTTTCTATTCAGAGGTGAGTCAAAATATGTAAGGAAATAATCTGGAAAAACCCCTACTGAAATCACAGGAATAGGAGACAAGTCAGATTTTTCCTGCAAAACATAGATGTGTCCTAACAAAATCTGTTGACAGAATGAAGCAGAGCAGTATTACGAACAGAGGATAGACTGTAGAGAAAAAGCATAAGCATCACCTTAAAGCTGAAATGAAAATGGGGTGAAAGGAACAGAATAGTACAGAAATAGTACAGAAATAGTACAGAATGCAAGGCCTCACACTGGGAGAATAAAATAATGCTGATTTCTGCAATGAGCCTGGAGATAGTGGACTGGGATGACTGAATAAAATAAACTGGTGCTTGTTTTGATCTTATTAAGTATATAGTTCATCAATGTGGTGCCTGTGAAAAGGCAGAGAAAGCTTAAAATGCAGCCATCAAGCTGTTTTCAGGTAAATCTCAGAAATCTTAAGTCTATTGTGCAGAAAGGTGGTAAGGATTCAGAGGAACACTGTGCAGAGCCATTACCACAAAAGATGTATTTGTATTGGAATCAGTGCAGACACATAAGAATGATTAAGGACTAAGGCATGTTAGAAGACTGGGCTTGTCCAGCAGTCTCAAATGTAGAGCAAAAAGGAGATGACTGATTTGCCTTTGTGCATCAAGAAGAGAACATCAAACACTACCATTAAAGACAAGGGTGGTGCTGAAACAAGGGCATATGGAGATAAAATCTCTGTGCATACATATATCATAAATCATAAATATCATAAATCAGAACAGGTTTGTAACCTGCAAAGCAATTTTGGGGGTCAAAGATTAACACATCCAAAGACAGTGCTTGGCACGTTTTTGGAAGGTTTCCCCTGTCTGTAATGCAGAATCACATTGCCGACTCTGGTATTTTACAGCATCGCAACCTTTGTGCTAAACCCCATGGGACAGTATCTGATATCTTTGCTTTTGTTTGTCAATATATCAGCCTTGCTGCTGTTATAAATTTTGCTGCACTCCTATCTGACCAATCTGAAGAAGCCCCCATATTCTCCTGTCTGGTCCGTTTGTGTCACAGGACCTTGACAGCAAGAGAACAGCAAATAACTCACAGGGTTACAGTATGATCTAGACAACTACCTCAAGGAAACCATAGGTGAAAAGCAAGGTACTACCAAAAGTGAGAAAAGGCAACAGGGTTTGATCCTGTAAGACTACTTAATACAGACAGATCAGGCAAGTTCGAGCTATCACTGAAGACAGACTTTAAAAGGAAGAAAGCAGAAGGCAGTCTGTGCAGTTATGAAGAGAGGAAATAAGATTTTATTTTTCAGGTTGAGAGTCAGGAGCACAGTAAAATGATAGATTATATCAAATGACTGGGCTCTGATGTTGAAGGGGGAACTTTTAGCCATTTCTTAATTTCCTGAAGTAACCAGAAACTTTTTGTCTTTACACAGCAAAAGTTCAAACCACCCAACATGCAATTTATGAGATGAATTATATATATATATATGAGATGTATATATTTACTTCTATATTTAGAAAAGAGAAAAACGTAAAAACAAAAGTATAAAATGAAAAAAAAAAAACAAATAGAAATACATATGCCAGGGGCCACTTGTATTTATGCACATTCAGTACATTTGCAGTTTTATAAGATTTTTCCTTCTGTTCTACACAGAAACATTAGTAACACATAATAAAATGTGTCCATTATTTATTATTGACAAACAAATTATGCACATGCGCCCCTAGAGTGAGAAAACTGGAGATAAACAATCTGCAAAGAAAGAGGAAACATAGAAAAAACTAGTCAAACAAGAGAGGAATCCTTTAATGGTAAGAGAAACATACTAATACAAAGTAAGCAGCCACCTGGGAGTTAGACAGATGATTTGGAGATAAATTAAATAGCTTCCCAAGAGACATCAAGTGGTGGTTCATATTTGCCAGTAGCCATTCAGAAGTGATGGGGAACTCTCAACGGCCATCTGTAAATGGCTCTAGCTAGACTGGCCTGCTTGATTTTATTAGCTGCACAATCTCATTTTTGTTTGATTGCTTTGTATCTGTATATGCATTAGGGGAGAGAGCATTTGCTGGTTTCTCAAGTCTGCTGTTTACTCTGCTGGACTACACTTTTCTCCATTTTCAAAGTCAATACAAACTTTCTTCCCCCTAAGAAAAGGCTTTGTTGTCTCTTTTTTTCTCCATTGTTCATACAGAGTTTTCAAAGAAGCATCCCCCTGAAAAAAGGTGGAGGGAGAAAAGGAGCAGGATTTCACACCTCTCATGAGAATAAAAAGCAGAAGGCAAATGTGCTGGTTTTGTCTGGGATAGCGTTCATTTTCTTCATAGTAGCCAGTATGGGGCTATGGTTTGGATTTGTGCTGGAAACAGTGTTGATAACACAGGGATGTTTTCGTTACTGCTGAGCAGTGCTTACACAGAGTCAAGGCCTTTCCTGCTCCTCACCCCACCCCACCAGCAAGGGGGTTGGGGGTGCACAAGAAGCTGGGCAGGGGCACAGCCAGGACAGCTGACCCCAACTGACCAGAGGGATATTCCATACCATATGGCGTCATGCTCAGCATATAACGCTGGGGGAAGAAGAAGGAAGGAAGGGACATGTTCGGAGTGATGGTGTTTGTCTTCCCAAGTCACCATTACGTGTGATGGAGCCCTGCTTTCCTGGAGATGGCTGAACACCTGCCTGCCCATGGGAAGTAGTGAATGAAGTCCTTGTTTTGCTTTGTTTGCGTGTGTGATTCTTGCTTTCTCTATTAAACTGTCTTTACCTCAATGCATGCGTTTTTTCACTTTTACTGTTCTTTCCCCATCCTACTATGAGGGGACTGAGCAAGCAGCTACTGAACCACAAGGGCAAGTTTGGTGTGTGGTGATGAAAAGGCCTTCCCCAGTGTAACCCTGGATGATCCTGCCAGTTAACTCTTGCACTGCAGAGTTTACACTTATTTCTCACCCAGAGAGTCTCATATTTGAAGATTCTGTGCTTGGGCATGGAGGTGGGATTTGGCAGTTCATGGAAAATGCAACATGAATGCCAGCTGTCAAACATCAGGGAAGACCATCTTATACCTTGATGCATCTGAGAAGAAGTTGTTTCACAATATCCCCTCCATTTAATTAGGCCTCTAACATTTTATAAATCCATTCTCTGTGTATACTCCCTCAGTGATTGTAAACTTAATTCCAAGACACATGTTAAACACCTTGGAGCATTGTCAATAGGATCCCTGTTCTCACAGCAATAAGCCATAGCATGTGCATTCGAATTTACTGGTTACAGTTAACAATCCTGCTGAAGAGGGAAGGGGGAAAGAAACAGAGACCAGATGAATAGTTTGGATAATATTTTAACTATTATTTTAGTTCACTAAAGCAGATGTAGTAGGAGTGATCAGTAGGGATATATACAAATTGAAACATGCTGTAAAGCTACAAGACTAAACAGCAATGATGACACATTTACATTTTTCAGAAATAAATATTTCACAAAAATATGCTCAGGAGGGTTCTTTAAAATATGATGGTCATTTTTACTAGACAAATAACTATTACTCTATGTATAGGACAAAAGTGGTGACAGTTATAGTGCTTTTTCTCTATATTTATTAAAATAGCTGTAAAAATTACTTGAAAACAATCTGATATTAAACATCACATGGAGGCAAAGTAAAAGGATGGAGAATACAGTAGTTATAGCTGGAAGTACAACTGATAACTTGTTTTGTAAGTATGCTTACAGAATACTCACTGCTGTGGTAGCAAAGGGCATCTGAGTGCCAGACATTTCATGATAAAAGCAGTCTTAGGGAAACTGAGATGGCAGTCGCTAATGCTGACACTCAAATGGTGTAAGTGCTCATTTACAGGCAGTTTGGGTATTCAGCCAAAGACCTGAATATTGAATATTTCAATGTTTTGAGGAACTAGGGTATCTATTTAGCTCTCTTGGCCAGTCTCTTTTGAAAATTTTGATCTTAACGATTTTTGTTGGGTTTTTTGTTTGTTTTGTTGGTTTTGGTGTTTTTTTAGAGCCAAATTCATGCCTGAATCTGTTCCTTGCTCCAGCTTTCCAGGCATGAGAAAGTCTTGAGACAGGCCAGGAGGAGGATGTGGAGAGAAGTCAGGACAGCAGCTCCTGTACCTTTGCTGCCCTGCTGTGGGGTCCAGCCCAGCCCAGCAATCCTCAGCTGTGCACAGAGCAGTTTCTCACAGCCCCGTGCAGGTTAGCAGGGCTGAAGAGAGCTCAGCCTCTCTTAAAAATGAAGCAATTTTTAATTAGGAGCCAGCCCTTAAGCACCCTGGTGTGACAGAGCCATTAATGTTTTCTAAGAGTCTGATCCAATTTCCACTGGCATAAAAGCTAGTTATGAGTATGCTTAACTACAAGCCTTAAGTCAGTTATAAATAAGCTTAATTATGGGCCCTAAATCAGTAATGAGCATGCTTAATTATTTTATTTGTGCTAAGCCTTGTTTTCTTTAGGGTAATTTTAAACTTTCTTGGCCTGTGTTCAAAAACATTAAACAGTCGGTGTAACTTTCTGTTTTTGTTTCTGTTTCTGTTAATAAAAAGAACAGCAATTAACATATTTAGGTTCCAATACAGCACAAGAAATTCCAATGTGTTGTGTTGGTCTGTTATGACTAATTATCACTTACATGCCATTTTAATAACCTTATCTTAAACATCAGCTGTTAAAACTGATTTAAAGATATTCCCATTCCAAACAACTTTATATAGTACTTCAAATTTCAGATCTTATTAAAGTACTGAGAATATTGATAGCTTGAACTGCTTTTGACTGTGTAACTACCTTAATTAACCATACCCATCCATAATCAAGCATATCCATCTTCTCAGGGTGAAAAGAAAATTTCTGCTGACTCCAGGCAGATCTTTCTACTTGAATATAGTATGTCTGACATTTATTTAAATAACCGAAAATATTCAGTAGGCTAGGTCAATTCTTTCCAGGGACAAGGAGGATTTGTGTAAAGTGTTAACAGGGGCTTCTTTCACATGAAACATCTACTGTCTACAAATTTCACTTTTCAGTCTAGGTCACGATGACTTCTATCCTCTCCACAATTGTTTTTCAAGCATTATGTTTCCTTCATTGCAATTAAGTTTGTAATCGTTGTCCCAAAAAAATCTCAGGGTTGATAATTTTCAAAGAAGTTTGCAATAAGGTTATTTGGAACAGATCATCATTTTAGAAGCACAATCCATAAATTTAATGCATAAATATACTACTTCCACCTTCACATTGTCTTTAAGAACTAAGGAAGTGTAATAGACTCAGGTAGGATACTTGCAGAAAGACTGGGGAAGAGCTTGGCTAACATCATAAATACACAACTTCATTGCATATAATATGAGGATTTCAGTTTTGAATGTTAGCAAGACAAAAATATTAATTCTGCACAATAGAAATAATTCCTTGATAATTCTTTTTCAGTTCACTTATCCACTTGTCTTGTTTAGTGCCTACAGTCCTAAACAAGACTCCCTGTGTGATATAAACAGACAGTTTTTGTGGATTAATTCAGAATCTCTCACTTTTGCTGAGTTTTCTTAGTAATTTTATGCAACAGATCAGTTGAGATTATGTTATCTTGAGTAACTCCTGTTACAGAAAAGCTATGTTTTACTTCTGCTGTTTGCTGGTTACCGGGAGCTTGGCAGATGGGGTGACAGACACTCCAGGACTATCAAAGACATAAAGGTAACTGACTGGGAAAGGCTTCTCATTCCACAGAATCTTCAAAAGATATCTTCTTTTGGTTGTTGTTGGAATAGATTAAATGTGAAGTTTTGCACTGGAGCAGAGACATTTTCAGATAAATATTAAAGATAAGTCTCTCACAATAGTAAAGAAAGCCACTGCTATTAAATAGGTATTCAATGATAAATGTGAAGAGAGTATGTTGGTGTTGTTGATTTTTGCATACTCATTACAAAGCAAACTGCCCTGGCAGAAGGCCACCACCAACCTTTGGAGCCTTCTTATATTCTCAGCAAATGCTGCCGCCTGGTACTTAAGCTACAGAGGCAGCATAAACATCAATCATGCTGAGAACCATCTGTATGTATTTAAGGAAAGACTGTAGATTCAAAGCAGCCACAGTAGCATATTGAAGTATACTGAAGAAATATTTTTTGAAGTGCTTCACTGAAGACCATAGGTTAGAGAAAGATCTTAAAACATCAAGAGACAAGGTATTTAAAGGATACACGGTAATTTATATTGCCCAGAAATCAGTGAACAGCTAGAAAGAGTTCAGTCCAACCAACATAAGAAATACCCTCTGCCAAAGCGGTTAAAATGATACATCACAAACTACCTTCCTGTTTTCATAAGGAGTGAAAAAAATATAACTTTTTTCACCAAGGCTTCCCTGTCTCAAAATATACTGAAGCACTCTTTAGAAAACCCGTTCTGCATGTGTCTATGCTGCCATCACTTAGCATACACAAGCGAAACATACCATCTGTACACTAGCAGTGAAGGGCACCATGAGCCTGACAAACTCCTATCCAGCCTGGTCTGGATTGCATGTATTATATCTTCATTTATATTACTGCTCATGCAAGGTGGATTAATGGTTGGCCCAAATTATACTTTAGTGTCACTTTTGGTTGAAGTACAGATTTGCTCCTTTTCTTCTCTAAGGCCTGGTAAAAAAATCTGGGTGAGCCAAATGTTTCTTCCGGCATAAATAGTTTCCCAGACTTACTCAGTCAGCTCTAAACAGGCTGTGTTTACTTTAATCTCTGGTGGCATGTAAAGATTACATTTTTCAAATCATCTTTAAAAAACTCTGAAAAAAAAGATAAATAATGTTTGCGGGGTTTTTTGTTGGGTTTGTTGTTTGTTTTTTTTTTGCATATGCAGCCATGAGTGCGCATTTGAAAGCTTGCCAGTGATTGCCTACTGGTTGAACAGGCAAATTACCTATTTTTGCAAGCTAACCTACTATAGCAAGGCTAACCTACCACAGTTAGTGTTGATAACTGAATCTTACGAGGGTGTTTACTCTGCCAATTCTTGACCACACCATCTTATATCTTACACTGATACTGTATTTTCAGAGGCTATACAAGCTTCACTGGAGCATAGGTCTCATGATGTTTAGGATCACCAAAAATCCTTCAAAAGAGATATGGCTATTTTACATCCTTTTGGTTTTGTTTGGAGAAATTGCTTATGAATGTATAGTTCCTCAGTTAATGTATCCCTTTTTTGCCTAAGCAATTATTTAAAGTTCTGAGCCTTGCAAAGTTGTACCTTTGGGAAAGGAAAAATAATGCTGAATACATCTGTTACTCATTCCTGTTTACATGTAAAGAACCTGAAGCCGTTTCCTAACTGTAAAAGGAATTTGATAGGAAGAGATGTTTTTCTTCTGAAACTTTAACTGTTTTAGCCAGCATCAAACTCAAAAGTTCTCTCTCTTCTCAGAGCCACACTACAGGTGGGTCACTGGTACCTATTGCAACTCATCTTCTTGTCACGGCCCTCAGAGATGCACGTGTTCACTTATGAAAACCCTTCTGAAAAAGCATTTGGAAGTGTGCCGCAAGTGCTTTTAGTTTGACCAATGGCAGGCGCTGGCATTCAGGATGGAACAATTTCCATTTCGTCTGCTTCTCTGCATAACAGCAAGCCTTGCAATTTCTTATCACTATCCGTAAAGCAGTCTCTCTTCCATCCTCTTTCAAATAATCATTCTGTAATCCAGAATTTCAATTGAGCGGGAAAGGGTTCTTAATGGTTAAAGGCACTAATGTAATTCCCTTCAGTGCTTATTATCACTACTAGGTGTTTTAGTAACTAGGTTTATTTGACTACAGAAATGAGTGCAGCCAGTGTTAAGATCTTATACTGTAACTGAAAAGGCAGTGAATTATTATGCTCTTATATGGGAAATACTATAATGGGTCATGTTTGAGATTGGTCTTCCATCTGCATGATGCACTGAGAATGATCAATGAGAAAATATGCAGGTCCTAATGAAAAGTATGATTGCTGTGCTTTCTACACAATTTAACTTTCACCCCTGCTGACTCTGGCAGTCACAAAGATCAAATCTTTTCAAATTTCTTTCACTGCAGTGTCAGAAAAAAACTAATTTATATTTTGAATCTCTGCAAAATTGTTCATTATGCAAATCATGTTTTGTGAAATAGATACGGGAGTGACAGAAGTGATTGAGGCTGAAAAGCAAAAGAGGCTATAAGTTATGTGAGACAAAAAATGCACAGGGGTGAAAAGAAGAATATTTCTATTCAAGTGCTGGTGGAGAAGTGTTTAAAAGTCCAACTTCATGTTTTTGTTTCTCAGCTTTGTGTCTAACTTGTCTGAAAATAAAGTAGCATACAAAATCTTTTTATACTAAATGCAGCTATTTAAAACACTTTCAGCTGTAGGGAGGTACTAAAATCTGCTGTCTGCAGTACCTCTATGCTCAGCTTAATAACGTACAACTGTACTGCAGCATCGCTACTTCATAACTCTTTTTTGGATCATCTCTTGTCAGTCAATTTGTTCCAAATGCTAGTGTAAATTTGCTGATACAAGGGCTGCCTTCCTTAATCAGATAAAACTCCTATTAACAAAAGATGGCAGCCTGGCTCATCTTATTGCTAGGCTCCTACTACATATGTTCATATTTCCTCAAGTATGGCAACTCATTGACCTTGGCAGTCTGGATTGATTCATCCAGTTCAAGGATCACTTAGCTTCTGTGGTGAGTGATGGTTGCTTGGCTAACTGCAATCTTTTTCATTTCTTGTTGATTTAATAGTGTTTCTTATCTTATAGATTATCATAGCATTAAATTATAAGTTTGAATCCTAATTCAATTTCAGCCTCTCTTGAATTCCTTTCTAGAACACTGTTAATCAAGGAGACTCTCTAGCCCCTGGTCTATTTTTCCAACATACCCATAAATACAAGTATTAAAGATGACATGCACACACACATTAGAGGGAAAGAGAAGTCATATATAATATAAAAATATTAACCTCTTCACTAACTGTCATTCATACTTTTACAGACGAGGAACCTTCTGCTTTCTGAACACTCAGAAATTTTGGCTAACTAGAAATTTTTAAAATATACCAGAATCCAAACCCAAAATTTAAAATTTGACATGAGGTAGATCTCATAAAATCTTTTCATGGATATGGTTATGAGAACAGAATAAGGAAATGAGGACCAAATATAAATTTACAGTGTATGTTCCTAATTATTTTCACCGATTTATTGAATCTGGGGTTTTTTTCACATTATTATTTTCTGATGTTAGAGGACTTAAAAATTAGTATCTCACAAAACCGAGAAATGTTTTACAAATACAAATAGTTATTTTCCTAAGACATAAAAATCTAACTCCAGGCATAAACTCTAAAAATGGGACAAACACAGGAAAATTGGTAGGATAATAGCAAAATCTCATATAGCTACTCAGTCAAGAACTTGTCTGTACCAATATTCTGGAATTAATATTAACTTCTTACCAGTTTTCTGATTTTTGAATGCAGATTTTGGATTGTAAAAAAGATACAGGATATAACTAAAATGCAGCTATTACTCTTTCATAAGTAAATCTACATCACAGCTTTCAGTGTAAGGCAGTCATACCTGAACTACATGTGAGTGAAGCTATATGAAAATGAAAGAGCTCAGGTGCTCACTGCAGAATAGCTGCAGCAGCGTGAGGCTCCTTACAGGCTAATTTATTTAGTTTCTTGGCATGGATGCTGAGCTGAATGCAGAAGGGTATTTGGCACAGTATACTTTGCGGCACTGTGACCTCCAAAAGAGCAGAGCACCACACAACAGACAAATCTACTCAGACACTGATCTTTAATCTGTATCTACCAAGTGCTTTCCCAGTCCACTCGGTTCACCATGACTTGTCCGTGACAGAGTGAGCTCTGCCACTTGAATGACCAGGATCACCATGGCTCAGCACACTACAACGGCTTATGAAAATAAG
The DNA here is from genome assembly GCF_949628215.1 of Phalacrocorax aristotelis. Lineage (NCBI taxonomy): Eukaryota > Metazoa > Chordata > Aves > Suliformes > Phalacrocoracidae > Phalacrocorax > Phalacrocorax aristotelis. The sequence goes on along the minus strand of NC_134279.1, from coordinate 45,087,853 downwards.
AGTGCAATTTTTTCTCCCTGGTCGGTCATTTCTGCCCTGACACAGAACGTGTATTTTAACCTCTTGGCTAACTTGCGTGATATCTAGCTTTCAAAGTTTACTTTGGCTGACCTGCTTGCGCAAAGAAATGGCTGTGCTCTGCTGATCAAGCTTTTGGAAAGCTCACCTGTACCGTACTTCAGTGATTCCTAGCACTTGCCTTTTGCTCCAGTGGACATCCACATTTGGCTTTTTTTTTTTTTTTCCCCTGATAGACTCAGCCTACCGGCTCTCTCAAATCAGCCATTTTACAGATTTCTGTCCTTTATCAGTCATCCCATCCATCTGTCTTCCTCTAGTAATTTTCAGACTACGGTACTTTAGTAACATTTTCTAGCATATCATTGCTCCCTGGAGCCTCTTAGGTTACTCCATAAAACTGTCTTCCTTATGTCTCACACCAGTGCCTACAGCTTCATGCCATGCATCAGTGGCCTCCAGCTCATTGCTCTGCATCACTAGCCTTCTAGCCTATGCTCATGGATATTGGCCCACATTTTAATTGGGATAAAACTGAAACTGAACAAGAAATGTATCAAGTGAAAATGTAAATTAGGCTCAGCAAGTTGCAGGTGTTATCATTTTATCTTAATGAGCATTTGGTATAAAGAGGACTTTACAAAGCATAAACAATTCTGCATCACAAATTCTTGGGATTTTAATTAAGTTTTTGACAACAGCTTAATTTTGGACCTAAAGAGAACAGACATCCTGTCATCCAAGACTGCTTTCCCAAGCCAGTAATGCACTCTTGTTCTGAATGACAACTCAGTGTCACACCAGTGTTTTTCAACACCTCCTATCTAGTTCACAATAAAATGTGACCAGCTAAAGTGAGAAACATACAAGGATGCTTTCTCAGTCGCTGGTGATGAATGAAATTAGTAAGGTATTATTAGACAGAAGCATACCTAATAATTTTGTGGTACTGACTAGCCAGGGAAAGGAAAGAAAGCTGGAAGGTCATCATAAAATTAAAAAATCTACAGGAAGAAAAAGTTAGATTCGTAACCCTGGAAAGTCAAGGTGCTCTATACATTTTAAGCCGTTTCTTGCTTCTTTTAGGTTTCTGTCAATTCTTATGTATGCAGCTAATGGTTCTCAAACTTTAGGTCATTTTGACATCAATGCTATCTGCTTCAGCAAAATGTCAAATGCACATTCCTTTTATTTACTTTTTAGCAGGTCTATAAAGTAGTATATCAGTTATTAGGTAGTTATAAAGTCTTTGTCTGTTTTATAGATAAGGGAGAAAAATGATACAGAGGGTAGATCAAGCACTTAAGTCCTTATGTCAGTCAGAGGTCCCATAGTTGTGTTTTTCTCATTATTCTTACAGAAATAAAATAGAAGTAATTTATGTAGTGGCTTCATTAATAATTCTAGAATAAAATCCATAGAAGTGAGAAGAAAAACCTTTAATGTAAAAAAATTAATTTACATTTTGTGGGATGTTTCCAATATTTAAAATATTTGGCTAACAGAAAGCAGGAACATTCAAAAGCTAAGAAAATTTTTTTAAGTTGTGTCCTGTGGACAAATATAACATCAGTTCCAAATCTAACATGATAGTGCTGCAGCTACCTGGATCATTATTATGAAGAGATTAAAAATCAAATCAACACAAGTCATGAGCTGCTGTCTTAACAGATCTGCAGTCTTGCAATCCCATCCCACAGTCTACGTGTTGTACCCAAATCAACAGATGAGTTAATCAACAGCTCACAGGGAGACTCGTGTGAGGCCCTCCCTGCTGCAGTGCATGAGCTCTGTCTCCAGAACCTGCAGTACTGCACATGAGCGAGGGCACTCGAGTAGGATTTTGCAGTTCTCTGTAGAGCTAAGCTAACGAGATTGAAAAACAGCCACATAATTTTAAGCCAAAGAAGGAGCAAAAATATTTTGAAATGAAAGACATCTGTGGTGTTAACCCACTTTATACACAGGGTACTGAAAACAAATTGGTCCTACATGATGAGAGACCACAGAGTTTTCAATATCTGTTTTGGGGAAGGAGGTCAGGAGGAATAGCATGATATGTAAGAGACACTACCTTTTAAAGTTTGGGTCATTTTTCTGACATTAATTAGGATGAAAAATCTTCTTTATTTCACATCAGCGTCTAGATCATGTCATTCTGGATGTAGCAATCCAAGTCTTCATAAAGACATAAGACTCTTCAGAAAAACTGTAGACGGTCCGGGCTTTAAACTTTTTAAAAAAAAAAAATCAGAGGAAAAATAAAGTTCGAAAGGGAGTTAAAATGTCAAACATGCACTTCATCTTTTCATCACCCTTTTAGATTCAGAAAAGCAGAAATGAATGACACAAAAAAGTAAAAGTTGAGAGGGTGGTGTATAGAAATTAAGCAAGCTAAAGTACTTCATTTTTGTCACCTCAGTCACACCATGCAGAGTAGTTAAAAAAGGTTATATCTTATCCGAGCAGAGGATAGACTTCTCCAACTGAAAGGTGTACTATAGAGAAACAAGAGACTTGGATAACTAAGTCTTTTCGTTTTACATTTATTGCAAAACTTTCACTTAGAACTATATGCAAGATTTTACCACCATCTGGTGAATGATAAGAAGGAAAAATAAGGGTGCTTAGCATTGACTTTCAGATGTTGCCCTGCGGTGTAGACTGGGATTCTAACCAGGATCATATGGGCAACATACATACTAAACGTGCAAACTGGGAGGCATAAAACATAGCTAGCATAATGATTTTTTTACAATGTCAATGATTTGTGTCAACTTCTCATTTTTTGCCTTGTTTTGTTCTACTTCTTTATTTTCTACCTCTTTGACCTTCTTTGATTCTCTTACTTTCAAACTTTCTTGAATTTTCTTGTTTGCTCTCTGCAGTGAATAACATATTCTTCTCACTCAGCACCTAGTCTCACAGCCTCCTGCCAACTCGAACCCCCTCCCCAGTCAGCCTATGTGGAGAAAACAGGTCTCTCTTGCTCTAATGGTCTTCAGTATCATTAGCCAGGCATCATTCATTACTCAAATTCAACCTTATTTTCTGCTTCAGTGAGGGTAGTTCTCAATTAATTTAGCAGATTTTGGACAAAATAGATTATACTTTAATGCATATCTTTTTTTTCTGCTAGGGTAAAATAGCATCTGTTTGAATAGTAGTCACAGAGAAAAAGATAATTTTAGAGTAAAAACAAAATCTCTGATGTAAGAAAGAAAAACTCACATGACAAAAGAAATTGAAATCACTACATTCTCTTTTTAAAAATGTTATGGAATTTCACACAGATTGCTTAATTTTTAAAGAAGGAAGGAATGATAAATAGCCTTGAAGTCACACATAACTGAGTGTAACATTAATGTTAGCGTGAGACCATCAGCTTGAACGTTGTGTTTAGATGAAAGATTCAGCAGATTCAACACCCTTTCTCTGATTCTGGCTGATAGAGACTCGTAAGGAAAATATACAAACAGGGCACACATCCAGGGATACTTCCCCAGTATGTCCTCCCAGCTTTCAGCAGTCTGCATTTCACGAGTTGCATGTGGCTAGCTAGTGTTTTTAGAGTCTTAAATGATTTTTCTTCCATGACTTCACCTCACTGGTTTTTTTGTACACGTATTTTTTTAGCATCTGCAGTGTCCTGAGTCAGAGTTGCAACACTGCAACAGGCTGTCACTGCAGCTTATCTGTGCACTGTGTGGAATACTTCCTCATGTTGGTTTTGATTCTGCTGTCTGATAGTTTCATTTTGTACCCTTCTATCTCAAATTAAAAGAAACAATTGTTTCTAAACATTCTTTTTATACTGCTCATGATTTTATAGACTTCTAGCATAGCTCCCTTCAGTCATTTATTTTCCAGACTGAAGATCCCTGAAAATTTCTCTACAGAAACCTCTCTGTATCTTTCATTCATCTCCATCACCTCCTTCTGTATTTTTTCTAGTTCTATTATTTCATTTTTGATGATGCAAGAACAGCACAGTTGCTAGTCCAAGATGGACAGAAGCCATGGAGTAATACATGGTATTATGACCATAGTAATGTTTTCTGTTCCACTCCTAGTAAATGCTACCTTTTGCTTTTTTAAATATTACCCAGCACCAAAGTAATCCTTTCACAGAACAGACAAATGTAAACACCAAAGATCTTTTCTGAGTGCACAGCCCATCACTGGAACAGTTTTTCCCACAGTTTTTCGTTTCTGTCTGTGGACACTGAATGTCACCTACCATTTTGTTGTCTAGTCTCTTGGTATCATGAATGCATGAACAATTCCACACAGTCTTCTGTTACAAATTATTAACATTCGCGCAGCTGGTCACTTCGTCTTTTTTTTTCCAGATCATTTACAGATATGCCAAACATGATAAGCCCTGACACTGAAGCTTGTCAGTCTCCAATGGCAATCCATCTTCCTTAAAAAAATTTGTTTCCTGCCTTTTGTTACCCTTTGAGGAGTTATTCAATAACAACACTTCTTCCCAGCCCAGCTTAACATCTTTAAGACCTTCTGGTAAGTGACATTGTGAAATGCCTTTTGGAAATTCAGGTGGAATATATATTAAGTGGCTCTGCTCTATCCAAACACTAGGCACAACTTCCCTTAACAAAAGTGCTTCTAATTCTTCATTATTACATTATACCAAGTATTAAATTCATATATGCAATATACAGGGTGAGAACTAATTCCCTGAACTACCTAACTGGTGGCTGGTGGTGAGCTTGGGCATGAAACAGGGCAAACATTGGCCTGGCTATAACTGGATATTCTTTGCAGTGTTTTATTTCTCAGACTAACAGCTGAATTGTAAAGACCCTCCAGATATAGTAGATATAGATGGACACACAACACAGGACTTCCTAACCTGGTCTCTGGTGAAATAAAGGCAGCAATGAATGAAAGTTTAAATATTCCCACCTTGCCACCTTGAACCTCTCTTCTCAGAGGAATACAAAACATATAATTGTATTTGGGATCAAGCATAAAATACAGCTTCAGTAGAGAAATATATAATACATAATCAATTCTGACATAAAAAAAGAATAAGGTGTGCATGCACATATTCTAATTTTAACTTTGGACTACATGAGTAAGCATATGCTCAAATATTTTGCTTAGGTGAGCCTTAAATTGAAAAAAAAAACCAAATAAACAAACAAAGAAAGAAACACAAACAAACAAAAAAAACCCACTGTATGTGGCATTTAGCAGAAAGTTAAAGAGTACAGATTGTGCAGTGGGTGATACAAGAACTAGGATATGATAAAACAAATTTTTAATAGTTAGACTTAATCCTGTACTTTGTGTGTATATATTACAGTGGAGCCTTTAATTAATGTAAATATATTGTATATACGCACACATAGAGAAGGAAAGATAAAATAATTCAAAACTTCAGTTTTTTATTTTGGAAAATGCTTTCTGTTTTCAATTATATTAGTTACTTTGGGATCAGCATAATAACATACATAGGTATTGTAAATAAGAATATGTCAACAGAAAAATATAAAATACCCTTGCTTTGTTTGAAAAGAATCAAAAAGACAGAACTGAAATATAAAGACACATCAAGATACAACCTAAAATAGTCTAACCACTAAAAACATCTGCGGCAAGTGTGTTATATAAATATATACAATGTACTAGCCGTTGTCAGACAAATTGATCTTCATCTGTTCTATCATCAGCCTCATTACATAAAATGAAAATATAGAGGACAGCTTTATGGTAAATCATGCTCCAAACATCATTAAAGTAAATCCTCTTAGAAAAAAGAACCCAGCCAAAATTTACCTGATGTAAAGGCTGTCCGTCAAGACAGATCCGTCACCAGTACCTTCAGAGACCTCATCCAGGCTCTTTTAGCAAAAAACCTCAGGTGATTTCACCTGTTTTTATAAAACAGAAGTGGAGAATGAGTCTGAGGTGGTTTCTAAGGAAACCAAGAGAGTAACCATAGAGGCCTTTATAAATCAAAATCTGCACCTGGAAGGAAAATTAGGATTTAGGTAATACACTGGATGAAATGGCGAGTGTATGAAGTATGTCTTCCTTCATATGCTAGTAGTTAACAGTTCATTTGTATCTGTTAGCAGGGACTAAGACTGGGAGAGAGACATGTAACATGAAATACTTTGTTTGGGATGCAAAATACTTTCCGCAGACACTTCATTCTCTTTTCAGGATCTGCTTATTCTCTCTCATACAGTAAACTAGCTTTAAAAGCAACTCTTCAGAGACTTCCCAACCACTTGCTCTTTCACCAGACCCACAAAGTGTGAGCTGCTGCAGACACACCTGGATTTACAGTCAAGCTCAGAAAAAATAAGCAAGGAACCAAATTTCAGGAGAATAGGTGAAGCCAAGTATCAATTTCATACTGACGGAGTAGTTCCCTAGGGACAGAAGGATCGTTTGTCCAAGCCTACTGTTCAATAGCTTACAGAGGAAGTTCAAAATTGCAGAAGACCATGCTTTTCACTTCATTAAGGATCTGCTTTCAAGGAAACTACCTCTATAAAGCTAGCAATGATCAAGATTATGAAAAGCTGTGCACAGCTCAAGAAAACTGAGCACTGACGGCATCTGTGAAAAACAAATGTTCTAACAGCATTGCCTTCATATATTGTGCTAAGACTCATACTGAAAATAGGCCAGGAATTGGGAAAAAATGTGGGTATAAGTAAGCTCCTAATTCTGTGGGGGTTTTCCCCAGTCATTATATGTTGTTCAGTTTATGGCTTTAGCTATGTTAGATCTTACCACTCTCTCACAAGACACAAGGATATTTCTTTAATCATTACTAAGTAAACTGAATTGGTAGTATTTACATATTTAATCATTATATTAAGATAAACTTTTTAATGAGGATACAGTGTTGATTGAAAAACGTGAGCGCCCTAATCTGGAAAATATACCTCTTGCCATGTCCTTTCTAAATCCTTTCAACCATTATAATTAAAATGTTCTAAAATTTAACCTAAATACCTGATTTCAGTTGTGAAACCTATGTTCACCCATTTAATCAGCTGGAGAAATATGAACATTTAGTGCTCAGTTCTTACAGCTCAATCAACAGAAATCACAGGTTTGTGTTATCCTGTTGAATGTTAAGTATCACATGACACAACAGCACATTTATGAGTCCAGTGCTTCCTTCCTGTCTTAGAAATCACAGAGCCATCTGCTTTTTTTCCTGCCTCTTGTGCACTCAGTATAAGTTCATATTATCTGGTCTTAAATAACAGACCCAGGATATACATGAGTTTGCATATCCACTTTACAGATACAGTTTATATTTCTTTCCACAGAACAATGGAATACATCTCTGAGCTTCTCATACAAAACCTGTGCGTGTTCCAGTTTTGCACAACTTATTACTTCTGTCTTGTTGCAGGACCTTCCACATTTTGATAGAAAAAGTGAATATTTTATATTGCATTTACCTATAAAGTAGCGTATATACAATTTTAAAAAGCAGTGATTGCATAAGGAGTCATCTGTCTCAGGAGATGGTGATAGGGGTCAGGGCAAACTGGTCATTTATGTTAGTTTCCATATTACATAAGGAAAAAGTTATTTTGGAAATAGTTAAACTTGCAGAAGACCTGTGAAATGTAGAGATTTCTTACCTCTGACTTTAAGAATCCTAAAGCAATTGTAGTTTATACTGTTGCAGAAGTGTGGCTGAAATAAACTCTCTGCAACAGAAACAAATATAATTGTGATGCTGTTGTTTCTTCTCACCAAGTATTGTTCACAGAACCTGTCAGCATCAGGAGATGCTTTTCTAGTAAGAGTAACTGAAACTAAATGACAGGTTGTTCATTTAGCGTTGCTATTAAACACAATAACCAAGTTCCCATAACATTCATTTTTTCTCACAAAATTAGGTTCACAATTTTGCAAAGACAAAACAGTAAAAGGTAAATATGTGTCTTAAGTTTTGTCTGAATTTGAAGGTTCAATGTCTCAGTAAAAACCTTTCAACTGACTTGAATGTGCATGCGATCAAGTCCTATCTACTTATATTTGATTAGCATGAAGGAATTACCTTGCCACACCAAAAACTGTATTAGACCCATCCAAAAATAATTCCGTGGATTTTTCATTACATATATAAGAATTTTAAAAAATGATATTTCCATCCTTTTTATTACTATATTAATTCATTTAGATTTAAAAGAATAAAAAAGTCCTTTCAGAGGATCTAGATGATCTATTATAACATTCATAATATAAAAATTCAGAAGCACATTAAAGCAATAATTCCAAAAAGAATTCCACATGTATATTTGAACTCCCTTCTCTTTTACCTCTGAATGTCCTCTTGTCCTTCTTTCTCTGTACTTTCTGCTTCATGAGGCATTATCTTTTACCTAAGTATTTTCAGCCTTTCCAGAATCCAAATATGAAATTATTTTAAAATGACCTTGATAATTTTATGCTGATAAAGCTCATTGTTATAAAACATAAGACTTTTTATTTTTTTTGGGGGGGGGAGGGGGGAAGACGGAAGACAAGGAAAAGGAATAATATTTGAAGAATTAAGTTTTTATCCAACACCACCTGTTTTTAACTTTGGCTAAAGCAAAAGGATGAAGAGAGTTTCCAAGTGAGAAATAAGTGGGATCTCAGAATATCCGCACTTTCAAAATTGCTCTAGTTCTGTCAGCTTGAAAGACATTTTAAGACATCTTGAAAGGAAGTGAGATAGACAAAGAAGGAGCGCTTTGACAAACAAGTAATTTTGTATTAGTTATTATGTAAGTATTTGGAACAGTAAGAACAGAAAGAGCAGCTTATTGTGCCAAATAAAAGCATTTAATACAGTGGTTAATGTAATATATATCCCCCCCATCTCTTTCATTCATCTTTTTTAAAAACAAGTAATTCCTTTGTGAAGCAGAGGAAAAGCAGTAATCTCAAAATAATATTTAAAAACCCATATATTAATATGTATTTAGTGCTCTTTAAGTGGTAACATGATCTTGCAGACTGTACATTGTATGATCTTTTCATCCACTCATCCTGCAGTTATTTTTCATTTCACCTCTTCTGAGAAGGAGACACGAAAATAGTTATCTCTTTTTTTTGAGAAAAGCTAGAGAACCCTAGGTGAATTGCACATTTATAGTATATGATTATCAATCCCATCATTTTCCGAAGATTGACTCTTCTGCAGCCCTCCTGCTCTCTTCTCATTCCAGAAGTGCAGACCCATTATGTCACGATTACTATCATATTCAAAGACTTTCAGTAAATCTTATTATTATAGTCCTTGTCTCCAAACATCAGGAAATGGAAACCAAGGGTAAAAACAAGTATCATTCTCTACCACCAGTATTCAGAAACAAAGCAAACAAGAGCTCCTTTAAATATATTTTATTTCTAACAACCATATTTAAAAAGAAAAAAGTAAAAACAATACCCTCTCTTCCTACAGATAATAGTTAGAGTTTCACCATAAAACATCCCTGTAAAAACTATTTAATTTTCCACTACAGGGAGAGAGGATCTGATCTCTTATTAAACATTTTATGGAAAAGTCTAAAAGTGCTTTCAATTATTTATCTGAATTGAAATCTAGGCCTTGGAAACTGCTGGCATTACACACACACACATAATATTATCAGCCCACTGAGTGCTATTAGGCCATAAAATGCTGCTGTAGCAACATCTCTGTTACAGCTGCTGGTGCTCATGCAACTTTTACTACAGTTATAAAGCCATTTATTACATTTTCTTTATGATGCTAATGCATTGTGGTCTGTTATTTTATTGTTCCCACTGTGATAAAGACTGAAATGTATGATATTGTGCAAAAAAATACAAACTTAATAACATACCCTGCTGCATTAAAAATCTCTTAGATAAGCTTAAGAGGCTCATAAAAATATTAACAGGGGATACCAAAAGGGAAATATTTGGTGGGACATTTTCTTTCATTTATTTTATTGTTCCCCACAGAAAGTTTTTTAATTGTGCTTTGTCAAAATATACAAAGGATAATATGAATGTGGGTTCTTTTCTTAATTATAATGTCATCATTGTGGAAGAATATAATTTGCAGTATGCTATGAGGAAAGATGACTAAATAATATCTAAATAATCATTGAAAAGGAGAAAAGTCATTAAAAATAATCATTCCCTTATACCCAGAGGTACATAGCAGTAGATAATTACAATTTGTTCACATTGTCGACATTTGCTTTCCCCTTTAACATAATTTTGTTTTAAGAGAATGCAGTTTCTTTTGAGGGACAATCAATTCACTTAATTAACTACTACCTGGTGCTAAGGCTCATTTAGAGACTCACCCACCAACAGTACTATAATTCAAATAAAAATTCATTACTGTTTAACTAAGGTGGAATCTCCAGGTTATGACTTGGATACTCTTCTGGATGTGGATTATAGATAGTTTTCTCTTCAACAACAAGCGTGGAAGAGGAAGAATAACTTGAATATTTTGGTAGTTTTAAGACTGCATATGGAAGACAATACCTTTTAAGAGGGCTCTGCCAGTGAAGGTTCCTGTATTTATGAAGTTCAATACCTTTTCCCTTAAAGCAACCGCAGGTGACACTGAAAGAACACTGTTTCCCAGAAATAACACTGTTTATTCTTAAAGTACGCATGTAAAAAACCCATAAGGTGATTGTGACATGGATTTTAAAATCTACCTTTCTGACACCTTTTCACAGAACATAAACATCCAAATGATATTTGTAGTTTTGAAATAAACATTATTGTCACAAGTTTAGGAAAATAGGATGGGGTGGTTTTTTGCTGTTGCATTTTGTAAACTGTTTCTAAACTTCTGATTTGAAACTACTTTGTATTCAAAAAGTACGTTGGTACTAAGTATTTTCAGGAGGTGTGCAGTGCATTCCTCTGTCAAATATTTGTGGGAGTTTATAAAGGAGACATCAGAAATTATCATAAACCTGATGGAGACAGTAAAGAGACCGAGCCATCTCATAACACTTTTTGAGAGAAGAAACTCCTGAAAAGCACTGAGTCCCATCCCCATGGACGTTCACCAGCTGGTGCGCTGGCTCCACCAGCTCAGCTCCACCAGGGTGAATAACAACTAGGTGACTTTTCCAGCTCCTCAGGACACTTAAAAAAATATCGTGGTAGAACTGGCCAAAGACTGATGATTTCATTGTTGCAGAGAGTTCTGAAACTCAGTTTTTGTGGCCTCACAGAATAAAGTCCAAACTGTCAGGAAGGTCTATGTATCGCTGAAAAAATACATTTGTTGAGTGAAAAATCTCTCATTTTAAATATTGCAGCTTTCCCTTTCTCTTACTGCTGTTTCCTGTCAGCCTGCCTTTCCCCTTTTTCATTCCCCACTTCTCACGCATGAATGTTTTTTCTGACTGGCCCCAGGTGAACGAAGAGCTCTGCATCTCAGATATCTTCCCAGACTATTGCCACAATCAGTATGCTCATAAAATCCTTTTCCTCTGACAAAAAGGCATTGGTCTGGGTCATTTTGAAGTAGGATAGAATGGGATATAAGGCAATATTCCAATAAAACCTGCAATACAGAATTCAAACTTAAAATGACTAAATCAAAATGTCTGAGTAACAGCTCCCCAGATCCCTTCAGAACAGAGTGCACTATAAAAATACACTTAGTGTATAAATAGGTACATTTTATCAAAAATATTTAAAGTGTACATTGAAACAATCTTAAGAAACTTAAAGAACAGAAGCTCTTCCTTCCTACTCAGTCTTCTTTAGAGAATGTAACTTATTCTGTAAAGTTATCCATGGGTTTGATTATGTTACAAGGTTTGCCAAAGGTCTCGCCATTAGCTAGTTCCCTAACCAGCCTTGAGTCTTAAATAAAAAAATATCTCCCCAATGAAACACACAAGGCACAAATAGAGATAAATTTTAAGCCCAGTTTTCACTTTCATTTAGAGTGGTAGCTTTGCTTCACTGAGAGCTGCAGGCTACATCCCTCCACAGCTGATAGTACTCTGTCTTCTCACATCTCTTCTGGTGTGTTTGTTACACAAAGGGGCTTTTATTTTTCACCAAGAAAAAAAAAATAACGAACCACTCATCCTACAGCAGCACAGTGAAACACAGATCATGCACCCAAAATTTTCACAGGGCGGTGTAACATCAGAGTGCAGCCACTGGCTTAGGCATGACTTTGGCATCTGGCCCATTACAATGGACTAAAATAATCCATGTTCTGGGCTGGAAATGCCAATTGCTTGGATTAATTTTATACTCCTAAAATTTTGCATATGACACAGGAGTCAATTTGTACTGCCTCAGCCCACGTGCAAACAAATTTCTCAGACAAAAAGATTTTCATTAGTGTACATGTCTAGCTAAGAGCCCTCAGTCCTTTGTTAATTTATTACTTATTCTCCTCATTCTGTTTGTTTAAATTAGATGGCAGTAGCCAAACCGTAAAGGTTTTAAAATCTAGCCTTGAAAATATCTGATTTTGCATCCCTGTTCTCAGCTGCATCAGCTGACACAGAAAAAGTAATGGCATTCCAGATAGCTTCAGGATAAAAACCACACGAATTAGTCAACACACCCTTCTTTTGTTTCTATGAATATTTAGCTGAAAGCCGTCTTTTTCAACAGATGCACCCAAAGATCCTCTACGTTGTTACAACTTCATTATTTTACAATGAATCTTATCATTAAGAGTGCCAGACATAGACGCTGATGCTTCACACAATAAAATAAGGCAACAAGAAAGATTTTAGAACTTGTGAAAAAAATTAATTGGTGGTGCAAAAGCAAACACATTAAAGATTAAATATTAATTGGTGTTGCTTAGAAGATGCACAACATGAAATAAAGGGCTCTATAGCAGGTAGTCTGGTACACACATATTTCAAGTAATTTTTTAAAATTATAGTAACAATTAAAATTAAATTAATAACATAGCGCTCTGTTTTACAACTATACTCTTAGCTCTTAAAGTCAGAGATATTTAATTCTTTGTGGTTACTTCCCTTAAAAGAATGCAATTTGTGATCCACTATTAGACTCTGGTTTTCAGTTACCAGTCCAAAAAAGCTGCCAAGGGATCTTGGACCTAGCAGCAAGAATCCTGCACACCTAAGACATCATTCTCAACATAGTGAAGTAGAATAAAATAAAAATGACAAGGTAATTCATAAAGATGTTGCTTTGAATATGTAGCCTGGCAGGTTTTATCATGCTACTGAAGTGGGACTAGCTCATCATCAAGTCACTATAGAAACATCAGAAGACTGTGTGTTGCTGCTGGCAACATTACTAAAGCAATATTTTGCAAATGCAGGCAGTCATTCTCAGGAACCAAAAGAGTAAGAGGAAAGAGCAAAAGAAATTATCACAATCTGATAAAGAAAATATTTCTATGCTCAGCAAAATAGCAGAAGGACATTTTCTGTCTTGTGAAGTGCCCTAGGTTGTTAAACTGTTAATATATTACCTGAAAGGTTGACTGTTAAAAAGTAATAAATTAACAAGACTCAGCCTAGGGTGTAGTAATGACTATAAAGGAGTATTAGAGAATGTTGTGAGAAATAAATAAATCAGTCATCAAAAAGACATAAGTGGGAAGATCCAGTGGCTGAAATAAAAGATAGAGAACAAAGGAGAAAGTGACAGGTCAGTAATAATATATCTGAAAAAGAAAAAAAGATTGAAACTTCCTACTGTAATATCACAGAAGTTGAGTGGAGCTGAAGCTAGTGAGATGATCAGCGAAACTAAAGAAAGACAGAGAATCAGCAATATTTGGAAATCATCTTTGGCTACTTTTCTACTCATTGCATAAAGACGACTGAGCATATGGCAACTAATTTTTTCTGTAAACTACTAAAGTAAAAGTAGAGCTTCTATAGTGCTTCAGGAAGTGAACAGGAAAGAGGGAATGTTCATTAGAATGAAAACAGGAAAGGACACAATGGAAGCCAAAAGCTTACATTTGTGTATGATCTGAAACTATTTATGTATGACCTGAAAGAACTGAGACTGATCAGAGAGGTTTTTTAATATAACAGTGTTTATTCAGTGCTAGAAATGCTGAGAGAATGGTTAAGGGTTGTCAGAGAGTGGGAAATGGTGAAGAATTATTTTATAGTGACAAAGATATATTGAAGAAAGTGAAAAACCTTTCACGTATGTTGGGTAGATTCTATGAAGCTATATATTAGTGTGTCATGAGTGAATTTTAAGAGTGCCTGAAATGATGAAGATTTATGGAATGTTTGTGGTATTTATATGTGATAGCTAAGATACACCTTTGCTTCGAGTATAATGGTAAAATGCCAGATAAAGGAAGATAAAAGCATCGAATTTTGCAAGCTGATTTCTTGTAATTCTGGTTCTTTATTGCCCCTCTTTTTCAGGTGTATACAGTGGTAAGGCATTCAAAGGAAAGCTTCCCAAAGACTGTTAATGGGAAGCTTATATCACACTTTTCATGTAGACAGCCATAAATTATGATGCCACAATGAAATTTATATTAATTCAATGGTCAAATTTTTATCCATTTTTGAAAGAGAAAGGAGTAACTTTCATGTACTTATCTTATGATACTCAAATGAACCATACCAATGTTACAGCAGTAGAAGCACAAAAAGGAGTAATAGAACATCAGTTTGGAAACTGAAAGATTTTTAAGAGTCTTTGAGAAGCAAAAGGTTCATAATGAGGAAGGTAAAGACTCAAGAAAGAATGCTTTAGGGGTTACAGAGTCTGTTGAAAGCAAAGTAGAACTAGCAAAATACCTTTCAGTCAACCAATGTATGTTTGAACCCACGTTCCCAGTATCCCATTCAATTCTGGTATTTACAATAAGATATACAGGCAGCAGACTAGGAACAGGTGTTTTATAAGGAAGTGGCCTGATAACTATCAAGGGTATCGTGGAACCAAAGCATGTAATTGTACAAAAGTACGTAAGACAGAAGATCTTGGATCCAGTCCCAAACCTAAATGAGGAATATAGTCCTACTGAGAACAAGTCATTACACAGATAGCAAGAAGGTATACATGGACATAAATTGATGGGAAAAGAATTACAGGAGGTTTTGGAAAAAATCACAAAGAGATTGTGGCTAATTATATGTGGGCTGTTTGAGGAGGAATGAGAAGAGAAACTGAGAGTTTTATGGCTGTGCAGGAAAAGGATATTCTCTCAGAATGTGTTATAACAAAGATAGATGGTAGCAAAGTTGTCCATCCAGAGTGCAGGATATGTAGCCAAGCCTCAGGGACAATTAGTCTTATTGTAATTGGATTTACTGAATAGGCCAGAAGTGAGTATAAACTAGTGCATGTCAAAACCATCTATAGCGTGTCATTGTTGCTCTGCAAGAAGTGTAGAGTATAAGAGAACTCAAACAAAAGTCTAATGAATGATAATGTAAAAATACTGGAGGATCTTTCAGATGTCATTCTATCTGAAAAAAACCACACTAAAATGTACCTTAATGTGATTATGAAAGAGAAAGGAAATTGCTGTCCCAGCCACTTGATGAGATTGTAGAAAATGTCATCGGAAATACGAGAAAAGCTTGACACTATGACTAGTTTAGCTGGATCTATAGAGCTTCCAGGGAATTGAAAGTTAACCAAAGTCCAGTTATTTTTAATGCACTGAGAGCTAATTAAGCAATATTACAAGATAACAGAATAAATTAGCACTGTGTTCTTCAGGAAACAAAAAACAAGGGACACCAAGAAAATACTGAAAACATCGTAACTGTCTCAGACCACATCAGACATGTAGTTGTTAGGACCACAATAATAAGTGTATTCTCTTTCCCAAAATTCCTCATTTACACAGAAATACTAGTTTGGGAACAACCTTAAAAGGTTAAACATAGTTTTTCTAGAAAGTTTTAATTGATATTGACCGGGGGCTGTTCTGTCATGGGAGAGGGATCAGTGTCTAGCAACTCTACTGGTTGTAGCTGGAACGAAGTCAAAGTAACAGTTCTTATTAGAAATATCTTTGATGCTATTTTTAATCTGAACAACATTTGATGTCCTCTTTTCCACTGGCAAATTACTGATTTTTTATGTACAACATACAAGAGATCTGTCCCAGTTTTCATATAGAAAAATCTTAATGGTTATACTTTGTTTAGGATTACATAAAATATTGTTTTTTACAAACTGGTGTCTAAAAACTGACAGCCACTTTTTGGCATGTCTGGAAACTATCAAGCAATACGTCATATCCTGCAGACCCTAAACAACTTCATTATTATTTCCAACTGACAGAGGTTTCTCTCAGCTGCCTGACACATCCTAATTCCTGGTGTTCCTGCTGGGAGATACTGCCTTTTGTGATTGCTAGAGGTAAACAGAAGGAGGTATTAGGAGAGTTTTTCCATTTTTCAATTACTTGGGAGATAAATCCAACTTCATTTTAATATATATGTGTCCTATAGAAGAAGTAGGAACAAACCCCAGAATTTTCTCTGCAGATTTGATACTACCTACTAGCATATGATATACTTTATATTGGTTAAATTATGTGAATTCTAGGAGCACTATATAAGTTTTGAAATTTTAGCAATGAGTAACATGGAGAAGTGAAAATATGTTCTCACATTAATTTTTTATTTCAGTGAATAATATCATACAGAATTTAAAAAAAAATCTCTGAATTAAACAGAATCTGCCACATAACACGCCACTGACAAAGTGTGGTGGGTTGACCCTGGATGGATGCCTGACTCTATCACTCCCCTCCTCAAGAGGACAGGGGAGAGGAAGTATAATGAAAGGCTCATGGGTTCAGATAAGGACAGGGAGATCACTCAGCAGTTACCGTCACAAGCAAAACAGACTCAACTTGGGCAAATTAGATTAATTTATTAACAACCAAATCAAAGTAGGATAATGAGATATAAAACAAACTTTTAAAACATCTTTCCCCTCCCCCTCCTTTCGTCCCAGGCTCAACTTTACTCCTGATTTCTCTAGCTCCTCCTCATCAGTGCCACAGGTGGATAGGGAATGGGGGTTGCGGTCAGTTCATCACGTTGTCTCTGCCTCTCCTTCCTCTTCAGGGGTAGGACTCCTCACACTCCACACCTGCTCCAGCGTGGGCTCCCTCTCACGGGAGACAGTCCTCTATGAACTTCTCCAATGTGGGCCCATCCCATGGCCTACAGCTCTTCATGAACTTCTCCAGCGTAGGTTCCTTCCATGGGGTGCAGTCCTTCAGGAACAGACTCTTCCAGCGTGGGGTCCCTCCCACGGGGTCACAAGTGCTGCCAGCAAACCTGCTCCAGCCTGGGCTCCTCTATCCATGGGGCCACAGGCCCTGCCAGGAGCCTGCTCCAGCGTGGGCTTCCCATTGGGTCACAGCCTCCTTTGGGCTCCAGTGCCTGGAGCACCTCCTCCCCCTCCTTCTTCACTGATGGTGTCTGCAGGATTGTTTCTCACAAATATTCTCACTCCTCTCTCTGGCTGCCATAACACAGGAGGTCCTAAATATGTTACCCCTGAGGTGCTACCACCATCACTGTTGGGCTCGGTTTTGCCAGCAGCAGGTCCATCTGGGACCCAGCTGGCATTGGCTCTATTGGACATAGAGGAAGCTTCTAGCAGCTGTTCACAGAAGCCACCCTTGTAGCCTCCCTGCTACCAGAATTTTGCCATGCAAACCCAATACACAAAGAGGTATGCTACACAGCCTAAACTGTCCTTTTATTAAAATAGAAGTCATCTAATCCAGGAATTGGGACTTTTGGAAACACTCCAACAGTGAGATTCACAAGTGGGTTCCTATGACCCTAAACACAGAGAAGCTGGAGAGACAAACAGATGCTTAAATCCAATTGGACAGAAACACCCAGGGCAATCCTAAACTTGAGCTGTCAAAGAGGATTGCAACAATCCTAATAAATGAAGATTTCTTGCCCAACCTAAGCATTCTTGCATGTTTGCAAAAAGCTAAGAAATGCTCCCATCCCTTTTAGAGCATCTGATCTGTGAGAGCGTCAGGACTCAGTCTCTTCTTTTCCCTTCCAAAGGCTTGAACATCCCTAAGCACATGACCCCACAGTAGCTGAGGTACAGTCCTGTTGAGACATTTTTGTTGAAGCTGTTCTGTATGGTAGTCACTCGAGAAAGGACTTGATATTAGGATAACCAGTTCAATACCTTGACTAACAACTAATTAGTTTGCATTGCAACATTAGCTCATTCCTCTAACTAATGAATTGCAATTGAATACCCATTTGTCTATTTCTAGGGTGTTCTCAAAGGTAGCCAACCAAAGCTGAAGTGTTTGCTTCAAAGCAGGAGTTTGAGTCTGGCTTTCCTGTGGTCCAGACAAGCCTTCTAATTGTGGCTTTTGGAGAGAATATCTGTCTTCACGTATTCTTCCTTTTCCTTCCCAGCATTTTCCAGCTCTTTTTCTATTTCTTAGTCATTGCCTTCATGAAGTCACAAGTACTCACACAGTACATTCTGATCACACCTCCTGGCTCATGCAGTCCAAGATAGATAAAATAAGAAAAATGCCTTATCTTCACATCCCTCAAAGACTAAGGATACAGCAAAAGCCAGGTAATTAAAGATTTAGGCAGCTCTATACATGTCCTGGCAGAAAATTCAGTGTTGAGGGATGTTAGGCATCACAAAGGAAATGCAGCAGCTGAAAGGGGATTTTTTTGAATGCCAGTGATGCTTAATTTAGGCTTAGTAGCCTAATTGTCACTTTAGGAATCTGAGTCCCTGTAGTGAACCTTCCTCAAATATCATGTTGTTCACAATAAAATCAACAGCCCTGTGGTAAGTCCCATTTCACTTTCTCAGGACTACCTTAAATGCTTTAATATATGGGGCTTTAATGCGTTTTCCTGCTGGTGTAACAAGTTGGAGCTGGTATCACAGCAGTAATATTTTGGTATAGCAGATACCACAGTTGGCTCCATTGGCTTTTCCTAACACCTGATCTCCCATCTACCAGCCTTTAACAGCATTATGCTTTATGCTATTATTATAATGTTTTGTGTCATATTCAGCAGTGATCTTATTATTTAATCAGGAAGTCAGCACTTTTCTAAGCACTAGTGGTACAATTTATTTCTCATGCAAAATCTTCAACTTGTAACTATACCTGTGCCATATAGAAGAGCAGTGCTCACAAGCTGAGATGAGGAGAGACAGAAGTAAGCTATGTGTGGTTAACAATACTCTACACACTTAATACTCAACTGCATACTTAAAAAAAAGAGCATCTTCAGTTTCCTGCACAGAATTGCATTGCCAAGGCTTAAATCCCTTACATGAAACTAATTTCAGAAGCAGATGGTTGTATACAACTTTGATGGCCCTTCAGTTTCTTTATTGCAAATAAAATACTTGCTAGGTTGGGTAAAACAAAAGTTGAGCACAGCTGTCTTATTTGTGTATATTTTTACTAAGCACACATAATCAGTCTATAAATGATGTGACACAGTTAAAGTAAAAAAAAAATTATTTACACCATGTTTGTCATTCAAAGTCATTACTGAACATATGCACCCAAATGACTCGACACCAGGTACCTGTCCTCTAGGGGCAATTCATAAAAGCAAAATAAAAGTAAACTACAGTGTACTTCTTTCTAATAAGAGGAGCAATCCTTCTGACATATAAAGAAGCCTAAAGCATGGTGGCATAATCAAAACTATAATTAACTGTCATAAGCCTCAAGCAAATGTAAAGCACTATCTGAAACTTTGATCAGACTGTGATTAAATTATTTTTAGAAATATGCAGTACGTGTCAGATCTCAATTATCCAGAGCTATCTTACCTGCAGGGAACTCTGCTTGTTCATTTCATACAACACGTTTTGTATGGAGTGGCTCTATAAAGAGCATTTTCGGTCGCTTTCTTTTACAAAGATTCATTTTTCCCAAGCGGCAAGCTGTCTGATGATCTCATCTTATCTTGTTTGTTGTTCCTGGAGAGATATGAAAGACAAAACCACTATAACAAATGCTGTCTACTGGTTTTCTGAATTGGGAGAGATAAAAGCGCCTTTTTGAGAGGAAAACAAATGAGTTTTCAACCTGCAAATCCTGATTGCCTGCCCTATCTTTATTACTGAAAGCAGTGAGCAACAGTTACATTTTGCACGGATAGAAGCACTGAAAAGGAAGCTGTGGGGCAGAAAGGTCAAGAGCTACCAAGTTACATTAGCTAATATCCACCTTGCACAATGATGTAACACTGACCTGTTACTGTGTCTGTCACCACTGTTTAGCCCTGGAATAGACAAAGTGTACAGAATGAATAAACTCTTCACTCACCACCTCAGACGCATTTCACCACCTCCCTTCTTCATCACTTGATATTTTCCAGGGCTATATGGCCACCTTTCTGACAGCAATAATTTCCCTCATCCTCCTTTCCCTGCTCCTGGTTTGTGAGCATGATAGCTTTGTTCTAGGGCTCCGTGCAAATTCATGAGATTTTATTTAGTGGTTTTCTGCTAAAATTACTTTGAATGGAAAAAATGGAAGAAGGTTAACTTGTGAGAGAAGTTGCAGAGTACCTTGTTGTATTACGAAGGCTCATCTTGAAGGAACTTGTATTTCATTTCAATTTTTTTAAAATTTTTAAAGTGAAAATATTAATTATGATGAAAATATTAAATTTTAGCTTTAAAAAGTAACATCTTTCTCAAGTATGAATTACGAATGGACTGAACAATGTCTACTCAGAAGTTAGGTTTATGCAGAAGAGACATACAGAAAAGGCTGCTATTCCAATAACTAGAAAAGAAAGTTTGCTACTTCAGATGAAGCATATTTATTACATAATACCATAGGTAAACATTTCTGCCTTGTTCTATCTGGTAATCAGATTGTAGTGAGGGAAAAGTAATAAGAGGGATGATCTTTTCTCATGGGGAGATGCAGAGTCTGAGAGTTTCTGAGGGAAGATAACACCATATATCTTATTGTGTAGTAGTCACAGTACATCAAAATGAGTTACATATCAACCTATCCCAAAAGGAGAACTGACCCTTCCCCTCTGGAAAAAAAACCAACCCTGCTGCCTGTTCAGATACACTAAACATTTAGGTTTTTGAAAGACAGCTCATGAGGGGAAGCCCAGCTGCCGGGGTGCCCACAATTTTTGGACATTTTGTTGTATTTACGACACAAAAGCCAAGTTTCCTATTTTGATCAAAAACTACTTCTCCAGGTCTTTTAGCTTCTAAAGTGAAGTCTACTTCTTCTTTTCAACATATTACAGACACTTTTTTGCATGTTTTAGTTTTTACACTGTTAGTTTTTCTATCAGTTCCACTGCTACAAGCAATAGCTGCTGAGGAAAAAAAAATATATATACAGCCCATTTGCTACCATCTATACTACCTTCCTGTTTCTCTTGCATCTTCCCCAAACCCCAACTCCCTGTCTACTTATTTTTCCTGGTGGATTCTCTGCACCTAAACTTCTTGGCATTTCAGATTTTAGTTGATTTAATTTTACTGCCATAGCTCTGCCACTAAAACTGTCCTCCTACTGATAGAGTTATATTTGCAGAGAAGTGCTTTTGCTGGTATCTCTTATTTCAATGAGCAATATATGCTAAAGAGCTGGTGTATATACAACTCTACTAGGGCTTTGTTGGCTTGCCTGCATCATAAAGTAGCTGGGAAATAACCAAAGTAGCTGAGACAGTGAAAACTACTAGGGTAGACCCAATATGTCTTCTTTTCACTTTATCTAGTTATTGATAACTAATCCTAATCTCCTCCTCCATTATCTTTTCTGGGTTTTCAACTTTTATAAGCAGGTGCATCCATTGCCAGCTGGGATAACAACCTATGAGACTTTGTTGCTCATTTTTCATAAGATCAGTTAAGTTCTCCACACTTCTAATGATATTTATTTTTGGGAGGCTGGAGACTGCAAGACTGGAGTCCTGTGTGGGGAAAAAGAGAAAGGGTAGCTGAGCAGCCTCACAAAGCCATCCACAGCATCAGCCCAGGGATGTTGCCAGTATCAGATCTGGTCATTAAGCAGATGCCAGAAGCCAGAGCCTACCCATATCATCCTCCACTTAGCTGTGCATCCAGCCTTTGATAATTTTCTTTCTGTTCTTATTGGCTTATCAACAGTAGGTCTTAGAGAGTTTGATGCCACATTTTCTTTCAAAGACAGTTTCTTTGCTTTTGAAGTGCAGGAAACATTAATTAAGCATAGTGCCCCCTTAGACACCTTTGTCATTAATTATGAATGTGCACAGTCAAATAATCTATCCTCATAATAATGCCAAGATTAGATTAATATCAACTCTGAACTAGGATGCCCTCCAAAGTTTAGAAACAAAAGAGCAAGTAAGAAACAAGAATTTTTAATAAAAAGGAGAATCCTCTCTGAGAGTAGGCCTAAGGTGGATGACAACAGGATTGTCACAGCTGCATCTGCCCCAAAATTGGCTCTCATACTGAGTGAGCTGCACTAGTTCATATGGGAGAAGCAAGAAGCCAAAACTCTGCCTCCCATCTTCTTTCCAGCCATTTCCCACCTAAATGCAAGAATATCATCTGAATAATTATTAATATAGGATGACAATATTAATTCAATGAATATCTACTTCGTGACTTCCTAGCTTTATGTTTTTCTCCCTGGGTTTACTTTTGCCTACAGACAAAGGGTCTGGTCACAGATCTACAGAACTACACTCAAAGCTATGTAACCTTGTTCTTTTAACATATTGTAAAATGTGGCTTATACATATTGATAGACTTTCTTTGGAAAACTCTGGACTTCGATGAAAAATGAACAAGTTTTCCAAAATTATTTACAAGTAAAATAAATTAATATTGAGAATTACAGAAACAGATTATATTGCTCAATAGTAGGCTCTGTCTTGCCCTGGTAGGCCTCATGGTCCTGTCTTCACCATAATATCCACTCCAGATCTGCACTGATAGAGAAGGAGAGACAGTAAAATGGAGAGGGAGAGAGAAAATCCCAGTGCATGCTTGATGTGCTACCTCTGATCTTTGTAACATTGGCTACATTAATGGCACTAGACGAGCAGTCCTATTAGCTTCAGTTAGAAAGTATAAAATGGTGGTTTTCAGGGTCAACTGACTCACCTTGGACATATTAATACACTATTTTAATAAATATGAATTATGAATATAACTCCCAGATAAAATATATATTAAGATGCTACATGCAATAACCTTATCTCAGCTTTATAGTGACATGAGGTAATAACCATATGCTTATGAAAAATACATTTTAAAGTTTGAAACCCCAGATTAGATTTAGCTGGTTTTTAATGGCATACTTTTTTTATTATATAGATAAATTTTTTTTCTCACTAGGTATCACTGCTGGACCAAATTAAGAATGTGTGGTGGCTTTAATCTCACACTTCTGATTTTAAAATTATTAGAATTCTTGTAAGGGTAAATTAACTTTAATTTGGAAGCCTTGAATCCTTACTTTGGAAGTAATTGCAAAATTTCTGTAAGGTTTTACTTCTTTAAATTTTTGATACATATCCTGCCTTAGCACTCTCTTTTCCTTCTCTAAGGAACTAAAAAGAAATTGAGAATGAATGTGAGTAGATGTTAAGTGAAATGTAAATTATAAAAATAAGTAATTTTTCATTACTGCTGTTTATTTTAAGGACAGATTCACAGGTGCAACTGGCCAGCAGAAAGCAAGAAGGTTGCTCCGATACATGAGCTGGGTTGCATAATCAGAGAGAAGTGGAGTCAACCTGATCTTTAGCTTGCCAGGCTCTGTTTCCCCATTTAAAGCTAAAAGCATAAGCCTCCCAAGCCCTGGACTTGCTGGGCTTCCTTTCCACATCTCTCACCGTACTGCCTTAATCAGTGAGTGATGCAGGGCAGCAGAGCCATGAGGAGCCAGCGTGGAGATGTGGCTAATCTACCCCAGGGAATGCCTCACTTATGGGGCCAGTCTGCTTTCTCAAAGGCAGTCAAGTGACTGTTCACCTTATTTCTGCTGTCACGATAGCCGTTTCATAATTTGCTGAGCTGTTGTTCAGAATATCCATTGCCTGTACAATTACCGCAAACACAATAATAATTAATAAGCTGATTTGATTACCATGTAGGCAGAATTTAGATGACACTTCAACCCATTTTAACTCTATAGACACATAGAAAGATTCTCTATTGCTTCGCTATTATTCATAGTAACAAAGAAAGGATGGACACAGCTGGTAAATTTCCTAAAGGACACAGTGTGTAATTAACATAAGTTAATTAATGACTTCAGCTCTTTGCCCGAAGAATAAATGTTGTAATTTTGTGAAGAATATGTAGCATTGCTCAAAGAAAGCAAAGGTGTTCAATACCTGATTCAAATGCAAAATCGAACCCCTTAACTCAGGAGTCACGACAAGGCTCTCCATAATAGCAAGGAAGAAATTAAATTGATATATCAGTAGTTAGCATATTGCCATGTAGAAATAAATCACTGTTTATACTATATTGCACTTTACAGTATTAGAAGAGTTGAGAAGAATTTGATTAATGGAATAATACAGCAGGCACATTACATGTGGCATTGGTGGAACATGTCTCAGAATTTTTGCAGCATATCTGTGATTTTTCATAAACTGTGTTTGATGATTCTTGATTGATATAAAAGGTGTACAAAATGTCCCAGTCCCTCTCAACCATTGCTAAGTCAACCCACTCTTATTTTCCGCAAGATTCTGACACTAAATAATTTGGTGATTATTCTTGTGATCAAACGAAGTAATGTCATCGTTATCACTAGAGCACATAGGACAAAGAGTAAAGCTTAAGGCACAAACAAAAAGGCAAAACTATGTTTGTGGATGAAAGGAGAGAGAAATAGCATCAACCTGCTTCTCTACAAAAGACAGCTGCAGTGCAGCAACAAAGAAAAAATGCATGCTGTCCAGTTGGTATCAAGCTTTTACAATGGTTACAAGAACATCTGGATTGAAATAAAATCTGACACAAATTTTAATCCAAATTCCAGACAGAGCACTGTCTGCATTATAAGAGCATACAGAAATCTCAACCAAGAATAGCAGTTCAGCTTCTTAAAGAGCTTAAAGCTGAGAGCCACAAGACTTACCAAGGAGAAGTGGGAGACAGGGAACTGAGGTGCAGAGTGATGATGAGGTGCAGGGTGAGTTGGTCACGTTTACACAGAAAAATTCTGCATGTGCATCACTGAACAGAGGCTTATGACATTTTTTTTCCCAAATATCAACAGTCCTATCTTCTACTATTCATCTTCTCTTCAGGTAGAATGGTTTTAAACATCAAAAGAGAGGACAAAACCACTTTTCAGAAGTCTCTGTAAATTCAAGCTCAGCTGCTAGTCTAGTTCCCATAATTTAGTTGACCATCTTTCTGCATTAGAAATATTTTGTAATCTTCTTGCACATTTCCAGACTTGTTCCAACTCATAAATAATTTGTAGATATTTATAAACAGTTACTAAGGCATATTTAGCAAAATTATGCTATAGAAATACTATATTTATGCATGCCTCTAAGAAAACAGATTAAAAATTTGTGTATTGCAAAGGTCAAGAAACATTTGAAATTGTAATTAGTTCAGGAAAATTCCAGGTCCAAATTCCAGAATTGTTCTTGTTAAATTTATGGCACCCAACAACTAAATACTTCTCAATATTACTATAATAGCATTTATGACTAATTCCCAAAATGTGACTCTCTTGCCAGTGTTTACTGTAGTAATGATATAGAATACCTTCGTAAGAATGACTCAAAATCTTTTATAAAATAATTACCAAGGTTTGGATGGTTAGAACTGATAAGAGGGCAACAGATTTGAGTTCCATTCATAGGATATTTCAACACAGTTTGTACTTGAGAGAGAGCTGATACCAGAACAGAGCTATCATTTCAAAGCAGAGCATAAATCTAAGCATAAACATTTCCTAAAATCCATAAGTATTTATTATATGTACTTTACTTAAAACTGATATTTATAAGCTCTTTTAACAGTTGTAGCTTGTGATTTCATCTAAGTATTTATATAAGCACAACTTCATGTGAACTGCCAATATTATAAGCACTTTTAAAGACATTAATGTGAAACATTCTAATAAGGCATGTATTTATACACATCATATTGAACTGCTAGCATAGTAAGCAGTTTTAAAAATTGTTTCCTAGGGTGTCTTTTTCAATAATAGGTATATTACTCTTCTTCCCTTCCTTAAATTTCACCAAAGACTGCTTTGCAATAGTGCCTAACTGAATTGGCAGGTCTTTAATTGCCTGTGTTTAATTCTTCAAGAGAAAACACTGAAGTGAACAGATTTTATGCAGTGTATGATGTTGTTATGTTTAAGGGATTTGTTTCTTCCTCAAAATGTAACATCAAGTTTATAGGCCTACCAAAAACTATGTCAAGAGCCAAAGTTGTGTCTCCACTTGCATTTTGAGATTCATTCTTACAGATTCCTACCACTTTAAGTTATTCATGAGGAGTTTGTGACTTTATGTGCAAGTTATGAGTTTTCATTATGAATGGATCAATTGATGCAGCTAAAATGATTTGGTGGCTTTGTAAGAAAAGTCCAAAGATGAGCGATTAGCCAGCTTGAGAATATCACACTCACCCTATATAACGGAGTCCCTTGCTACTGGAAACATTCACATCTTTTTTATCCCAGTTATACTTTTTAGTATTTCGTCACTGTGTAAGTATGTTCCACACATTTTGCTGGGCTTTTTTCCAGAACATACGCACAAGGCTACATCACTTGAGATTTGGGTTCACTCCATAATGTTGTCCTACTTTTGGCATACTTACCTGTTCCTTTCCTTATTTTTTGGTCAGGAATTTCATTGTGCATTATTTTGTCTGCTCATGGTATTTTGCAACTTAGCTAATTATGATTTGTTTATAGCTAATACAACAGTAAAAAGCAAGCAGGATTTTTCCTTAGTGGTGAAAATTGGGATCTCAGCACTAAGATGATGAGCAAGTCTATCTGCTATTTGTCTCAAAGGAAATCTGTCTGCAGTTTAAGGGTTGAAAGTTGAAGCCTTCATATATATTTCAAGCCCGCTAGCTGACAATCTCTTGATACAGAGTTCACAGACGTTTGCCTTGAGGATCCAGGCAGCCAGGAATTCATCACCCAATTCATTCAGTTATTATTGTTACTTATTTGTTATAAGCTAATAAGGTTAAAAAAAAAGGGGGGGGGGGGGGTCGTGTGGAAGGGAGAAATGACTAATTGAGTTGCACAAAGTACATAACCAAAGGAGAGATGGTGAAGAGTTCTTAAAATCTGGTGCAAATAAGCAGAGACTTTACACCCAAAAGTGCAAAGAAACAGTCCAGACTACTATAGCCAGGCATCCCATCTAAGTTTTATCTTTAGACTCTGAGGATAGTCCATCAACAGCTCCCTCTTGTCCGTGACACTCCTCATGGTTTCTTCCAGTATCCTTTCCTTCAGCAGTCCTTGTCAAACTTCCAGAAATACGTAAATCTCATAATGACAGTCATTGCACATTCAAGTTGCTCCTCTACATCTTACATGTGGTGAGTCCTCAAGATACGGTATGTAAAGGTAGCAAGCTAAATTTCGAATGCCCCACTGACCCAACATATCTCACACCAGACTTACTGTCTTCAAATTTGCCAGCGCTTGATGTACATCCTTTAGGAAGAAGAAGAAATGTGGACCTGCTCTGTCTCACTTCTGGCTTAATGATGTAATCACTGAAGTTGTAAGAGAGAAGAGAATCACCTCTATTTTAAAAGAAAGCATTGGCACTACTGAACTTTGTAGAGAGCATAAGTCTAAATCAAACATGCTTTCAGAAAACTTGCTAACATTTCAGGTCAAAGGGATGAACATATTCAGCTCTTTTCTACTACAACACACTTCTGCATCTTCTGAGAAGCAGTGCAGGGAACTTCCTATCAAAAAAATGGGGTACCTAATGAGTTCAGCTCACAACATGAAGAAACAGAATGGCTGAACTGATTTTGAATAAGGGTCTGGTTAGTATCCTGGTCTCCTTCTGCGGCTTTAAGCTGTTGCTAGAAGAAGAGTAAAAAAGACAAGCATACATGAATATTCCATCCAGCACTACTTCCCAGAGTCCAAATATATTTAGTTTGAGTGATTTTCTGATCTTGTTGTGCTTTGCTTGTTCAGCAACCCTCAATGTACTTTTCTTCCAAGTCCTTTTTCACTCTTCTTTTCAATCTGCCTGCATGCACAATATCTTGCAGCAAGTCGTTCTACACTGAGTGCCCACTGAGTGAAAAATACCTATGCTTGTATATATTTAATCTGGCTTTCAGAGGACCCTTATTCTTGTGTTGGAAGGGGGAATGGGTAAGCCATCCATGTTCACCTTCTTCTTGTCACTCAAATTTTGATAAATTTCTAACATGTCTCCTCTAAATGACCTGTTTTTCTAAATGACGAGTCCTAGCCTACCTAGTTGTTCTTCAAAGGGAAGACATTCTGTATTTTTTGTCACTCCTGTCTTGTCCTTGTTTTCCAAACTTTGAAATTGCAAAGTAATCTATATAAGGCCATTATGAACTCCAATATTCATGGTGCGGTCAGCAGGACAATAAGGTTCTTTGATTGATTTTCTATTTCCTTTTCAGTAATAAATAGTATTTGGTATGCTTTCTTGACAGTTATTGAGCATAGAGCTGATATTGTCATGAGACAACCTAGTGTTGTCACAAGATCTCCGTCTTGAGTGGTAATAGTCACCTCAGAGTTCATTATTTCACATGGGAAATTAAGATGTTTTTTTCCCATGTCCATCACTTGATATTTCCCTGCAATGATTTTTAGATGCCATTTTGTTAGCCAGTCACTCAGCTTCATAATATTCTCCTGTAATTATTTAGTATTCTTTCACTATCACTGTTGTGAAAACTTTGTATCATCAGCAAATATTCCCATCTCACTGCTCATCTTCCTTTCCGAGGTCATTATGGCTGTTTTGAACCACACAGGTTCCGGTATAGGCTCATTGCAAAACTGCACTTTGCTCTCTCTCCTTGCAATAAAAGTGTATTCCTGTCATTTATTAATTTTTTTTTTTAAAATTGACCAGTCAATTTAAATAATGAATAATCTATGGTAGGAATCTTCTCAAATTACTTCCTAGGTTCCTTATAAGTCTTTGGTGAAGGATGTTTCTACAAGCCCAGTATGCTTTATCAACAAGACCACGTTTACACACATTTGTTGACACCTTCAAGATCTGCAAGAAGCAAATTTTCCCTTTACAGAAGTCACATTGACTCCCTTCCAGTAGGTTATATTTATTTATATATTTGTTAAATATATATATATATGTCCACTAAATTTGTTCTCTTTTTACTGATTCTACTGATTTTCTTGGACTTATTTAGTGACATTTCAGTGTTGAGAATAATGTGTGCATGTCATGACTGCAGTTGATTGAACCTAAAATATGTGATCAGTCTAATTTGATGTGTCAGATTTCTCTCATTTTGTATACTTAAAACCTTCTTTTGAAAACCACTGACTAAAGTAGCATTAAGTAATGCACAGTGTTTTTATTATTGTTTATTATTTATTACTGTTTGAATAGAATATATAATGTTTATGTTTAGCTTTATGCGATATATGATCTATTTTATTATTTTATCATTAATATTTATTATTTATTATTGTAATTATCAGTATTAGTCATAACCATAATGGTGCCAATTTTGCAAAATTAAGTGTAAAAACATGCAGTTATTACTGAGCAGTTTTGATCTATAAGATAGAAGTGCTTTGAAACACAAACACAGAAAGGTTACAACATGCTCAATTTGAAAAAAAACCCACCTCTGAAATCGAGGAATAGTAGTGTTTTGTACTTACCCATTGCTCATCTCTAATCCACATCTAGCTCATACATATTCTGGCCAGCAACAACACATGCGGTCTATCCCTTTATCCTGGCAGACATCAAACACAGCATTTAAAATAAGCGTTTAGACTACAAGCAATTAGTTATAGTCAGCTCCTTAAAAGCTCCTAAATTTCACAGAACGCTATTGATAAGCTTCCCATATGTTTAGCGATGTTGTAGCCATGGCTTCTGACTTGATTGCATAGGGATATTAAGACATCCAGGAATAACAGTCTGGGGAGAGATTTTCTTATAGGATATCTAATTAATTAATATTCCTGTTCATGAAAGGAAACTACTTGTACTGCAGGCACATGCTGAGTGGAATTCCACGTAGGCTTGCCAATTCACAACTCATGACCCGTGTCTGTGCTGGTCTTGGGGTCAGAGACTGACATCTGTGACAAACTGTGCGCTGATCTGTGCTACAGATATCTCTGATAGCTGAAATTAACCTACATCTACAATGCTCATTTTACATCATTGTGACCAAAAATAGACTAAGGATAAGAGCAGAGTGCACTCACTGACTGCACTGTTTATAACAAGGGTGACCTTATACCTCTGTGGTAATGTTAATAACGGACATGTACGATTTAAGTGAATCACGTACATATAAAAAATAATAACTGCTCAAGCTCTGGTTATTAAAGCTCGGATAAAAAAAATATACTAAATATAAAGATTCCAGCTTTGATAGTTTATATGGGTAGGGTGCCAGTCAAAGGTGTTCAATGCCATAAAATATCCTTGTCGTAGAGGAATCAAAATACATTGTAAAGCTAAGTAAGCCTAAGTCTTGTGAGAATTTTAAGCATGATTTATGGATGAAATTGGCCTGGATGCATTAAGATGAATATACAATTTTTCACGCTTTATGCATTTAAGCTCAACTTCAAAATGTCTTTAAGTTAATCAATATCTAACTGGGAAACAAAAAAAGTTATTTCCTTCCTTGAGACAAATGGGAGGCATTCCCAAACAAGACAGAAGAACTTTGAATCCATCTTCCAAAATTTTCTATATTGCATGTTCTATTAAACTAAATACTCATGTTATAAGGGTTTGTACCTTCCATAGGTTGTTTTTACTGTATTTCAAAATATTATTGGCAGGATGACAGAATGTCTACCTTTCACCTTCTCTTTACTTTTGATAAAAATTCCATGATGAAGCTTTGCAAATAACATATCCAGAATTTGGCATCAGGAAGCTGTCTGAGGAGTAATGGCAAGATATCTTTGTAACCACACAGAGCAGCTCTGCAAGTCCTATATCATTCACTTAGCATGAAAAAGATTTCTTCCTTGACTACTGAATAATTGCATAGCTGATGACTCCCACTTAGAAAAGGCACTTAAATGCATCAGCAATGCTGGTGTTGACATCTGCCAAGGTCATTTTGATGCAGTCTTTTATAACGACTCATTTTCATGAAACACACATAGACTCAAAGTGTGCTTTACTTTCCTTAGAGATAGCAATAATGGAAACCTAACAACATTTTGAAATGCTTATATTGTCATGAAGGAAGTTGTTCTGGAATTAATATGGGCATCAAGGGAAAGGGACAGGATGTTACACCTGAATTTCAACCATGCTGTGATTCCCTGGACTTTTGTCCATATAGGCTGAACTATGCATGCTATTTAACTGTCTCCTAAATGCACAAATGATGCATTTCCCAGATAATCTCATCCGTCTTAAAAATGGAGACTCAGAATGGATCTCTAGACATCTTAGGAAGATCAAACGATTGAAGAGGTGAATAAAGACACTAAGAAAAAGATAATCTTAAATTTTAGTATGTACTGTTTGGGCAGCAAGCTCCAAAACGCTTCTGAGCCAAATGAGCAAGAATACAACTGACTTCTGAATTTACTGAAGCAGATCTGGAACTTGACCAAGCAGATGCTGAAGCTTTGCTTAAAATACTTGAGAACCACTGACTACCGATCAGATTGATCTTTTCTACCTCTTAATTGGTCATCTAATTCTATTAAACCTTGATGATTTACCTTAGGATACATAGGGAAAAAAAGGCAAAAATATTACTATATCTAAAGGAACCATCCTGAGAGTGAGGCTACCTTTCAAAAATTCTATGACCATTTATCCTATCAGAAACTTAAATTGTTTCATGAACTCCAAGAAGATGGAAGGAGGAGGAAGGAGAGGGAGGGAAGCAGAGAGAGAGGGCTGGCAAATCTTTCAGGAAAAGGTGTCGTACTCTGACAAACAGAATTTGGATGATGTAGAGAATTTTGTCTGACCATTTCAATGAAGATTAACAGTTGAAGAATTAAATGCTTTTATAAAACTGTGTGTTATTTTTTTATGAGTCATAAAAAGCAACACAGCTTTACACTTTTTTACCTATATTAAATAAAATTTTGAACAATGCTGAATTGCTGGAATGGAAAAATATATTTAGCACAACATAGGATGTTGTAGTCACCAAGACCACAGCTATTGTTAGGAAGCTACTTGTCAGCAGCAGTTATCCTATCTAATCAAAGGATACAGTTAGATATACTAATTTTAAAAAGTATCTTTATAATCTGCCAATCTGAGTGGTACAAAGAGCTGAAAATTCAGAGACTAATATTCATAGTACGTTTTCATCTGGTTTGTATTGTAAAAGGTGAACACATGATGGGGATAAGAAAGAAAAATAATAGCACCATTCTCCTTTTGGTTTGTGCTGTACCTATGTCTGTTATACAGACAGCTAAGCACTCTGTGTATTACAGGACAAAACAATGGCCAGAAGATGCCAGCTTTGGCCCCTTCAGTCAGCAACTGAGCTCAAGGGCAACGCTCTACAAATGGCAGCATCCATGGCACTGAATCTGAATCCAAGGATCTGTTAAGTTACACCAGTTCTTTTGCTTACCTGTGGCTTAAGAACGTATCTTTCTTCATATACTGAAAAAGCATAAGACAGAGCATAAACTAAATTATATTCCATTTCTCTCCACAGAGGCATGTTTTATAGGAGTAATGGTGGATGACACTATAGGCTGTGATAGTGAATCTGAAGTATTTTTCTTGTGTCAGTAGAACCATGAAATAAAAATATTGTTATGCTTTTATAACTGTGCAGTTTGTGTGTGTATAAATTGTAATGGTTTACAATATGTGGGCATCCACAAACACATACAACCTGAATGTCAACTTCACAATATTATCCAACAATTTAAAATACTTATTGCTTCTGAACCCCTCTTTATTTGATTTAGCTCCTGCACATTTCTTTTTATGATTAGCTGTAACAAAAATAAATCTGGAGTACTTAAGAAAACATTTTGCTGCAGCATAGTAATAGTTTCTGACATCTTCTGTCTGAAGCAGATGGCTGATCTCAAAGAAAGCAATGGAATAAAGAGCTTTTAGGATAGACCCTCCTCTAGTATAAAACGAAGTCACTCCACTGACTTCAGAAAATATAGATAGTGTGATTTATTAACAGTATAGTGAAACGAATGGTTACTTCACTTTTTTTCTGGTATCAAACTCTCGTTCGTGTTTACTGAAAATAAATTCTAGTCAAAAGACTACCGAATATCATCAAAATGTGTACTGTCATTACATGCTCATACTAATGATTATCCTATTGTTTTGAAAATATTAGAATGCAAATCAACAGCATTGGCTTAGTTCATTGATTGCACATTGTACAAAAAAGGGGAGCAATGTGTAGTCCACAGAGTCACAGGCTAAAATGTTTTTTACACAAATCATCTGGTAAATGCTTAACTAATAATTATTTACACTCAGAGATACTGTGATTGTTTCCTTGATTTGTGTAAAGAAGTAGTAGAGAATTACTTAGGTAATGCTTTTGCAATTACTACAGTGACTCATTCTATACAGCAGTGTTGCCAGCTGCCCTCCAACTCCAGGAATTTAGTAATGGAGGCTGTGTAAATGCAAAGAAAAAAAATGTTTGTTTGAACAACTCTGGTTGAATCTGCATGACTGACAGCTAGAAGAAAATTTTGAAATTCAACCTTGGCTTCTGATCCAAGTCCCACTTCTGCAGGCAAAGGTCTGGCTTTTGCCTTGTCCAGCAGCTGCAAGAAGGGGCTGCAGTGGGACAGGGGCATGTCAGCTAATTTGGCACCTTTTCAGGGAGGAAATGTTTCCTATAACTGTCATTTAAACTCTTTTAAAACACACAGCCGCTTGCCCAAATCCAGATTACCCTCCCAATTATATGGAACACAGCCTGCACAGTAATTCTTCAAGCATTAATCCCACAGATTAGAAATGGATAGGAAATTAAGAACAGATGTTTCATAGCAGTGCTGTGTTAGAGATGAGTGAATTAGTGCCAAGAGTACTAATATATCCACATGATACCCAATAGTGCCAAGCCTGGGCGCTCAATTACCTTACACATGACATAATGTTTCCAGCTCCAAAGCCATTTCATTCAGAGCTCAGGGATTTCTTCACAGTACTGCATTGCACTTTATGGACATACTCTAGTGTCTCTTGAGATTACTATCTGCTTCCCTCATTCCACCATCTGCAGAGTGCATGGTCTGCTACGTCAGGAAACATTTCAGCAAGCAAGGTTAGTTCTACCATTACAAACTCAGCTAACACCAAAAAGCACACCTTGTAAATAGCAGTTAACACCTTAAAAGGTGTTTTTAGTTCACTGCAACTAAGGACACATAAAATCTGCAAAGTAGTAGAACCAATGATCCTAATGTTTAAAGACCAGCAAATATGCCCAAAAGAAAATAAGAACAAAAAAAATGTTAAGCAACCTTTCTTTTTATTAATAGGATACACTGGGCAGAGATGGGATAGGAAAGGAATTAAACTTTTCAACTAGCTTTAAATCAGACAGTGGGATGTCAAACCATGGCACAACATTGATATGCTTAAAAGAAATATTACTTTTCACAGGGTGTTAAAAACAGGATTGTCAGCATAGTAAAATTATCTTTTTTTTTTAAAAAAAAAAAAGGGAGGGAAACAGAGAGAGGGAAGAAGAAGGGAGTGAAATACTGCTGCTAGGAATATATTAGAGACATAAATAAATGGTGTGTGAACAGTGATCCATACCAGAGAAAGCATGAAATAACTTTAAGGACAGCAATGAACGTCTGTATACTTTGAAAGGGGTGAAATGGAAACAGGACAGTTTCAGAGGCAAAATACTGAATGTTTGTCTCTAAAGTGACAGAGCTTAATGCTCCATTTGGAAACTGCAAGTGATGATTTCCATAACTGGTTAGTCTAAGAAGTAATTCTGGAGAGAGAAAATAAACTACTAACCATTGTCTAAGGTACCTCACTACACAGCGTAGGAAAAAGTCCCTGCATCTCCTGAATTTTGAGAAAAATAGGCCCAGTGAAACACCAACATTTTTCTTAATTCGTTTTTCAGAAAACAGAATGTTACGTGAGTTCCTATTAAATATTGTTTATTACTGTACTTGTTTCACATTTTGTGACAACTTCACTTGCAAAAAAGGAAATGCTGTTGAAGTAAATTTTTTTTAACTTTCAGTAGAAAAGGTTTTGAAATAATACTGCAGAAAGCCTTACAATCTAGAAATCAGTAAATCTTATAGCAGAACATTTTTTGCAGCAAATTTAACACAAAAACTCGATGGAATACATCTCCCAGAGATAATACAAAATAAATTCAGCAGAAATACGAAACAAAGTAGTTTTTCAGCAGCATTACTGAACATGTATTGGAATTAATAACAGCGCTCACATGAGAGACTCATACAGTGATGTCAAGCTTCAGCTGTGTAATACCAAAGAATGATACTGAATATCTACATGTATCTTTAATGCTCTTTGAAATATCACAGTCTTTCTGACACGAGACTGCTTCTTCCTTAGACAGTTTTTTCTTTTTCTCATTAGATGGGTGTCCATACCAAATTCAACATAAAATCTCTTTTATCCCTTTTAAAGTGATTAGAATAGCATTTTTCCAAAGAATAATAGGGAGTAGGTCAGTACCTATCTCCTTGGCATCGGGATGCATTGCAGTATAGGAATTGTCAGGTTTCAGTGAATTGTGAAGCAAGTTTATCTAAGGTTACCATAGCATTTATATCACTAAGTATCATCTTGCATAAATGCATAATGCAAACAGTAGAAGACATATATTTTACTAACTGTATGTGTCTTTATTAGACCTACTTACCACTATTGGTTATTAGAATCAGGTGAAACCTACATCAGTTTAAGTCTTTATGGACTGAGATTGTAGATGTTTCAAAGTACAAACTATTATAGTTACAGAAACCTATTATAATTCCTCAACAAAGAAAGGGCAAGTGGACTATAAAATGACTGAAGAAATAAAAGAAAAGTATAAAAAGGCCAAAGTACTAATAAGAAAAGGGAGATTTTTATTACCTCGGTAAAGCCTGGAGTACATTAAGTGTGGTAATGAGATTGGAAGAACGGGTAGATGCACACATATAATACCAAATAGCATTCACATTCAAGCCTGCAAATAAATAACAGCACAGTGGTATTCTGGTGTGAAGTAACACAGAGAATATGTTTGAAGACATAAAGGTAAAAGAGAATCTGTGAAAGTGGGTAATATTGCTGTGCTTGTAATCAAAGTAAAACTTCCCTAAACCAACCTGAAAGGTAAAATATACACTTAGTAAAGACAAATAATGCACGCATAATAATGCTACTTAGTAAAAATACATCAGGTAAAAAGTAGAGTGTGGGAATAAATAACAAAAACCAAAGAGTGTTTAGAGAAAAAGATATGCTTTAGCAAAAACCTAAAGGCCCAGGGAAAGAAAATAATGATTAGTGCATAGAAAAACATTAAAGACTGTAGAAAAATAATAAGGGGAGTTGCAGCAAAGCAGCTAATAAATTAAAGACGACAGGATAAATCAAGATCTACAGTAAAAACTTATTCTACTTACACAATTTTGGAAAGCAAAAGGAGAAAGCAAAGGAATGGGATATTCCTGCACACGAGCTAACAATGTGCACTTGCAGCCCAGAAGGCCAACCACATCCTGGGCTACATCAAAAGAAGCATGAGCAGCAGATCGAGGGAGGTGATTCTGCCCCTCCACTGCACTCTGGTGAGACCCCAGCTGGAGTGTTGCGTCCAGGTCTGGACCCCCCAACACAGGAAGCAGGTCCAGACCTGTGGGAGCAGGTCCAGAGGAGGCCACAGAAATGATCCAAGGACTGGAGCACCTCTCCTATGAAGAGAGTTGGGGTTATTCATCCTGAAGAAGAGAAGGCTGCAGGGAGACCCTATTGCAGCCTTCTGGTACTTAAGGGGGGACTATAGAAAAGATGGGAGCAACCTCTTTAGCAAGGCCTGTTGTGACAGGACAAGAAGTAATGGTTTTAAACTAAAGGAGGGTAGATTTAGCATCAATATTAGGAAAAAATTTTTTACAATGAGGGTGGTGGAACACTGGCACGGGTTGCCCAGAGAGGTGGTCGATGCCCCGTCCCAGGAAACATTCAAGGTCAGGTTGGACAGGGCTCTGAGCAACCTGATCTAGTTGAAGCTGTCCCTGCTCACTGCAGGGCGGGGTTGGACTAGATGACCTTTAAAGGTCCCTTCCAACCCAAACCATTCTATGATTCTGTATTCTGGTGTTGGAAACTGAGAAAGTTAACATAAAAAAAAATGGAAGGGAAGGGAAGGGAAGGGAAGGGAAGGGAAGGGAAGGGAAGGGAAGGGAAGGGAAGGGAAGGGAAGGGAAGGGACAGAAACTAACATACAAATGGAGGAAGAAAAATGTTAAAATTCTTTCCCATTGTGCACTGAATAGGTAATTAGACAATTAGAGCTGTGCAAAGCAGTGAGAGCTTCAGGCTCAGAGGAATTACGTTTTAGAGTTCTGCAGAAGGCAGGCAGAGAAATGGGAAAACTATTGGCCAAATTTAATAGCACACTAAGGGCAAGGAGTTCTGGAGTGCTGGAGGGCACATAATGCTATGCCAGTGTTGAGGAATGGAATGAAGACGACGTGTAAAACTCTTAATACCCACAGGAGA
This sequence comes from Phalacrocorax aristotelis, assembly GCF_949628215.1. Lineage (NCBI taxonomy): Eukaryota > Metazoa > Chordata > Aves > Suliformes > Phalacrocoracidae > Phalacrocorax > Phalacrocorax aristotelis. Next base: position 45,049,868 of record NC_134279.1, on the reverse strand, counting down.
GATACCAGAGACATGAAGACACCTGAAAGAGCCAGGCTTATAAAACCACTAATGTGCAAGCTAGTCAGTGGCAGCCAAAATGGTTTCATATACCCAAGTTCATAGGTAGATTCATAAACAAAGGTAAAATAGTAAGTATGAAGCCTCCATATTAAATAAAAAACATTTCTGTGCCTCAGAAGAGCTTTAACTACAGACACACTTTAGACTGTGATTTCAGTCTCTCTAGGATCCTTTTGTGTGATTGATTTTCTTGCAATATTGTTTTTCAATACAAAATAAAAGAATATTTGCATGTGAATGTCCCTCATTTATGTAGTTTTTGCATATCATTGTTAATCATCATTAGAGAGGTTTTTACGGAAAGGCTAGATTAGCAGTCATAGAAATTAAATTCAGTTCATGACTCAAGTATGGATCATAAACAAATTATTTGGGCCCAAGCATAGCAGTACAGTTGTAAGTATATGTTAAGCTCATGTATATTTCTTTTTCTATATAGAAGAGTTTACTACCGAAAAGAATTCTGAAAAGCATTAAAGCTTATGAATTACTTCATTCATTTAGATGTCAAGAACATACTTGTATAAGCTTACTGAATAGGAATTAGATCAAGTGTTTATTTAAAAGTAAATGTGTGCTTAGCACCAGTTTATTGAAATAGAGTGAAATTTTCTGTGCTTAAGTTCTGCCACTATAAACAGAAATAATAATTCCATTTTTTCCTTACTGTTTTTGTATGCGGCATAAGTGCAGCGGCCAAGCCCATCAGCCAAGCACCTGGCTTTGGATTGCAAATTTCTAGAAAGGGCAGCTGTGTATATAAAGCACCCTCATCATCATCCCACATCTAATTCAGGGCCCGTGGATTCTACTACAATGTAGGCAGGAGTTTCTAAACATTACAGGTTGTGCAGAGACTGAATGGAAGACACCAGCTTGAACACCAGGGGAAACTGGATTCAGGGCACTTAAACCGAATGATGTTTCCAGAAAATACGGTTTATTTGGAAGGAGAAAGTTCAGGACCCTGATACAAAAATGCTTCCTGTTTTGATTAAACTATGTAACAGAGATTGAAGAAATGTGACGATCACTCATTGCTTTTGTATACATTGTAAGTCTAAGCATGGGCTCTTGTGTGATTTAAAAGCTGTGTAAAATTAATGTTAATACTGTTGAGAAAATACTGAGAAGCAGAACGAATTAATTAATTTTTAATAGTTCTAGTTTATGGACTGATAAATTGTTCTTGCAGTTTATTGCAGAGAGTACATGGTAATGATGAGACTGGGGACAGAATATTACCACAAAGACTCAACTAAAAGCAGTCACAAAGAAAAACACAGGCCAACAAAAAGTCTTCAGGTCACTTTTTTAAAAAATTGAAACATGTAGTCTTACACACCAATTTTGCTTAGTTTATATATATATATGTACTACAGGATACTGCTTGGCATAAACTACAAGTCAGTGGTGGACAAACCAATTTATGCAATAAATATACTTTTACATATATGTAGCCTTTAAAAATTAACCAGAGCTGATAGCATTTCTTCAAGAGTTAACTGCTTACCATCCAGTTAAAAAGAACTTGTAGCAGAACTGTCAGTGATACAGCCATCTGGCTTCATCATAGGAGTTTTAACAACCCGGTGCAATAATCAGGAATGTAGGGATGCAATTTTTTTTTAAAAAAAATCATGCTTTCCTCCCACAGCTTCAGCAGTGAAGTGATAGCTCTTGAATTGTAGGAGAAGAAAAATTATGAAGGCCCTCTAAGAATTTCTTTCCTCTTCTTACAAAATCTTCAGAAGAGCTTAGCCTTTACATCGCCTTGGGACGAAGGTGAAATACAGGTCTTTATCTGATTGAGTGAACAGAAGGCTTCATTGAGAGCTTCTTGTTTTTTACAAACCCAGGCGTGGCACATCACCCTTTTTCCCTATGTGGCACACAGCAAGCAGCCATGGCTCTCTGCTCCTCTTCCACTGGAGCTTAACAGCATTTGTTTACACACCTTGTTACACAAAGCGTTCAACTCACTTTTTTAGGATAAGGAGAGGGTTTTTCACCTCCCTCTTAGAACAGCCTGAATAGAGCAGGTAGATTTCAGCTTCCTTTTAGAAATTTATAAATCTATGAGGATGTAAGAGGCTCAGGTCACCAGAATTTATGAGATTTCTGGTGCTCCCATTTTTCCCTTTTCCTCAACCCTCATAAAGTAAAGGCACTGCAGATACACCTGTACATATGTATATGTGTCTTTTGCAGTCTTTTTTTCAGGTTTAGGCACAGCCACTGTTCAGCTTAGCCCATCCATGAAGGTTATACCCACAACCATAAGAGCTAAAGGCTTTTCTTATGAGTGAAAGTTTTAATTTTGAAATAAAAATTACTTTTGAAAATTGCATATTGCTCCAATATGCACAGGAATGTTTAAGCTCTGGACATGTGTCAGGGCATACTTGAACTGTAGGAGGTTTCTGACTTTGACCACATTTGCAGAAAAAGGAAAATATTATGGTTACAGAGACAGTAATAAAAGAGTCAAGTTCTTCCTCCCCTGAGGGAAGCGATACAATAAAAGACTTGTCACTTGCAACTAAAGAATCTGAGCACAGATACTAGACAGAATGATATATACCAATAAAAATAAAATAAGAAGGGTAATGGCCAAGGTGTGAAACCTTGAGAGAAAATCTTAGCAAAGACACAGAAGGTTTAAATCAGGCATCTATGAAAGGAGAAGTTTAGAAAAGAGTGGCCAAACTACAGTTCACCACAGCTTCCCCTATGCTACCTTTTTGATCTGGATATGTGCATGCACTTACACACTCTTAGTACCTGCACGACTAGCCATGTGAGAGTCCTACATCACTTACTGACCTACATGCCCTACTGCAAATGGCAGACTGGATATCACTGCTTGACAATGTAAATTGTTCTTAATAACACTTGATGCGTTTGGGGTGTGACTGCTCTTTGAGCTGCTTTGTTCCCTAAGTGTATGCCATATTTGATTGCACAAAATAACCTTTCACTGATAAACCAAATGGCAGAGACTCATAAAAACTTTTGTACTAATGTCTCTCAGGGCAAGTTCAAACTAATTCTACTCCATAGGAAGAACGGAGTTTCTTACTGAAACAAGGCTTGTGTGAAGATATCATCTGGACTTATATGTGCATGTGTCTGCCTTTGTGTTACACTGCAGTTAACTCTTTAGTCCACTGACTGATTTCAGGCAAGCACAAGAAGGGGAGAGGGCTATATGATCACTAAGTTACATACAACAAAGTCTACACAGATTTGTTAAGAATAAGTGGGTTGTGCGAAAAAAGTCTGTAGTATCCCTTACCAAAGATCTTGGTCACCACTAGGTTCCTTTCAGAAGAAAACCTCCAAGCAGGGGTAGGACTCAGCTACAAGGCAAAACCACAAACCTACATGAAACCATAGTCCCTTCATTTCAGCCCTCATAACACTACCACTTGTCACTCATTTAAACTCCTGTGCTTCTTGACACTGGATGTTAGAAACAGTGTATGAGTGAAAGGAGATTTTTAAAAAAATAATCTCATTTTAGAAGTATTTTTATGCTTTCATTTGGAGTTAAATGCCCTAGCATACTGGACTATCGACTTAAAACTTCTTCTGAACCATTTCACAAGATGCCATGTTAATTTAGAGGACTACATTTTTATATCTGCCTGTTGGTTTATTTAACTGTCACTGAGATCTGTATGGCTCCATGAAATGCTGTGATACTTGGGTTTCCATTACCAAGTCAACTACCACAATAGCCACTCATTATTGGCAATCTCAGTGAAGAGTCCAAAAACTCAGACCTATGTCAAAAAGTGAGAACTAGCCCCACAGTGGACCCTCACAGAGTGCTAATTTTAGGTTGAGGTATCAGATAAAAGTACAGCAGTCTGTTCTGTAGAGAAAACTTCCACCAGTTCCATAGTTTTCATGGCTGCAATACTATGTGTGTATGGCTTTTTGTAGCCATAATCCCAGGAGTAGGTATTTTTGGCTTGTTTCCTGCAATTCTTTGCTTTTTTCCAAGCATGCTAGATTTGGGGTGAGATTCTAATACTGAAGATAATAGGTTTAGCTATCCCACACACAGTAAAGTGTAGATATGCCTATGCTAGAACTTAATGCTAGCACCAATGTTGTACCTAAATATATAAGACTTTAAAGTGGCATTACACTTTAACGTTTTTATGTGGATATATAAAATTCTCTCTGCTACTCAAAGATCTTTACGTTGTGCTATGCACATGTACTGTTATTCTCAAAACATACCTTAAATGTAATGCCAAGAACTGATAGTTAAAATTATAGAATTCTTAACTGTCTAATAAAAAATGTTTAGTTCAGATAAAATTACAGTAAAAGAAAATCACCATTCTGGAAAAAGTCTTAATAATCAATAATACAACTAAAATGGTTATACACTAACATTCCAATGATACACTTACCCTCCTGGGAGGAGTATGATGTTTCTTCCTTCTCACTCTAGAACCCACCTGGGTTTTATCCACATCTGCTAACATAATCTACATCTGTTCTTTCTTCTCTGACCCAACATCCGAAGTTACTGTGTATCATGCACTTCATATTTGTTAGATACTCATGGGTTCTTATCTTTGTTACCCAAAAACCAGTTCTCCCCAGCTCCCAGATCCACATGTCTTCAACTATCTCCTGGTGAGTTGTTTATAGATCCCAGGCATTAGCCCGTGCCCGTTTTACTCTCTAACCATCTCATTCCTGTACACCACACACTACAGTGCACCCCATGTCCCCACTTTCAGGGCCTCTGCTCCTATCCCATCCCCCTGTTCCTCTATATTCTTATCATTACAGTGGAGCCATAAATAATTCATTCTCCACAACATAAGTGGCCATGACTGCTACCGATAGAAAATTATAATGATACCAAAATACAATCAAAAGTAAAACAAAGCAGGAAGAGCCACCAGGCCATTAGGAAAACTGCTGTTCCAGTTAAACCAAGAAAACCCCAAAACTCCAAGCAGGGCAAGGAAAGTTTAGACAGAATAAGTCTGACAAACCTCCTCTGTGAGGCCTTGCAAAGTCAGTACAAAGGCTGAGACCTATTGCTAGCAATAGCAAAACTGTACTTACGTAGTACAGTATCCTGTGCAGTAAAAACCCAAGAGAAAGCACAAACTTCTTGAAAACTTGACAGCACCTTTCAAAATGTGTTGAGTATGATCCACAGTGACAGACAGAGCTAACACATTTTATCTTGTTATCCATCATTGCTTGATGGAGACTGATCAGAGAAGGCTGCCCAGTTCCTCGGGTTCCATACCCTCTGCTTACCTAATTCCCTCTCTTTATGCTGTATGCCCTCTCACCAGCTGTTCACATAGCACATGCTTATTTAAAAACAAACAGCTGAATGGAACATGCTTCAAAGCCTTTTTATCAGGTTATTTGGGTTTTTTTGTTTGTTTGATTTTTTTTAATATGCCCTACTTGGAAGCCTATCAATAATATTTTTTTTTTAGAAACGTGTTTTAGTTCAAAAAATAGGACCTTAAAAAGCCAAGTTAAGTAAAAGGAGCAGATGTTTACATTGGTGCCCAAGGGTGCCATACTAGTTCAGTATTATGTTATTATTGCCTACAATCCACTTCAGACACTTATATACTACTGAGGAATTCCCTGATGATTATAACAGTCAACATCATGGTTTGATAACATAACCAAGTGCAGGTACATTTCTGATCTACCACTCTGAAACATGTAGCACTGTTATTTCATTTTGTTACAATAGTCCTGAATCGTCAAGCCTAATGTAAAAGGAGATCAAATTAACAGAGATTGTAGTTGACATCATCATTACACATGGGTTCAGATTGTCGGTAAAGATGATAAAATCTATGATATGTTTCTTTGAATTATAATCAGTTCTTTTTCGAGTTTTCCCTCATTACATGTTTTATTTAACCGTACAAATATAAATGTCAGTTCTCAGTAAGGAAGCTTATGGCAAGGTCATTAGCGTATTAGACTATTACAGTAAGTAATGTAAGCCTTCAGGAAATGAGCAAACCTCCTATGTATCTGAGCAAGAAAATTTTACCTTGAGCAAATTGCTTCTTACATAAAGAAAGATTTCTCTAAGTAAAACCTCAGGTTGCCAAAACAGATACAACAACAGCAGAAATATACTTTCTTAAGTTCAAGTTCTTCAGATATATTTCTTTGCCATTAGTTTAAATGTGACTTGAAATATTTTATTTAAAATGCTATCTAGAAATAAATCCATTTTAAATTCTGTAATAACTGCTTTGTTATAAAGTCACAGTATCTAAAAGACTGATTGTAAGGAAACTGCAGCTTCCTTAAGGGAGTACATGGTCATTTAATTTAATTATCTTATTCCAACGGGTGATATATCCAAAGGGAAACTATTTCTAAATTTACTTTTTATTAAAACTTAATTCAAGCACAGCTAGCCAAATTTATATATACTAGAAATGTATTTTAGCTTCAGTGCCACTGTCAGACTCATTACCCATCAATTCAGAAATCGAATGGGGAGAAAGTCCTGTTATTCTAAAATACCAGAAAATAGACAAATACAAAATATGAACACTGTAAAAAAGGAAATTATTTAACATAGATTAAAGTGAATCGTCAATTCTATGAGTGATACTTTTTTCTGCTTTCCTTAATACTTAGACATTTCTGTGAACTCTCAGAAGAGGAAGAAATTACCAGGGAGAGTCTTCCGATGTGTCTTTTCCTTTCTAACCATTTCCATGGCCATATTCAGTTAGAAATGGCAATTCCCTATAATTTATCCCCATTTGAGTCCTAGTTGTGCACAACCGGTACCCAGCAGTGATTTTCTAAGAGACATGAATACATACATCTGAAAGGAAAAAAACCCTTCTGAGGGCTGTTGGTACATATTGTAGGGCAAGAAGAGATTGTTATACATAGCATTGTATTGCTTTTCCACTGCCACTCTTGAGCTTGACCCTGTACTATAATCATCATTAGTTACAAATACTAACCACTTGAGAATAGATACTCAGTTTGGCAAACCATTAAAAATAAAAGTGAACAAGGCCATTAGGAATTGTTGGCAGCAAAACTATTCAAAGCCCTTAAACCTTAACTACACCAGGCTTAATTGGGAAATGCCCACTTTGCACAGCTGCAGGAAAGACTTATTTCCTGCTCCTCTAGAAAGTAAATAGCTGTTTTCTTCCTACCTTCAAGGTGACATCTCCCAAGCTACAGAGCAATTCAAAGATAAGAGGTATTTTTAGCTCTCCTTGTAGCTCTTAATACAGCTATGGCCATTACACAGCACATTAGTTTTTCACAGGGATGTTCTTAGCGATAGAGTAGGCTTGGGGCCTATCACACTCTATGATTTTATTCTTCCAGCACATCACGTTTTTTCCTTTGTACTTCTGATAACTGTGATCTTGTGCTGACTCTTTTTAGTGCATTTTCTCTGATTGTTATTCCATTACTTTTTTGAATCTTCTCCCAAATATTTTTCCAATATGTTTTGAAGTTAAGGATCAATATTTTGAAGTTAAGTGTTAATTTTGCCACAGGAGTAGTGTTGGAAAACTGATGCTTACGGCATTCAAAAATCCTTATGAAAACAAGTAACCTATTGGCACATAAACCTGTGCTCTGACTTAGAGTTGGAGGCCATTTAATCCACCTAATTAAATCAGCATTCAGTCTGAGTCTTGTTTGGATGAGATATCTTCTCAGGAAAGACATACCATCTTGTTCTGCTGGCACACCAAAACATATAATCCATCAATCTTGTTCCAGGATTGAACTGTCATCACTATTAAAAATATTTTTCTAATTTTTGTTTGTGTTCTTGTTCAACTTTCAGCCTTGATTTTCCTATGTGTTTATTTGCTATACTCTTGCAGCTTTCTATACTCTTTTTTTTGCCCTATAAACTGTTCTTGCAGCTTATCTTTTCATCTTCGTTATGCTCTTTAAGGCATGTTTTGTAGTTCTTAATTTATTATTTAGCTTTTTTGGTAAATTGTCCAATTTCTCAACATTCTTTTAAAAGCGACAACATAAGAGTATAGGGCATTCTTGAATCTCATATATAATGATCATATTTCCCCTGATTTCTATTCCCCTCTATGCTTTCATGTCATGACACCACACAAGGAGCCCATATTAAAATGCTCATATATTACCCTGCCAAAATCCTTTTCAGAGTTGCTATTTGATAGTCCATCATTTTGCAGATAGGAGCTTCCTTCTTATTTTTTTCTGGATACAGTTTTGCATTTGGATGCAACAAGCTCCATACTGATCCTGCTCTTGGCAATACTGCCAAGCATCTTTTTGTCTTCAAATTTTAACAATTTAACTTTATATTTTCCTCCAGATTATCCCTGAAGCTGTTTTGTATCATTAAGCCCCACTACAAAGCCATCAATGCAATGCTAACTCTTTACTGACATCGCTGTGTCAGGTTATGTCAGCACTGTCTCAATCTCCTTCAAGTTTTTCATTTAAATTATATCATCTAGTACTTAAACAGTTATTCAGCAGTGTTGAGTGTGCAATAGAAATCTCAGAGTATCTACAACTAAATGTACCGACGAAAAACATAAACCCATAAAATGTACAAACAGATCTGTCTGACAGGTTGTGATTTCCATAAAATCATATCCCTTCTTACTGACTGTATAAGCATTCTTCCATTTAAAAATAAAATTCTCTATCACTTTTGCCTGTTAGTACTATCAGACTAGGCAGCCCAGTTTTCCACTTGCCTTCTTTGAACACTAGCACAGTATTCTACAGTATAGCGAGTATTCAATTTATGTTATTAATTGTCACCGATAGCCACAGATGTACCTGCCATACTATTTTAGGGATCTTGACTGGGAGTTATTGGGACCTGTAGATTTTAAAAGGTTGGACTGTAGTTCATTTTATTCTTTCCAGCTACTAATGGACCAGAAAGTACTTTATATGAGTGTATTATCCCCATTCTTCCAAGTAAAGAAAGGAATATTTATTCAGCACTTCCGCATTTTCTACATCACTGCTAACAATTTCGCCATCTCCACCTACTATATTGCTCATACCAAGCCTAAGATTCATTTTGTATCTAATATACTATAAAAGCTGATTCATACTATCCTTAGCAAGACCAGCCATGGATTTTTACCTGATAACTTCAGATTTTTTTCTGCATTAATCTTCCCATTTATATCAGTAGTTACATTATTCTACCTTAACTTAAAACCATCTAGGATTTTCCTTATTTCTAATTGCTGTCATTACTGGTCCGTGAAACAAGCATAGGCATTTAACAAAAGCTGTCCTCCTTTTCACTGTAGTTATGTAGATGTCAGAAATATATACTTTTCTTTAAGAATTCCCCCATTTATTCCCATATCCTCTGTCTCCTTTCTTGCCAGTCATAGTCACACTCTTCTGATTTTGATCGATTTATTATTTAGACCTACATATTATATAGATATAGATATGTACACTGATTGGCACTTTCCCTTGCTTGTTTACACTGTAAGTAATCAGGTCATAAAAATTAGTCTCTAGGCAATCACTAAAATCCAGGTGATTTATTTACTTCCAGATTTATCTCATGTTGAGTGCAATACCTTCTGCATATCAAAGTGTTTAATTATATTCACAATAGTGAATCAATGCAGCACCATTGCATGTGAAGAGTACGGGCTGAAATGTGCACTTAGACTTGAGAGTCTAACACTTTTGCTCCTCAGAAGTTTTCATTTAAGATGTGTTTTTCCTGTTAAACATTTATAGACACTGTTTCATTAGTGATAGTGTTCCTCTACCTTTTTTTCTTTTTTTTTATTGCCAGTGCTCACTTGGCTTTGTAATTTACCTTCTTGATCCTTAGCCATTATGTGATATAGGTTTTAAATGATTGCTACCACCTTGCTGATAATGGAATTTAGATAACCTGGCATTTGGAGAGAACTTTATTTGATGTGAACTCTTTTTTCGTTATTTATATATATTAATTCATTTGCTCTCAGTCTGTGTTGTTGAAATATTTTTACCACCATTTCAGGTTCATCTCCCGCTAATTAATTATTTCTGACAGAGATGGCTGTGAACGAAAATCATAAATTCCAAATCAGAGATTATAGATTTTTCAAAATGCAGATCCTATGCTGTAATGCAAAACCTGGTCTGCTACACACAAAAAAAAATGAATAAAGCCTTTTTCATTAAAATGTTGTTGAAGGAAAGAAGGAGCTAGAGCCTTCTTTCCTATGCAAGCAAGGGATTAAGGAATAGGACTCCCAGACTGTCTTGAGCACAGAAGAACAACTGTGTGCTACTCCAATGCAAGAGGTATCTCTCCCAGGATCAGCTGTAATAGCCTGCTTCATGGTGCTGTGCAAATGCTGCCACTGAGCATTATTTCATGGTCAAAGGGATTTGGATGCCCTCTGTATGGATTGCCTTTTCAGGTAAATGAAACAATGGGGTTTTTTTTTCCATTCAGGACCTGAGTGTATTTCTTATTTCTTGAGGCACGCAGGAAAGAAAACCTTCACTTATGTCACTATGGTACTGAACCAGGAGAGTTGCTCGGTGTCCTCTTTAGTCCTAGGTGCATTTCCAAACACAATGTAACAGCCAGAAGGACTCTCACAGGTCTGAAGTCTCTGCTACAGCAAAACCATACTGATTGACAGGTGCAATTTTTCTTTCCTGGTGTGACTTTGATAGCTGAATCAACTAATAATTGTAGATATTTCCACAGGAAAGGTCAGTTTTGACAAATGGCTCCTTGAAAAATGCTGAACATACTTCTGCCTTGTCATCTTGCATCTTTATTATAAATTATAATATAGTAAAAAACATAATCTGACTGCAGTCAGTGTAAATCTGTCTTTGGAAAAAAACTTATTCATCCGGTCTGCCAAGTTTTTATCTGTATTAAATCTGTATTATTATTTTTCATCAGCTGAGAATCTGGCATGCCATTTTTAATAGCAGAGACGTGGACAACTCATTAGAGCTCTATTTAAAGAAAAATGAGTATTAGTAGCCTTTCAAACTTGTGTGTGTTCCCCGAAGTACCTAAACATGTGACAAGTACTTCTGTAGTTATTCTCTCAGCAGCTCAGACATAAATCCATTATGTTATTCTGGAATATCCTGTGGAAAACAGATTAACAGAGATGCTTAAAATCACTGCTAGCATTCTGAAGTCTTGCTGTATATGGGGAATCTATGTGTGAAAAAACAGAAAGCTCAAAAGACAAGGAGCACCCACAGTAACCAAGGTGGATTGCCAAAGATGAACTTCTGCCTGGCCCAGGCTGTACAAGGAGAAAGACAGGAATACACAAAGTCTCCTCCTGGAGCTATGTATCCGATCTCTTTCTCAGAGAGTTGAATCAGACATGATTTTATTCAGTTGCCTAGCAGTCAGGCTTACTGCCCTGTATAGCCTAGGGATAAAGGAGGAACACCAAAATTGTTCTAGTCTGTTGCTCTTAGTATCTTATGTCATATATTAATTGCAACCAAAGCTAGAAATGTTAAGCCATAACTTCACTTGCTTGTTTGCTTGCTATGTGTGTCTCATATTTTGGCCCAATGAATGTTCAATCATTTTTACAAGGAATGTGTCCCCGGAATTAAAAACAAGAGATTCCCCTAAACTAAAAAATGGTTTTCTGGTGACTTCAGAGTGTGTTGAGCTTCTTTAGACATATGAAGGAAGCAAAGACAAGTCTCTCCCATCTTCAACCAGAATACTATTTACTCTAATTGTTACAGTACAGGATGGGGAAGAAGGATCAAAAGGCAAGGAGAAAAAAGTAATTTCCTTTACTCGCACTTTTCCATGACCCACTGCAGTAAACATGATCCAAGTGTGCCTACACAGCTGGAACTCAAACACAAAACGAGTACAAGAAATGTCTACACTGATTCCCAACGGGGTTCAGGCTCGAGCTTAAAGTTGCCTGCAGGTGTGCCCGGAAGCAGATATTTACATGCCCTAGAGGACTCTTGAAATAAATCAAAGCACCAGGAAACTTTTGGTGTCAAGAGTCTTAATATTGAATGTAGATTCCTAGAATGATACACAAGGAAGCAAAGAAGGTGTTGTTTTACAAATGTTTTCTTCTGAAACAGAACTTCACGTTAAACTAACAAAATTAAGATGACTTCTGCGAGTCCTGCTAATACCAATACTCAGAGATGATGTGTCTTTCAACCTTTAAGTAAATGTTTTCCCCTAGAAACAATGAACCAACATCATATGCCTAGGCATTTCTTTCATTTGTTTTTAACAAGATCCAGGACACTGTTCTGGACTTGCCAGTCTTAACCAGATATTTTTAGGGCATTTCAGACCAAGGGAGTTATGATGAGGGCACAATAGATGATGGAACAGTACTTTGGCCTCCTTATAACTATTTCTGGAACCATGAAGAACCTGAGACCGAAGACAGTAAATTCAGAAAACAAATACTATACTGCAAATCGTTAAAAGAATCTGAGTCATCACTTTACTGTTGTAAACCACATGTAAGTTTCATTGGCGTTATGTGAAATGCAAAATAGTAAGGATTTTCTTTTCTAAGATCTATCTGGGATTCTGTCTACCTCCTCATACTCTATTAAGTCCTTAAAGGTAGAATTCTTGTTGCAGCTGCAAAGCAAAATCAGACCAATTAATATGAAATCCATAGAAAAGAATGCTACCTCCCCTTTATTTCATATTTCTATTATAATCCTCAACTCGTGTAATTAGTACTAAAGAACATAAATTCCCCAGCTAGATTTCCCATAGATTTCAGCTACAACCTGTTTTTTATTTTGAAAGAAACCACCACCTTCAGATTATATCTTTTAAAAAACCTCCTTGTCTACGTAATCAATATCACCTACTGCTGTAAAAACTCAAGCATTTTATAAGTCCGTTTGATTTCCCCTTTGTTAATTCATTGCTTTTATCTCAACTTCAAAATAAAAGAGAATAAAATCACTTCTGTGTGCATAAAGATTTCATTTTACCCTCAAGCACTCAATGTTGCAATATTCAGCCTGCACTGGGAATGAGGAATTAAAGATAAACACACAAACAAAAACAATTGCCAGTTTGGGGTATTTTTTAATACTGGAAACATTTTTATTCATTGTCAGCTTTGTAATTGCCTCTGGATTTTCTCTGGCTGGTAAGATTTTTCACCTCAAAGAACTGACCAAGAGATTTCATTTCTGTCATACATCTGTGAATTAGCTGTATCATGATTTAGTGCTGTTTACCTAATATAACTGTTATTATTATAACAAAAAAAAATGTAATCAGCTCTTTGACTGGGCACATATTGTATGTTTATCCTATCATTATGATTCTAAAATAAATGACTGTTTTCTTATACTCTTTTATTTTCTAATGCAATTAATTCTAATTATTCTTTCTCCATAAACAGTGATATCACAAACACATTTTATGGTCTTTCTGTGACTGTACTGCTCAGTCATACTTTGATCACATGTGGCACCAATCCACATACTTCCAATCTATATGGTGTCTCAGGCTGTATGCTCATCCTACCCTGCCAGGTGCAGGCGTCTTGAGGTCTAAAATATTCTCATGTTGTGACATTCCTTCTGCAAATATCAGTTATACAAAGACTGATCTGCACTCTCATCTCATCAGACTGTCTTTACTGCCTGCTCATGGTCAAGTGGTATTACTACCAAGACAGATGAAATATGTGAAGGGTATTATGACAGCTGGAGCCCATCCACAGGACAAGTGTACACCACATCTTTGCCCAAGAGGAGAGGGCAAGGAAACCCAGCAAGCCACCCTGTTCTCAGAGCTGATTCCACTGCACACTACAGATGTAAGGCAGAAACTCTTTGTGGAGCAGTGGACACTGCCATGTTCATGGTACAGTTCACAGAGTCCTTCAGAAGGTGGCTCTGGCACATACGTGCTGAATAGGCCAGGCTGCAGTCCTTCTGTAAGATCCACCAGAACACTTTACTGAGGTCTGGCTGTGATTTGTAACAATAGTTTTAATTACATCCCCAAAGAATATTTGGTAGTAACTAAAGTTTTCTGTTACTGTATTTCATGTCCCTAAATCATAGAATCATAGAATGATTTAGGTTGGAAGGGACCTTTAAAGGTCATCTAGTCCAACCCCGCCCTGCGGTGAGCAGGGACAGCTTCAACTAGATCAGGTTGCTCAGAGCCTCATCCAGCCTGACGTTGATCATTTCCAGGAATGGTGCATCTAGCACCTCTCTGGGCAACTGTGCCAGTGTTTCACCAGTGTTTTCCTAATATTGATGCTAAATCTACCCTCCTTTAGTTTAAAACCATTACTTCTTGTCCTGTCACAACAGGCCTTGCTAAAGAGGTTGCTCCCATCTTTTCTATAGTCCCCCCTTAAGTACCAGAAGGCTGCAATAGGGTCTCCCTGCAGCCTTCTCTTCTTCAGGATGAATAACCCCAACTCTCTTCATAGGAGAGGTGCTCCAGTCCTTGGATCATTTCTGTGGCCTCCTCTGGACCTGCTCCCACAGGTCTGGACCTGCTTCCTGTGCTGAGGGCTCCAGACCTGGACGCAACACTCCAGCTGGGGTCTCACCAGAGTGGAGTAGAGGGGCAGAATCACCTCCTTCAACCTGCTGGCCATGTTTCTTTTGATGCAGACCAGGATACAGTTGGCTGCCTGGATTGTAAGTGCACATTGCCAGCTCATGTCCAGCTTTTTATCCACCAGTACCCCCAAGTCTTTCTCCCCAGGGTTGCTCTCAATCTCTTCATCCCCCAACCTGTACTGATACCGTGCGTTGCCCCAACCCAGGTGCAGGACCTCGCACTTGGCCTTGTTGAACCTCATGAGATTCTCACAGGCCCACCTCTCCAGCTTGTCCAGGTCTCTCTGGATGACATCCCGCCATGAACTGCTCAGCTTAGTGTCATCTGCAAACTTGCTGAGGGCGCACTCAATCCCACTGTCTATATCACTGATAAAGATATTAAACAGTACCGGTCCCAGTACTGACCCCTGAGGGACACCACTCATCACCAGTCTCCATCTGGACATCAAGCCATTGACCACTACTCTCTGGATGTGACCATCCAGCCAGTTCCTTATCCACCAAACACCACCAAACAGTCCACCCATCAAATCTGTATCTCTCCAGCTTAGAGGGAAGGATGCTGCAGGGGACCTTGTCAGAGGCCTTACAGAAATCCAGATAGATGGCATCCATAGCTCTTCCCTTGTCCACGTAGTCACTCCAACATAGAGGGCTACTAGGTTGGTCAGGCAGGACTTGCCCTTGGTGAAGCCATGCTGGCTGCCTCGGATCACCTCCCTGTCCTCCATGTGCCTTAGCATAGCTTCTAGGAGGATCTGTTCCATGATCTTCCCCGGCACAAAGTTGAGACTGACAGGATAGTAGTTCTCTGGGTCCTCCTTCCTACACTTTTTAAAGATGGGCACATTGTTTCCCTTCTTCCAGTTCCCAGGGACTTCACCTGACTGCCATGACTTTTCAAATATCATGGAGAGTGGCTTGGCAACTACATCAGCCAATTCCCTCAGGGCTCTGGGATGCATCCCATAGACTTATGTATGTCCAGGTTCCTCAGGCGGTCATGAACCTGATCTTTCCTTACAGTGGGAGCGGCTTTATCTCCCTGGTCTCCATCCTGTGGTCCATCGGCTTGGGAGAGGTGAGGAGAGAGGCTACCAGTGAAGACTGGGGCAAAAAAGTTGTTGAGTACCTCAGCCTTTTCCTCATTTGTTGATACTAGGCCACCATTCTTGTTCATCAGGGTGGGTATGCTTTCTTTGACTTTCCTTTTCTGGTTGACATACCTGTAGAAGCCCTTCTTGTTATCCTTTGCATCCCTTGCTAAATTCAGCTCCAGCCATGCCTTGGCCCTCCTGACCCAATCCCTACACAACTGGGCAGCGTCCCTATACTCTTCCTAGGATGCCTGTCCCTGCTTCCACTGCCTGTGCAGTTCCTTCTTGCTTTTTAGTTTGACCAGCATGTCTCAACTCAGCCATGCTGGTTTTCTTCCTTTCCTTGCCTGATTTCTTATACCTAGGAACTGAGAGATCTTGCGCTGTATGGAACACATCCTTAAAGATCTGCCATCTGTCTTCTGTTCCTTTGTCCCTGAGAACCATTTCCCAGGTGGTCCTGCTGACTAACTCCTTGAAGAGCTGGAAGTTTGCTTTCCTAAAATTTAGGGTCTTGACTATACTCCTCACTTTTCCTGTATCCCTCAGGAGTGTGAACTCCACCATGTATGTGGCGCATGTATGCCAGTATGATCTTTTTAAATGTATCACAGCCAGCATCAGCTTTCTAAACAGAAGGTCAATAACTAGCTCATTTCAGAGTTCAAATTCCATTCTTTACAGATTTTATGTTATCTTTGAGAGAGTCATCAGTTAATTTGGTTAGACTGTAGGTTCTCTTTTTGCCAAATGCCTCATCAGCGTTGCAGTTTTTTCCATTTTTTTCTTGTGTGTGTTTTATCCTGATATTGCAATGTCCCACCAATTGTCTTCTTTCCACAAAATTTCTACCATGCTTCAGCCAGCTTACCGATTCTTCTTTTTGGAACAGACATCCCAGTGTCCCTATCTTATTTCTTAGAATCACAATGTTTATGTAAAACATATGCTTCACTACTGAGATTCCTTTTTGATAACCTATTGATAACAATGTCTTCCATTTCCTATTTCGTTATCTCTGTGCTCTTCAGTTGAGAATACAGGGCTTCATCCACAACAGAAGCATCATCCCAAAGAATGATCTCTTCTGTACCAGTTGTATCCTTGACTTTTCCATTTGAACACTCAAAGTGGTGGCAGCTTTGCCCCCTCATGTCTCTGTTGAAGCCTATTCTTCCTAAGCTTGGTCTGATTACCTGAAAAATATTTCCAGTTCCTGATGAATCTGAGCTCTCATTCCTCACATTGAGTAAGCTTTCAGCAGCCAATAGGTGTAACAAAAATAAATACCAGCACATGAAAATGAAATTTCACAGAAAACATTTTGCATGCCAACAGAGTGCACTGTTAAGCCAAGAAGTGCTAGCTGGCGCCTGGGCCCAGACAGGCATAACATTAAAACCAAAGGATGCACCAAGAACATGAACAGAGAGACAAAAGCCACAGTCAGTTCCTTTTTTGGATAGGCATCCTTTAGTTGCCTTATGCAAGTGGCCAAAAAATTGTTAGGGTAAGACTGAAATTTCCTGCTTAACCAAAGGTGATAAAGGGACTTGTGGCAAGACCTTAAAAAAAACTTAGGACACATCATCTTCTGCATGGGGTGGCTGGAAGTTTAAAATAACAAAACAACAGCTGCTCTTTTCCTGCCCCCACACACATTCAGGGAAATAAAACTTTGTAAGCAGTTTTAGCAAATAAACAAGATGATATCAAAAATATACCTGATTTAGGCCCCTGAGTTCTTATTTAAAGAAAAGTTTTTGGTCCACCATTTGAATCAATGGAACAACAACACACAGCTGAAGCTCACAAAACTTAAATTGGGTCTAAAACCAAAATATATCTAAAACATAGTCTCTCTGACCATTAACATTTCTCACTCTTTGTTTAGTGCAATTTAATAGCCTGCCATGTTAAACTATGCTACCAGAGCCCTATTCTCTCTTTTCTTGAGACAATAACAATGTTAACCGATATCTATACAATCTTATTGCAATTGTTGTTACAATAACTCTCTGACGGGCTGTCATATTAAGGTATCCCCCATGAACAGGAAACCATCTATTCTTGAATAAATATTTGACAATTTCTAGCAAATGTGACTCCTACACTATTTAATACTGAGGATTTACAATGGTTTCGTATCTTTTCTGTCAAAACTGTAATGGAATGAAATTATCGCACATTTTCAGAGAGAGTCAAGAAATGTTTCCCTTGTCTACATTCCTCTGCTAATCATTATCTACTGTATGCTATACTAGTGGGTATGTGGGCCTTGAATAAAATTTCAGTGAAGATTACTGTATTTATATATTGAAAAAGAACATAAAACAACTCACTTTCACTGAGCTCCTGAACTGTTTGCTGTTCAGTCTTATTGTGAATATTGTTATTAAATTTATCATTTAAGTGCATGCAGCTGCTGAATTTATACTGGAGATATTTATAGATATTTAATATTCAGGCTATGAGAGCAAGATAGTTAAGAAAAAATTCTAATTTATGTTTGAAAGCCTATATCACCTGGATTTTATTTCTGATTTTATTTTACCAACCACATGAACATAAATAACGTATCCATTTAGAATTATAAATAAATTCCAAGTGTGCATTTTTTTTTAAACTCCATAACATGGTCACCATTGTAGATACTGTAAATTAATTCTGCTTTTCAGGCTCATACCCTTGTTTAACGGTAATTCTTCATTAACTGCATTGATAATTGTTTTATTAATTTCTGATTAGTTTGGGTTTCATTAGTGTAAATACATAGGGATATGTATTACAACCCTAGATTAAGCTATCATGGTTTTATTTTATATTATATTAGAAATTTATGTTATATTAGGGACATATTATAGTAGAAAGTTACCTGCTTTTTTTTTCAGGGGAAGGGGACTAACTACTGAAATATTCTTTTGAAATAAAGATGAATAAAAATGATAAAACAGTCAAAAGCTAACATTCAACCTGTTTTGGTCTTACTGGTAAGCAAAGTGTCAGGGGTCATTATAATCATAGACTTCTAAAAAAAGCATTTTGAGTAGAAGAGTTCACAAGAGTTAT
The DNA here is from genome assembly GCF_949628215.1 of Phalacrocorax aristotelis. Taxonomy (NCBI): domain Eukaryota; kingdom Metazoa; phylum Chordata; class Aves; order Suliformes; family Phalacrocoracidae; genus Phalacrocorax; species Phalacrocorax aristotelis. Next base: position 45,031,002 of record NC_134279.1, on the reverse strand, counting down.
GACTTAGCTAGATAACAGGTTTTTTTCTAACATCCAAATTAAGAAATCCATATGAGGACTGGCCCCTCATCGGGATAATCAAGCAAATATTTAATTTTACAGTTTCAAAATACCTCTGAGGTTTTCAGTAGAACGAAGGAAGTTCTCTTTGTCTTCTTCATCTTAATACAAATCCTCATTTTTTAAAGTCATTTTTCCTGACTTCTTGGCTTGCTTGAGTATCAATTTGATCAATAGGATGATCAATTTGAATCTAGAGCACTCATTTCTTCTCTGCATTTTCTTTGAATTTAAATACCTATTTTGTTAATTATGTCAAGGATAGGTACCATTTGTCTCCATTAGTGCTGCCTTCCTTTTTTGGTTTTTTTTTTTTTAACTCCTACATAACATCCCTGCTTTTCCCCCTTGTCTCTTTTAAGCTTGGGGAAACACATCCCAGCAAACCGTTCTGTTCACCTTCCCCGCAACACGCTCTTGCCATGAAACACCCAAGACACTTTCTTTTGGCGTGGAGAGAGAAGCTGTAAGCTGTGATCACAGCTCCCTGACCTAAGTGATATTCCCTGCAGCTGGAAACTTTGCCATTTAGCAGTGCAAGAGGCAAATAAGCTCTGTGACAGCATTCATTACCTATCTTGATCACAATTTCATGGACTAATCAGTCCATTTGTATTTATTATTGTATTTCTTTAGTAGTTGAGGCTTGGCCAGAATTCAGAGTAAAAACTGTGTAGAGAGTAGGAAGTTCATACTGCAATGATAATACAGGTTAAAGGTTTTGGTTGTTTGCTTTTTTTTTTTCAATAAGTGGATTATAACCACCACAGGTTACAGTTATTACACTGCACCAGACACACATTGGATTTCCATCTCAGCAGGGCTTCTGCTCCCACATTCAGGGAAATCCAAATAAATACTCAGTATCCTGGACTAAGGCATGCCTGCTCAGGCACAGGGAAAACCAAGAGAGATGCAGAGCCAGGTTCAGGCGGCTTACACAGAGAAACAGACAACACTACTTTCTGAACTTTCCCCGAGCTCTGATTTCATCTGGGGTAATACAGGCTGGCACACGGAGGTGTAAGAACCACAGAGGGCTGCACAGAAGAGCTGAGGGCCAGACAGTGCATAGAGAGGGTCCTGAGGAAATGACATACGATTTAGTGGGGTTAAAAATACTGGGAAAGGCTGCAGTAAATTCAGGTGAATGATAAGCACTTTCCTTCATACGAAGAAGGATTAAATTGATCTCCTGTAATGCACAAATTATATTCTGTAATTGTGGGGACAGAATCATTTGCAGTGAGGGACATTGTGCTTCTGCTTTCCAAAGATTAGGCACGTGTGCCACCATTAGGCACTCATACAATCAACCAGGCAGCTGCTGGGAAGGAACTGCTGTTGTGCAAAGAGATTTGGGGTTCTATTTCTTTTTAAGCATAGGAACAGCAGTTGATAGCATACAGCATTAAGTGCTGCTTCCTCTCTTTTCTGTATAACTTCAGCTTCCGGCAGGGTGGAGTATAGATCAACATTAAATTAAAAGGTTCAGCCAGATTAATTTCTAGAGTCAAATGTTATATCCAATAAAATAAAGAGTTGGCAGTGGAAGTGCTGACCGAATTATAGCAAAGTAAGCAAATACTTCCATACTTAGAAGTATGTAAACTGATGCTTTTAAAAATGCTTCCCTCCCTGTGGAGGCCAAGGTGGCAGGGGTTCATATTAAACACAGAAATCAGGACTTTGGAGGCTCAGCTGTCATTACTTTTGTGCAGAATCCTGAGTTTCTCTTACTTTAGTTTCATATTTACAGCACTGCAGGGTATGTAGTGACACTCAAACCCAAAATAAATATATATGTATTTTTTAATCCCAAGCAGAATGGGAAAACAGCATGTATAGAAAGTAATAAGGTGTAGCTCAAGTCTAGTGTGAAAATGAACAAATCACAGGCAAGCATTTTTTTTCAAGCTTAGTTGCTGATGTGTTTGTGTTTTCTGATGAAAGCTGACAGGTAGAACAGTTTGCTTTTTAAGAGACTGATGAAGTCCCAGGAAGACAGGTGACAGGAGCAAATGAAAACAATAGAAACATCAGCCCTACCTGCAGTACTTTAAAGAAATTTTGTCATAGGGAATGATTTTTTTTTTTCTTTCTACTTATGAGACAGTGATGGAAGAAAGAGGTGTCATGTTCATTTTCTGATTAAAATTTTGGGTTTCTTTGGTTGCATTTCTTAATTAAGGAGGAAAATCTATGGCATGTTTTGTGAGTGTGGTGGACAGAGAGAGGCATACTATAGACACATATGAGCATGACTGTGAGTCTAAACTCCTGGCACTAAGAAAGCAGAAAGGATTTTAATTTAGGCCTACCTAATAATAGGAAATGAACAAGCTGCCTTTTGTTCTGACATCCTTATAAGATGCTTCAGTAATAACTCTTCTTTAGAAAGGCTTCACTTTCATCCCACAGAGACTTTGACACAAGGGAGAAAGATGCTATTCCTGAAAGCTCTGTGTGACTTACTTGAAAATAGATAGAGGAGAGAACAAAGCTTTCTCCTTTAAACTCATAGAGGAATGTTAAGTAGCTTATTACAGATACACAGAACAAAGGGAGAAGTGTGCCTGAAAAGGCCTCTTTACCTGGCCCCAAAGGTTTAGACCCATGGCTTAAGAACTCTTTCTTCCCTCCCTAAATCACAAAAGACCAGCTTAAGATATCACGAGAATATCGTTTTAATTAAAAAAAAGTGGTAGGAAGAGAGAAATAGTTTCTTGAGATGCCTCTGAGCCATCCTCAGGCTTTCCTTTGCAGCATAAAAGCCACACATATGGTTATAAAAGGTTGAAGTTCTCAAACTTTTGTGCAATAACAACAGTTCTAAAAGTGAGACTTAAAACATACACAACCATCTGACATTACAAGGCCTGATAGTTTTGAATGTAAGCAGGGAATTTTATTTATGAGTATTCATTTGCACCATACAAATAGGTCCTCAGAACAACAGATCATTTAGACAGGTACCTGGTAAAGCAAATAAGAAAATTACAAAAAGATTTACTAGTCAATTGCCTGTATCAATAACAGTCTCTATGTTTGGAGGACTACATGGTCTGTCATCTCAGAGCTCCTACAGGAATTAAATAGTACTTCAAAAAAGAGAGGGAGAATTTGAAGAAAAGGAAAGATGTGAAAAGGAAAACAAACAACTCACTAAAGAGGGTGTTCAAGAAGACATAGATCAGTCCACAAATACAAATGTGAGACACAGAGTAAGGGCAAAACTTGCCCAAACACCAGGATATTTATAGCTAGTATGATTACTCTTGGCCTCAAATGGTTTAGACATAAAGCACTAGACCTGTACTGGGAAGGACACGAGTCCTCAGCATCAGATTATCCAGGTACAATACAACAGCACTTACTAACAAATCTTGTTCATGTCTTACTGCCATTTAATAGACTCAAATGTGTTATTTGCCACATTTATTTAGTTGTTCTTTACTTTTAAATCCTTTTACATCCCTATTCATGTCATGTCATCTAAACCAAAGTACTGTAAGTACCACAAAAATTATATTTGGAAATTAATTCATTGTGCACTAGATGCCCAGAAAGTTTTAATATTGGTAATAGCTGTATCACCTGTCTCCAACGTTCAGAATGTATTTTCATATTCTTACCAGCGCTACTGAATTCTCAAGCAACAACTTATGATCTTAGCTGACCCCCTCCAGGGCATCCCACCCCCAATGAATCTTGTGTGATTTGCACTATCGGGTATTTATTTCCTAGACAACACTGCATAAAATAGGAGGAGGTCTATTGGATCAGTAAAATACTTGCTCTAAGAATAAACACATTAAGTTTTGAATTCCTTTTCAGGGAATGAAAGTGCTCAGCCCTGCTCCCTTGCATCTTGCATATGCGCAGTGCCAGGGCCTCCTGTGCAAAATGCCACCAGGCTTTGCACTGCTTGTGTCCAAACATATTCCAAGACAGAACCAAGTCATTGTAGCTGCTGAATTACAAGCAGTTTGTGTCCAGAGACCCTACAGTTGGTATGCTAAATGGATTAATTATTCACATTGATTATGTTGATCCACATGGCCTCCCTGATCCTTCTCTCCAAAACAAAAGACAAAATATATACTCTACTGAATTTGATCTAATTTTAGAAGGATATAATTTATATCATTATCAAAATTTTCTTCGTTCGTTTCAAATAGCATTCTAAAAAGAAGGGGTTTAACTTTTCTTTAATATGAAAATATCTTTCTTTAAAGCATGAACTAATCTGATGAAAAAATTTTCACTTTTCAGATCCAGGATCCATTGTATACCTGCTGTCTATATCGTAACATAGGATTGTTACTTATAGCTAGTCTCTTACCCAGCTTCTAGTCTAAAATCCATCTACCACCCTCACACAAAACTTTTACAAATATGTCACCTGGCTTTTGAACCCAGGATATCTGAAATTTTCATATGCACTACGCCAAGTTTTTCTTTAAGGCAGTTTTTGAACTGTTTCTTTTGCAGTGGAAGTATAGCTGGGACCAAAATATTAAATTTATTTTCCTCTCCAATGTCATTTCTCAATTGCCCAGGTTTCTATTTTCTGTTTGTAGTGCTTATTCTCTGAGCTTCAATGCCTTGGAGGCCACCCATGGTTCATAGACAGCTGGTTAATCATTCCATTCAGCCAGCTCAATTTTGATGGTCCTTGCCTCGCTGTATATAAAGATCTGCCTCAGCGCGCCGTTACCTTGCCAAAGGATCACAGCCATGTTGTCATGCAAGTTCAGCAAACACAACTGTGGGAAATGCACTCTGCAGCAGCAGCAGCATGAAAGTATATTGAAAAGCCTGGCAGAGGTGAGGTTTAAATGGACAGCCACACAGTGAAAAAAGCATTTTAAAAACCTCAGGATGCCTGTACAACAGCGAGCCCTGGCACGCTTCGTCTCCGTCCCTCTTCAGTAAGGAGTTCAAATGTGTGCTGGCCCCAGCCATCGACTCAGAGATCATTTTTGTGCATGGCAGGCCCTCTAGCAGGGTTAGTCAGATGTTTTGCACAACAGGCAGAAGGTACAGACAGCACCAAACAGGAAGCCCATTTAAAAAAAACAAATGGGTAGAAAGAAGAGTACTTAACCCCTGAAAAAGATCACCTTGCTGAAACAGACCCTGCGCCTGGACAAGAAGCCTAAAGGCCTTGTCTGACAGTCTGATTAAGGAACAACAGGCTTAGAGAGAAAAGTGGAGCAAAATCAAACCAACACCTGAAAATGCAGCTCTGCAAGCAGCCAATGTCACCACATCTTTTCCATAAGGTATACTGAGGGAGAACATTACCTGTTGGAAAATAAAGAAACTCAAGGCAACTAATGAGAACAAACTCTAAACAGCCCGCCCTACAGCCTTACTTCTCTCCATTACTCAGCAAGCTGTGTATTCAGCCATCAGTCTGAATCATTCCTCCCTATGCTACAAAATTTGGCCCTTTTTCTGCTGAGGGTTAGCTGCAGAGGATTTGTCCCTGATGTTATTCCAGCCCCTAAAATTATGCTAGTAACAGGTCCCTGTTTTTACCACGTTCCCTCCATCCCCCCAGTCAAGCTGAATGTTTTTTACCTAATGAAGTCTGAAATTCCTGAAGTGCATGCAGGCCAGCAGTCTCACTAGGAGCAACTCAGAAAAAGCCAATGCTTAGAAATAAAATACAGATATAATAAAGACAGCAAACATTTATCCTGTCTATTAAACCGTACTATGAATTTAAAAAAAGGACAGCAAATAATCTGCTCTGTCTTCTGCCAGAAATAGGCCTTTTGATCTCCTGGAAAAAGTATACAGCAGGGAAAGAAAACCAAAGAACAATAACCACAATTAGTCTTTAAAGAAGCAATAGTAAACTAATGAATGTATACAATAAAACAGCTCACAGCATTGCATCCCCTCAGGCATACCTGGAAAGCAAGAAAACATCCATACAAGACACTTCTCATTTTCCTTGCACACTGAGGACTAGCCACAGGATGACAAGGACATCTCATAATGACTTGTACAAGGGCAGAAAATCCTCTGTGCTTTAATGCCATAACTGGAAAAAAAAAAATCTCATTCTCGCAGATTCTGTTGACATTATGCTCTTGATAGCATTGCTGTACCTATACCCATGCAGTCAGGTAGGCAGTGCCATCTTTCAGGCTGTCAAAAACAAAAGGCTGTGACCACCCTGTGAAACTGTAGTTTCTTGTACCAGGAACTCTGAAGCCAGTATTCTGATGGCTAGGTAAGCCTACATTTGGACTTAGATGGTCTTCCTCATTTGGATGCTGTGTAACTACAGGATCTGAGCACACATCACAGACCTCTTTCCACCAGAAAACATCCTGGTCATGCTAGAATTAAGTATGTAACATCAAAATGTACACTGCATCTGCTATGCCCACAGTAACCGGCACCATGCAACAATCGTTCTTATTTTCACTCTCAATCTACTATGCCTAGTTTCCTTCCTGTATTCCTATTCTGCCTTCAGAAGTAATTGATGAAATACCCTGCCATCTCCTATGGCCTTTCTGAGCATCCTACTCACCACCTGTGCTGGTCCACGTATTGACAAGTTGATACTGGTGAGAATAATCAGAAGCACATTTTGTTCAGTCAACATGAAATGTCTTACAATGTCTTTAGCAGTCCATGAGTATTTGCACACAAAAAGACAGGCAAGGTTTCTCTCAGACTTTGGAACAAATCAGTATCCACAGAAGGAATAGTGCAGAAGGTAACCACAACAGGGACAGAGCACCCCACGCAAGCTCTTTGCAATCATGAAGGCACAGGTGCAGACCCAGGTACACTCTGCAGTATATACATATTCTCTTTTCTTTTAGAAGAGCTGGTACAGGTGACAGAAGCAGTTAGAATGACACAGAGTGGAGAAAAACACAGCTTTTTAACACTTTGGTTTGCATTGTGATGATAATATAATCAATTACATGCCTTTCCATTACCTGACAGAACAGCTGTTTTTATTTTTCTAAAGCTCATGAAACCTCTCATTTATCTCTGGATACAGTGCAATGATAAACAGCTATTTCAGCTGCTATTTCTACAAAACCAGTGCTTAGAAAATATCACGAAAGGAATGTTTTCCAGTAACTGTCCAATGCCTTTTGGATTTTTTCCTCTCCCTTCCTTCTGCCTTCACTTTGGTTTTTCATGTGTGATGTGGCTTTAAAAAAGCCAACAGTGAAGTTGGGGACAGACTGTATCAGCAGAAATAGTATCATCTAGCCATGATTATCCAGCATTACTGGGTAAAATATTATTTATGCTCAGAAAAACATATGTAAAGCCATCAGTTTTGTGCAGGCTTAAGGCCACAACAGGCATCTTTTATTTTTTTTAGTTCCCTCCATTTGCCTTTTCTGTCCTGATTCACTCCTTAGCCTTCTCTCTCATAAAACATGATTTTAACTGAAGGACTGAAGCTATAATAGTGTCATTATACTGGCTTTAAATTCTCAGACTTTCTTCTTCCTTAGAGGTGTGCCAGTGCACTCAGCATAGCAGATGGATAGTGGAACACGAACTGCGTAACTCTGGAGTAACAGTCTTTAGGTCTTGAACACAAAACCTGTCATCAGTACTGGGTATTTCTGACAATGGTGTGACTACCATGATGACCATGAACCTGTCAAAGACAAATCACTCCCTACCTTCACTCACACCCATTTTGAAACAATTCTTTTTTATATTAATTTGATATTAATCCCGATTTTAATTTGGAACCCTGTTCTGTAATCAGATTCACCTAGGTATATACTGATCAAAGCTCCATATATTGAAAATGGACCAAATTTTACATTCATATTAATATAATTCCAGCAATTATTCTATGGGTGGAATTCCCTTAACAGCACTGAATCCATTAGGAGGTGTATATTAGTTATGCTACTTAGAATTCAGCAGTGAGGCCAAGGAAATCGCAGACTTAAAACTTTGGTAATTGCAGCCATATTTTCAATGCTGCTTTCTTCTCTGTCTGGCAGTGAGCAGAGGTCAAGGAACATCTTCTGTGTGCAGTAAATAACAGCTTCCAACATGAGGAAAGAAATGGTCAATATCATCCCCCTTGTCAGATGATTCCCCATTCAACCTGAACATTATCTTTGGAGCATCTTTCCTGCACTAGTTCATACTGTATTTTCCCTCTCTCAGTGAATGATACCTGAGAACACAAAATGAGGAAAAAATGCACTGAAAATTGCCAAAGTAGGATTCTTCTTTGACATCAGTCACTGTTTACTGGGGAAAATATTGTTGTTGCTTGGGTCTACTCTATTATGAATAGAAGTTGTTACTTTGAACACTTGACATGCAAAATGAATGCAGTAGGCAGAGCTAGCAGATGCTAGCTGTGTAATCTGTGCTCTGCTTTCAAGTACACAGGTGAGTGTAGATCTCCATCAAGATAAATCAGAGCAAGACCGGGCTGCTCCAGAGAAAAAATGTCTTAGAAGCTGACATTTTACTTGGAGTAAGGCTAATTCTGTGTCTGGACCTCTGGAACTGCACACTAGAGCCTCTTCTGCCGGTCACCTCTGCTATTTGAAATTTTTATGTTTTAACATTCTGGTACCTTGTTTTGGCACCTCTTTCCAAGCAAAATAAACCCTGCTTCAAGTTAGCAGGAATGAAGCCTAAGGTGAAAGTGCATTAGATATTTTTGGATACAGCATCAAATACCTAGGCACACAATCTGCAAAATGTCAATGTAGAAACTGCGTGAAAGACCATAACGTTGTTGCAACAGGGGTCAGGAAGGTGACTGGCTCACTGCTATAGGAGGTCGTAATTAGGCAACTAAAATGCTACAAAATAAACATGGAATTCATGTCTCAGAATGTCACTAAGAGCCAGAAATTTTTGCTAAGAAGCTTCATTTTCATTTGTGTTTTGAGAGATCCTTTCGTGGTATATATTCTTTGTTCTCTGCTATTTAACATCATTACCAGTCTCCTGGAAGGCAGGGACCTGGATCTGATGGCATTCTGGAGGCAAGAACATTTCATTTTGACTTTCAGTTAATTTCAGCAAGGCCAAATGTAAAGTCAGACATGGCAACAGCAAAAATCCTCCATGCTACTATAGCCTGTTCTGCCAGATAGTGACTCTAAAAGATTAAAGAGTTACAGCGACTAATAGGCTGCATGTGAGCTTTTAATATGATGCTCTGTCCAATAGAATAGCACAACCCTTTAGATGTAAAAGTAGGTGAATACCAAATAAGAGCACACCTACCTAACACAAGTTTGATTGCTGTCATGTCTAGTCTTATATCCTCAGATCAAGAAAAATGTTGAAAAGGAGTTACCAAAGGAGCAGAGAATGACTGGAGGATAAAAAAAAATATGTACAGACCAAAAGTCTCCAAGCGCTAAGTGTATTTATCTCAAAGAGAAGCAAAGAGGTAAGTTGATCATAACCTGTACGTGGATACACAGAGAACAGAGCACCTCAGTCTAGCAGATGTAGGTTAACACACTTCAATGGCTAGAAGCTGAAACCAGACAATTTCAACCTAGAAAGCGGGTAACATCTGAAAGTAATTAATGATTAGGTTTCTAAGAATTGTGGAAGGGTTTTTATTCAATATGGGATTTTTTTCTCAAAAGGTGTGCTCTAGTTCAAATGCACCTATCTAGGTTTCAATGGGAATGAATACTGCCAAATCTTACAGCTTTGCTATGAAAAAGGTTAGATTAGATAATCACAGTGGTTTTTGGAAGGCTTTAAACATATTAAACCTACCATGAGGAGTCTGAGATTATTTATGACAGGATAGCATAGACAGCATGGTATAGGATGAACAATGCAGAAACTTTTCTTTAGGGAACAGAAATGACTTGAGTGAACTACAGAAATAGTTTGTGTCAGAATTAATTAGAACAGATACAGGGCAGATAACCCCCATCATTAAGGGCACATCTCTATGAAATATTCCTGGAAGGGGATTATTCTTATTAAAATAGTTATCTAATGGGCTCCCACAATGAGGTTCAACATCTTAACACCCAGCCAGTGTGTTATCGTGCTTTGCTCGCTTATAAAATGCTGCTATGCGCAGTAATGGTAATAGGTAACCAAGCATGATACAGGAGTCGCCCTCACCCATTTTAGTAAAGGAATCTGCACAGATAGCCCTAACCCACCAGTGTTCTCTGCTTCCTAATATATGTCAGCCTTTCAGTGTAATAAGAAACATTAATCATTTGAAGATATCTATGCAATTTCTGACATTTAGAATACAAAAATTGAATCCTGGAATATAGAGTCAGGACTGTAGCATTTGCAACCCACTCCTCTCAAAGTCAATCTTCACAGCAATCAAATAAACCCAACTGTGTTGCCCACCTGCCAGTAATCTGCATCGGTCTCATCTGAATTCCAAGTCAGGGCAACGTAAAGTAAGTGATATCAAACTAAATAGTATGAAAAGCATAAATCCATGCAAAGCCATCTATTAAGAAATACGAGGAACATTAGAGATTAATTCCTACAGAACCCTAAGAGTTGAGCCCCCACAAGATTAAATACAAGCTCCTTAACATCTTCCATTCTGACTGGTCAAGAGGAGCCTGATGATAGAGAATTTTTTATCAAAAAGCCTTGCTATGAAGCAATGAAACCTCTTCCCTTTCTGCTTCTCAGTTCCTCTTTCTCCCTCCCTCAAAATATTGACAATTTTCATATATATTTTGAAATAAGTCAAAACAAGCCGTTTCCCTCTGGGAAGTGGAAATTAACTATTTTATTTCTGGAATGTCTTAAAATGTTCTCATTTTTTACTAAATAAATGTGAAAAAAAATTATACTGTCTTATGGGAGCTGCAGGCTTTGTGTCCATTCACTGCTATCGTCCAGAGTCTATCAAAAGCTCTAAGCAAGCAAAGAAAGGCTGTTAGCAAGCAAAGAGAGAGGCAACTAGAGGAAAAGAAGAATTGACCAGCGTCCACTGCATCATTTAACAGCAGCTACCTTAGAATACATTTAAGACATTCTCCTGGTTGAGAGTTTCTATAGACGATTCATTCTTACATTTTTTTTTGCCTTTCCCAGAAGGTAGATTAAAAAAAGCTGATAATTTACCTTGACTTTTAGGTCTACAGTTACTTTTAGGTGGCCCCTCCAACAGTTAATGAGAAGAACCTTGTTCACAAAAGTTATAAATCAGGTAAACAAGAGCTCATTCCTATTTGTTACCTTATCTGTATCAACATTAGAAGCATTTTCCATTACTATTAACAGCTACTATTTAAAGAGATTTGCCTGCATTCAGCACAAGTTAAACAAGCTCTAATTTTTATGTCTACTTAGTCTGTGATCAATCAACTTCAAAGGCACTTTGCTAAACTAGAGACAAAGCTATAAACCCTTTCTTGCATGTCTATGTCCTCTAGACAGATATCCAGCCTTAAGTTAAGCACCATAGGTATGTAATTCAAGCTTGTAATAGTGATCTAAACAACTGAATATGTTTTAATTTCTTTTTTCCTTTTTGCATACTCAGCTTCCTGAATGAATGGGCCATGCTCAAGTATGGAGGAGAGAAAATAAATGAAGAAAAACCTAAAACTGAAATTTCAGAGATTCAGGAAATGCTTAGGCTTCACTTAGCCAAAACACAAAACACCTGCCAAAACCTTTGGATCTGCAGTAACATACAAATATGGACTCCACAATGCCATGAATCTTTTTCTTAGTAGCTATGGCCACTTACATGGGTTTCATTCCCCAATTTCATTCTTGGCAACGTGTTCCCACCAGCACATTAACTGTACAATCTGTAAACCCTTTTGTGAACTGACTTTAAGAAGCCTGCTATTATTTTTCCTGCAAGAGTATTTTTAACCTAGGTCACTTATTGCATTCTGTTCACAGTGCAATCCCATGAGCATTTTTGGCACAGCTGAGGGAAAAAGAGTGAGGAAAGGAAAATAAGATCAGAGATAAAGGAGATCAGGATCTGTTTATGCTGCCATTGCCACTTGGGAAAAAGATATAAAAATAAAAATAAAAAAAAAGGAAGATACTGGAACCACCATCTAGTCATTAAATCCTTTTCCCACTCAAACGTCCTTACAAATCCTTTTTTTGTCCTTTCTCTTTTGCAACAAGCAGGAAAAGTAGGATTCTACTGCATTTACCAGCTCAGAAATCAGAGAATCAGAAAGGAGGGATTTCCAGACCAGCATACTAATTGCATAAAATTTGCAGAGATAATATTTTGTGGTAACAACATTTAGGAAGACTTTATACCCTTATCAGTTTTATTTACGGACAGCTGAGATTTGGAAGCAGTGATAGCCTCCAAATAAGTTCATGGAAATTAAGTTGTGCCTCCAGAAGAGAATTACCTTTCTTCTTCAGAGGAAGAGGATTCCTGACATGCTATGTTTGCACCTTCTCACATGCATTTAGCCAGGTCTCAGTGGTGGGACAGATGCAAAGTCAGTGGCTGGTCCTTTCCATCTCTTTATGTGTGGGTACATGACCAGAGCAGGACTGGAACTCTGCCCACAGGAATGCTCTTTGCATTCTTTCTTCTCTGAGTGTTCACGGGGCAGCCAGAAGGAGCCTGAACTTTATTCTCCTTGCCTTAATTACACTCACGACTAAGGCATGACACAGATATTCCCACAGATTATTATGCTTTTGAAAATAAATTAATTCTTCGAGCTGTGGTACAAAACTCTGCTGTATACTCTAGATTTGAATAGCATTCCTAAAAAATGTAAAGAATAAAACCACTTTGGCATTAAGTAGTGATGTGGAACATAATGTTAATTAAAATGCATTTGCAAGAACTTTAAATGCAAATTAAACTACAAGATTTTTGCAGAATCACCGTTTTTCATTCCACCTAACAATAATCAGGATGATGCAAACTCTATGCTTTGAATATATGAGATTAAATTTAAAAATCCACTGAGAGTTAAAACTGCAAAGTTTGGATTTTTACCAAAAGACTCAGTAGAGCTTACAACAATATACTTGCTTTCTGGAATTCCTAGAGCAACCACACTTGGTTTTGTTATGTAACGAGCAGATAACAATCATTTGTTTCAAAATGGTTATTTACTCTAGAAGGAGGTGCCACATACTTTTGCAACAAATTTGCATTTCTGATGACAGGAAAGTTACCTCACAAAAAGAAGCTCTTTGATCGTTTCATCTTTTGTTAAATTTTAACTTCATGTAACAAATGGTGGTAACAAGAAATATGCCACCTGATCCTTTTCCTTAATTCTTCTTACAATCTATTTCCAAAAGAATTGAAAGATGCCATAGATAAGTAGCAGAATACAAGTACTTTGAATTCAGTGTTTTCAGCTCAGACTTGATCCAGGTCAAACAGGAAAGAGCAAGCAAATCGTGTTGCTATCAGATAGGTGCTAATGTGTCTTCAGTAAGGAGTATGGAGCATTCAACTCAGTTCCCAAAGGCCAAACATATGCAGGCTCAGAAACATCACTGCCACATCTGGTACTAATTGGCTATAAGCTGGGCCTTTCTCACAACAGGGAGCTAAGGAAATGATAAGTCAAGGAGACAGAACAAACCTGTCATTATTTGCGATAAAGGTATAAGCATGGCACCTTGGTAACACAAGCAATGTCACTGCCCCAGGTATACAGTTCTGTAGATAAAAAGGTCTTCACAGTTGTCAATACAGGACCATTCAGAGACACCGTATTCATTAAAACTAAACAAAAAGATCCCTTTTCAAGCAAAACCACAGATTTTTCACAGGGACCAATTAAGGAGAAAATGATGCTTTTACGTTATAGGAGAAAGTGATTTGTCATGACTTTTAAATTCTTACTCAAGCAGTTTTGCAATGCAGAAGCTAGACACACTTCTTATTGAAAGTACTCACTGGTAGGTCGGTAGTTTGTGTTGATCTTTTTTATTCCCCATCTCTTCTCTCTTAACAGGCAAAAGAAAATGCTTGCATTGTAACTTTCTATGCCTTTTTTTAACTAGACTTCTAACTTGGCAGTTATGCATCTTCTTTTGGAATCCTTTCATTAAAAATCACTGCAAATATACATTTTCAGAAACCGAAAAATACAACTCGATTCATGTATTTCTGCAACACCTAGAGTAGTTTAATGGATTCATTTCACTTTTTTTCCTGTTTCTCCTTTCCCATAACTCAACATGAGGATATCTCAGCATTGTCAAATTGTGGAACTGTGTAGCCTTTCATTAGATCTATTGAGTCCATACACTCTGTAATGCCTGGTTACAAATTTGAAACTTCAGTATCTTCTGAAATAAAGAATCTCTCTTCCTTTTATAACCAGAACGCATTTGATTAAAATATAAATTAATTCTATTTATTTAAAAGTTCCTGTAGGTTAATATTTTGCAAAGCATTATATAACAGTAAAGATATTTCAAAGTAAGCAATTACCTCCAACATAATTAATAACAAATGCTTATGAGCTAAACCCAACCTTCTTTTTCTACACAGAAACATAAGGCAAGCTGCAGCTGCATTAGCTCAACTATGTCCACAGTCATGGAAATGATATGGAGCTACCAGTTTTAGCCACATAAGCCACTTCTCCATCTTGAACACCACAAAGTTATGCATATATTAAGATTTTCGGAAGAATTAGTAAACCAAGAGTCTAGGAGACTGAGTAACTATTAGCTGTAGAACCCAACATCTATTTGCCATCATAAATGAATATGCAGAAGATTTTTCTCCTCTGTTTGAAACTTTGTGCACTGTTGTACACAATGAAGTTAACACTCCTGGGAGTACAGTGGTGAGCAGTATGCTAAATAATTTTGCACTGATTGTTTTAGGGTAACTGGCCACCTAGTCATTTTCTCTCTTGCAGAAAATATATTTGTTCTTCATTGTTTTGTTCTGAATAAAAATGTGTAAAGTCATCATCCAGACTGAAAAATAAATGCACCTAAGGAAACATAAACAAATTCAAGTGACATTTCTAATTAAGCAAAGGTGACTTTTTAGATGATTGCACAAGGATTCAAAAGAAATCTATGGAAGTGAGAGAGAAATACAGAAGGGAAAGGAGATTATATTTGAAGAAGTTTCACTAACATATTTAGGAAAATAAGTTTAACTTCGTTTCCTATAAAAGCTGAATACCAGTAAAAGTAAATGTTCCATTATATTTCTGCACCAACTTTAATATGCTGTCTTCTAACATTTTGCAGCTTAGAACTAGGTTAACTACTTTAAGTTCCTTAAATACTACTGAATATTTCTGTTATGTTTTCATATAATTAACATACATTTGATATATGTTAGTAATTTAAAAAATTTAAAAAATATCACAACAGACATTAGGCAGCATTAGAGCTGCTGATTTGCAGGTTGCTCCTAAGGATACACAAGCTTATTCTTACATACCCCCAGAGGAGCAGGTTTAGGATGATTCAATAAATCCACCATTTAGAATCTGTAAAAGGAAACCATTAGCAATTAATGTTAATGTCTAAATGGAGTTAGATGTACTGTACTGTTTCATAAGTGATATGCAAAAAAAACTTTACTGCCTAGGGAAAAGAGACTTGTATTATTCAAATAACTAATTTCAACCCTTCACATTCCTGCTAATACTGGTTTAAAAACTTAGCTGCTATTTTGACATCCAATTGAAATACCACATCCTTCAGCCCTGCCTACATGATGACAGAATCATATTCTAAAATCATAATGTTCACATAAAAAAGAAGGATTTCCTACCTTGCATTTCCATATTTCAAGGACCTTAGAAGATTTGGTTTCAAGCCTTCCTTCTGCTTGATCTAAAAATCTAACTTTCATCTTTTTATATGAGCTCAGCCTATCATTTCTGGGGATATATAATGTTATTTGGGCTTGGGACACTGTCTATGCCATTTTCAAACTTATATCCTTTAGTACATCAGTGTGGCCATTTTGATAAAGGTCTAAACTTATTTGTAAGCATCAATATGGTCTGGGCAAGTCAAAAGATTGAAGTGCTTGATCATTTTCACAGAACAGACTCAAATCTCCTATTTCACATAATCCAGACTCCTAGAGAAAACTAGACAAATGAAACAGACCTTTCAAGAGAGAAAGCACCACATCACAACAGATAGTTTCCATTATAAATGTTGAAACACTGCCCTAGAATGGATGTAAGTTGGCCCCATGATTTCAGTAAAAGCTGCGCATACATTTAGTCAGATATGTTACTAATAAACACTTTTTTTTAAGTCCTAATATCATTCATATTCTGTTAAACCTCTCCGATACACTCATAGACACATGCATACATGTGTGCAACATATGTTAGAAATAATACAAAAACATACAAATGCAGATTTATCTAGGTCACAGAGTAAATACTAACAAATATTTTTCCCTCATAAACTAGTCATCTTCAATTTCCTTCTCTCTGTGCCATTATAATATTAATGATTCAGAAATACTGGTATTACTGCTTATAGTCAAAAAACTATTTGCAAATCTCAAGAGCATCATATTTGCATTGGGATTCTATTTCTTGTAATTTATTCATAATTTTGTATACTCAGATTAGTAATTTTTAGGTGTCCATTCCATGAGAAGAAAGTATGATATGTATCCAACAACAGAGTATGACTGAACGATAGATAAAATGAACACTGAATATTTGGGGAACGACTGAGGAATGAGAATTATCTGCACGTACTACTAGGCAAGCATTAATAAATGTTTAATCAATTTTCAGAACACACGGCTGGAAAACAAACACTACACCAAAAAAAAAGCCCCTCAATTAATTGATTTTTTTTTTTTTAATAAATGCTGTTCAACTGGTTCTTGTATTCATTATCTTATAAGGGTCTCACACAAAGGTGCTATCAACAGAAGTCTTCAGTGACTTCAAAGAGGCTTTAGATCAATTTCTGAGACTGCATACGGGCTACCTAAAAGCAGTCATTTACACTGATGCTGCCGGAAACACAGCACAGGCCTTAGTGATCCCACTGAAGGTTTGGTGTGTTGGTTTGGTTGGAGTTTTTTTCCAGCAAATGGGTGCTGCAACTTCATGATCATAACACTTACAAGCATGATTGCACTTACCTGAGACAGTCAAATTAGGAACTAGTTATCTGGGTCATTTCCAGAAAGTCACCTTTAGAAAGTAATTCAACTCAACTAAGATCTAAAACACCTTCTGGAAGTGCCTATCTCTGCCCACTGGTGTTGGAGACAGCCTAAAACAATTAGATCCTTAAGCACCTCCATCAAATAATGAAGTTCAGGTGGGACATATTTGTGCCATAGCATTCGTCTTAACCACAGCAGTTCCAAATAAGAGAGTACATGACTCTTTAGAAGTAATGCATCTTTCCTTGACCAATATAATGTTCCCAAGGCTTGATAATTAATTAACTAAATAACTGTAATGATAGAGAAGTTGAAAAAGAGAAGTCAGAAATTATAGTTTCTATTTAAGAATCAATAGTGAAAAATGAAAGTTAAATTTTATTGTGTCATTCTTTCCATGCAATCTTCAATGACTCATGTGAAGACTAGATCACATATTAGCAACATCAACTCAGGAGAACTGATAACAGGGCACACAAAGCCTCAGGTCTATGTACCACGGTGCAGCAAAGCAAATAAACCATTAGGATGCATACAGAATGAAAAAGATTGTACTGCAGAAAATGTGCTGATGTCATTGCATACGTGGTAGGTTTATCTGTGAAATTATGCTCATTTCACTTCATTCACTTTGCAAATAGAGGAACTGCATGTAGTGGTGACAAGAATTATTATGGTCTCAGTAAAATTTTAATCTGAAGACTGAAGAGGAAGATCAGGACATGTTAATTCAGTGAGAAGAAAAAAAAAGTACAGAGGAATATGGGAAATATCTAAAAAATGCTGGACAAAAGGTGGATAGGGATATTTTTTTTTCTCTGTAGAAAAAGAAACTTATGGTGGTAAAAGGTGGTAAACAATAACAGAAAACTTTTCTACAAAAGAAAAAAACAACTATCCCATGAGATTTATTGACACAAAATACACTTGAAGCCATGAATTTAGAAAGATTTAGGAACAGGCAAAGGAAAATCATAAGACAGAAGCCAGTTTATAATAAGCGAGCAAGATGTAAACCTTTATATTTCAGCTATACAATGACTTCTCCCTGTTGGGAACTTTTTAAAAAATGTTGCCAGCAAGCAGATTATCTTACCTTTCTCTTGAAACAGCTGTTGCTTGTTGCTCACAGAGCTAGTGAGTGGAATACATCTGTTCCTTTACATTTTTTTTCAAACATGTTCTGGGAACATGGATGAAGGATGCTTTTGCTTAAAAAGACAGAGTGTCAGCTTAAAGCCATAGGAAAAGCTAGCTCTGCATCCAGACTTTTGTCTAGTTTTCTTCTCTAGACCATCAGCACCAAATTGCCATACATACTAACTTTAATCTAGAATACACCTATGGAAGAAGAGGGGGAGTAGTTATCATGTCTCCCACTGAAGAGGAACAAGGTGTATTTATATGAAGGCTGCTGTTTCAGTAGCTGTCATCCTTAGCCTTCAAAAACTGTATCTTTTGAGATCCAGACTTCTGGACCTTCTCCTTAGCTGTATTACAAGGGTTGTATTACTTACAGTCTTGATTTTCCTTTGTTCCCTCGGGTCTACAAGAGCTTGTGTTGGCTTCACACCACTTAAGCAGAAGCTCAGGAGTGTGGGTGTGTATAACTTCAGGCACATTCTGACCTTAGTAAGTGAAATGGCAACTCTAAATAAACATTTCAGATACAAAAGCCAGACGCTACTGTGGCATATTTTTGGAGAACAGAGCAGTTCATTCATTTCTGGCGTAAAAAAAAAAAAATAATAAAAAAAGGAGTACTGGAGTACAGACACAAAAAATGAGGCCAAGGGACAGGCAACCTCCCAAGCTTTGGGAGACCATCAGCGCTGGAACAGTTTCCTGATGAGTTAATGTAGCCTGCAGTAACTCAGACATTAGCAGCTCTCAGTTCATCTTCCACATAATGAGGAGTCAGATTGAATTTTTAGCAATAGCATTTGTATACTATAGGATTTTGACTGGTGACAATTTAGTTAATAGTAATGCTTCTGTTTCAATTCTAGCTAACTTGCGCAAAAATAGCCATAGCATAGTTCAGAGACCACTATCCTGAGAGAAAACATTTTGCATGATGATAAGCAAGAAGTATACAAACCCTGCAATTACTAGTCAGGTTTAAGCAGAAGTAAAGTACAACTGGATGTACCTAAAAGAAGAAATGCTACTTCAAATATCTTAGTAGAGAAAATAATTAGTCCTTAAAAGTTAACCAAGTTAATCACGAATAATAGGAGAGAGGCCACATCAGATCCTCCTTCCTCCCTCCTTCTTTAATTGCCTTCATTTTATATGCAGATACAAATTAGCCTTAGACCACACTTGTAAAATACCATTGGGCTAGCTCACACTCTCAGATGGATTGTACGTTGGATGCCTCTTTTTAAATATAAAAAGCAAAAAGCAAAATTTGCTTATTTTACTGAAGATTTAAAAAATATGTTTATATTCATTTCCTACTGCTTGGAGAAAATTTGCACTATTTGAACACTTCTCTGGGAATCTGAAGACAAAGGTGCTTTTCCACAAAAAAACAAAGACTTCATTACATCTTCTGGATAACATCTTTCCAGTACCAGATAAAAGATTGTTGTTATTTAGTATTTCTTCTGTCATTATAAGCTGGAACACTGTCAGGGACCCATTGTACAAATAATGCTGTGATATTACCTGCCTGGTATAATCACACTCTCTGGGATGAAAAACAGAGGAAAATACTGAGGACATGATAACAATAGAGACAAGTATAATTGGATATGTTAGAAATTGTAGTGGACGCAGTAATTATGAGTGATTGCCAGGATAACTATTTTTTCTGTTTACTTGTGCTTAGCACTTTTAAATACATTCAGCCTTGAAAACCCACCTATGGAGATTGCTATTGCTATACTACCATTGCTATACTAAAGCCCCGTGAGGGCGAATTAATAGTGTTCTTGTAATTCACACTTCCAGGAGTGCTTTTTTCATCAGTGTAAGCCACAGTGTTAATTCCATGTCTTTGTACTTCTATTTCAATGCAGAAAACACCTTGGTTTGTACTACTTCATTTTGGCTATGATTCAACAAAGCACTTAAATATGAGCTTAACTTTAAAGCATGAGGAGTCTCACTGATTATAATGAGACTACTCATGTGTTTAAGGTTAAGTATGTGCTTAAGTGTTTTGCTGAAATAGGACCTCAGATATTATTAACACTGATTTATTGGGGAATGTGGGGGCAGGGGTCAAAGACAGAAAATACATGTTTCGAGATGTAATGCCTGACTCTTTCTATATTAATATGGCCTGAGATTAAATATATACCTGAAATACAGGGAAAGGGTGAGAATATTTTTGTTCTGGATCTCAGAAGTCCCAATAAATGTGTGATTGGGAAGACTGATTTTACATACAGTATCTTCCAGTTTTGTTAGAAAGCGATGAACGCTGCATTTTTTCAAAAGTATTATTATTTCTGTTTGATTTATCAATAATGGTCTTGCTGTAATTATGGCAGGAATAATGAATGGATCTTCTGTCTGCTGTGAATTATGCTGCCTTGTGCACAGCTAGCCTGGTGGGCTTTAACGATGTCTCAGACAAATGAAACATATTAAAATTTGTTATGCACAGCCACTTTCAGTGTAACAGAACTACAGTCTGTTTCTGAGCCAAATTTTGATGCAAATTATCACTTTAAAAAGACAAAAGAAAGGTGCTTCTAATTTCTCCCTTTATCAGAAGAGTGATTGACACAGGTTTGAAGAAGAACTGGTGCTTGTGATCTAGTCTCATTGCTCTACAGTCCACCAGTGGCTGCCAGTCACCCTTTCTCACACTGCATAGCATTTTGTGGTTCAGGAAGCCTCAAGACATCAAGAGATGATTGATGGGAATATTACACAGTGAGAATGAGAGGTAGCAGAATCCGGCCCATAAGCTGTGGCCGTCAGCACACCATCAGATTCATCCTTGTTTGAACAGAAGGAATATGCTATAGTTTTTACCAGACAAGAAGCAACCTTCAAAGGACCTTATTGTTAATTTCAGAGCCATTTTCTTTCTAAAAATTTCATGATGGAGAAATAACTTGGCTACATTGATGGCTTTAGACTGAAGGATTTCCCAGTCTCACTTTGCATTTTGTCTGGCCATTTGGAGTGGTTACGCCTGTCACCTCATCACTAAATCCAGTAATGAAAATGGACCTTTTAATGAGTTACATACAATGCATAATTGCTGTAAAACTCTAACATCCTTTATGCAAATGATTCTTTGGAGATCATTAATTAGTTTTTGAGGAATATTAATTTCTCCAAACCAAAAAAAATATATATTACTACAGGGAAATGGGCTTGAATTAGTTTTAACTATGATAAAATTACACTCTGTGACAATTAATCAAGTGGAGCACAAGAGAGCCTGGTTTAAAATGAAAAGTATACTGTTAATACTGCTTCCCATGGTTACAACTAATTAGTATGCATAAATAGTATTTTAAGAAGAATGTAAGTTATCTGTGCTTCAGAATATTTCCTGCTTGCACTTTGATGTGAAAATAACACAGATACCAATAGTTCGGAGGTACTCTTCTGCCAACATGATTATAGGAACATATTCTTAAAACATACAAATTTTAATCAGTGCCCCAAGAGTGCATCTATTTGTATCGTAGGGCAGCTACAAAACAGCTTGAGTTCAGGCTATTAAAAAAAAAAAAAAAAAAAGGAAAATAAAGCCAAGTGATTCTACCCTAACAAAACTGTGATCAAGATACTACAGTACAAACAGAGCTGCCCTTGGGGCATCATATAAACTTATTATAAAGCATTGAAATAACACTACAAAGTTAATTTTATTAAAATTAACAATGCCTTCCTCTCCATCATTCTCACATTAAATAGAGCACTGAGGAAGAGAACAGTTGATCCAGTTTGCAAGATTATGAATAGCCACAGATTGTTTTCTGAACACTTAAAGGAGACAGTTCAATGCAAAAACAAACGAAACAAAACCCACACAAAAAACAACTGTGTTACTTTGCCACTAAGTGAAACCTTTGTTTCTGCAAAGCTGAGGCAAACGATTCATTTGCATACAAATATGGAGTCAAATACTGCCCCCAGATACACTCACATAAATCCAGGCTATCTTTTGTGAATTCTGTGGAGTCCTCCACCTTACAGCTAGTGTAACGGAGATCAGAATTTGAGAACTAATAACCTACTGATGCCTCAATTCCCATTGATCCCAAGCATTTAATTCTGCAACTGAAGAACCCCAGCCCTGCTTTTGTACTGTGCTGGAGGTAGGACAGGATTCTCCCATCTTTCTTTCTCCTGGTTCACATAACTCTGCAGCCGGCATGTCTCTGTGGACACAGCACTACAGCAGTGGAGATATAAAATACTCTCAGGAAACTGAAACATACCAGAAAATTAAAACTCTCTTCTCTATGTGCAAAGTGAAGTGGCAGTGGTAGTAGCAGCGGTAGTCATAGTGGCAGTGGCAGTCTCTGTGAGAGGAGACATCCCCGGTTCCAGGACTGGTGCTGACCTTGACAGTGTCCAGAAGATAGCATTCAACAATCATGTTTTTTTCCTTCGCACCCACAGTGCAGGTAGGTTTTTCCGTCTCTGAGACTGTATGTAATTTGTTCAGCAGATGTCCTCTGCAGTGTGTCCCAAGATCAGCAGAGGCAGGATGGTGATGGGCAGCCACAAGAAGCAAGATACGCTCCCAGCTCTTGCAGTCTATACGCAGTATGGGCGCCTTACAGCTCCTTCTGCACATTTTCCAGGCTGGAAGTCCAGCCCTCGGGGCTCAACACTCTTGCCATCACGCCTGACACTTTTTTACTTATCCATAAACATATACTTACCCATCAACATGTATTCCCCTTGATTTTGTTGTAATAACAACTGTGAATAATAATGACAAATAGTTTATTGGATTTTTCTCAGAGGGCAGCCTCAGATGTCTGATTACTCAACATTACTCTTTACGCTACGGGATTTAAGATCTGAGTAACCTATCTGCGATACCAATAGGATGCTGTGGCCTTGGGCAATCATGACTTTTTCGACTAAGACTATTTATCCTTATGTTAAACTTTTAATATTCATGAAGACTCCCAGAGACAGGACAGATATTTCTGAAGAGTTTGCAATAAATAAGTAAATAAATAAATGGGGTTTGCACACTGTTTGCTGCTAACTCTAATCCCTTCCCTTCTAAACAAATGCTTCTAGTGCTCTAAGCAAGTACAATACACTATAAATGGGAGCAGGCACTGCTTTTCTGTAGACAGGTGTAATATGTTTATACCGTGTTTCAGACTTCCCACGGGATTGAAAAAATGAATATATCTCTGGATCCGTTGCTGGTATGCTCAGGATTTTTTTTAATTACAAGAAGAAAACATACTGAATTATTGGTAGTTGTCTGTGCTTCAGTGTCATTTAAGAGCCTCACAAATATATTTAAATCACCACAATTGTATTAAATTGTGTTTCTTTGTAATACATATTACATGTTTGCCTATATTGGACCAAAACTGCACTTAACACCATATTACCTAGTATTAAAGGGAAAGTAAGATGTGCACTAAACTATACAACAGGATTCAAGTTCAATAATTAGACTTTTCCTTCAGTGTAATACAGTCAATGCAAAATCCTGGATAATTTATTCAGCAAATGCAGAAACAGAAACAAGGAACAAGAAAATAAATGGTTGACAGAAGACAGCATTTTAAGCTCCATAGCTAAGTTCTGTAATTGATATATTTTGACAGTTTATACAAATGTCATTGAGATAAAACTATAATGATAAATCAGAAACTGAAATTTGAGCAACACTCCATTTCTGGCCAAATGTTACAGGTATTTGAGAGTAAAACCAAATTTTAATCAGTTCTGTTGTCTGAATTCTTGGAACCTACTTATCAAATATGTTTGGGTGCAAACAGCGAAGTTGTTTCCCAAAAGTAAGGAATCTTGAGCCAATACTGAAAAAAGTCAACATCTTGCAAATATTCATTGCCACTGCAACAAAACCCTTAACCTGGATTTAGTATGTTCAAAACAGAGCAGTTTCCACTTACATGCTCAGTTGAATTTTGTCTAAATAGGATAATATTGAATGTTTTTATTTTTTAATATGTCTGGAAGAATACACTAATGGGTAATTAACATGCAACAAACAGAAAGAGGATGAGAACCTAGAAAAAGTTGTTGAACAACTACTTTGGAAGGAAACATCATGGCTAGGTTTCAGTTGTGTATTAAGACAATGTAAGTGTCTATGTATAGGCAGCAAAATGAAATCTTGTTACACTCAGTGCAGTACACAGCATCTCTGGGGCCCAGAAAATATTCACCTGTCATTAGGGATTCTCCCCAGTTGTATAGACACAGGCAGCCGGTACTCTTGCAGGTGTCTGTGGGCATACGAGATGCAGCTGCAGGTCTCCCTCTATCAGATCTTGCATTTGCCCACCTGATACAGGTGTGTCAGCCTGTGCCACTGCAAATGACTCCAGATGCCAATGTTCAGGCAACTCAGTAAATCCCTATGACTATTTTAGGGTGTACTTTGTGAGATTTGAGTAAGAAATTATCAACTATCTGTCCTTTTTGAATGTCTTCATAGAGCTATTTTCTCCTATGGATCATCAGCACTGCTTATCATGAACCGGGACATTGACTCCAATACAGATACTTGTTGTTTTACAGGACAAAAATTCAACTTTTTTCTCAAATATAATAGCAGTTATGGGATACTCTCACTTAGTCACCTGGATTTATAAGATCAATAAATCAGCATAACACAGCTAGCTTCAGAAACCTCAGATCCCAGTTTAAAATTATTTTCAAAGGTAACTTACAACTTTACTAAACTAACTTGTGATCTCTTACCCATTAGATCAGCAGTGTCAGCATCCAATAATGAAAAAAAAAAACCAAACCTTATGAAAAACATTTTGAAAAGTCTGTAAAAGTCTTTGTAAAGAAGTCATTCTAAAAGTTACTACAATTCTGAACAATAAAAACTGGAATGTGGGATTCCTGTAGGAATAACATGAGTCTAGGATCCTGACATCTGTGAGAAGTGTTCATTTTTCAAAACATGCTGTCAATATGTCATTAATATTAAGAGAAATAAGGTTAGTAAAGTTCAATATATATTGAAGAGTTTCCTTGACATTTAACACATCATATTAAAACCTCCTTCAAGAGGAAAGAAATATCAACTTGTCACCTAGAGATTGAAATTGAACTGCTCTGAGACAAACTGCTGTTTCTTCCCCATGATGAAATTCACAGGATGGGCAAAATGTCAGGATAAAAATAAACTAGCTGGGAAAAAAACATCAAAAGAAATATAGCCATTGTTACAGTTACTGCCAAAATAATCTAGAAAATCCAGTTGTTCCCCAGTAATAATATGTGACAGAAATCCCCACACATTCAGATCTGCTCTTGAAACACAGTGGAAAGTATTAGTGAAGGTATAGTCTCCTGCTTCATGGCTTTTGTTAAATTCCCTGGGAACAAAATAGCTCCATTTTTTAAGATAGATCATATTTTCAAATCACAAAGCATAAAAATTTATTTTCTGATTTTTGAAAGAACTTTATGAGTAAAGAAGAAACCCTATAGCTCTATGAAATACTATGCAGTGAAGCTGATTGCCAAATCATGGGTAATCATAGTAGGACAATTTTACATTGAAAGACCGCTGAATAATTTGAGTATATCCGTTGGTAAAAACTATTGTGAAGATATTTAAATAAATTGCTGAATGAGCAATATTGAGTACAAAAGCCTTAGTCAGGAAAAGTATAAAGATATTACTAGGAAAGCTAGGCTAAGACCTGTTATTTTTCAGAACATGTTTTGATGTCTGGAATTACTATAGGTTTGCTTGCTTTACTACAATCAGTCTTCTCTTTTTTGTGGCCATGACTGTTCAAGAAAACAATGAATACTCTCAATTCTTCTTTGTAGTAGCCAACAAAATGTGTGTGCTTGCTTAGAGCTTATACATGTAAACTCTGGTTACCAGTAAGGACAAGATGTTACACTAAAGTTTGCCACAAATATAAAAAGTTTCCATGATAAGTATCTCATGTTATGTAGTATATCAAGCGTCTCCTTTTATGTACTTAGCATTTTGGAAATATATAGAAATGTAATCTACTTTTAGCCTTTATCTTCAACTCTTTGCATGCATATTAGTGGCATCATATATTTTACTAGCATATTTTTCGTTCTTTTTTTAGTCTGAAAACAGCATCCATTTGTCTTCAATGAAGGTGCATGCTCCAGAATTTGAGTTTTAATTTAAAATCCAAGCAAATACTTCACAACTTTCCACCTTCCAAGTGCCTTTAAAACATCCATTGTCAAATCAAAGCTCAAAAAACTTATATTCACTCTCTCACCATGTTTTCAAAGATGTTATCCGACAACCTCTCCCCTAGACCCAGTGACAGAGAAGCCAGTAACAACTTAAAAGGATCACCCTGCTTTCCAAGAAAAAGCAGTGTATGGAAATTTGTTAAGCTGGTGTCACAAATGTAGGTGTGACTATGCTTTATAAATCCTTTATCATCTGTTAAAATTGAATTCTAGCTGCTCGTTTCGAAATTAATTTTCTTTGAAGCGAACCCTTTTTTTGCCACTGCATCTAGCTGCTTACTTGAAAGGTAATCTTTGACAGGGAACAGTTCTTTCTAGATTGGCATTTTCAGAATGTAGTCAGATTAATCCATCAGCCACAAAGAGCAGTTGTAGAAAAAATATTGTAAGAATAATTTGAAGAAAACTCATTTTCCTTGCAGTTGTACCCTGAAAATTTCAAGTGCTGATCTTAAACAAGCTCAAGGGAAAAGGTGTGAACTATTCTGAAAGATACAGAATGTGTTCTTCATCTTATTGTTTATCTTTTAAATTCTCCTTGAAAAGACCAGCTATAACAGATATAAGACTGTATTTTCATCCAGGATTAATCATGTTAGCTCTTCATAATTCATGCTTTTCAAAACAATGCGAAATTTCTTTTGCACGCACACACATAAGGCAAATACACACATAAAAATCCAACAAAATTCAAATTATGTTGAAAGAACACCATAAGACTATTGAGGAAAGCTTTTAAATGTTAAGAAGTGTTCATCTTTAATTTTCCTATGCATCCTTCCTTCAGTCCTCTTTGTGCAGAGGCTTCATGACAAAATCTAATTATGTGATCACTTTTCTCTTCCACAGGACCTCTGCTTCATTCAGTGCACAGAATGTTCACATAATGAGCAACTACTCAATATTTTGTTTTCTCCTCATTTTTCAATGTATGACCCGAGGCCTTATTTACTGCACACTAGTCAAACCCTTCTCTCAAGACAGAATAGTTAATTTCCTCATGAGTTTCTCTGGTGCTCATCACCACAGTACCTAAACAATTAAAAATATTAATTAACTAGTGTTCACAACACTCCTGCAAGATTATAGAGAACCGGAGAGCAAAGAAATTAAGGTCAAGAAGGTCTACTAATTTGGTGTCTGTAGACAATAGTATCCTTCAGTGCATATTTCTTTCCTCTTGTACAATGACCTGGACCCTTTATTAAAAACATGTATATACACTAGACAAAGCCTGCAGCACAGTACATATGCAGAAGGCAAAATTATTATTAGAAAAGTAAAGTGAATTCTGAAATGTCCAGGCTATGAAATTATTTTCCTTCTTGATACTAATAAAATTCCTATAAAGGAGCTTTTTAATGAAATTATATAAAATTTTAATGAAAAAATCCAGTTCTATCACATGGTACAAAACTGAGAGCAAGAAGGGTTTATATCAGGATGAGAAAGCTTTGTGTTACTCGAGCTAAAAAAGTAGCTTACAGCGGTAATAATTCATCAGCTCTTGTGTGGACTAGGAGCAGGAAGGACCAGGACACTGGGTGAGATTCATAGATGCTTGCTGGTACCAGGGGAACGGCATGAAGCGGGAATCCTAAGTTCCGCTACAGATTTTGCAGGGCAACACATTCTTTGGGAGAGATGACCTTTTTTGTCTGTATCTTTCTTCCCCAACAAGAGTGATCCAAGCATCTCCCTAGCCACATCTTTTCTTGTGATTCAGTCTTGCAGGAAATACAAGTTATAAGACATGAAGGACAACATCGTAGAGCCATGAAAGTGTTTAGGGAAAGCCATTTAAACCAGCCATAACTAACAATACATAATATCAGGTTTTTCCAACAGTTCCAAAGGTAGATAGCCAAAAGTTCTTTCAATTTTTTTTTTCATATCTTGCCTGAGAACTTTGTAACATTTTTTGCCTTAGGAGCTTTTTGTTTTTATGCATGCGTCTTGTGAAACATTTCCCACCAAAGACAGGTCTCTGAAAGATACATCTGTTAATATTCAAGCCATCAATATGCATTAATATCTGACCTTTCCTCTGCAATTTAACCTATTACCTGGCCTCTGAATGAAAGTTTATTTTTCTAAAGGAATTTAAGTTTTCCAAGTCATCCTCTCTCATAAGGGCATAATCACCTACTTGTCTAAAAACCTAGAAAATTTTTTGTATATCATGCCTGGATTACAAAGGCAAGTTGGAGCAAAAATGAAATAAAATTATTTATCCTTTTCTCCTACTTCTCACCCTCAGTGAGGCACAGACTCCCACATCATGAGGGATGGTCTCAGCTGAGCAGTTGCACTGTCACCACCTTCCCCATTTGTACACAGGAGCAGATCGGGCTTCTCACCTACTGCTGTCTCTTCAGGGTTTTAACTGTAGTAATGTTAGTAATGTAGAGTGGTATTCCCCAGGCCTCAGTGTTGGGGCCAGTTCTGTTTAATACCTTTTCAGCGATCAAGGGGATTGAGTGCACCCTCGTTAAGTTTGCAGATGACAACAAGTCAGGTGGGACTGTCCATCTGCTTGAGGGAAGGAAGGCTCTGCAGAGGGATCTGGACAGGCTGGATCAATGGGCTGACATCAATTGTATGAGGTTCAACAAGGCCAAGTGCCAGGTCCTGCACTTTGGTCACAACAACCCCATGCAACGCTACAGGCTTGGGGAGGAGTGGCTGGAAAGCTGCCCAGCAGAAAAGGACCTGGGGGTGTCGGTTGACAGCCAGCTGAAAATGAGCCAGCAGTGTGCCCAGGTGGCCAAGAAGACCAACAGCATCCTGGTTTGTATCAGGAATAGCATGGCCAGGAGGACTAAGGCAGTGATTGTGCCCCTGTAGTCGATGCTGGTGAGGCTGCACCTGGAATACTGTGTTCAGTTTTGGGCCCCTCACTACAAGAAGAATGCTGAGTTGCTGGAGCGTGTCCAGAGAAGGGCAACAAAGGTGGTGAAGGGTCTGGAGTACACATCTTAAGAGGAGAGGTCAAGGGAACTGGGGTTATTTAGTCTGGAGAGGAATGGCCTCAAGCTGTGCCGGGGAAGGTTTAGATTGGCTATTAGGAAATATTGCTTCACTGCAAGAGTTGTCAGGGATTGGAACAGGCTGCCTAGGGTTGAGTCACCATCCCTGGAGGTATTTAAAAGACATTTGGATATTGTACTCAGGGACATGGTTTAGTGGTGTACTGGCATTGTTAGGTTTACGTTGGACTCAATGATCTTAAAGGTCTTTTCCAACCTATATGATCTATCTGTGTGAATGTAAATGAAGTGTTTGGTTTAAAAGGATAAAAAAAAGTTGGAGCACAGTTTACAGACCTTTTGAAATTGTTGTGTTTAGTGACCTCTAGTGCTAAGGGTCTGAGTTTATTTTCACACTATATTTTTCTAGGATAAAACACATGTACAAATATACACTGTAATCAGACACAGTTGTATTCAAGGATGCATATGAACATTATTTTCCTCTCCTATCCTGCTCTTTAAATATCTATTCTTTTTTAAAAGAAGTTATTGCATGTGCTTGTCCAACATCCCATAACGTTAAGCGCATTAGTGACGAGTATAAAGGTTCCTCTCTCCAAGCAAAAGTGTTAAGGCTCAATCTCTGCTATGTTCAAGAATACAGGGAATATGAGATGAATTAGAGAAAGGTCTGCAGTTCTAGAAATTAGTCTGCTCATTACAGAATTAAATTAAATCTTTGTATCTGCCTTTACCGAAATACACACTACCCGATACTCCATGACTGTGATCATGAAAGAACCACAGAAAAAGCACTGTATGCCAAGTCAAATACTGGCATGCTCTGAGTAACCAGGAAGAGATCTGCATTTGGTTTCATGCATTGCATTTAAGGAAAAAATAGAGTCTGTATCCAAACAAATGGTATTTTAGAATAAGGGAATATGCTTATAGAGAATGTCAATATAAATTATCTCCCTTCTCTGGTCATTAATTTTCCTGAACAGATCCGCTTACATGGGTGTACCTAATTTTTTTCTGAAACAGAAATTAGGAACTCTTCCCCAGAGAATCTACACACTGGTATTGGATACACAGTGACTGTGGATTAATGGTAGAATAAGGATGGACTTTGACTGATGTGGTTTCCCCATCAAAGACTAATATCTGATGGTTTTTATGGGTCTGTATTTTGTGTGACATTAGGTCTTAGGTATTTAACACCTTATGCAGAAACTTGAAGTAGAAGGCTAGATAGCTTACAGCTGAGATAAAGAAGAATGTTCCAAACCAAGGAAGTATTAGGAAACACTAGAAAAGTACAAAAGGAAATAGAAAAAGTGCAAGCACGGCTGGTAGAGTAGAAGAGAGGGAGAACAACAAGGCTGTGGAACGCAAGGCCAGGTGAACAGGGACCTAATTTCTTAAATTCTTCACAATCAAAACAAAACACACACACAAAAAAGACATTAGAATATCAAAAATAGGAGTTCAAAGAGCGATATGAAAACAATGGGCTAAATTTTAACAGCAGTGATCTGAATGAAGTGTTAGGGAGGGCTAGGGGAAGGATGAGGTAATGTGGGATGAGAGTTGCCAAAGAGATCACAGCCAGCAAGAAAACTGAAGAAGCTTGGGAAAATTTTAGCTGCCTCAGCAAATAAAAAATTATTGAATCTTCAGCACTACTTTGGATAGAAAGAATTTGTAGATAGCCTAGGTGTGAAGGATGAATAGCAAAGACAAATGAGTTAGAAATGACACAAGGTGTGGCCTCAGCTGTCAGGGAATATTGTGGTTGGTACTGTAAATACGCTTGAAAATGGAAACTTTTACAGAAAAGCAAGGAGTGACAAGCTGAAATATTTGCTGGGCTGGAAGAAAATAGCTCGAGATTTAGAAAAAAGACTTTGTTAGCCATTGACATATTTTGTAGTTCAAGAGCTGCTAGGACTGATAGGAAAAAAAAAAAAAGCAAATTAAAATGCAAAAGATCAACAGAAGTTTTAAGGTGAAAGGTACTGAGAAACCTGCAAAACTTAAGAACACTCAAGGAAGATGCAGCCCCGGCAGTTGACAACCCTTCCAAAAATTCAAGGTAGGAGGATATGACCAATTTTGTCAAAAGCAGAAAAGAGAAACTTCTTATCTCTTCTCTGACACCAAAGCAGTTTTCATAAACTCACTTGAAAGTGTTGTAATTCTCTTTCATTCAAACACTAAAAAGGCAAACAATTGAAAGAGCTTGCTCTCAAGTGTGGGATGTTAATGACAAGGGAATGTGGTGGGAAAAGCACTGGAAGAAGGTGGCTAATAGCTCATTTTTGTTATCCATCCGTCAAACAGATTGTGCAGAAAAGCAAAATGAAAAAGGAATTGGAACTTATATTTCTGCAACTCCACTCTTTGGCCATAGTAAACTAAGTCTAAATCTTTATTCCTCACTTAATTGCAAAGAAATTTACTCAAATATATTGCCTTGAAAACATTGTGTCATTTAACTAATGTCATTATAAATGCTATATTTCTCTTTGTTTGAGTTCATTTTCTTATTATTTCCATTTCTCATAAGCCTGCTTGTGACATAATTACTGTGCGTTTATTTTTATGCACAGTGCTTATATAGGGGTAAAAATCCTGCACACTAGGGAAACTCAGAGAGGTCTTTTGAATAAGGAAATGGAGAAGAGCCAATCTAGTTAATCAATAGCCTAAATATTTTTTAAATAAAAACAATGGGCAAGAGCTTTAGACTTAATTAAATGTGTTTCAACTCCGTTAGCACAATGGGCACTTAAAGATGCTTTAAACAAGCAGCTAAGGGTTTCTCAGAGCAGGGAGTCCTTGAACAGCATAAAGCTAGGGCAACCAGTTTATATTTCCTATTTTAAACTCTTGGATGTGGAAAACGAAGAGGGAAGAAAGAACCACTCCAGGAATGTGGGGGAGGAACTTGGCTGTGGTGCTACTCTTGCTTCAGTAGCTTACCAGGGAAAGCCCCAGCCAACAGAACCAAGATCACTGTAAGTAATAGCGCTGCTACCTTGCAACTAAGTCATGAGGTAGTGAATAGAAGAAATTGCTCTTCTTTGTATCATCTACATCTTTTCCCATCACTCCAAGGTGATTCAGATTGATACGTTTCACAAACTCGCTGGATGTGAACATATACCCACTGCAAAGCTGGAACTTCAGCAGAAAAGCAGATGTCTCACTCATCATACAGTCTACATATAGGAATTAAAGACAGCGTGCCTCATTATCTTTGTGGGAAAAAAAATCACACTGTGAGATTTAAACTGAAATCACACGGTTTCATGCAAAAATAATTATTAGATCATCTTTTTCAAACATACCATGCTCAAAATTCTGAGTTTTTATTTGTTTCTTCAGGAAATGCCACAACAGTTGTCTTAAGGTCAGTTGGACAAATGAGATTTAGGCACCTTTTTTTCCAACAAAGTGCTAATTCCCAGTGTTAGGAAAACAATGCAGTGAACACAAACAAAAATATGTCCAGTAAGAACACGAAGAATCTCTGCTATCCTGTATATATATTTGTCCCACAGACATTCATACTTTATTAGCATATTACATATAAAAGAATTGTAGAACTTTTCCTGTTATGATTGAAATTTGCATGGAAAGCACAGATGGAAATTTATTTACAGCACTTTTTCCTCTGCTTATTGCAATGGGCTCTTAACTTAAGAACAAAATGAATATTCAAGAAATGTAAATCACTTAGAGTGATTTTTTAAAGATGTCTTTAACCTAGTCATTCACAGAACAATTGCAGAAAATAATTCTGGATTTCTAATGTACTAAAACTTATTCGTTTCAAAAGATGCATTAAAGTGGGAGGTTCAAACTCTGAGAATAAGACAAGCACTAAGTGACAAGCACTGTTAGATTTGATCATTTCTATCTACCTCAGCTGAATGGTAATTAATATTTTAACAAAGACTAAAGAACCATTGTTGTAACTTGTTGTTGATGCATGTTCTACTATTAGAGGCTTTAAATAGTGTTCTAGTTCTGTATTGAAAATCAACAAAAGATAAGAATAGAATGTTTTCCTTATACCTACAAACAGTCCAAGAGTGCACCTCTGGTGCCAAAAAGGGTTATTTGGCTTCTGATCTGCCTTGAGGACTGATACTGGAATTTTTAGAAGGAAGTACTTAATAGTGCTTAATGGTGCCCTAACATTGATGTGTTCACCTCCCCCAAATAATTTCCAAGAGTCAGTGAGCTGCCACAGACACGGAACATGAAGCCGAGCGGGATCTCTGTCCGCTGGGACACACAGCAAATCTGCACAGACCCAGGAAGTCCGCACGGCCTCAGAGCTGTCAATGCTCACTTGCATAAGCAGGGCCGGTCCCGACATTCAGCAGAGCAGGTGCTCCCAGTCCACCACGTGCACATCTTCAGTAGCACACAGGATGACTTTCTGCTGTACATGAGCATTTCCCAAAGTATCAGCTGGCGTGCATATGTTGCCTGGCACAAACCAGGAGCTCCTTCCATCTCCAGAGCTGGTATCCCAAAAACCTGGGTCAGGAGGACCTCACTTCGTACTACAATCACTGACTAGCTGCAGAAAGCACATGAACAATTGCCGTTTGCTTTATGTGTGTTCTCAGTGTTATTTGCACTGTGTGGACTATTCATAATCTTGAAAAGTATCATCTTGCATGATTTCAAGTATGGGGACTAGTTTAATGTGGAGTATCGAAATATCGGCCTGCTGTTGAGCCGGGTTTCAGAATGCCGATCTATAACACGGAAAGAGCAGCAGCGGTGAGATCCTTTAACAAGCACAGAGTCAAATCAATATATTTGAAAGAGCAGTGCAATGCCATGCTGACTTGCCAGTTCAGGCCATCAGCCTACATACCCTGAGGAGAACCACATTTTCAGAAGAACATACCTCCTATTCTTGAAAATTTTCCATAGTTCTGGAGTCCCATAAATACTGTATTCATAGTCTCTCCTGTACAGCCTAATCACACCTCTGCAAATGTATCTATAATTCTCAGTACCTCTGTTTCTCCATCTGTCAAATGTGGATAAAAATACTCTTAAATTACAGAGCTGCTGTGAGGCTTAATTTATTAATGCATGTACTCTGAGATTCAGAATTGAAAGAAATCATACACATGAATTATTATTATTATTATTATTACTGTTCCATTTCAAAAATATTTTGAAACAATAAAAGAACCAGCAAAAGATGGTATTTTGAAAACATCGGTTGTTAAATCCTTGTGAATATTACTGTGATGAAGCTATCAAACAAATCCATTTTATCATACAGCAACAGAACATGTAAAATCATTACAACTGGTGCTTAGTTCAAAAGAACCAGTTTTCTATAGTCATGAGTAAGTCTTTTTCTTAACTGTATGAAAATCTTCAGTCAGTGAAAGCAGGCAAGGTAGCCATCATTTCTCTTGAGAGTTCTTGATAATAATACCACTATCTATTATGCAGTGCACATGTATGACAGTTTGGGGTCTATCAGAATTTCTGAAACAACTCTTTTTGCATGAACTCTTATAGGTTGGCTCAACATTGCACCAGAAATGATAAACTATGGTTTTGCAAGCAGCTAAGTCAAAATAGTCAAATTTAAGAGCCTGAAGCAAATCACAAAAGCTATATTTGGGACCCTAAATCAGGGGCCTTCTTTCACAGATACTTAGCATTGCTAGTTGCCCTACATGCCATAAGCAATCTCATCATGGCAGAAGTGCCAGCACCAAATGCCTTATACATTTGCATGCTGCTGTTCTCATCCTCTGGAGCTCTGAATCTTATGCAGTCACAGGTATGCAGAACAGCACTGCCTTCTACCAAATCAGTTTCCACAACTGACTAGGACTTGCTATTTATATCTTAGCAGGATATTAACTTCATAGGATCCTACACACAATTACTGTAAGAGACAGACTGTTATAAGCATTATATTACAATTATATTCTGTATATGAACTTTTTCCCAGATAACATATATCCAAAAAGGAACGTGCCACAAGTTTAGCCTATAAGGGCATAAAACTGAATATTCGTAGTAAATCCATTAATGTGAAAGTTTTAGTATTAACACACAGTAATTCTCAGGAAAACTTTCAGAAGAGCTCCACTTCTGCCAGACTTGCACTGAACTCAGTTTATATTGTAAATCTGAGCAGCACTGTTAACAGACTTGATTGATTAGGAAAATTGAGTGGCAGAGTTTAAGTAGATTCAGGAAGCGTGCTATAGATCTGTATAAATGTTCGTAATAGTTTGTTTTCTCTTTTCTCAGCTGGCAATAGAAACTCTTGCAAGCAGGAGTAGCCACAGCTGTTGTCCTTAAATATTCGGCAGTTTTGCTTACAGTGAGATTAAGTTACCTTAGAATCTGCTGTAATGGCTTTTACTTTGTACATTTGAAATAAGAAATGCTCTAAATAGTGCGAATAATACAGTTAGTTTACTGAAAATCCTTAGGGCATAGATATATATTGTGAATGTAGCTGCAGCAGTTTGAGAAACTACCACCCCCCAGCTGTTTACTACCACCCCACAGCTGGAAATTATACCCACACGCAGCTGGAGCACCCTAGTTGTCCATATGGGCAGTCATAGTTCATTCCTGTGAAAAGCAGACAGCTTTGCTCCAGTCACCTTCAGAGGAACAGAAGAAATCCTGGCAATGGGATAGAATAACGTGGAGATGGTAAAATCCTTAATAATAGAGCAGAAAAGGTAAAATCCATCGATATTTAGTTGGAAACAAAGAAAAGCCTGGCCCTCCTTCATTTGCTTGTGAGCTGTATTTTAGCCAAGACCCTCACCCTTAGTGGCATGAGGTATGCTGTCGGTACGTCCATGTTTATATCCAAAAACTGTGACAACAGTCCCAAAGCCCTAAAAAACCTAGCCAAGGTGAAATCTGGCCTGTAGAACTGTGCAAAGTGGGCAGTAGACAGGAAACATGGAAGGGAACTACACAGACAGCCTGCAGGGAGCAGCACCCCGTCAGAGCCTGGCTCTGGGTGGCTCTCACAGCCTTATTGTCCCCTGTGGATTTCTTCCACTTGGAGTCACGTTTCCCCTCCAGTTCTGGTTACCTCATGGAAACTTGTCAACTCTTTTTCAAATGCTTACTGCCTGGGAGAGTTCACAGCCCTCAGTCAGGCGCTCTGGCTGAGAAAAATATAAAGCAGAGGGAAAAATAGCTCTGTGGAGAGAGATACTCATCAGAACTTTTGCACTGGAAAGAGGGCTGCTTATACTAGCTCACATTAAATGCCAAGGAGCTGCAGAAGGAGGACAAGCTCTTAAAAAAAATGGTGGAATAAAACCTTTTTCCCATTTACCTTCCACTGCCAGTAATCTTTCTTGGATCAAATGCCCTAAGACAAAGACATGGCTCTTCCAAAAATTTAGAAATAGGTGGAATACAGGCACTGCCATCCAGTGCCTGAAGGTTACAGAATTCATATAGACTATAAAAGGCATACATTGAAATAGAGTCATAGAATCATAGGATAGTTTGGGTTGGAAAGGATCCTTAAAGGTCATCTAGTCCAACCCTCCCGCAATGAGCAGGCATATCACTGACATGGATGAAAAGAAGTAACCACCTTTCCCTTTTTCTGAAACAAGAAGATGCCCTGTAAATGAGATCACTCAACCTCCCTTTCTGAAGCTGTTTCACTGCATTTAAAGTACAGAAATAAATATATGAGCCTGCAGAGTGAGAAGGATTCAAGAGTCTTATGGGTACTACTTTCTCCTGGGAAACCTGCATTTCAGTCACTGCTCCCATGAATATTTACACAAAGAGAAAAAGCTCCTAGAACAGAGATTAAAAGAGACTCCACTGAGAATGCCCTGCTTGGGATTAAGCACCAGAAAGGCACTTACGCACTGCTCATTGCTGTCAAGAGTCTACAGTACGTTGGCTTCAGAGAGGAAGCCAACCAAAGCTCCTATGCTCTCTTCTTCCCCCTTTCATGCTCTCCCACACTCACACATCCTCAGGTGTGGGGCAATGTTACTGTGAGGCCACACTGCTATAAAACAATTACATTATTTCCACAGAAGAACAACAACAACAACCACCACCCCAAGGGTGGAATTTTGAGTGGAATCATTTCACTAACCTGACAACATAATCCCAATCAACTGTGAGAACATGAAGAAAGGCTCAGAGATTTGCAGTACACAGACAGAAACAAGTAGGACAGTACTTTTTAGCACAGAGGAAGGTAGGTGGGGAAGGGGGTGGGGGTGGGGAGGGGGGGGGAGAGAGAGAGAGGTGTTTATGGGTCTCTGCTATAATGGGACTGAGCTGCCTCTGGGCAGCTCTGAGGCTGGGTATCTGAAGACTATCAGAATGAGCTTAGACACTTGAGTGAGATTAATTTCATTTGTAGCTCTGTAAGTGTTAGACACTCAGTGTAGCAGTAAGTTACAGTACGTCTAGGTTCCCTATGCAGTCTATGCAGAGATGAAGAGCCCTTCATTTCATCTACATTAGACATCTGTTGGAATGGAATTAATCATGTTCTGGAAAAGCATGGCTGTCTACATCGGCTATAAAAGGAGACAAAATAAAAATATTTAAACTAGATACTCCGTATTTGTATTACTGAAGTTAGATGGATTCCAGTCGTAGGAATTCATGCAACTGCCACAGTAGATGGCAGCTGAGAAAACATCTCATATGTGACAGGCTTGTCTTCAGGATGGCTCTTCTTTCAGTTGCTTATTCCTTTGTGTATGTGGCCCCAGTCTTGCTTGTTATCAACTTCTAATGAAGATGATGGTAAAAATCAGTGTTTTGCAATTTTGGCACACTGGAGATACTGACTATACCTCCTTTCTGAGTGGTAGCAGCTACTGTAAAACCCAACATCATTGTGCACATATAGCTGCAGTTAGTTTTCCCCATGTAAATCACATTACATGTATCTATATTGGACTTCAACTATCCTTTTACTCTTCAGTCACTTAATACCTTAATACAGGGGGATCCCTCTGCAGCTTTCTGGCACTGCCTTTCATTTTTTTTGCCTTATATATTGTAGTCTTGCCAGTAAATTTTTTCAACTCACTTCCTTCTCCTTTTCTTCATTGTTTATGGATACATGAAATAGCAAAGGTGTTGGTAAAGGCTCCTGTGGGTCTCCACTGATAACCTTTACCACTGCAGAATAGCTCATTTAGTCCTACCCTCTTGTTTATCTTTCGGGTAGCAATCCACAGAAGGACTCTTCCGTCTTGCCAGAGGGACAGCTTTGATTCCATATGCGCTTTCCGCACAGGGCCTTTGTTAAACACATTTTGAAAATCCAAGCATAGCATATATACTTGGATATAGCAAGTTGAATCACCCTTAGCTATAGTACATCTGTGAAATTACCCCCATGTTTCATAAACTCCACATTATTAGGGTGCCTAAGAGTGTTGTGGAGAGTGTATTTATGGTTAATTCACCTATAATAAAGATTTATTCATTCACTAATACAACTTGACACTCAGTATTTTCTTTTTTAATAAAAATGTCCCATAATAATTCATATATTTTAATAAAATAGAGATTGTGCAAGTAATCTTGTCTCTCCCAAAGTCAAAATGGGCCTCATAAAAATTGGCATTTAGATGTAGATTATATATAATGCTGGAGATAACAGATGAGGTTATCAGTTGTTTTACAATTACAAAGGAAATGTATCAAGAAACACTAAACAACACAAATTAAACTCATTCTTGCCAGTAACACCTGACCACGACAGGTACCTGTCTGCCCACTTGTTTATATTAATCTTTTAGGAAGCATGAAATTAACAGCCTGTGTTCCATCTGTAAAATAACTTTATTGATAGACTGCACTTTAAAAGGTTTAAATTTCTCTTTTGCTTCTGTTTTTTAAAGAGCTCCTCCAAAGGATTCATATTTTAGCAAAAATTCTCTCATCTTACAGTATGCCCTTAAGCAAACCATACAGCAACATGTGCCTCTTGTGCCATCTTCAGGATATATCTGGAATAATGTTATCCTGCATTTTAGAGTCTTTCTAAACTAAAGGAGGAGACACTTTTTTGGTTGTTGTTTCTTTTCTTTTTTTATGACTCAAGTGAAGACTAAGAAGTTCAATTATAGAAGTTTAGGAAAAAAAAAGAACAAAACAAACAAAAAAAACCCCCTGGCTTTACCACAACATAAACCAGCTTCTTCTTCTTCACCCTGAGAAAAATGACCTCAGGCCACTACTTTATTAGTTGAACTTTCATTCTGTTTCCTAGCATTATGAGGAGATTTGACTGCTGTATTTCTCTGTTTCAGTAGAATTTATTTGTTGGAAATCCACTGTACTGTTTTCTGAACTGAAGTAGATGAAGTACTGCATGGGACTTATGCTGCAGCTTTTTCTTTTGTTTTTTAAACTTCTCTGATTTTGCAGCACTGAGCATGGTGGAAAATGATGTTGCACCACACTCTTTTGGTGGACACCTTCAGTTTTATCATGACCTTCTGATTCTTTAGTGCATTATTGTTTGGGGCTGAACTGAAGCTTTCTATCTGCTGTTTTTGACTTTTGTTAATTCTTTAATGCCAGCATCACCAAGGCTTGGCTGAAGCAAATGTGATTTCTGCAACATGTATGACTAAAGGCATCTTGGCTACAGCAGGGAGTTTTGTCTTCTCACGTAGGAGTAGAGTATGATAAGCCTGTGCCTTAAGATTCAGCACAGGTCTCGTGACCTGCAAGCCCTGACAACATCGGACTGCCTGTTGTTCCCATGCAGACTGGTGTGAATTAAGTTAACAGCCCTTGTATGAATGGGAGCTATGGATACAGCAGGATCTGGTGAGCTGTAGCTGTAGATCAGGGTGAGCCTAATCTTCACACAAAAGAAATGCACAGAATCCGAGTTTTTTTTACACTAACAATTTTATATTGTTAATGAACTACCACAAACCATCTCCATTTAAATGCACTGACATTATACTTGCCTGGCTCTCCCACATGCCAACATGAATCAAATGTGTCCTTTCTTGCAAGAGGAAATCTATTCCTCATGAGGAGGCTGCAATCTCTGTAACTTGCAGCCTCACACCTGCTTACAGAGAAAAAAATGTTAATTTCCTAAGAAATACTGAGAAAGCAAGAAGCTCAGAAGGAACCACCAGGTTGTTAGTGGAGCTATGCCGCGACAACAAAACTGGGATGACACGAATGTCACCTTATGCAGCTCAAGGAGATAAACAGAAAAGAAATCCAGTCCATGTTGGAAAGGATTATTAAGTATTTCTTAACCAATAGATTAATTATCACACCTGGAACTTCTGTGTAACCTCTCCTAACACACAGCAAAGTATGAGCTCTTCATCTGAGATGATCCTAAACCAGTTCTATGATCAAACTAAACTGCACCACTGTATGAGGTAAACCATGTCTTCACATTTTCTTTGAAGAAAACCCATCATGCCTTCTGAGAAGAAAAGATTATATTAGACACAAAACCAGATCAACTGAAAATGGAGTTGCTCAGAGCATGAATAGTCAGGCACCACAGACCAATTTTGTTCAACTGATGAACTGTGGCCACACTGCCAAACCATAGCTTTGTTTCAAAACATGGAAGGTGAAGTAGTCACGCTACATTGACCTTCCCAGCTGTCTCAGTCAAATGAACAAAAAAGACTAGGGAAAGACAGAAGAAATGGTATTATTTATTCCCAAATAGAGGGCATCAGAGGTCTTTCTGCCTTCCCTTCTATTCTTCCCCCAGCTACTAAACCTTCTTCCAGCAGATTATTATCCTCACAGTACAGAGAAGAGCACTCTAGATCAGCTACACAAAAATAAGCCAGACCATCCATCTTATGTCCTTACCACTGTTTCCCTTCCTCTCAAAAATTTCCATAATTTACATTATCCATTGTGGATTTGCTTGAGAAGTGGTTTGCAAATACCTGAGTGATCGTTTGAATTCACATGTGACTGTATAGGCTGCTGAATACATTGTGTGGGATGCACTGGGAACAGTGTATCATCCAGCTGGGTCAAGTTTCATCATCCTTTTCATACCAAACAAGTGATAGTGCTTTAAAGTTCATGAGAAGGAAAAACTTATCGCATCCCAAACATGCAGGTCTTCTAAACTGGATTTTACTAATATATCTGGTGTTATATTTCAAGTAGTCCAGAAATAGATACATAGAGGTAGGGTTTCAAAGTCTTAAGACACTCTGGGAAATTAGTTTGATGAAAAGGAAAACCTTTCAAGTCATCTTCCTATCTCATCCAGAAAAGGTAGGGGATTATATCCCTGCTCCGCTTAACCCAGTTTTCTGAAGCTTATAATGAAATGTAGTGGACTTGATTCTCTAGTCACACAAATGTAAATCTCCAATAAAAGTCCACTACAAATACCAAAACAACAAAAGTATAAAACTAAAGTAAAAACAGTATCAGAACCCAATTGTTGTAAGTGAATCTTAAATCTCAGTTTTTCTGTAAAAAGAGAATATAGTATTACTTGAAAAGATATTGTAAACAAGTAAATGGGGGATATTCAATAAAGACATTTACCTTCTACTTTTTATGTGTGAACAATACAAGTATTCTTATTATCACCCATGAATTCTACATACCTCAAAAGTAGACCACCTTTTGTTGAAAGCAATCGACACTTCATTGTTCCTTACAGTCACCTTCCTTGCAGAAAATATAGTTTCTGCTTTAACTGTTTAAATTAAACTAACTTCAATGAACCTCACCGTTCACTAGAAGTATAAAATTACCTGATCATACACTGGTCATCACATTCATTACAAATCCCAGCTGTTAAAAAAAAGCATTGTAGAAAGAGTTGTCTACCCTCTACGTATTCAAACAGTTTAGATTTCTGACTGTAAGATTTGATTATCTGCATTTATAACGGACATCTTCATCTGCATGATGCATGCAATCAAGAACAGCTAAAACACCTCATCAACTCTTACCTTAAAACAAGGAGCCTTCACTTTATTACCCACATTCATAATGTTCATGAACTCCATAGATGAGAGTGTAAAAATAGATGGCTGTATAACATATGCACAACGGTTCAGGCTGAGAGCAAAGATGGGAAAGCATTTCTCATGCCAGAGAAGTGCATGAGTGTGTGTAAGAGCATGTGTACATAGACTGAAATTCTATTAATCAAAATACCCACACATTAGTCACTGTCATCATACACCAACCACTGTTTTTTGATTTATTGTACTGATTTGTTTTTCTTAACTCTGAGAACATTGACAGCTTACACACATTGATACCAGCAGAACTCTCACAGAACTTTGTTTCATATACATTACATCCAGGTCTGCTTGCCTCTCTGACAGACACTAAAAACCATAGGAAAAATTTTACTCTACTAAACTAACTACTATTTCTTAAATTAATAACATTTTGCAACTGTCACTTCCCTCCCTGTTGTCATACTTCCTCCTTACATATAAGCATACATACTGGTCATAAGTACATTTCTTTCTGAACAGTAGAGAAAGGAAAATCTTGGATGAATTTGCACCTTAGAAAGAAAGAAAATAAAATAGAAGCCTATGTAGTAGGTACCTGCTATAAGAGTGCTCCTAGTCACCTCTTTCAAATTTAAAGGTTTGCCTATCAGAAAGTAGGCCAGGAAAACCTTCTTTTTAAATGGGTGACCCTGAAGCTAGAA
The DNA here is from genome assembly GCF_949628215.1 of Phalacrocorax aristotelis. Taxonomy (NCBI): domain Eukaryota; kingdom Metazoa; phylum Chordata; class Aves; order Suliformes; family Phalacrocoracidae; genus Phalacrocorax; species Phalacrocorax aristotelis. The sequence goes on along the minus strand of NC_134279.1, from coordinate 44,987,693 downwards.
ACTTGAATACTAAGTGGTGAATGTGAAAGAATGGTACTTTGGGATAAAGGATTAAATTCTTATTTCCATTTCTAGAGATGGAATCTATCTTACTGAAATGTATCATTAAATTGCAGTCTCGCATTTGGAATTGTTAGTGAATTTCAGGAAACACTAATCTAACTTTGATTTTTTTTGATCTTCTGATGCTGTCCACTTCAGACTTATAAAGATAACATTAAAGTAATATCCCCTCTTTTGAGAATCAGGATGCAGAATGTTTATTGAGAAGGTGGAATTTTGGAAAGACAAAAATGTCATGACATACTTCTTTGCCAAGGAAATAATAAACTGGAACCAATATTCTGTTGGATGAAAGCAATCCCAGAAAAAAAGAAAGTAAGTCCTTATCTGGGCTTTGCATTCAGGGCTGAAAACAAAAACCTTCACAAAAGTAAAACAAAGAATGAAAACTCTGAGAAAAAGAGAAAAGCAGATTTTCTGATGCCTTTAGCCCAGTAACATAACAAAATCCTGTGCAAAGAGATTGTGAATTGCTACTAGCCTGAACTGTAGTGTTTCATCTGCCTTTTGTACTCACTTGGCAACTGCAAGGCAATAGAGCCTTCACACTCTGAGTTTTGTTCTCATCTGCAACACCAACTCTTTTATCAGTGAACTTACTTTAGAAATCAGTTTTCTCAGTTTTAAATAATAAGTTTTGCAGTAGCTCTTAGAAAAGTGTGATCAGGCATAATTTCTTTTAAGAACTGTCTGAAAACCTTCCACTAAGCATGATTATACTGTTGCAATTATTTTAATTTTAAGGGTATGTAGCTCCTTTTCCCTAGATCCTATAATTTTTTTTTTCAGAAGAGGCTAGCAATTTTCTGTAAGTTATCATTCTGAGTTCCTTGAATTCTTAAACACAAGTAGTCTAAGAGATGCTAACCTCAGAGACTAGCCCTCAAAACACACAGTACCCCAAATCATATTTACAATCTCAGTACATGTCTGCTACTTAAGAACACTTAATTCAGAACAATGTGCAACTGAATAACTTAAAACGTGCCGTCTCTCCTCACTTACGCAGCACAGAGAACCCAAGTTAACCAGGCTAGATTTATCTCATTACATTCTCAGTTGTAAGGTCCCTGGTATAGGAACTAATTTCTGACAACTGATCATTTGAATGAATCCAGTTCTCACACAGCATGTTACATATTCCATGCTCTGCCAATTATTCATTTGCTAGAGTGAGTCTTTTCAGCAATGTAAAAAAAAAAAGAAATCTGACAAGCTCTCTTAAAAAAAAATCTCATCACATTCAGCAAATGATTTCTTTGAAAGGATTTCTCTGAACATCCTGCCAAAATAATTGCGGCTCATTTCAGTCCAGCATTACAAAAATAGAATTTCACAAGGACACGTTCCCTATTGAATATAACATTTATGTTTATAGGCCTACTCTGACCTAGCTGATTGCTTACTCTCATCTATTGTCCTCTGTGCTGCACTTCTCACAGGTGAGGTCAAGGTTATGGTCAGATCCTGATCAGCTTTCCTGTATATGAGGGATTAATGAGTTCTTACCATAATTGTTTTGCACAAAGAAAGTCCCTGTGGTTTTATTGGAGGCGCAGTTCTTGCTCCTTTCTCATGCTTCTGTAGGTGATACATGTTTGAAGGAGTCAGAGGCAGATGGATATTGGTGCGGGCAAGAATTTTTGACATTCTCCCCCTTGAGAGCAAGGAGTTCTCACATTATGGAATGAGGCAGTGCAAAGAGGGAAGGGCGGCCATCTAATTTGCAATGATGTTGTTATTCTACAACCATACATCCACATTGCATTTTGGTCACTATGAGGTTTGCAGCTATTCATGGTCCAAGGCATCCATCATGCACATGTAAAGAGCTCACTGCTGTAGGACCCAACATCCACATTGCAAATGGAGTGTGCCAGATGGCACCTCAGTGTGCCACTTCACCTTGGTCCTGGTGCTTGGGAAACCCCTTCCAGTGTATCACAGTAGCCCTCTGGGGGACTCGTTTCAGCAAATTCTACTGAGATGTTTACCTTTCCTTAGGACTTCTACCTATCACAGTTTCCAGCTTCAAACATGGAATTCATAACTCTCAGGTGAAATCAATCTATCAGCTGCCATAGCTGCATAGTTTGCAGTGTAATTAGTTAGGCAATTTGTGTATAAAAGACCTTTTCTAGTGTTTTCTAGTCTCCTGACTAATAAGAAAAGGGAACCTGAAAAACAGCAACAGAGGAAACAGAAACCTTTATTTGCAGAAGGTTCAAAAAATAGGAGCTATTCATAAAAGCCAGAATCTGCACCTGTATCTTGTGTATCATTAAAGACACGCTTAAGCTCTAGCTTTATGGCTGACCTAGACATAAGTGTGCACTCGTTTTGGAAAGCTTGTTTGCACCTGCACACTTGGACAGTCAGCAATGCAGAACTATTTGGTTTTCTTCATTTCCTCCTGCATATTAAGGGTCTTCTTGTTTCTGTACTTATCCAGAGATGACACAAAATACTAAATAACTGCACCACCCAGTCTTACACTTGAACGAAGATATTTTGTTAAACCCTTAGTGGACAAGTTATAAACTCCTCTATCTAGCCCATTTAGAAGGTAGCTAGAACAGGTAAAGGTTCTTTCCTTCAGAAGTTCATGATTTTTTAAAATTAGAAGACTAAGGTATAAGGTTTTATACATAGGTTTCCCAGCTGAGCTGAAATACATTTTATCAATTATAGAGAGTCATTTCCATCCTCTTGATATTTAATGTATGTATAAACCATTTTTTCATTATGTTCTATAATTTAATAAGGAATGGTATGTTTGCATTACACTTAAGCATATATTAAATGCTTTATAAATGCAAAAACATTTTTAAAATGGCAGTGCAGCCAAATGACTGCAATAATCTCATCTGCTGATTGATTTGGATCCCAAGCTACTTTTATTGCAAGAGAATGAAGTACCATTACATCTGGGAGTATATTTTCTCTAGCAATGTTTTGTTATATCTAATGAAAGACAGTGAATTGGGATATTTTTCTTAACTTCAAAAATGTCACTTTTCCTAACAAAAACACCATAAGAACTCCCAATTAATTTTTCCAAATATAGTCAATGTATTACAAGGTAGTTCTATCTGTGTATAAGCAATGATGATAGTAACCAGTGGGGAAGGTCATTAGGAAGCCTTCCTGGGAATACTTACCAGCTAGATATCCAACATTTTGGGGTTTGGAGCCAGGATAACAAGGCTGATAGGATAGTAGATCATGGACTATAGATTATTTACTCAGCATGGGATTGCTAGCTTCAGCAAATAGAAGGAAAGGGAAAAGAGTTTGAGTTCCAGTTAAAATACAGTTTGAAAAGTAGGCCAAAAAGATGAATCTAACAAAAAAGCAGAACACGCTGCTGAGTGTACGGCAAAAGCTTTTAAGAGAGTATAGTTATGAGATCTAAAGTCTTTTCAAAAGCAAAAGGTACCAAACATTGTTCCATATATTTATTTCACCACTTGAACAGCTCAGGGCATTTAATGTGCATTCTTCCACAAAGGCAACAATCTTCACAAACTTTGCATTCAAGTGTCGAGACATTGTCTCATGGCAAGTTGGAAATGCAAGGTTTTGAACACAATAGCAGCAAACAATTAAGAACTCAGGATTCTAAATCAAGAAATATGGAGATAAACAAGAAATAAAACACCTGTTTTCATGAGACTGGGAAAGAAAAGCCTTTGTTTCTAGGTGTCTTTGTCTTTATGAGCATAAAGGATGCCCAGTCAATTCAATTCTAATATGCATATGATAATCTTGGTAGTACTTTGTGACATTCTCCTCTTGAATACCTAATACAATGCTAAATGAGTTTAATAGAATTCAGGAAATAACTTAAGAACATTAGAAACCTGAGACACATTCTAAAATATTAAGATACTACATTATCAACTTCTGGTTCCAATTTTACAATCTGAAAGATATTTTCAACCTTTTCTTTATAATGTGGCTAATTAAACTCAGCTGATAGTGATCTTTTTTAAAATAGCATATCTGTCGTTTCATAAAATACTTTGGAATTTTTTCTTGATTCTGAGCAGATGTTTATAAAAGTCTTTGAGACAGGAAGAAATTGACTAACTGTGGAGGGAACGGAGAAACTGCCTATACACAGAGGGAAATGGACCATATTTTTGTAAAGCTTCTGTGGTCTACTGATGAAAAGTGCTGTATAAAAGGTAGGTATTATAATTATTACAGAGGGCTGTCAAATGCACAAAGTAAACCAATCAACAAAGTAGAGATTTTTTTCATCAACTTTTTTCAATTATAGTAATCTTAGTTGTTACTTATAATTACACTCAGTAACAATTTTTCAGACAGCACTGTTATTTTCAAGTTGATTGTGTCCTTTTAAATAAATCCCATCATGTGTCTAAATCAAACACATGGCAGAGAGCTGAAGCAGGTATTTAAAACCCCATGCACACTGCAGATTCTGTGTTTGTGAACTTTTCAGTCATTATCTCAGTTCAGGATTTCCTTGATAGAGATATAAAAGATATTCACTAACTCATTGCAGTATTTTTTTTATTATATGTACATGCTATATTTCCCTAGATTCTTCTAATTTTGCATTTCTAAAGGTCAAAGACATTCCTCTGATACAAGAGAACGCTCACTTTATTCACTAAATGGATCAGGGGAAAAAGAACATATATACACAAAAATATTAAGCAGAGGGAATGAGGCAAAGATCAAAATCAAAGTGGGGCTTGCATTCCTGAGACTTCTTATAGAAATGAATATGCCTGCCCAAACTAAATAAATGGAGATTTTATGCCAGAAGATTTTTCAGCAATAATTTAAATACCAGAAAGTAAGTGTCACAATGTGGAAAAAAAGGGCAGACAATATGCTAGAGGGTGACTGAAACAAAAAGGGAAAGTAAACTAAAATGGTAATAAAAAAGAGATCAAAGTTATCACACTGCAGTTCAGAAATAAGATAGGCAGACCCAGGCTATGCAGTTTAAAGCATAGAACTGTCTACGAACTCCACCGGGGGTGCAAAGTCATGCTATCTTTATGGTCTTATATCATATAACATTGCTTTCATCTGTCATCGGAAAGTAAATTAGAAATATTTTCCCATTCCAAGCTTTCCCACCTTTTTGCACAAAACTGTGGAATCAGATTATGCAGTCCCACCTGTGCCCTTGGAATGAGGGCACACATCCTCCTAGTTCAAATATTTTCTCCTGCTTGGCTACTGATCCAATATTGAAATATTCTTCCCTGTTTGGCCTTTGATTTCCTAACAGAGTGTTCAAGCTGGAAATTATGTGGATGACTGGGTAACTCCAGCTCTTAAAAGCCACACTGATTGTATATTCTCATTATATTTGATTACAGCTCTTGATAAACTAATCTAACAAAAAGGATGACAGAAGATGCAAAGGAAACTTCCCTATGCAATTACAGCCTTATCCACAAGCTCAGAAACACCTCTTTAAAAGCAGTGATATTCTTATTTTACTTCTTCACTTCTGAGTACAGCTATCTGTTGCCTAATAATCTTCCCTGTACACCAGGAAACAGAGAGGCAGGAAAATATGATCAAGCCACAAATCGGAATTTGGATCTTGTCTCTGTTTGGAAATTGTAAAAACCCTCTCTAGAGCAAGTGTGGTCCTCCGTGGACACCTGTATTGAGACAAAAGTGACTCCAAAATTCATGTAAGGCTAAAGAGTTGCACTATTGCTAGCTATTGTCTGTCAATAACAAGGTAGGCAAGTCTTTACCAGTGAGGAAGACAATTCTAAACCTTGTAAGGAAGAAATAAAAGAGATGCTCCTCACATACTTCTTGTTATGGTTTTTATTTGGGGCTTCATTCTGCATGTCATCTCACCTCACCCTTTTCCCACCCTCCTCTAGTTTTAAGAGCTCTTAAAATGGTATTCTGGATTTTGATCCACATCACCGTACCATTTAATTGCCCCGAGCCAAGTGCTGTTAATCCTCTCTTTTAATCTGCTTCAGGAAATGACCACATTCTACCAGAAGACAGTATAAGGTATTACTCCAAGTCCATTCCTTTTTCATTCTCGTTAGTAGATTCCCAGATCCACAGAATCCTTCAGAAATCAAGAGCTCAAGAGAGGTAGGAGTGCAAGTGCACAAAATGTCATCATCCTGCTTTCCTGTGGCCAGTGGCAGCTGTTTGAATAGTTACGTTCCAAATCTTTGTATTAGGAGCAATGACCTGGCTCTCCCTTATGCACTGCTTTTTAATTTTTCTTCTCACTTACATGCTAAGTGGTAGGGGTTGAGGAATTCAGCCAACAACTGGTAGTATTATTAAACTTTGATTCAAGTTATATTGGGGAAAATGGTTTATATGTCAAATGTTCCTAAAAATCTTATTCACGGGTTAGAGAACATGAGAAAGGACTTCTGGACCAAACAATGGAGTCCTATGATGCTGCAACTTCCTCTTAGCAAATGAAATACAACATTCTTAATCAATGGATCAGTTTTTTAGCTCTTAGAGTTCAACTAAATGTACCTATAATATCTGTGACGTTAGAGATCATGCCACTGAAAAAAAATACTAACCCAGCCAAGGGAGATGAAGACCTATAACCACAATGAACTTCTGTAAAAGGTAATAGCACGGCTAGGAGAAAAAGTATCATTAAACTGACAACAGAATACAGTCCAGTGGATAGGTAAAGAGACTAGATCCTATTCCCATCGATGCCAATGGCATTACATGGTTAGGTCTTCACGGCAGAATTAGTGCAGGTACCCAGGTTGCGGCAGCCACAGCTGAATGCTCGGCTCAGCTCAGCACACACTCTGCTGCAGCAGGGAGAGTGCCCAGCCATCTCTCTGCCCGGCCCAGCCACATTCAGAACAAGAAGTGAAAGCATTGCAAAAGCACAGCACTGAAGCCAGCTAGGCATCTGCTACCCAAGCTAGGACCTTGAGAATGTGCTACCAGCCATTGAGAAGATACACGAGCGGCTCTGGAGCTAGTCTGGGAAGCATACCTACAGACTTGCCTTTCATTAGAGCAACAGTTGTTATAATACCAAGGAGATAACCCTTCCCTATTGGTGCAACACTCCTCCATATGCCCCACTAAATGTTCTAGGCTGTCCCCCATGGCTCTTTGCTTTATAATGTGGTGATTACTCTAGAAAGCTCTGCAGTGAACTGCAGAGGAAGTTCATGACTTTCAGAAGATATTAATTAGTATGGAAAGCAGGGAAAAATCTGTCATCAGGAGGATGATTTATGCATTCTCGTTCCAAGGAGGCACATTCAGGTCTAGTGAAAATGAGCTCAAAGCTCTCGAGTATGCCCACACCTACTGTAAGCATCCTTAAAAGTGGAAGACATGACTTCGGGAGAAAAGCTAAGGCAAGCAAGCACTCAAGTTAACTATGCAGTGCAGACAGACCCACACCTAATGATACCTAAATGATGAGGAAATTCATTATGTCATTTACATACCTTGCCAACCTCCGCTTACTTCAATTGCAGTTAAACAAACACCAAAGTGCTGACCTTTTAATTCAAAGAACTAATAGCTTCCCTTTGTTGCCTTTTGATCCGAAGGTTTAGTTGCCATTCATTTACTTCTTCCCCATTAAGAAATGTGAGGGATCTCTTATACAAATTATTGAGTAACAGGTGAGCTGAAGCATGAACTTTCTGTGTACCAGCTACTCTTTATTAATGCTACGGATGTGAATGCTCTTAATCCACTAAAACAGTGCATTGCTGCAAGCTACAAAAAAGCAGCTCCTCACTAATCTCCCTGTATAAACCAAATGTTTTGAATTACAACATATTATTTCAGTGCAGAGAGAAGCTGTGTGTTTGTCCTCGTGCGAATGCTGAAGTCCTACCTGGCAAAATATAAAAACTATAAGCGAACCAGTGTGCAAAAAATTGCTTTTACAATTGGATTTAATCAAATGGATGCAGCAGAAGGGGTGTTCATAGCATGGCATGAATATTAGGACAACATTTGACTGGAACGGAAAAGACATCATCAGGCATTTGGAAAACAAATAAGGCAACAAGACGCAAGCACAAGGGAGTATTAAAATTTCAGCTCCAACTTCTGGATAATGTTGACAAAGACCTGCCACTTCTAAACAGAAATTCTGCTGCTGGGGGAAAAAAAAGATATCTTTCAATATAAGCTAAAGAAGCAATGATGGGAGCTTCTTTTTAATATAGAATACCACTTAGAAGCAATTATGAGCAGTCCACACTTACTTAGTAAAAGCAAACACAGATCCATTTGCAAAAAATGAAAGACAAAAAGTAAAAATTGCTGAGGGTAAGACAGAACGCCTAGAATCTGGGTGTCCAAGCAGCATGACTCAGAACACAAACTTTAGCTCTGACACATCTCGAGCCAGGAAATCACTCTAATTTGTGACATTGATTGCAATCAGTGAAGTGGCTACTGTACATAATAGCTGCTCTTCTGCGCAGTACATTTTGTTCTGTACTTGGCTGATGCAAGCCAATTTACAGACTGCTAGGTACTAATCCCCAAAAGGGAGGCAGTCTTACTGCCTTTCTCCTCTGAAGCAAACTTTTACTTTCCTTCCTTTGTTTCGACTCCATTTGTAAGACCTATCTGAACACTTCACTCTTCTCTTGGACCCCAGTGTACCCCAACATTACTTAGCTGGCAGTCATAAAATGCAACATGGGGCTGATCCAAAGAGCAGTGAATCAGTGGAAGAAAGCCTACTGAACTGAGGTTCAGGGAATCAAGCAAAGTAGGTGGCTAGCACAATCTGTGAAGATCTATTTTAGGTTTCTGAGTCTCCAAAATATCCATCAGTGTTAACAGGAATAGCAAAAGAAAGGACATGATTTTTGCTTTACCTTCTCTACTTGTTTGCCTGTCATATTCAGTGTTTGACAGGCATATAGCCATATATAAAACATAAATAAATGTATCTAATATACCAAAATCAGACTTTTAACATTAATAGTAACAAAGTAGAAATTATAATGGAATGACCATCAGCCTTTCTAACGGGGAGAAAATGAAAAATGGCAAGACACTTTCAGAAAGGCATACACAGCCTTGTAGATTCTTTTTTTAAATATAGCCTTGTATCTCTCAGAGTGAAAAAGATGCTTCCTAAATGCATAAGTTTTAAGGTCAGAATGGACTATTATCACCGTCTAGTGACGTCAGCCTCCTTTATTGTACAAGCCGTAGAATTTCACCAAGTAACTCCTGCATCATGAGAGAACTCATTGATCTCAGGCATATGCTACATTTAACAACAACAACAACAAAAAGTTATTCCTGGTGCATTGTTCTTGGAATAACTTCTTTCAATTCCACTATTCATAATACCAACAGGTAAACCCTTTTTCAACATATGCCTCAAAGAATCTACAGAGAATCTGCCTACCAGCAGCTGAGTTGCTTATGGTGACCTGCTTTTTAAGTTCATTTTACATAGCCCATGACAGCCTGGCACAGCAATCTCAGTCTATTCTGACTGACATGAAGGCTCTGCAGAGTTGTAGTGTCTATACCACAAACACTTTTTATGTGAAAAGAGAGAAAGACCTCTTGAGATAATGAATTAAAGTTACCAACCCTGAGCAGAATGGATTAATGACAGCTCTGGGCAGTGATTGATTGTCCAGCTTGCTAAGGACCAAACCTGGCATTCCCAAGACATTCCTGACTCATCCCAATTTCTTCATGATTCAGCTAGAACCAAAGTGTGGTTACTTTTGTGTCTCTTTTCATCCTAGTCCTCACCACCTCAAACTCAGCTGCCGAGCGTGTAGCGGCCTTCTCCGTCACAGCTGCTATTGCCGTGGCTTGGCTAGGTGAAACCAGCCTCTCTACTGCAGGCTATGTTCTGCACCATGGCATTTTGCCAGCTGCAACACCTAGCAGGGTGTCTTCAAAGGCCCATTCAGAGTTTAAACCCTAGATACCAGGATCTGAAATCTGCATCTCAGAAGGCTAAGTTAAGAGTCCCCATACATTAAGCTTCCAGATCACTGCAGCTCTCTCCAGCTGCTGGCAGGGGATGGGGAGTCACAAGATCTGAATCTTTTCCAAGTCCTGGGCCATACTCTAGTTTCAGTAATTCAAGGAGGAAAGGGGATGGAGAGACAGCCAGCCCTCACTGTGATACACCCCCTTTCCCTCCACTTGTACCACACTCGTGCTTTTTCACTTTGTTCCTTCACTCCCCTCTTCTCAGTAACTATGACGGGCAGCTAAAATAATATTGCTTTAACACATATTAGAGAATCTGTCAAATGTAGCTCCTTCATGGCAACTTTCTTTCCCGTGGCCATCCCTTTCCTGAAGCATATTTTGGTCTCTTGGATGTAGGCGAGTAGCCCATCCAGCACAGGAAGAGCCAGAGCCCTGGCCCCTACTGCCTTCTGGCGGCAAGGTGAAAGGCAGTCTGGCAGAGCTTTGCCATGGCTAATGTTTGTGACTTTACTGGGTAAGTATTTCTTGTGAGCTCTATCTTGCCTACAGAACCTGCATTTTTTTGTGACAAGGTGCTAAAATTGAAACTAGTGGCAGAGTGCTTAATTTATCCCCAAGGACTTCAGCATTGTAAAGCCTGAAGGGGGGAAAAAAAGCTTTCCAGACTTCAAACAGAAAAAGTGAAAAGAAGAAGAAAAAAGTCTATGAGGTGAAATTATATATACTACAAAGAGACAAGACTCTTTGTCTTCCATTTGCCACAGCTGAAAAAAAGTGCAATTCATTACAAGATAGGAAAATGAAGTGTATTTACAAAGTCCTCAAGAATGGCATTACTCCAGCTGTTCAGTTCAATGCAAGGTTTATTTTGAAATATTCTTTTAGCAGCATTAGGAAGGACAAGAGTTGCCATCTGAATACATGTATTATAATTACCAAAAAGAAAACGCATCTCTCTTAAGGTGTAGTGTAACAGTCACTTCATAAAGTACGCTTCCTTCAGTGTGAACTCATTGACGCCCTGTGTCTGCAAAGTGACTGATTCAGTAAGCACAAATGTAACACTAATTTTTTAAAATTCAGAAATGTTTTTGTCCTTTTTTTCTCTCTCTAACGTCCCCTTTCACCTTTCCTAAGTAAAAAGCAATCTACAAGTTAGAAAACCCTTACTTATTTCAGATGTTATTCGCCCATAATTTTCTACTACTAAAAATTTATCCAGATTCTTTTGACATATGCAATAAAATCTGCACCTGTAAATACGATCAATGCTACACAGTACCCTGTTAAAGCACACTAACTTATTAAAGCTTATGAGATACTAATTATGCTCAACTGGTGTTAATCAGTATATCCCTTGGGTAAAAAACATGTTATCGACCAGGAATAACAACATCTCAAACCAGAGGATTGGTTATGGAACATTAATGTATTTGGGGTTTTGTGATGGTCACTTTGAAAGAGACTGGCAATAGAGACATTCCACCAGCATTTGGTATATTCAGAATTATGAGACTAATGCCTAACTTTTAACATACTCAGGCTCATTAGTTCAACAATATAGTTCAAGAAGCAGGGCAGTGTGTTCATGTAGGGAGGAACTGACAAAGCATCAGTTTTTGTGATGTACCACAGTACATTATTCTTCCCACAGAAGACTTCTTACATGTTAATTTTTTTAGAATAAAATAGTATCTAAAAATACATATATATATACACACAAATTAAAAATTTACAAGTAGGTCATTTAACCTTTATTGTAAATGGGATTGTTTAAGAGAAACTGCTGTCATCAGTTGTCTACTCAGCTACCAGGTGTTTATTCTAACCACGATGCTGTTCCTCGTTAAAAACAGAGTTGGGATTTACAGCGTATTCTGTGTACCTAACATGGTAACTGGGCAGGATTTTTCAGAAATACCTCATGATTCTGGGCACTTCAGTTTTTTGGATATTCAGGGGAGGCAGAGGATGGCATTTTTTTTAATAATTAAAAAAAAGAAAAAGCCATTTCTTAACGTATTGCTGGACAGGCACTTCAGGCTCCAGTGTTATTATTCACTTGGAGAAAACCCTGGCTAGTCAGTTATACGCTACAAATGGAGTGGGTGCCCTGCTGTTTGTGTGTTTCATCCCTGTTGAGGTGAGCAAGACTAACCGTACACTAGGGATTTTTAAATTCTGTACATGAGTTACAGGCAAGCAAACAAGGTACAATAGGGAAAGGTAATGCAGGGCAGGCATTAAAATCCAATTAAATTAAATCAGTATATTGCACTGTTGGTGGGAATTGGTTCTGTTGCCTCTCCTGTAAGCTGGGTATTGGGGTGCCAGACTCTGAAGCATAACTCATAGGATTTGTGCTGCTTTTTCAGAAAAATAAGCAACCAGCTGATTTCATGGTGTCTGTGCCTCTGCAGAGTTGTCAGGGAAACATATTTTTGAGGAGAAGAAAGCCAGTTCCTTCCACAGATGTTCTGTGCTAACCAGACGTATGAACTAAGCAACTCTGAGTATTGTTGGGGTTTTTTTCCTCATCTTTCGCTGAGCTCCTGTCTATTTGCTCTTGAGTACAAAGCGCCAACATCTCATCCAGCAGGAGCCTGATGAGCAGGATTATGCAGGTCAGGGATCTCTGCAGTTTGAGGAGACCCACAGGTTCCTGGTGAAGGGCAGCACTCTGTGCCCTTTAGATTACCACAATGACAAGAGAGGAACACCACCTTGTCAAGTCTCTTGTCCACAAGGAACTGTTGTGTCTACCAGCGACATACCAGCTGGGAAACAGTGCAGGTCGTGTTCAAGAAAGACTTTGAACAGCAAGGAACTCCCTTAGCACCAAATTCTTTTCCTGTCCTATGCCATACAGTGAAAAATAAAAAGTATTTGTGCTGGAAGCCAGCTCTGCAGACCAAGGAAAAAAGTAGATCTTTATCAGCAGACACCTGACAATACATGGTCTAAGACGGCTCAGCTGTGTTATCATCCATCTTAGCTCACCTGGGATAATCCCTCCTTACTGCATTTTATATGCCTATCATGCTATATAAAGTGTAGCTGTACGCTTCTACGGGAGAACTTATCTTGGGCCGCATACCTCCGGGACACAGGGCTCTACCCACCCTGGGGACAGCGATGCACAGACATCAATATGATGGATATAAAATGTCCGTTTATTTAACTGCGTCACACGCTTATATAGCTCTTGCGCTTCCTGTTCCTGCCACTCCTATGGGGAGGAGTCTATCTTTCCGTCACAGCCCGTGATCTTCCAGTCGCCGATCCCTGTCTATTCTCCTACAATAAAGTAATGCTAAAATGAATCAAAACAGTAAAGAAGACAACAGATCCCTGTACACACAAATATTGTACTAGTTAAGAAAAAAAAAAAGTGTGGTGTGTGGAGGGGGAGTTCAAAGAGAAAAGGGAAAAGGGTAAATTTTCTCTAACTAGCCTAATTCTTTTACTCTGAATTCAGAGAAATTAATTCCTTTACATACTGATAAAACATTTCTACAAACTCTATGAAAGCTGACAGCAGAAACTTTGGAAACATCTACTTCTACAGATAAAACAAACCCCTAGATTGGAATAAGAATTCCAGAGGAAGGATATTTTAAAGTCTGTGTACAAGAAAGTCTCAAAAGTTAGAACTATGGACATCTGTATGTGCATGAAAAGGGAATATTTAGGTAGTGGATTAATTCAAAAGTTGACAAAAGACAGAAGTATTGTGAGGTTAATAAGCAGTTTGAAGAAAGGCAATAAAACAGAGCAATCGTGCATAATGACAGAGAACCAAATCCTGCTAACTTTCCTCAAGTTCAATATGAAGATGAAGGAAACTCTGTATGAAGAAAACCAGAAGAATCTGATCTAAGATAGGAGTCCTAGTCTCCTCCCACCGATGGAAGCAAGTTGAGATCTGACATGAGTAATTCAAGTGAGTGATGTTACAAAGCATTTACGAGAGAAAAAAAGATTATATCTGTGTGCAAAATCATCAACTGAAATTCAGTTTTACAAAAGGAAGCTAAATATTAATAGACAAGTAACAAGATATGACAATACAGAATATGTGTAAAAGGGTTGTTAAAAGGTAAAACCCCTACAGGCAATGCAGATTTCAAGTAGCTACCCAAACCATGAAGTGGAGAACATTAAGCAGAAGGAAAAATCAGGGAAAACAAACTGGAATAAAAAACTGAAACAGTAATACAATGCACACAAAGTGTGAAAGAGGAAATGGGGAAGGAGGTAATGTATGGTTACATTTTGAAAAGTAGAGACATGCTTAATCCCTACAGTGAGGGTGGAGGATTAGCTAGACAACAGTAATCATAAACAATTTACATTTGTGAGTAGGATGGTAAACATACTTAGGTGGACATCAAGAGGCTACAACTAATCGGAATAAATCTTGGAGGAACATGGAAAATGCAGGGGTAAGTGGATGGGATAGAGCAATAGAGTGGAAGGGTATAGGGGGGAAATGGAGAATGCCAAATAATTAATATATGCCCAACTGCTCTGTGGCTTTTCCCACAATGAATGAACTTTTAGAGAAAACTAGACTGATAAGCAAGCAAGCACAAAAAGTAGCTGAAAATAATAATAATAAAAAATATTAAAGAAGGATTATAGAATTAAGTTAAGTTTGCAAACAGGCCTCAAGGGAAAAATCAGAATGAAAGTTAAATTGCACAGGAGGTTAAAACATTAAAAAAAAATATTCTTAGGGATTGAAGAAGGAATCACTAAAGGTAATTGTAAGGAACTAGAAGTGTTTATCCAGTCCAGCTTCTCTTTGTCATTAACAGATGCTGAAATCAATAAGATCAATGGGTTCAGCTGAAGCATTTGAGTCATTCTTATTCGCTAATAATAGATGAAAGCTGTTTTAAGCTGTGGGCTAGATGACTGGTGTAATGCCTGAAAGCAACTTCACATGAAGAAATAAAATGCTTTCTTTACAATGTGTTTATTTTGTGTATTTGTCAGCACTTGAGAATTATCCACATCACTGGTTTGCTGAAAGTTTGCCCCCTTTCTTCATCTCTGCAAAACAGAAATGTATGCCAATAAAAGCAGTAGCAAAGCTGGGAGTGAAAAGGTAGCAGGAAATGTATATAATACAGAAAAGTGTAAATAATTTATGTTAAGAAAAGTTAGGCATGCTGCCAACGCAAGTTACCCTCAAAGCTAAGCTCTGCAGAAGAACCTAATGACATGGCGTGACTTCGTGTGCAGTAGGAATGTCATGTCCCAGTAAGTCAACAGTCTCAACCCTGAAATATTAGCTCTCCTGAACAGTGGATGAATAGCAAATACCACCAAAATGCTGCTAAAATCAGAAAATGACTGAATCATCTCAGAAGGAACAACACTTGTACTCCATTTCTAACACACCGTTTATGCCTACTTATGTTAATTTTTATAACTTTTGCACACACCACTGTGTCTTTTAAGAAAGAAGAAAGACCCCTATCCTGCATGAAGGATTTTGAATCTTCTTCCTTCTCTCAGCCACCTAATAATGACTCATTTTTTCCTTAATGATGGTAGCAAATGTTCAGCTCTTGAATTTTCAAGAATAAAAACCAACTCAGCTTTTTCATCCTGTGACTGTTTACCCTAAAATCTATCCATTTAATACATTCTGAATTTTGTTGATGTATAGGGATAGAACATAGTAGGATATTTCAAACACTGATTTGGAAGTGAAACCTTTATGTAGAAAGGCTGAGACATATAAAGCTTGAGAAAAGACAACATCCATAAAATTTTGACCAGATCTAGGGTGCAGAGGGGGAAAAATTATAAATTCATAGCATATGGCTTAATAGAATTTAAAATATTCTATAGCCCACAAAGCGGGCAATCAAATATAAAATGGAGAAAATAGATCCAGCACTAGGCAAGTAATAGAGAATAAGATCATATTTGGAATAATGGGCATCGTTCTGGTCACCTTATTGTAGAAGTGTTGAAACCTCATTGGCTGACATCTGATACGAGGTGTTTTTGGATGTCGTCCTGTTTCTTCCATTATTAATTTTGTGCTCGAGGGCAAATGCCAGCAGTGCTCATTTTAGTTTTTACCTCCTGCTGCAACTTCAACTGTCAGAGAGACAGCAGGAGTCAAAAATGAAAGGAGCCACCTTATAGAAATGCTGTGCCACTATGTCATTTTTAAACTGACAGCTTTTTACAGTCCAATTTCTCAGGGAAAGAAAAAAAGGACTTTCATTTTCACCTCCCACTGCTGCTTTGACAGAGAAAGACATTCACCCAGGTTTGAATGCTGGTGGGAGGCAAAAATGTAAAACTGCAGCAGAGTGTTTGTAAGTGGGCTTTGACTACCCCGTAGAAGGATAAGCTGATTTGGGACAAGTTGAACTCTAACCTTCGCTAGCCAGGTAGCAAAAGAGAAAAATGTGTCCACCTGCCCTTAATGCAAAAGATGGAGAGTATTCTGAAGGATATACGTGAATATAGAAGAGCCAGATACACCTAAGGATTTCAGTTCATCTGAAAACATAAAAATGGCTGTTTTAATAGTTGTTGGCCTTCAAGAAATTTGCAATTGAGAAGATTCTTCAATGAGAACAACCACTGAGGAAGGTAGAAGTGACTAAAAGGAGGAATTCAGGAAGAAGATAGCATACTCCTTATATTAGTAGTATACAGTAAGGAAAATCCCCCCCAAGTCAGAGGACTCAGAAAAAGAAGCTAAGAAAAAAACCGAATGCTAAAGAACCACACATTGTAATTTTTCTACAGTAATCAACATAATAGGTACCAAAGCAAAATATTTATGATGGTGAAAATAAAGTAATAAGAAACGGTGATATTAAAGTACATTTCTGAGAGATCCCTCTAGCATCCTAATCTATCTAGTTTCCATGACATGTATAGTATTTAGAAAACTCAGAATCCAATATAACAATATAATGTAGAAATAGAATTTAAAAGTATAAGTAGTCCCTACTTGCTGCTTGATTCAGGTTTTCATTTTCAAAGTATCCATTACATACTCTTCTGAGCTCAGAGTTAAAATTAATTGCAAGTGACAATGTTGTTCAGGCTAAAGAAATTAATCTGCTATCATTTAAAACTGCCTATTGTTAATCTTGTATTCCTTGTTTTGGGTCTCTGTTTCTGACAATGTCCATGACCTTGTCAGGTTTGGAAGGATGCACTTGACTAGAACATGCAAAATGTTCAGCTCTCAAGGACAAGAACGCTGAATATCTCCAAATGCATTGTTTAGGGAGACTATCTAGAATAGCAAAAAAGCTGTGGTATCTGGAAAACATGCATAGTTTCCAAGAAAAATAGCATATACATATATGGGGTATACACTTATATCTACATATATTCATATATATAAAAATATATATGTATTTAAAAATATAAAGTGCATACATTTACAATACATTAATACATTTAAAATACATTAAAGTTTATAAGAATATAAAATACATACATTTAAGTACATTTAAAAATATAGAATAGTCTGCATTAAATATGTGAGCTGTACCCGGAGTTTTCTAAAGGAATTCTGGAAATCTAAGCCTTGCAATGAAAACTCATCATCGATTGTAATGATATCTCAAGTTACAATTAATGTCATGGGCCTGGCTCTAAACGTGTTTTTTTAAGTATATGGGATAGTAAAACACCATTCTGATTTCCACCTTTTACACATTTTATTTTCTTTTTTTTCGTTTAGAATTATGTTCAAATCCTATTTCATTCATCTAAGCTCACTGATAAAATCTTTTTTCATTATATATTTCTTACCTGCTGGTAATTTTACATGAAGAAAGTTATTTTCAAATCCCTCAACGATTTTCCAAAATACGCAGCTACTACCAAGAAACCAGAGTCCTCTTTTCCCTATCTGTTTCGTTTTCATACAACACATCCTGACCCACAATTTTCCTTTAAAACGAGTGGGTTTGCACACATGGATACTCTCCTGTACAGTTGAATCTGTGGTGAAATGTACTGAAACACTTCTCAGTAAAATTTCCTTGAGTGTTTCTAGGCCTTATTGCTACAAAAGAAAGCTTGGACACATTAATTGGGCAAAAAGTGATACAAATGATGTCTGCATAAGTGCCCTTGTGGTATGAAACATTATCAGTTGTATTTATGAAGGGCTGTTGATGGAAACGTCCAGATAACATGTGATACACAAAAAGAATGGGAAAGGTAGGACAATATTAAATACATAAAATAAGCAGTATTATAGTGGCTGAAGTGGAGCTGCTGAACTGATTGCATCATTACTTCCCAATTCAGTAATTTTTCTGTTTTATTATTTATTCTAAGTTGCAATGTAAGTTTCAAACTTTCCATCAGAGCAGTTTACAGCAATCTTAGAGCAGAATTTGAATCTACCTTCACTGGATGAAGCCAGTAAAAATTAAATCAAGGAGCACAGAGAACTTATATGCCATGATATTTTAAATACCCATACAGTCTGCTGAGAGCATAATTTTATTTTGGTGGAGCTTATTTTGTAGTTGAGACTAAAGCAGATATAATTGTCTCCTTTCCCCCCTTTCCTGGCTAGCCAGTACTCCAAAGAAACAGAGAGGCAGGTAGCTGGAGCAGAGGCAGAGGCAGCGTGGGAACAGGCTTTGAGGAAATGGGGAGAGAAGTAGTACTCAGGATAAATGGAGCAATTGTCTCAGAGATGTGAATCTCAGAAACGGAGTAAAAGAGCCCAGGTATGTTCAGAGGTAATTGCATGGAATAATAGAGCTCAGTTTCTCCTAAGTAATCACCTGAGGGAAGGGAACGTTTTTATCATTGATAGCAAAAGCAAGGTAGGCTGTAGAGCAATTACATAAAGAAAGGGTTTAGGTCTGGGTTTCTCATTTCCCCTCATGCTTAATCCAAAGTTTCCTCAGTTTCTATCTGAATTCAGGGTAGCTTACCCTGCCTCACTGCCTTCCCCACGTCCAGTACAATTGGATTGTTCTTCCACCACCTTTCAGTAATACGTATGTTCCCGAGTCAGTTTTGAACATCAGCTTCAAAAAGGGGCATATCTGTGAAAGTATCTGTGTACCTAATGATTTGGAGAAGGAATTCCCTGTGGAATTTCCTGTTTTCCAAGAAAATCCCATTAAGTATTAAAAGAATCAGGTGATTCTGAAAAATTTCTTCTACGTACCCTTTTCATTTCAGAATTTTAAAAACTCTGTTTCTTAACCAGGCTGATAAAGCCAGAGGCCAAGTCAAACTGAGTATATGGTGGCTGTATCTGTAAGGGGAGGGTGGGAGGGGAAAAAGGGAGTGGAGAGAGAAACCAGGAAAAACAAAAAACAAGAAAACAAACAAAAAAACCCCAACCAACCAAGAAAACAAACAAACAAAAAACACCAGAAGAAAAAACCTGAAACAATATTGGTTTTGACTTTGCATAGACACCTCCTGATAAGAATTTTAATACAACATATATGAAGTCCAAATTCTTCTCTTATTTGCACTGATAGCTAGAGGAAATGTTTTGACTGACAGGAAGTCAGTTCATGTTCTGATATACAGCTTTTCATTACTACAGTGTTATATAGGTTCAGCGCGAATCCCCGAGAGCAAATCCCTGGTATATCCTAGCACATTGTTCTTTTCACTCCTGATGGCTGAAATCCTAATTGAAATCTTATGTTTATTTATTTATTTTCTAAATCTTTCTTTCTCTCACTCAAACCTCAAGTGATTTCATTATGATTTCTATCTTTTAATGACTACTTGACCAACTCTGGGTCTCACCTTGTCCACACTAATGCAAATACTCTGATGAGTTTTATGGGGCCAACTATACAAGCAGCAAAGACTCACTTCAGTGTGTTTGCAGGATTGGAATTTTGGTTGGTAAATTATTCAGGTTCAATTATTAAAGTTACTGGTTTTTAACTGGCAGGTTGGTTGGTTGATATGCTTTTTTCTAGTAAAAATCCCATGATGAAATGACTGAACAATGAAAGTCATCTGGATATGCTGCAATATTGTTAGAGGTGAATCAACAGCTACAGAGTTCACTTGACAAAGGAACTGCAGTGAGCCAGCAAGAGAAAGGTCTGGTTTTATGGCAAGAAAGCAGATGCCAAGGTAGCCAGAAAAGCATAATAATGAGAGGTCTTTCTACCAGCTCCCTCCCCTTAAAAAAACGAGCAAACTAACAATAACAACAAAAAAAGCGCAGTAATTACACTCCTTATTTTCACCAGATGGGAACATCAGCTACTTCCAGCCAATCCACCAAGGCATCCCTCAAGTGCTAGCCATTTAGAAACACGTTAGAAAGAAGTACACCTGAAAAGAAAGCTGCATTGCCATTTCTACAAGTAGAAGAAAACTCCAGATGTAAACAATCCCCTCTGCATCATCGGAGTGAGAATATCCGGGAAATGTTCCTATGGACTTGCACAGAAAATCCTGTCTCCTCAAGGCTAAACAGAAGAGGGTCTGAACCCAAGTTGAACATCATGATTGACTGTTAAGCAAAAGAAAAAAATGATGTCCTTTAATTATATCACTATACTTTTGACCTGCCTGGAAGGAGTTGCAAAACAATAATAAAAAAGCAATATTTTAAATGTTTGTGGCGTTTTTTGGTGGTTTTTTTTTTTGTTTGCTTTTTTTTTTTTTTCTGGTGGAATCAGAGAGAAAACAAGAGCTCATGAGAAAGCCTCTTTCCACAGTCTCCTATAACCAAGAGGTTCAAAGGTTTGGATAAATACTATTTTTACTCTTTATAATCAGATTTTTTTTTTAAAAAAAGCTATCTTATTTTCATTTCATGACTACTCTGTTGCTATTATACTTTCTACATACTATTATACTGATATTCTAAGGCACAGACCTACTCTTTATTAAGCAAATCCAAGTATCTCACAGGAACAGACTACACTCTTGTACGAGTTATTGAGTTATTGGGATCTGTTTGACACTGCAGTCATATGTAGACATCCATATAAACAGATACAGACACATATATAAACGTATTTGGATACAGAAACTTTTGTGTGAGCACAAAATTTTCACACAGGAAGAGACAACCACATTGCTATTGTGAGGATGAGGTACTGCTTCAGAGTTAAGTTATAATATTTTACCTTTTCCAAATAAGAAAAAAAAGATCTTTAAAATATGTCACGATTCACCAAACTGCTTTGAAAATCTTGCCCAACAGAGAGGATGTTGCTCAGATACAGAGTAGCTAATCTCACTTCTCTGGTAATACAGTTAATTTTGGATTCTGCCAGGATATCACACAATGAAGCAGTAAAATTAGGATGCAGTCCTGTAGCATTTAAAGAAAAATTTCTACTACAGTTTACAGAAAAATCACGCTATTGTCACATTGATAAGGAGCTTATTAATACTTTTACGAAAGCCTAGAATGTCCTCAAAATGCTGAATGTCTTCTAAAATAATCTTGATCTTAGAATAGGTTACCTTTATTAGATTGAAAGAACTTTGGGAGCACCTATCTGTATTTAAAAGAATTTTAATCACACAGAGCAGCCAACATTTATATATCCTGATTTAAGCAATTCACTTACTATTAATTAGTGTTTTAAAACCTCAATAACAGCATGAAAAGTAATATTTTTTGTACCAGAGTATTTAACTTGCGCACTTACTTTCAGTCAGTTCTGTAAAGATAAGATACAAAGTAAATTGAGGCAAAGTTCAGTTGCTACCTCTCACTGCCTAAAAACCACAGAAAAATAAAGGTAACATTGTCAGTGTTTTCTGACTTTAACTCAGTTGGGAGGCATCAGTGGTAAGTTTCAACCGCTGAGATGTATTTGATGAAAATCTTAAAAGCAATTGAGTAGTCTAAACTGTTGACTTTTATGAATTTGTATTGCGAATGACTCTTTGAAGGCTCTTTACCTGGGCGGCTTTGAACTGCCATTGTTGTGCTAAGCTTCCTGTATTTGGAGATAACAAAAATTAACTTTTCAAAGATTTAGTGGTCTGGAAACTGGGAAGTTATTTAAAAGGTTTAGTTCCAAGAGTACAGCAACACCCCAAACCCTTAATTATTGGAGATAATCTTTAATGCTTATCATCCAAATAAGAACAGGTCTATTCATTTATTTTTTTTTAAACAAAAAATTTCTTTCATTTCTGGATTAGTTGGATGTTTGTTTTCACAGAATTTTATGGATGATTTGATATTGCCTTTGAAAGGTGGTGGGGCACTGCTGTATTTACATCATTTTCTTTTTATCCCTGTAGATTTTTTCACATAGTCATTAGGAGCACAAAAGTAGCTTCATGGTGAGTTTATCCCTTTCATTGTGTAAGGCATTCCTTAATGGTAAGATACATAATTTTTTATTTCTAAACCTAAAGGGCCTGATCCTGCATGGTAATGAGTGCTTTTCGCTCCCTCCGAAGCTAACAGGCGGCAAGTTTGTTCAGAGTACTGCAGAAGATACACAGCGGGATGCAAATATGGGCTCAGAGTGATTTAAAAAGACAGTATGTGTTTCGAGTCCCATTCAAACCATATTTTGCACAAGAAATTTATTTTGACATGACTGAAAGGTAAATCAGACATTCACCTTTTTTTACTGTGGCATATGAAACCATAGATTTAATAAACTCAGAAGACACATTGTTTACATGCAGCAAGATGGCCACTAAAGTGCTAGCCTGTTCAATCTACCTAGTAAGAAACCATGTTAATTACAGCAAGGAGATGTCGGGGACTAACCTAACTACTATCACAAGCTTGCCTGAACTTGAAGAAGTGCAATTTGTTTTTAGCAACTGAAATACAGATGTTTGAGATTTTGCCTTTGCTTCAACATCCAATACTAAGTTTCGAAAGAACATGTACCTTTTCTGGATGTTTGTTGTTATGATTAGGGCTTTTTGTACAGTATTTCATAGGAATCTTCAATTGTCAGTTTTGCATAACAGAGGGCATGTAGTTTGCAAACAGCTACAAACTCAGAGCTCGCAGAGAAGCCGAAGTATATCATTCAAATCTGGGATGCAACTTTTTGCCATGAAACATCAATATGATAGAAAGATAGGGTGGTTTCAGAAAAAAAACAATCTGCAAGATACAAGTTTTAAAAAGATGAACATTTTTGACTAGAGTCAAAAATGGACTCTAACTTTTCTGAGAAAAACTGATGCTTTGAGGCTGCACAAAGGATTCTAGAAAAAAAAATCATTATCATTGAGAATTTTTTTCTTTACAGACACTCTGAAGTCCACAAATGTGAAGGAAATGTTTTGGTTAGTCAGAGCCTACCTGCATTACTGAGAAGCCTTAATACTCTCAGCAGCCATAATACAGACCTGTTCTCAGTTCACTAACAGAGTCAGCAGAGCAGAGCTGAAAATTGCTAAGTCAAACATCAGAAGAACAGCTCCAGTTAACATCTAATTTGAGTAGGACAACATTTGTGTTATCTAATACTTTTCTAACTCACCTAATCTACAGAGGCAATGTGGTATAACATAAGCTAAGAATGACAGAAGCCCACAAAGCAGAGGGAAATGAGTGGAAATCCTTTCCTCTCTAATAGACAGGACCTAATGCCAGATAGCCTTGCCCTTTAAACAACTCTTCAAAAACACATGCATAATCTGGGAGGTGAGGAACAGACAGAATGTAGCATTACTACTGATTTCCAGAGTTGTTGGTGAGGGGAAATAATATCATATGAGTTTCCCCTTCTTTTCCCCTATCTCCCCCTCAGTCTGTAAACCTACTGCCTCATATTTTGCCTCTCCGAAGGGATACACGCTTGGACCGGCTGACAAAAAACATAGGAAATGCAGCCCAATACATGGCTATTCTAAGTACTGTCTCACATTGTAATTATGTCTTAACCGAAAGAGAAAGATGTACGAAAGACGTTTAGCACACAAACACTTAGGAATTTAGCTAGGTTTTATCATACACTTAAAATTAAAAGTAAAAATCCAGGTCATGATTCTGACAAGCTGGCTCAGCACCATGATCGTTGGCTGTCCCCATACCTTAACTCCTGGACTCCCAGAGTCTCCCTGACCAGGGGTATTTCTGTACTCACCATAGCATTACACCAAGCAAAGCAGGCTAGCAGAAGAAAAAGCTGGAATGGTCTAAACTAGAGACACTCTAAAACCCATTCAATATCCACACACCAACCAGACAGAAATATATTCAGGCAACGCCACAAGAGTGAAAGAAATAAGAAGAGGTTTTTTTCTTCTCCTCCACACAGCTGCAAAATACTGACTGGCAGGGATCAATATTAATTCACTGGATGAAACGTTGGATTCACCAAACCCAGGAAGATGAAAATGACAATGATAAGAGCGAAAATATGCTTCAAAAAACTACTGGAGCACTATTGTTCTTTTCTGTTGAAGACAATTGCCCTTTGTTCATCGAATGTCAATCTAACTTGCTACAGCTTTCATAATAAGGACTCATGAGTAGGTGTAAATGAAAGGAGAGTCTCTGTTATTTAAATCGAAATCCTCTTGCAATTCCTTGGTATGTAAATTACAGATTATGTTATACACTGATAGAGATGGTATAAATAGATCTGGCAGAATCTAAGGGGACCTTTTGAATTGTTCTAAGTAACATGCACCATGTCTGAATTTGGCCTTGAATACAGACACAGAGGCAAACACAGAAAGGAAAATTTAACTGCTGGAGAAGCTTTGAATGCATCTTTAGGCAGTGCAGAAATGAACAGGCACAGCAAGGAAGATGATACATCCTCCCTTACATTCAGGGTCAAACAAGAATATCAGTAAAGAAAGACATTACACTTTATGTGGAAAAGAAAGTTTCACCAAACTGCTTAAGATCCAACAGGACTGTTAGCAGCAAAATGTCTCCAAATGACAGCAAGACCTAACACCTTGTGAAATCCAACCCTGCTTAGTACCACTGGAGATGTAAAGCACAAGAATCCATGAAGGTGTCATGAGACAGGAAACCTTTAAGTCTATAATGGTGATAAGGTTTTTTTTATCAAAAAAACTTCCACAGAAGCATAAGCTCGTTAGTCTTTGGGGACATAAGGTATGGCCTAGCCTTTTAAGACATCCTTGTTTCTTAACTGAGAAACCAAGGGCTTTAGACTTGGAAGCTGCAAACTTCAGCAGGTCTGCTAATAACAGTATATTGAACTTGGGCGGAAGTTTAATACTCTGGCCTTTCTTCACCTACTGTAGATGATATATACTATGCTGGAGGATAACATTTTTTTATTGTCACAATCTTCAAAACTGGAACCGACAAGAAGAAACTAGAGGCTGGGCTAAATAAAAAGGGTATGTATCATCCTGGCTTTGAAATGGGTATTACATATGCATGTAATAGAATACCTATATTGAAAGTTAAATGCTAGAGAATAACAGAAAAGTAGTATACAATACCCTGGCTGTGAGCAAAGATGACAGAATGATAAAGCACTTAGGGACCAATCCATAGGTTATTTAGGTGTCAAGCTGCCTATACGCATTCATCTCAATGGAAAGTAAGACACTAAATAGGATTTACATGACCAGAAACCAGTGTGGATACAGGACTTCTGTTCTTTTTTTTTTTTTCTTTTTGTTTTGATCATGCATTTCATGAAGCCTAAATGTGCAGATTATGTTTTCCACTAATTGTGCTTAGCAGTAGAAACATTATGGTTCAAAACGTATGCTCAGTAGTAAAGATGCAAATATATACATAGCATGAACAGCATATAATGGTCAAAAGAGGGAAGGATAAGGACAGAAAAAAGACAGAACTATAGCAGCCAATAAACCTGCATAATAATTTTGAAAGCAAAATCATTTTTACAAACTGTTTTAGATAAAAAGGTCTTGTTTGCACAGCAAATTCTGTAGGCATTTGTGTGAAGTACACAATCAAAATAAACAAATTGGTTTCTATCCTATTCCAAAATATAGAAGGAAGAAAAAGCACAGCTGCGTAACTAAAGATGTCTTTCCTATCCTATCTGTGATATACAAAAAGTGTATGTAAGGTAGGTGTATCCTTTTGACAGAAATACTTCTCTTGTCTCATTAAATCTCTTTCTATAAATACCTTCTTGTGGCTTTTAAAAAATCAGAAATGCCAACACTATTGCTGGCATTTGAAAAGCCCTCTTGTAAAGTACAGGGATGCTGCAACTCTGAAACAGTTAAAAAAAAAAAAAAAAAAGGAAGCCTTAGGATGTTCTATTAAACATATCCTGACGCAAACAGAGATGCTGGTGACAAAAAGAAAAGTTAAGCAACCCACCACAGTCTTGACCTCAAGTCAATGACAAGAGTGACACTCCAAATCTGTTCTGGCAAAGTGCATTCCATAGCTGCATGAAAAAGCTATGGGACACAGTGATTTGTAACTCTCGCCCTGAACAAATGAAAGCCCAACATTTTTACACTAGAGTAAAATTGGGCCTGGACAATAGGGAACCAAAAACTCATTTGGATACATGTGGTGTTTTAAAACACATCACCGGGATCTTCAAATCGATCCAGTACCTAATGGCAGGCAGCACTGAGATCTCAGCACAGAGACATATGATGGCCAGCTATTGTGCATGTTTAAAATCTCAGTGGTTGCATTATTGTACAAGTTCTTGTTTTGTGAAAGGAGAGCTGAGTGAGACCTGCAAGCAGGGAATTACAGTAATCTAGCCAAGATGTCACAGAAGCATGAATTAACGTTTCAGTATCTCTATGCCACAACGCTCTCAAACTTGTTGTATTTCTAGGTTGATAATAGGGGTTTTGTTCCCCCTGAATGCACACGATCCCAAAAGAAAAGCCCTCAGTTAAAGTTTACCTCTACATTTTGCACAGATGAAGACCAAGCAGTATTTATGTGCGGCACAGTGAAGGAACAATTCTTCAGACACAGTGTTAACAGCATTATTAAGCACAGTGGTCTCATCTTTTTCATGTTTAAAGCAATTTTGGGCAGTCAGAACTACACTTCATAAGAAGTGAGGATCAGATGCCCCTATTGAGTCTGTAGCAAAATAATGTAAGTTTTCTTTCCAATAGCTGTGCAAGCTTTTTACTTCTACTTTTCTTGTCTTCCCCTGGATCTTATTATCCCCTTTTGTCTACAATGCTTAATCAGAGACACAGCAGTTTGAACTGCTATATGACCTGAGAGATGACTTCTTTATCACCTCTGCACTTTTATAACATAAGTAAGTGACAGATAAATTGTATAAGAAAGCCTAGGCTGTGACCTGAGCTAATAATTTTTGTGGACTAAGTCCTGGCATTGTAAGTCTTGCACAGTGCTTGTTCAGGCAAAACCCACACAGGAGTGAGTAAGAGCTTTATCAGAGTCAATCCCAAATAAAAGCAGAGTAGGGACCTCAAGATTTGGCCCTTTTTGACCTTCTACTTGGAATTTCTTGCAAGCATATTGGGTCACATTTTCAAAAGCATTCAGAAGAGTGAACATCCCCTCTATATTATTTTATAAAACACTACAGTTCTGTACCTACTTTCTTGGGGTATTTTCCAACAATTTTCCAAATAAATCCAATATGCTACAAAATAGAAATTCAAATTTGTCAATAAAACAATGAAAACTTTAGCTTCATAAATTGTTTAAGTTAGAAGAGACAGGGTTAATATTGAAACACCTCTAATGCATCTTGTCATTTTATAAGGGGTATGCTTTGCAAATAATTTTGGTGGTACTTACAGTATCAAAAAACCCCACATATTCAGAGCTACAGTTACCAGTTACCAAGCTATGCCGACAAAGCTAAAAATGAGCACACCCTTCTTATTTCTCTTTATCAGAATATCCCAGGAAAAAGGGCTGAGGGTGCTCTCTCCCAGGAGACCCTCAGCCCAGTAGCCAGGCATGAAACCCACCAAAGCAAGTCATTGGCAGCAGCTCCCTGGATCACCTTTCAGACTAAGAGGGGGTCAGTGTAGGTGTGTAGGACACACCTCTGTTTGGTGCTGCAATCCTGCATGCAGGGAAGAACATTTTGGAAAGCAGCTTTGCAGGAAAAGACATGGTTCCAGTGGGCAGCAAGCTGAATGTCAGCCTGCAACGTGCCCTTGCAGCAAAAGCAGCGAACAGTACATGCTGGGATCCAGCATTAGGAGAAGTGTTGCCAGCAGGTCAAGGGAGGTGATCCTTCCCCTCTCAACACTGGGGAGGTCACCCCCAGAGCAGTGGGTCCACTTCTGGGCTCCCTTGTACAAGAGAGGCACGGACATACTGGACACAGCCCAGCAAAGGGCCACAAAGGTGGTGGTGATCAAGGGACTGCAGCATCTCTCCTGCGGGGAAAGGCTGAGAGAGCTGGGACTGTTCAGCCTGGAGAAGAAAAGGCTCAAGGGAATCTCATCAATGTATATAAATACCTGAAGGGAGAGTGTAAAGAAGACAGAGCCAGGACCTTTTCAGTGGTGCTCAGTGACACGACAAGAGGCAATGGCCACAAATGGAAACACACAAGGTTCCCTCTGACCAGCAGGAAACACTTTTTCACTCTGAGGGTGATTGAGCGCTGGCACAGGCTGTGCACAGAGAGATTGTGGAGTCTCCATTCCTGGAGATATAGAAAAGCCATCTGGACATGGTCCTGGGCTATCAGCTCTGGGTGGCTGTGCTTAGGCAAGGAGGTTGGACTAAACCTGCAGAGGTCCCTCCTAACCTCAACCGCTCTGTGATTCTGTGAACTGGAGCAGGGTTGCAGCCTTGGGAGCTTCTATGTCCAGGTCCTCACAACTGGAGAGACTGGGATCCAGGAGCAGCTACTGGGCAGGCTGAGCATCTGAGCCTTGCTACTGGAGAGATCCACACTACTCTCATATATATATTCCAATGAACCTCTACCCTGCTCAGCCAGAGAGGGGAGCAGGACGAAGCCACTGGTGCTGTCTGTGTTCATGTGAGTGCTCTCTCTGTCTGTGGTCTGTGTGGCCAGCCATGTATATACACAGGGATGTGGCGTATCCAGGTGCTGTGTGTGCTTGTGCATATTGGGGAGACGTTTTGAGACTCACTGCTTGTTGGACCTAGGGGCACTACTGTAGCCTATCCTCCCTTGGGCTGTCAGATCCAGCATGATATGTTTTCCTCTAACAGAACTAGTTAAGATAAATTCAGAACTGTTAATTTTGTAGCTTCCCTTCTTCTTCTGTATCTTTGACTCTAGTCAGCTTTTTTTTTTCCCATTCTACTTCATCTCTTCTGCAAATTCATAAAGCTGGCAGAATGTAACAACAGCTCAGCTCAGCTCAATAAATATGGATCCAAATGTATAAAAAACAAGCAGTAGTTATTGTTTAGTATTACCAGTTACACACTTCATCAAGAACTTCTGTTATCAATGTTCAAAAGCCCTGAGAATCCTGGCAGTAGCCTCTGACCAGTTTCACTCCCCAGTATGTGTAATGTAAATACCATTGCACTATATCCTAGGAGTGCTAGTCGTTCTTAGGGGCATACGTTTTGCTTGTACAGGGCACTAATTCTATCATTACCAAAAAGCAGCTGGTTTTGTATCAGCAACTTAGAAAGTCATCTTCACTGAAATGAACAATGCACAGGATAATTTTCCCTGCTAGAATTTTTTAATGCTTTTCCTCTGCTTAAAAGCAGTTTTGCCTGTCTCCTGAATGTCCAGGATTCAACAATCACACCCAGCCCAAAACAGAAGGCTTTTCTAAAACATCATAATAATCTTTAAATAAATTTATCTTTCTCTTTTACCTACTGTCTTTAAAAGCCTTTTGGTGTATTCATAGTTTCAAACTTCTCCCTCTTATTAGGAAGATAAAAATTTATATTTTTGTTTAGCTGAATGCTGAGATTCCTGATGACATGATTCACAAAGTGAGCTTTTAAGAGAAACAACAAATATTGCAAGGGTCACAATACAATAATGATGGATGGTGTCATGGTGTAGGCTTTATATTAAGTAAATATATAAAAATATTGCTGCAGAACCAAGGCCACAGTCACTACAGTTTGGTGTCTGCACCTCATCCATATGCAGAAGAAATGCAACAGAAGATTAAAACAGACAGCAAACTTACTAGCAGGCACACTAACCTTCTAATTGAAAAGAAGGGACAACGGGAAAAAAAAATTAAGTCATACCAGGAGCAGTTCTGAGAAATGTATGTTCCTCCTGTAAAAAAAAAGTTTTACATTTATGTTCCTCCCATAAAAAATGTTTTGCACTTCTGTTGGCCAATATAAAGCTAATAAAACCCTACTCTCCGAATATCCAGTTAAAGACTTTGCATATCCAGCCTAGAAAAGACTAATCCATGCATGTACCTAAAAGCTATGGGAAGAAATGCCTTGGTGAAAAATAAGAAACTCGGATAAAGCCATATCAGGAAATTCTTTCCTGTTCTTCAGTGCAAGGTACCAGGTCAGTTGCTCAGAAGTAAAGGGTTAATAATCAGTTCCTATGTAGTTAAATTACTTCTGATTACTCATTTTGTGGTCAAAATAGGGATGACTTCAGAAAAATTACATTTTAAGGACTCAGATTTAACTGAGGTAAATGATGCAGGTTTCTACTTGGCTTTCCAAAGGAAGTTACTGATTATGTGACTATTTTTACATGAAAGTGAGCAAAATGCTACAAGCAACAGTTCCATGATATTCTGGGTTTGGTTTTGGCCATCCGTATGAGTTATTTTACTGGGTGATACATGGAAACTATTAGCTAGTCTACATAGATGTTAAAACCAGAAAATTTCATGCTATATAACATTCAGGATGGAAACGCCGTTGTAGTAACTGCCGTGCTGTAAGTTGGCATTTGGTAATAACAGGTTATTCCTTCTGTCAGTGGCCCTGAATGATGCTGGAGGAGATAGCGTGGGATATAAAGAAGACCCTGTAAGCCAAAAACATATTTCACAGATGTTGCAAGTAGTGGCAGCTTTAAAGCTTGTTGGCTGGTGGGAATCTCAACAGAAAAACTTCTAGTGGGCTTGTGCGCAGCTGCATGTGTATCTGTGTTTGCATGCATATAAGTCATCAGAGACCTCACTCGGGGCAATGGGGCAGGCTCAGGAGTGTCCTAAAACTGTCCATTCACACTTTATCATATATATATGTGTAAAGATGGAAAGTTATCATGTATTTTAACAAGCTGTTACATGTTAGGAACTTCACTGCTCATCTTGATACTTGCAGAGCCTGTAGCAACTCAGACAACACAAAAAGTCTGTTCAGAGTTCTAACAAAAAGAGTTGTTTTGCAGTCTTTTTACAGGTGACTGGCCACTTTTTTCTGCTTTCCAGTAGTTAATAGGTAAATATTCTCGGTTTATTAGTTTTACCCTGATAATAAACAACCTATGTTGTTCTTAAACTCCTGTTGCATTATGTTGCCGCTGCACATCCCTATTAAAACAGAGGAGCAAAGAAAGTTTTTAGCAGGGTTCATAATGTTCTGGTGGGGTTGGACCCCACTATCCGCAAGGTTAGCGGGTGGGTGAGAGTCACCTCTGGTTGCAAAAGACTTCGGATGATGTGGGGATTTGTTTACTTTTAATATGGACAGCAAAAAGAAACATAAAATATACCGCAAATCCTCCTGCAAATATAGACTTCAAATCCTCCTGAATTGCATTTTAATAATAGCCAATAGCTACTTTTTACCTGGTCCCCTAACAAAACAAATCATAAGCATCAGAAACTCAGAGATATATAACAAGCCCAGTCTGAAAATAATTAAATGTCCCAAATAATTATTGTCTACTCGACAATTACAACAGGGGTACAATCTATCAAAGGAATGGAGAGATAATTGAGACAATTTGACAGAAAGGGCTCAGGACAAAAGAGTGCCAGGTCAGACAAACCAACCCATCAATGTTATAAAGCACCATGGCAGCAAAAACTTCTAAATATAAACATTGCCTATTGCCCTAGAGTAAAAAGTATGGACAGCTTAAAAGACAACAAATTAACCAGTCAAGTCACGTAATGAAATTTGAGAAAGCAAAAGGCTGCCTACAGAGAACTGGGCAGACAGTTAGCCTTGCATGAGGTCATTCTGAAAAACAGCAAAGATTCAATCTGCCTGATAGAAACTATTTCATTATTTCACAATGCAGATGAGAAAAAGAACATCTTAGTTCTATATAATACAGTATCTGTATTTTAACACCTCATATTTTATGTCTACAAAAGGAAGATTTAATATTGAAGTGATCAAATCATACAGGCAGCATATCCATTGCATGGAGAGTGAAACTTAAAAGGGGAATTGCAACTGACCCTGCTGGTGGTCTCCACCTCCACAGTGTCATCTTCTGGCCCTGCAGTGCAGATCTTGTTCTGCTGCAGGTCTCCAGGAGAGAGCTGCCAGCTCTCACCAGCTTCACTGGGCTGGTGCTCCTCCTGTCTCTAGCCCATGTCTCTTGAGACTCCTCTGGGCACTTTCTAAAGCATCAGTGTTGTGAGAAAAGAGGAAAACCAAGGAACTCGCAGATGTAGCTGTCCACATTCTTCTTCTGTTCTGAACCAGTCTTTACATCAGTGCCTAGAGCTCTGATACAACCAAAGCAGATATACTTCAGAAACCCGTTCTAATAAAATATCTCTAATTCCTGACTGTAACCAGGCTTTTCTCACTGACTGAAATTAACTCTTCCCACCGAGGTGACTGAGCTGCATGTGCTCCTTTTGGCACCAACGCTCCATTCCTGACGCTTCAGGCATAAGTACTAGATACGATGGGGTCTGCTGGTTCTCCTGAGCTACCTCTAAACACCTCATGTGCCTATTACAGGCTTTGCAATCTACTACAACCTCAGGTATTTTCTACTTAAGTTGTAGATAGAGTATGAATTCTTATGAGCATAAAATAAAAAGGTAGGACTACGAATTAATCAACATTTCTTTACTGCAATCCAGTGTAAAACATTTCTCCAGTGCAGTTATTTCTGATCAGTACAGCGCTGCTGTAAATTTGCTACAAATTAGATACTACATTGCCACCTAGTGAATTAATTCGGAAATTCAACTAAAATGAAGTGTACAGCACTACTTTAGCACAACTAAAACGGGTATCCTGAAAATTCATGCCTGGCTCCATTGTGATAGTCATGTGGTATGTAAGCAGGTGTTCGCTGACTCTCTTACCCCTTGTGCCTGGGTGCATGTTTGTGCATGTGTACAATGCCCTGCCTAATGACAATGCACATATGCATAATTATGAGTCTATTTGTAATGTATCCACTTTGACGGATGTAAGTTTTACCGTGTGAAATATATATATGCTGCCACCAATGTCAAGGAAGAATAGAAACCTTATATGGTGCTGTCTGTCATCATCAAACCACCTACGCCTAGGTGACATTAAATCTGATTTGTTCAGAGTGATGAGGCACTCCAAAATTCTGCTTAGATAAAAATGTAGCACTCGTCAGAATGTGCTGGTTTACTTGGACTCTGCTACCAACAAGCTGGCCTACCAAAAGATTTGCCATGGTTTCTAAGACAGGGTG
This sequence comes from Phalacrocorax aristotelis, assembly GCF_949628215.1. Classification (NCBI taxonomy): domain Eukaryota; kingdom Metazoa; phylum Chordata; class Aves; order Suliformes; family Phalacrocoracidae; genus Phalacrocorax; species Phalacrocorax aristotelis. Next base: position 44,954,142 of record NC_134279.1, on the reverse strand, counting down.
TGGGGATAAAAGATCTCTGGTGGAGCTCCTGGACTGACAAATTGCAAGTGATGTCTTGACAACCACCATACGAGCTTTTATGTCATGCTCAAGGCAGTTTAAGGACTGACATGGGACACGGCAATGCCAGAAAAGAGCAGACAAGATGAAAATGTGCTGATCAGAGATTATGAAGGCATAAGACAGGGCTGTACTGAAAACTTTTGAATGTACTCAATCATTCTGACTGTCAACAGAGTTGTTTCAGATGGTGTCTTCCTCACCACCACTTTCCACTGAGCATGTAAGGTCAAGAACTGAGAAGTTTAAGGACTAGTTTGTCATTATTTTTTCCTACAGGAAACATCCGGTTCCTAAGCAAAAGATGACAAAAAGAATTACCTGACAGGGATTGCCTGTTTGGAAAACTCTGGATCATTATCTTGAGAGACTAATTTAATGCTATAGCTGTTGGCATATTTTGTGAGTTTCTCTATAGAAGGATACATCCATACAAAAATACAATTCCTAATAAACACGAAATAAATGTAAATTATTCATGGCATAAATGTCAGCCCAGATTTTTTTTTCTAGTATCACTGAGTTTGTAATTAGGATTTCACATTTCTGGAGTAGTAAAAAGCAAAGTATGCTTCACTATCAGCTGGAAATGGAAGAAGTTCCTTGCAATAATGTCCTTCATTTTAAGTGGATACATGCAGATATTAGGGTGCAATTAAGTGGTAACCTATAATTTCTAAATTTTTGGCTTCAAAGTCTGTTTGCTTGCGTACATATATTTATTTATAATCTTTATTGCTCTCTAGAACAGTAGTGGACAACAGAGAAAAATGCAGCTGATCCAGCTGTGTACCTAATTACTAAGTCATTTGCTGATCAAGGGTCATTCTCAGCGGTTTACTTCCTCAGTTGGGTTCATTCTTGTTACTATAAAATAATCAGAATGCAGTCAAATATATACAGTGCATGGAACCAGACGCCACTTATGTTTCACAAGTTAAACAATGAAAAATGCTGCTTGAAAGTCCACGCACATATCTTACAATGTCGAATGGAGAGGAAGTTCCATGTCCCGTCTGGTTTTCAAGGGAATTTCATTATATCTTTTAGATATATTTTTCAGCTTTTGGGTATTATGTTTGTTACATGGATTGATTTCTAATATGTTCTTCTCCTTGACTGAAACCTGGAGACACTAAAATACCACGTTCTTTCATCTGCTAGTTCTTATAGACTGTAGATAGAATCATAATTTCATACTGTCTGTAGACTAGCAGGAGTCTGTATTTGCTACTTCAAAGCCAAATATGTGTGAAGTTAATGAATGTAAGTTCTTTAAACACAAGCAGAGGCACTGCTTATAACTAATGCTTGTATAGTTCTAGGAGTAAATACTAGTCAAAGAAGACACTTTTGTTGGGATATCTTTTAATGAACAAAAAATAAATTGCAGAAAGGAAACATGACAAACTTTTGAAACTACAGACTTACTCATTTCACATTATCTGAGCTATTTAATACCTGATTAATATTCTAGATTTTACTTCAAAGTGTTGAACAGATCTAGTCTCTGCATTTTTATATACTTCTGTAGAACTAAAGTGTCACAGACCATACAACAGTATTGCAGTACACATAACAGTTTTGGGAATTAATACAGAAATGGAATGATAAAAATAGTAACAGCTTAACCTTGAATACATACATTACAAGAAAGAAAACTGAAACTGCTGAGGTGATAAATATTGTAAACTGAATTGACACCAGCCATTGTTCAAAGGAGGTAAATCCTTTGCCAGAGTAAGCACCTGAAAGAGTGGCCCACCACTATCATACATCAGTGGAGCCATTTTTAACAAAGCACTGGATGGTATTTTTGGTATTAGAAAATAACGCAGCCCTTGATTCTGCATGCTTTTTTTTTTTCCCAAAGTAAACACAATTCATACATCTGATAGGAAATTATACACTATTAGAATGCATGTTTGATTGGAGCAAACTCTGATAAGAACAATGAATAAAACATAATACACAATTTTAGAAATCACTTTAGAGAAAAGTGATGGCACTGTTTCAGTTATAGCTCAGATGACAGCAACCATCTTTGTTCCCAGAATGGTTTCACTGATTAACGTAGCTCCCAGGTGGTACATTACTTAGCCATGATCATATTTCCAATTCAAGGATTACTGAAATTAACAAATGTTAGAAAAGATTTCTAAACAAATAATAAGATGTATTTTCTCTCAAAGTCTGTAAGTAGTTTCATCTTAAATACTATTTGCTGGGATAGGCCTTTAGGACAAAAATCATTAAATAATGTATCACTTATGGATTAAGTCAAAACTTCAAATTCACTGTTCATTGAAAACTCTTACAATTTGAAAAAGAAATTAACAACATAAATTTTATGGAAAAATCAGCCACATTTTGTTCAATTTGTTAGAACACACAGCAAGGGCAACTCCTCAGGATTCCCTGCTCCTCCTCCCAGCTGCCATATTCCCAGTAACTTCTGGTTTGATGAAAATACATTAAACATATACATTTTCAAAAACATTTTAGTTGTCATGTCTGGGTTTTTCTGAAGAAACTATGTTTTATTATTATTATTTCAATAGCAATGAATGCAATTCCTCAACAGTGTACAAAAGATTGTTAGACACACTTTTTGCAGAGATAATATTGTTTCAAATAGACATAGAAAAGAAAGGCACACACAATAGAAAAGAAAAAGTATTCCAAAGAAGTTCATTTAAGATTACTTTGGTAGGTAGAAATGAAGAATACTCAGCTCATAAGAAGCAGGGTGGAGGTACTTCAGTCACCCACACCCCATTCTATATAGCTCTGATCATTCTCTGTCTTCTCTGATGCGTGCTGCTCTTTCTTATTGACTCTCAGAGCCACACTAAATCTCAGGTTTCCATTTGTCTTCCCTAGAGATGATCTGTAGCTGTGCAGTCACCGGTGGATGCCAGGAGACAGAGTCCTCTGAACATACTTAACATGTGGGTCTTACTGATGTGAAAGAGGCATGGGCTGCAGGTCATTTTGCATATCTCTCAAAAGTAGAAGGTGTAGAACTAGAGCCAGTGTGTCCAGGTAGCTCTAGATGTAAGTCCAGGCTGTTCAGTTTAGAATCATAGAATCATAGAATCATTTAGGTTGGAAAAGACCCTTAAGATCATCAAGTCCAACCATTAACCTAACACTACCAAGTTCACCACTAAACCATGTCCCTAAGCACCATGTCATTTAGTTCACTGCTGTCTGTTCAGGGGATTATATTTCAAAGAAACATCTTGAGATTTAAGTCAGCTTTAAGTCAGTTGTTCAGAAACTAGCCATAGGCCAGGCAACACTTGCAAAGTGTTTTGGATGCTTACCGCCTATTGTGTCTGTAGTTTCATACAGTTGGCAGTTTGGGAACCTAAGCAGGAGTCAGGAGCTTCAAATAGTTTCATGGATCTAGGCTAGGTCTATGACTCTACTGAAATTTATAATGTATTTGAAATCCCATATGGTACTCCCTCTAACCCCTATTGGGTTTGTGTGGCAAGATTTTGGTATCAGGGAGGCTACAGGGGTGGCTTCTGTGAGAAGAAACTGAAAGCTTCCCCTAAGTCTGATGGAGCCAATGCCAGCCACCTCCAAGATGGACCTGCAGCTGGCCAAAGCTGAGCCCATCAGCGACGGTGGTAGCGCCTTGGGGATAATGTACTTAAAAAGGAGGGGAAAAAATTACTGTGCAACTGCAGCGGAAGAGAGGACTGAGAATATGTGAGAGAAACAGCCCTGCAGACACCAAGGTCAGTGAAGAAGGAGGGGGAGGAGGCGCTCCAGGTGCTGGAGCAGAGATTCCCCTACAGCCCCTGGAGAAGACCCTGGTGAGGCAGGCTGTCCCCCTGCAGCCCAGGGAGGCTAACAGTGCAGCAGGTATCCATCCACCTGCAGCCCATGGAGGACCCCACACCAGAGAAGGTGGATGCCCAAAGGGGGCTGTGACCCCATGGGAAGTCCACGCTAGAGCAGGCTCCTGGCAGGACCTGTGGCCCCATGGAGAGAGGAGCCCAGGCTGGAGCAGGTTCGCTGGCAGCACTTGTGACCCCATGGGGGACCCATGCTGAAGCAGGGGAAGAGTGTGGGGAGTCCTCTCCCTGAGGGAGAAGGAGCAGCAGAGACAATGTGTGATGAACTGACTGCAACCCCCATTCCCTGCCTCCCTGTGGAGGAGGGGGTAGAGAAAATCGGGAGTGAAGTTAAGCCCAAGAAGAAGGGAGGGGTGGCAGGAAGGTGTTTTTAAGATTTGCTTTTCTCATTACCCTACTCTGATTTGATTGGTAATAAATTAAACTAATTTCCCCAAGTCGAGTCTGTTCTGCCCATGATGGTAACTGGTGAATGATCCATCCCTGTCCCTATCTCAACCCATGAGCCTTTCATTAAATCTTCTCTCACCTGTTCACCTGTCCAGCTGAGGAGGGGAGTGATAGAGCAGCTTTGTCAGACAACTGGTGTCCAGCCAGGGTCAACCCACCACATGGTACAAGGGTTAATCCAAGCAGCAATACACCACCTATAAGTCTTAAAACAGATTTCACTGAAAGAAGCTAATGGAGTAATTCTGGTAGAATAAGAGACACACCTGTATTTGTATTAATTGTGATTATAAATTTGAACCTCCAGCTGAAATATAGTCAGCTAGAGCCAGGTACCGTATGGTTATCCATACTATAGTTCAACAGATATTCCCTAAGCTACTCAGCTGACCTTAATATATATGAACGCAAAGAACACATGGTAGAATATATAATACAGCAAATGTTTGGATAAACAGGGGTAAAGGTGTTAACATAGTTCCTCTCAATAAGAAATGTGTAGTGTTTATGCACATATATATTTTAAGTGAAAATTAGATGAAGGTCTGTACAGTAAAACCACAGTTTCAGTATGACATTATGCAGCTTCTCAACAAGTCTTACAGTTCCTTTAAATTAAGTCTAAGTGACGTTATTGTTATAGTGACTGTCAAGGTTGTCAAACTTCAAATTTTGGAGCAAAATAAGATTTGCTTCTTAATAAAGGGTAGCTAGAAGGCTATTGGGAAAACGAACAGACAGTAAAGACACTGGACTTGACCAATTTTAACAATTTTAGCTCAGTGATGTTTTTGTTGAATATATTAGAAAATGTTTTTCTGAAAAGATATATATGAATGTGTTTATGAAAGTCAAGACAATGTAAAGATGACAACAGACTATCATAAATGAACTCAGTAACTGCTATCTTGCACACCATTATATGTGCTGTTGCAGACTAAGTGAGCCCCAAGTCAGAAGGTTAGGTATGTGTCCCTTTTTTCTCAAATGACCACCTAAGTTAGCTAGCCGCGTCCCTGAATGGCACAGAGCTCCAGGCAATTGCCTAATAAGTGAACTAGTCCTGCTGATGAGGGAGTAGTCATTTACCAGATACTCCTCCAATAAAGCCAATGGGACTATTCACAGCAGTAAGGGTCTGAAAGTTCACGTTAACTGTTATTTATTCAGAATTTAATTTGTATTTATGCTACAAAAGCAACATAGCCTCCCCCTTCAACATTACTCTAAAATCTAAATCTGAAAAGTAATTGTAAAATCACAACCCTGGAGAGGAGAAAACATAGGAAAAGGTATATTTTACTGAGATTTATCTAGGGTGTGTGACGAGTCTAACTCATAACATTATTCCAGAAGTGAAAATCAAAGATGAGTACAAATGCATGAAACTCCCTTCTCTCAAGTAAAAGCTTTTAGAATTCGAGAAATATTTATGTAGAATGAAAATACAAAAAAATCTGAAGCAAAATTCTGCTGTTGTTTCAATCTACTCCTTTGCTTTCTGTCATGTTGCACTGGTGCGACCAGGAAAGGTTGAGATGATTATACTCAAATAATCAGACTAAATCCTCACAAAGTAAGTAAATTCAAACTCACGCCTGCTGCTTAACCGTTGGCTTGCCCCCTTGTCTATAGGCAACATATTCTATGATTTAATCAGTACAGAAGGTCAACTTCTGGCACAAAAATGAACTTAAAAATGTAGTGGTGGCTCATATCTTTGTATTTCTGTGCTTTGTATCTCAGCCATTTCATCTTAAAATATAGTTGGTAAAATGCTATCAAGAGGGTTTTTGTTCGAGGCTCTAGTTTGTCAGTCTGAAGCCAAAAAAGATGTATTTCCCACTTAATAACTCCTGTGGTTAGTATCAGAGTCCAGTGGAACTTGCAAAGGACAGTAATTGAATGGTTGGCACATTGTTGAAACAGATTTTCAAAACTACTTTGACCTGATTTGTACACTTCTTCAGTGGTTTAGAAACTCTGCAGAGCTGTGGATACATCCAGTTCAGACATCATGGAGTAGGAACTAGCTCTTTACCACTTCTGAGCCCTATTCTTAAAATCTGTCTTCAAAGTTTTTCCACGATCTCTCCACACTGAACACTATGGAGCTGTGATACCTCAGCAAGCTTTATTTGGATGAACTTGAGTTTGAGACACAGAAGCCAGCATAAAACAAGGGGCTTGGTTTGCACAGACTAACTATACATGGAGAAACACAGAATGGCATTCATGTGTCCTAATGAAGACTAAGAGGAAACAACTTGGGCAGAGCACTATGCACAGATATCACACAATTATATTTTCAAAGTTGGGGCTTACACACTGTAAATTACCTCCCAAAGCAATTACTTATTGCTTTGGGGTGTTCTAACCATGAAAACATCACAGTGCTGCATGTGTCGATATGCCCTCTAGTCTAGGATAATCCTAACTCAGTGAGGATCCTGTTTAAGTCTTGGTAGGCATACCCAAATCACTTGAAACAGATGTAGGCACTGTAAGTTGCCGTATTTCTGAAATAATATTTGTGTCATACAAGTTTCTGGTTACCTTCCTTTCAACATTGAAAACTTTAAGTATGCTCATTTAACAATGTCAAGATAACTTTCAGACTTGGGAGAAGTGAAGAGTAACTTGCTGTATTTGTCTAACAACTTTATTTTTGCCATGGATCACATTTATGAAGACATCATAATGTTGCAAGAAGTTGCAATAAAAAAAGCAGTTCCAACAATGCAAAGTGGTCCATTACATGTTCCATATGACAACTTTATTACTGCAGTGGACCAGTATAGCAATTACAAATAGGAAATATATTACACTTAACTTGTTTTGAGACAGAATGCTACAACAGGCCAAAATAATGCTGCAAGAACATCCTATCCTCTGACATGTAATAATTGTTTTGAGGTTACAAAGTAAGAAAGTAAGCTACTGTAACTTAGCAATCTCATTTTAAAAAGTGGTAACAAAAGCAAATTTAGCAATGGAAACATGACATATTTTTTAGTTATTAGTGGTGGCTCCTTGGTTATCATTAGCATCTGGGTTTTTTTCTCATTATATATATTAATTGTCATAAACATATTGTCAAGGATCAGGGAGCGCTAACTTGGGATGCACTGGTGCTATATGCTGTACAAACTTAAAATAAAATGATAACCCATACTCAAAAGACCTTACATTACAAGTAAAAGAGAACACATAACACATGGAGAAAGATTATTGGAGAAGACACGAAGCAGAGGTCTGGATAATCATGTGATCTAAATATTACACATTTTGACAGACCTCACACTGATGCTGTTTTATGGAGAATTCAGGTGAGGATAACTAAGTAGCTTTGAAAATGTTTATAGATAGCTCTTCTCAAGCATGAGAGAGAGCATAAGGGTCTTTCCTAGATTGAAGGGGTAGATGATGGAGACATTCAGCATGAGTAGATTTTTTCATCTTTTCCAGTGTCATTCAGTGAATGTGAGAACATATGTTTCGTAAGAATCCACAAAAGGGATCAAAAGGAAAAAAAAAAATTTAAAAAACGAGAGTACAGTGCTTCCACAAATCTACTCAAAATAGAGAAGGACAACCCAGGGTCATTTAAAAATGCATTTCAATTAGAAGCATGATGGATTCAAAATCCTAGGTGTCAAAAAAAAATAATAATCACACTTAAGTAAGTTTCCATAGCAAATGCTAATCAAACAGTTGATTATTTTTATTAAGAAAATTATTCTCAGATTTGCTTTTTGTGTTTGTGTATGTTAATATTAGAAAGTGTAAGTAAAATCAAGATAAAAATATAAGCAAATTACAGATATAACTACAAAACTTAATTAGATTTCAAGGCACACTTAGGGAAATTTTGAGACAGCAAAAAGGAGTTAGGCATGCATTTTTGGACAGATGGTGCTAGATAAGGTCACACAGATATAATTGAGGTCAGAATCTGGTCACTGTAGGAATAAAGACTCTCAGGGAAAGAGGTGAATTTCCTCCTGTGTTTTTCATTAATTACTCAGTGCCATTCAGTCACAGTGTTGTCTGTTGTAGATCCTCTCAGTAATCCTCGTCCATACAAGTCTTTCTCTAGAATATTCTTTCAATATTACGCATTTGAAGAAAAATTCTGTTTCTGGAAACACTGATTTGCTTTTTAGCTGCAGAGAAAAGTCTACCAGTATCACCACTTATCTTAGGTACGGTCTCTAAGATAACAGTAAGCTTGGGGGACAAACATGAAGGTGCATTTTCACTGCTGATGTAGGAAGAACTGATATAAAACAACAGCTAATTTTTATGAAAATACAAACAAGTTGTAAATTCAAAGACCAATTTTAAAATACTTTATATCAGAGGCAGAAGGCAAATCAAGAGCCCGGAAGGTGCAGCAGAACTGATTTACAGAGTCGTTTTGGGCAGGTACTACTCAAACTCTCCTTAGATTTCAGCATGTAAAACCTGAGTTTTATCGACCTGGCTGTTGATTCTACACACTGTGTCTGAGAGCAGTGTTTGCTTTGTGAATTTTTTCACAATTAGCATAAAAATGTACGATATTAAATAACACTGTATACAGCAAAGCATGGATTCATTATTGCATTTATTTCTAGCAGGAAGTCATTCACATTTGAATGCCAGTTAGAAAACATACCACAGAAATCAAACCAACTGAGTTTCTACATGGGCCCCAAAGCATAATGTTATGCTGTTTCAAGTCGTACAAAATATTCTCTCTACAGCTGTGCAGGCACAGCCTGCAGATGCAACCATCACAGTCAATACTTTTATTTGAATGACACCCATACCAAAGTGTTTTTCTTTCATAACAGTCCATTTTGTCTGCCTAAAAGAAAACAATATTTCAAAAATATTGTCAATGTATCAATTTTAGGAACATGTTTCATTATATTTTCCTGTTCACTTATTACTAAATTACTTTCCTGAAAATATTTTCCTCTGTTTTCCTTCAGCTAACATAAATGCGGATCTGTATTTTGGCCCTTTTCCCTTCCCTAAACAGCTTTACACAGAAATACGTGACAGAAATAAAAATAGTAACATCAGAAATAAATCAGCTAACAGTATTTACCTGAGTTAAGGTTTCTCTAGACTACTTGTAGTTTTGCTTTTGGGAACTGGCTGAAGCCAAGGCCATGCTATTACTAAAGTCAGACTCAATACTGCATTTTATTATTTTGTGACTTCAGTAGTAAAGGATAATATGTTCCTTTTGTGACAACCTTTAATTCCAAAGCCTGTGCATCAGTTTGTTATAATAAAAATAATGTTGCTTCAGGCTTTTTAAATCAGCTTGGGTACGCTTACAATTTATGCGTGCCTACAAGCTTGAGTTTGTCGCACATGAGGTCCAAAATCTCTTCTTATCACAAATACAAGACCAGCAACATTGCTTGTAAAGTGTAATTGAGTTTGGCCCATCATATATTGAAAAGGAGTAATGACAATGAGCTGAAAAACTGGAAAAATAAATAAATAAATAAACAAACAAAAAACCCCAACCAACAAAAAAAAGAGTACTGTTTATATCCAATTCCCCTGGTAGAAGCAGAAGCCACCTTTTTTTAACCTTGTTCAGATGTAATAGCTGGTTGATGATCGTAATCAGCCCTGAACACAGATCGGTGCATTACGCTGACAGCAGGTGAGCCTACAGACCTGAAAACAGCCAGACCACTATGGCAATGTGTCAAATAGCTTTAAACTATTGCTAATCATTTATAATGAAAAGCTTGAACGGCAGGGGCAGAATTAAGAAATTGTTGTGGTTTATGATTTCTATAAAGCAAGGCTTTTTACAAATTCTTCTGAAAGCTATTTGCTGTAGTAGATATCAAAATGCACCCTTTCCAGAAACGTCTCTGTGCCATTATGACACTTTTGACAGAACCATACGTATTAACAAGGTGGCACGGAATGATGCTGCACTTGAATCTCATGAGCATACACCATGATTGCCTTTGAACACGCTTTATCTAGTGCAGCCCCGGCCCAGGGCACTGCTGTCGCAGGGCCAGCCTGGCTCAGGGTCTCTGCCGGCACCCACCGCACAGCCCCATCCCCACACCCCCACCGCGCAGCCCCGTCTGTCCCCACCACCGCACAGCCCTGCCCCACCACCGCACCGCCCCATGGCCGGCAGAGCTCATCTCTGGCACTCCCGCACCGGTCATTTCATGGAGCGGTTGTGACCTCCACACAAGGAGGCTGGCTTTAACACACAACCGGACATACAACAGATTTAAATTGTATTTTAATCTGCATTGGGGCTTGGCCTTTGCTGGGAGGCATTTAGGCTTTGTTGGCACAAAACCATCCCTCGCTCCCGAAGCCTCTGCCAGGGCCCAGTGCCTGCACAGTGAAGCGCCTTCCCTCGCGCCACCCACAGGGGTGACCATCCCCCTCAGCGCCGCTCTCCGAGGGCCGGAGGCCGTATCGCTCCGCCGCGGCCGGACCGCCTGCGCATGCGCCGCTGTGGCGACACTGTGGGCACTGGGCCGGATGGCCATGGCGGCGGGGGTGGCGTGCGGCGAGCGCTGGTGGCTGGGACTGGTGGCGCTTCTCTTGCTCGTCGTGCTGCAGCCGGCGGGCGCCGCCTCAGCCCCTGCCCTGCCCGTAGTCATCAACACCTGGGCGTTTAGGAAGGCCGCGGAGACAGGTGCTCCGGCGGGGACTGGGCCGGGTGGGGCGGGCGGTGCCGATCGCTCCCTCGCTCGGTGCTTCTCCTGCTGCGCCCCCCTCTCCCCGCGGCTGAGGGGCCGGCGGGGGGGCTCTGAATGTTGGTGCTGCCTTAAAAAGAAAGTCATTCTCTTAGGCGTGACCACGCGTACGTGTGGCAAAAAGAAGCGGGTCGTGAGCCTGCTCCCGTTAGCGGGCTGTGGCTGCGGCGGGCCCGGCTCCCCCCGCCCGCCTGCTCCCCTCACGGCTCCCAGCGCGCCCCGGCGCTCCGGCCTCGGGGGGCTGGGCCCCGGGCCGGCCGTCGGGGTGCCGGGTTACCCCTGTGCAAAAAGCGGCCGAGCCCCTGAGCTTGTGTTCGCGTCGGTGGCGCTCCGCCGCTCCCCGGGAAGCTGCAAGCAAATGGTTTCATTTTAAAGGTTGGGGTAAAATGCGTTTAAAAAGAAATGGGGCGGCGGGTATGAGCTATGGAAAAGCTAGATTAAAAACACTCTTCCGCCAGCAATGTGGTTTACTCTTGTGGCTGTTTGCAATGGTGACTTGTTTTTAATGGTGCCCTTCCAAGATTCTTTCTTGCCCCCAAAGGTTTAGATAGCTTTGAATATTATGTTCTTAGAGTTCTGTGTTGTTCTGTGCTATTGACAGTCAAAGCAGGTTTTCCTATGGTGACATAAATTAGCTGAGGATACTGACGCTCTACTCTGCAGTGTATGTATGTACACACTGGGGAGTGAGGGGCTGGAGAGCAGCTCCGCGGAGAGGACGTGGGGGTTCTCACTGACAGCAAGTTGAACATGAGCCACCAGTGTGCCCTGGCAGCCAAGAGGGCCAACCGAGTCCTGGGGGGCATCAGGCAGTGCATTGCAGCCTGTCGAGGGAGGGGATTGTCCCGCTCTGCTCCGCGCTGGTTCGGCCTCACCTCGAGTGCTGGGTGTGGTTTTGGGCACCACAGTGCATTAAGGATATAAAGTTACTAGAGAGTGTCCAGAGGAGGGCCATGAAGTTGGTGAAGGCTTTAGAGGAGAAACTTGTATGAGAAGCGGCTAAAGTCACTTGGTTTATTCAGCCTGGAGAAGAGGAGACTGAGGGCAGGCCTCATCGTGGTCTGCAGGTTCCTCACAAGGGGAGGAGGAGGGGCAGGCGCTGGTCTCTTCTCTCTGGTGACCGATGACAGGACCCGAGGGAATGGCAGGAAGATGTGCCAGGGGAGGGTTAGGTTGTGTTTTAGGAAAAGGTTCTTCACTCAGAGGGTGTTGGAGCACTGGAACAGGCTCCCCAGGGAGGCAGTCATGGCACCAAGCCTGACAATATTTAAGAAGCACTTGGACAACACCCTCAGAGACATGGTGTGAATTTTGGGTTTGTCCTTTGCAGGGACAGGAGTTGGACTTGATGATCCTTGTGGGTCCCTTCCAACTCAGGACATTCTATGATTTTAAAAGGCTCGTATGCTATTTTAGCATAGTTGGGTTGTACATAACTTCATATTAGGGAAGCCTTGATAGAGAAATAGGTTACCTATAAAGCCTTGTATAGTTCAGAAGTGAAATACTGGATGAAAACTGCAAGGCCCTTGCTTTGCAGCTTTTGAAATCTTGTGTTAAGGCTACTCACAGCAATCAAGGTAATAGGAGTTGGAGCAGTACTCCTCACACTGAATATTATAATAAAGACAAGTATATGAGGAGTTGCATGCTAAGTATTAAGCCTTACTTTTTCCTTGATGCAGGTTGTTTCATGCAGTTGCATACAGCACTTCTGCAGATGAGGCTTCTTGAGATGGTTGAGACAGTGTAATACTTCTGCAAAAGAGCTGGGCTGTATTACTTTTGCTGCCTCCCCTCTGCTGGGTCTGGCAGATGATGGAGCACCAGAGCCAGCACAGGAGGAAGAAGCAGATTGCAGCTGTCAATGGCAGCAAGCTCAGACATCTTGGAAAATTTTGCCTGAGGTCCAACTTTGTGAAATGTCATATGCGCAAAGCCTTCAGGCCCAGTTTATTCAAGTTGTGTAATTTGGCACGTCTGCAATGTCTTGCAAAACTGCATCATCAGCTAGATAATAAAGAATAGAAGACTAAGGGTTGAACAGGAGAATGTGGAAACTGTAATTCCTTGTATATTGCTTCCACTTTCTTTTTGTTCTTGTGTAGTTACTGATGTAGGTTTAGATCTTTTAGATCACTGTATGGTTTAGATCTTTTTATTCTGCAGCTGGACGCTTAGTATTCCATATGAAGTTTTTGAGGGCTGCTTGTTACAACTGTTTTTTCCCTGACATAAAAGTTTTCCTTCCCCTTCTCCCTCCCTTCCAAAAGGCTTCAAATAAACATTGATAAAGTAATGGTTTGTTCTGGGCAGAGGTTATTTAATACACAGAAGTTGTGATGATTGTTAGTAAATAACATCTTCCCCGTCAGAAAAAAAGCTTAATTTCCCTGTCAAAAACTAATCAGATGTGCAAGAAAAAAACATTTCAAAAAGTAATGCTTTATATTCTTTTGAATAAGCCTATATTTTGATTTTATTTCACCTATAAGTTATAGCTTACTTTTTGTATTTTTTATTTGAGGACTATACTTTCATAGGTCATTTCTGTAGTAGGTCACTAGAGGAGGATGATTGCACCTATACAGCATCACAAGCCATGAACAGTAATGGGGTGTTCTCTCCTGAGCTTGAAGCAGGCGGGCGGTGCTGCCTGGGCAGGAGCTGCCCACCATTGGTGACTGTTCCTGGCCCTCCAGGGGCTGGGAAGGAGAGAGCACAGGCTGAGTGGTTTGTGGCCCTTTCTTTGGAAAGATGAAGAGGCCCCATATTGGGCACCAAAAAGGACTGTCATGGTTTAACCCCAGCCGGTAAATAGGTACCACACAGCTGCTCGCTCACTCGCTCCCCCCACAATGGGATGGGGGAGAAAACGAAGAGTAAAAGTGAGAAAACTCACAGGTTGAGATAAAGACAGTTTAATAGGGAAAGCAAAAGCCACACACACAAGCAGAGCAAACAAGGAATATATTCACTACTTCCCATGGGCAGGCAGGTGTTCAGCCGTCTCCAGGAAAGCAGGGCTCCGTCATGCATAATGGTGACTTGGGAGGACAAAACACCGTCACTCTGAATGTCTTCCCCCACTTCCTTCTCCTTTCTCCAGCTTTATATGCTGAGCATGACGTCATATGGTATGGGATATCCCTCTGGTCAGTTGGGGTCAGCTGTCCCAGCTGTGTCCCCTCTCAGCTTCTTGTGCCCCCTCAGCCCACTTGCTGGTGGGCTGGATGAGGAGCAGAAAAGGCCTCGACTCTGTGTAAGCACTGCTTAGCAGTAACGAAACCATCCCTGTGTTATCAACACTGTTTTCAGCACAAATCCAAACCATAGCCCCATACTAGCTACTGTGAAGAAAATTAACTCTATTGTAGCCAAAACCAGCACATGATTCTTCATGTCCATCTTTAAAACATTCCTTAAAGCAGTAGTGGAGACTGTTTTCACTGCTGACATTTAATTATTTGTGTTGATTGCAGCTTGGCGAGTACTGCAGTTGGGAGGTTCTGAGCTGGATGCGGTTGAGAAAGGCTGTGGTCAGTGTGAGATTGACCAGTGCGATGGGAGTGTGGGATATGGAGGAAGCCCAGATGAAAGTGGAGAAACAACCCTGGACGCAATGATTATGGATGGGTAAGAAAACTATAGGAATAATGATGCCTGTAATTTTTACCATGCTTTAATGTAAGGGTTGTTATGGAGTTATTGTTGGTTTAGGGCTGACTGTGGGACAACTTATATGTTAACTTGTGTAACTAGGAAAAATGCTTGTCTAATTGGTGCAAGAGTAGCTAAGCATGTCTGTTTTGAATCTTCACATGTAGTACAGTGATCCAGCTCTAGATATAGCAGTTGCAAAGCAGATGGTTTGTAGTGTTATAAGCTTTCCCTTTGCATTCATTCCATAAATAATCCACTTCTGGAGCTATTGTCTTTTATACTTTAAAGCTGTCCTGATTAAAAAGTAGTTGGAATTTTGTGGTTCATGTTATGAGTTTATGTAACAAAATGGTTACTCTACTGAAAATATTACTGTGGATGGAGTTATTGTTACTTAAACATCCCCATGCCTGTGAAAGGAAGCAATATATGTATGAAGCTCTTCCCTACTAGTGTGATGCTGTCTATGGCATAGAACAAATAAAGCAATAAGTTAAAGGAGCAAGCTTTCTAATTTAGATAAGAACAGATTTTGTCTAATAAAAATTGTACAATTATTATTGGTTTTGTAATAAATTTTAACTATTTCTTGTTTCCAGCAACACTATGGAAGTTGGGGCAGTTGCAGATCTCAGACACATAAAAAATGCAATTGGTGTAGCACGAAAGGTCATTGAATACACTAAGCATACATTATTAGTGGGAGAGTCAGGTAATTATTCCTTTAACTGTTTCCAAGTCGTACCCTCTTTTTAAAATGCTTCCTGTTAAAATTGCCATATATTAATCTTGGTAATATAGGTAGAAGGATTCCCTGACAATCAAATGAATCCAGTCAAATAATTCAGAAGTATTTACTCTCTTATTATGTGTGTATGAATTAGGTTTTAGTTCATTATTTGGACATGAAAAGAAAAATACAATTTATGGTCTTTCCATAAATTTAACTGTAAATATTAACTTGTAATCCCAAGGTATTTCTAATATTGCTGATATCAAAGGTATCAAAGATGATTTGATATAAGACACTACAGAAGCTGTTAGATGTAAACATTTCATTTAAAACTGTGGAATAAATTTTTCTAAGGAATGACAGAATTAATAGACACTAAAGTTACATTTTACTATTTTTGTGTATATTGAGCACGATTCTAGTATGTCATAAGTAAAAAAAATTAGAACTTGAATGTAAAACATTAGATTAGGGGCTGTACTCCTAGGCACAACAAAAAAGTGATAGCAAACTGGAGGAATAGTTGAGCTTTTAAAATATGAGCTGCTGCTCTTACAATAATAGTGGTTTCAAAAATGATGTACATTCCAGGGAGTAGTGGGTGGAAGGTTACTTGGCTCACAGTTAAGGACTTCTAAAATGTATGTGCCACTTCTAAAATGTGGAGATAGGTGTGGAAATTGACATCTGAACATTAAGGGTGAGTCAAGTGCTTTGAAACTGATAAGAAAAGATAAAATATTCTTGAAGGAATTAATGTGTACAGAATGATAGAGAAATAAGTGTAACAGCAGTTTTTTGATAGAGTAAAATAGGGCAATAGAGGGAGGTGAGGACAGCATTTGACAGAAGGCCTGAAAAGAGAGAGAGAGATTTGCAGATTCTACTTAATTCTAGCAGTCGGCCATGATTAGGTTAGTGGCTTTGGTAAGAGAGATTTCACAGGTGATGCTGAAAAAGGAATTGGTCAGGTGTTAAATAGAGGAGGAAGAAATACTCGTAATACTGCTTACCCCATCACTGGTAGTTATCAAAATATTTTTGATTGGTAGAACGAGCAGAAAAGATAAGGAAGATGAAAAAATGGAAGAATTACAGTGCTCATTTAAAAATATGTTTCCAGCATAAGAAGATAGCTCTTTGCATCATGGGGTCATGTGGATGAGGCTGTTACGCTGAGTCCTTGCTGTCAGTGAGAACTTCCTCAGAAGAGATTTTCTAGCAGTAATGGCAAAAGAAAGATGGGATGTATCTGAGTAAAAATTAGAGATGGTGATAAATGTTAGTGAATGAATCAAAGTAGTGAACAAATTGAGAAAGAATAATATTTCTTGTCAAGAAATGTATTTTCTGTGAAAATAGGAACTTGGATAAAGGAAACCAAAGTTGTCATTACCAGGTGAAGACTGATAAAGAGAAAATAGAGCTGTAGCTTCAGAGGAATACATTTGAACCTTCAAATCAGCATGTGAGGTAAATGACAGTTTATTTCACCAGAAAAGCTAGCTAGAGTAGTAAAACTTTTTCATACAAACGTATATGATCTCTGCAGGCTTTTTTTATTCAAGATGCAAAATTGCTGAGGTTATTAGTTATTTTTTTCCTGATAACTAAAGTGTACTTTTATTTGAATATATTTATTGATATAATCCAGAAGAGATTGCCTCTCTTCTAAAATGTCCTTTCCATGAGTGGTTGGCACTGGAGAGGAGGCAAGCTGTGGCACGCATTACTTTTAGTTAGTTGATAATTTTAAAATATGTGAGCGGTACATAGTTCCTGACACTAAAGTTCTAATGAAAGTAAATCAAATGTTTGTTTTCAGTATTAAGAACATGGATGGAATCTGTTAGAGTGCCATGGCACCTGAATAGTCTTCACAGTTCTGTTTACTTTGACACAAACAATTGAAGTTTAGGTATTTTAGAACCTCTGGTACATAGAGGACTTGCGGAAGAAGATGTCTTACAGATTCATAGAATGGTTGAGGTTGGCAGGGACTTGAGGTCTTCTGGTTCAACTCCCCTGCTCAAGTAGGGCCACCCAGAGCTGGTAGCCCAGGACCATGTCCAGATGGCTTTTCTATATCTCCAGGAATGGAGACTCCACAATCTCTCTGTGCACAGCCTGTGCCAGCGCTCAATCACCCTCAGAGTGAAAAAGTGTTTCCTGCTGGTCAGAGGGAACCTTGTGTGTTTCCATTTGTGGCCATTGCCTCTTGTCGTGTCACTGAGCACCACTGAAAAGGTCCTGGCTCTGTCTTCTTTACACTCTCCCTTCAGGTATTTATATACATTGATGAGATTCCCTTGAGCCTTTTCTTCTCCAGGCTGAACAGTCCCAGCTCTCTCAGCCTTTCCCCGCAGGAGAGATGCTGCAGTCCCTTGATCACCACCACCTTTGTGGCCCTTTGCTGGGCTGTGTCCAGTATGTCCGTGCCTCTCTTGTACAAGGGAGCCCAGAAGCGGACCCACTGCTCTGGGGGTGACCTCCCCAGTGTTGAGTAGAGGGAAAGGATCACCTCCCTTGACCTGCTGGCAACACTTCTCCTAATGCTGGATCCCAGCATGTACTGTTCGCTGCTTTTGCTGCAAGGGCACGTTGCAGGCTGACATTCAGCTTGCTGCCCACTGGAACCATGTCTTTTCCTGCAAAGCTGCTTACCAGCGGGTGGTTTTAGCATGTACTGGTGCACGGGGTCGTTCCTCCCCAGCTGCAGGGCTTTGCATTTTCTTTCCTGAGCTGCATGAGATGCCTGTCAGCCCATTTCTCCAGCCTGTCAAGGTTACTCTGGATGCCAGCATAACCCCCTGATGTTTAAGCGACTCCTCCCAGTTCTGTAACATCTGCAAAATTTGCTGAGAGTACATACACTCTGCCCCATCATCCAGGACATTAATGAAGATGTTGAACAGTATTGGACCCCATATTGACCCCAGGAGTACACTGCTAGTTACTGGCTCCAACTAGACTTGATACCACTGATCAGAATCCTCTGAGCTAAGCCCTTCAGCCAGTTTTCAGTCCACATCACTGCTCATCCAACTAATAATACATCAGCTTCTGTATGAGGATCTTACAGAAGACAATGTCAAAAGCCTTATGGAAGTCAAGGTAGACAATATCCACTGTTCTCCCCTCATCTATGAAGCCAATTGTTTTGTCATAGATGGTTATCAGGCTGATCAACATGACTTCCCTTTTGTGAAGCCATGCTGACTACTCCCAGTCATCTTCTTGTCATTCATGTGCTTGGAAATGGTTTCCAGGCTTAGTTGTTCGATCACCTCAGTGATCAAGTTGAGGCTGTAGTTCCCTGGATCCTGCTTCTTGCCCTTTTTGAAGACAGGAGTGGCTGTTGCTTTTCTCCAGTCTTTGGGCACTTCTCCCAGTCACCGTGATAGTTTGAAGATAAAAATGGAGTGGTCTTGTGGTGACAACCACTAGGTCTTTCAGAACATGGATTTGTGTATGTGCAAGTTGCTGAAGTATTCCCTAACCTGATCCTCTTCCACCAAGGGTAAGTGTTCCTTACTCCAGACTTTCCCCCTGATCTGCAGGACCTTGGATTTTTGAAGGCTGGCCTTACTAGTAAAGAATGAGGTGAATAGGGCGTTCAGTAACTTGTCCTTTTCCATGCCCTGTGTCATCAGGGCCCTGGCCCCTGTCCACAGGTGCCCACATTTTCCCTAATCTGCATTTTGCTATTAAGGTGCTTACAGAAGCCCTTGTTGCTTTTGACATCCCTCACCAGATTCGACTTCAGGCGGGCTTTGGCTTTCCTAACCTCATTTATGCATGCTCTGACAGTCTCTATTCCTCCCAGATTGCCTGTCCCTGCTTTCACTTTCTGTATACTTTTTATTTTTGAGTTTACCAGGAACTCCTTGTTCATCCATGCCAGCCTCCTGGCATTTCTGCCTGACTTCCTGCTCATTGGGATAGACTGCTCTTGAGCTTGGAGGAGGAGATCCTTGAGTATCAATCAGCTTTCTTGGTCCTCTCTTCTCTCCAGGGCCATGTCCAATGGGAGTCTTTCAGGCAGATCGCTGCAGAGGCCAGATTCTGTTCCCCTGAAGTCCAGGCTTCTGATCTTGCTTTTTTGCCCTGCTCCCTTCTCTCAGGAGCCTGAACCCCACCATATCATGCTTGGCAGAGCAAAGTCTGCCTTTGACCTTTGCACCCCGACAAGCCCTTCCTTGTTTGTAAGTATGAGGTCCAGCAGAGCAGCTCTCCTCGCTGGCAATTCTGTCACTTGTGTCAGAAAGCTGTCATCAATGCTCTTCAGAAACCTCAGGGATTGCTTATGCCCTGCTGTGTTATCCCTCCAGCATGTGTTGTTTAAAATAGCTGTGCTGCTGATTATTGGTAAAACTAAAAGAATTGCTAGTCTTTTAACTTCAAAGAATGTCTGTACCTGTGCTTTTATCTCTTTTTGAAGTTACTTCTTTTTCAGTATTTTCATTGACTAGTAAATAAAAAAGAAAAATGTCTGATAGTGTGAGTCAGTAGGTTCTAGAAGATGAAAGGCTGAGTTAGAGGCTGTGAACACTGAAATAATTATTCAGTGAACAAAATCATTCAAATTTGATATTTAAAGTCTGAAGTCATATTGTTGCAGCATTTTCACCCAGTAAGCCAAAATTTAATAAATTGCATTATTTTGCCCCCCAAAAAACATGCAAAAAGAAGCTTTGAGAGTGATTCACATTGGGGAAGTGAAATCATTGTATCACATGAGGAAGCTGATCCTGAGACTCATGTGTGAACAGTTTTTAGCTAGTAGCAAGCTATGATGAAAGTGTGAGCCATACTCAGTGAAGAGGATGACAGTGTGGTGGTGAGAAAATCTGTCTTGGAAAAAACAAAGCTCATGCAAGTCAAACCTGATGTCTTCTTTTGCTGTTGTAGATGTAAGCCGGAATATAACCAAAACTGGTGTGTTTTTACAGCGAAGGCTTATAATGACAGTGGTGTATATAAAAATGTGTTGGTGTAGCTTTTGCTGAACAGATACAGATAACCATACTGATCAGTTCTTGCACTGTTAAAAGAGCTGCTTTCTCCATTCATTGCCTAATTTCTTTAGGAAAGGCCATAGAAAACCGGCAAGAAAGGCTGTGTATACCAACGTAGAACTGAGTGTGGTGAGGGACATTCAATGCGGAATGATTACAAGTGAGGAAAAAAAAAAAAAGTAATAATTTTGGTTATCACCTGCCAAGAAATTTCCAGGTTTGTCTCCAACAGCCAGGAAAGTTTCATAGTTGCAGTGTGCCTGACCTTTTTCCCTTCTTGTCCTAGCAATACTTAGACAAATAATCCAAATAAAAAGTTCAGAGTAAAAATGACCAACTCTGCTTCCTGGAATAGAAATAAGGCTTCAAAAGTCATGAAGGAATGACTGATAAAATTGTGCTTGTGCATGTTTACCTTAAAAAAAACAACCACCCAATCAAACCAACCTGGCTGTTTGTTCCAGAAATGGGAAAATAAATATCCGTTTAATTGAAGCTGCCAGTTTTCTTTTGCTCTGAGTGCAAAGAGCCTTTAATTGGGTCAATTTTTAAGAAAAACACAGAAAAGAGATCCAGAAATAATTGAAGGCTTTCCTTAATTCTTGGGCTGGAGAAGCTTGTTCAGCTGTGTCTTGTAGTGCCATTATTATCAAGGATATGTAATATAAATTGTTCAAGCATCTGAATCTAGCAACAGTATGTGGTACTAGGTAATATCAAAGGTATCTACAAATAAAAGATGAAAGAACAGTTAATTTCTCTACTTTTCCCTTTCCCTAACTATAAAAGCCATTCTTAAAGTGCAGCATTCTTTCATTGCTTCTGTTGGTATTTCTTTTGCTCCCTGGACACATACTATATTAATTTCAAAACAAGGAAGCAGTCACTTTTAAGGCTGCAGGGAAGAAGTGTAATATGATGTAAGCTGGTGGACTGATTTCTGCAAGTATCAGTGTTTTAGTAACAAATGTTGTGCTGCTATGTTACTTACATTTCATAAGAGACTAGCTTTTTAAGGAAAATATATGATTATTTGTATCATTTATTTAAATATTTCTGTGACATACACAGCCGAGGCCGCTCTTGCTCCAGGTTATTTGTGTCCAGTTGATAAGCAGAGTTGAATTTCTTTCTCTTTCAATGGTAAAACTTGCATGTGTTGACATAGTTACAGTGAATTGAGGAAATTTGATATTTCCAGTAAAGGGAAAGTTTGTTACTGCAGTTGTACATCACTGTAATGGCTGATACTATTCCCTGAAGACATGTTTCTCATATCCATAGAGAATGTAGAATTTCTTGATTTCTAGATAACATTACATGAATGTATGATCAAAAAATATATAAAAATGTGAAGAAATTAATAGTTTTCATTTTGTTGTTTTTCAAGCCTCCCTGTTTGCTGTAAGAATGGGTTTTCCATATGAAGATTTAACTACCCAAAAATCTCTTTCGCTGTATTCAGAGTGGCTTAATCAAAGCTGTCAGCCAAACTACTGGAAGGTACAGTGTAGTGGTGGTGGTGAAGGGGGGGTTTGGAAAGTCAGTAATGCAGCATTGCCTCTTCCTTTCAGCTGATATTGAAGTTGTGCTTTACAGTTGAAGAAAAAAAAAAGTTTTGCTTATTAAACAGAACAAACTTGGATTTACCAAGCATTTGGTAGACTTGGCAAGAGTTTTTGTGTAGCTCTTATTTCATAGGTCCTGCTGGTTTTGACCTTGCTGCTGTAGCGTTTTGGTGTGGGAATGATTTTTTTTTTTTTTTGAGCTCTAAATTTGGACAGGACTTCTCAAACTAAACAAAGCTGTGCATGTATAAATTTCTGAAAGAAATTATTACAGTAGCAATTAAGATTCTTAAATAGTTAGAGAGGCTTTATGCAGACCTGTGAACACATCAGATTAGTGCAGCTGTCTGTTAAGCTTGCCTGTTGTGGTGAGGTTGGTTTGTTGGTTTTTGGGGGTTTTTTTGTTCTGTTTTGGGATTGGTGTTGCAGATTTCTACATGTTTATACACTGTCTTCATTGTTTCTTGGATATGAAATGCTGCATTGTTGAACCATTTTAATTCTATACATATTCTGTTGTTCAGTTCAGAAAATATCTTGACTATGATACTGACTTGACAATAATTTGACATTAGTAAAACAAGCACAGTTCATCTGGCTTGTTTTTTAGCTTGAAAATTATCTTAATTTTGCTGAAGAATGAGCTTTTGTTTTTTGTTTGTTTTACCAGTCAATTGAGCAAAGGGGATCTTTAATTTGAACAACATAACTTTCTAGTAGGAAACACTTTTTTACCATGTAATACCAGAAGTCAGTCTTTATTCTTTAAGCAAAACAACTTGCAGGATTTCAGTACCACTGTAAAATTTAAGTATTGGGCATCTAATACCTGTCTAGTAGATTATAGGTATTGATTGTAGTATTTTGAAATTTGTCTGTAATGAAGCATAATATATTATTCCTGCAAATCACAAAATAATTACAGAATGTGGTACCAGACTCTTCAAAATCCTGTGGACCATACAAAAGGCCTGAAAAAGTGACTTGTAAAGAAGAACAGACCATCTCACAAAGAAGCGTTCATAATCACGATACTATTGGTAATGACTTTTGGTAACTCTGGTATTGATTTTTTTTTTTTTTCTCATTCCCCTACAGACTAAATCATGCTGAGTTTAAAGCAAAGTATTTCATATAGGCATTATTTCCTATTTATAGAGTTTTCAAGATTCTGTTACTCACGTGTTAGGGTGGAGTGCCTGAAAGTAGGATTTGGTTTTGTTCGGGGTTTTTTTTGGTGTTGTGGGTTTTTTGTTTTTTTTTTGTCTTTTCAGTGCACTGGCTGCACAGCTACTTCCTTCATTTTTTGCCTTTAGCTATTTGTTCATTCCCTTACTGCTTTTCCCTGAGATGCCTTGGCATAATTGCTTGGGCAGCTATGGATGCTTAGAAGACTGATCAAGATTAAAAATAATTATTTTTATCTTGGTTATGGTTAACTTTGGTGAAGACTCCCCTACAGCTGTCAGACCAACTTAAAAGGCTTTGCAGTGGTGCAAGAATGAGTAAACAGTTAGTCCCATTGCCAACCAAAAGCAATGTTTGTCAAACAGTCCTTAAACTTATAAAATAAAGCTTGCTTTAATTTTTCTTCTATTCTGGCTTTTGGCTAAATCAATAAATTTCTACAGGAACTACTATGCTTAAAACAGGTTAGCAGTAGTAGTCCCAAAAACTTCTAAGAGTTTACTGATTGAGGTTTGTTAGTTGCTATGCCTATAAGCTGATTAATGAGCAGATCAAAGGACTAGAGCAGTTACAGATTCATGTCTTTCAAAGCTTTATACTTAGTAGTCTTGAAACTTGCACTTTTTGGTTTAGTCTGGATTTTTCTCAGTTTAGCAATTCAGAACTTTTTGCCCAACAGTATTTGCAATACCAAAAATTCACAAGTTGTTTCAAGTGTGAATCTTTCTTCTTGGCTTCCAATCCACCCTACTAATTACCAATTAATGTTCTACAGAAGTCAGGCAACCTACCAAATTCTTAAATTGGTAG
Source organism: Phalacrocorax aristotelis (assembly GCF_949628215.1). Classification (NCBI taxonomy): domain Eukaryota; kingdom Metazoa; phylum Chordata; class Aves; order Suliformes; family Phalacrocoracidae; genus Phalacrocorax; species Phalacrocorax aristotelis. The sequence continues at coordinate 44,930,034 of NC_134279.1, read as the reverse complement.
GTAGCTTTCTTTACTGGAATATACAGTCTTTAGTGTGTGCTAGAAAACTCAGAAATTGTGGAGTACCAGGATAAGAGGGGCATCTGCTAAATACAATTCAGGAATTGTATCAGTAAGTAGCCTAAGCTTTTTTTAGTAAATGATCATGCTTATATTTGTACCTCCAAGTTCTCCCAGCCTATTCTATATATAAAATGTCTCCTTGACTAACATTTTGAGAAGAGTCTTCATACAGGAAAGCATTTAGGAAGTTGGTAGGAACTGATGTCCCTCCAGTCTTTTTGCAGAGGCTAATGGTGGCCGTAGAGTCAGTGCCTCTATGCTTTTAGCTTCTACTGGTCAGGAAACTTTTCTGTGAGGAGGAGGTACTGCTTAGTGAGGCCAGGGAACTAGAATTCGGCTCTTTGAATTCTGCTTCTCGGCTCTCACTTCATACTGGAGTTTGATGCCAGCAGCAATTTCTGCCCTCTTTTAGAGAGGTGAAGTCTTTCTTTATGGAGAAGCAGCTGATCCCAAATCCTGTTTCAAGTGGCAATCTAAGCTTCCTTAATATGAGGCAGTGGCTTCCTTATGAGCACAAAATTAGCAAGGGGTAGGCTCATCCACACATTTGATTGCCTGTCATGTAATTCTTGTTACTTTGGTAGATAGTATTTCACCTTCTGCCAAATTTAAGCTCATCCTTCTGACTTTTGTTTTTTTTCATCTCCCTCAAGCACCATTTATAATTTCCAAACTTCATTGTTCTCATGGTACTGGTGCAGGATGTGGTGACACCCGGTACTAGTTCTCTGCTGGTTAAAATAAGTGCTTATCAGGAGACAGTGACTGCTTGTGCAGCAGTAACGTACAGCTCTGAATGGTGTGGCACTCAATGTTTTAGATTCCTTTTTGCTGTCTTTTAATACATCCAAAAAAGTTTCCAAATGTGTTTTAAAAAGAACTTGTTTTCTTTAAGAGTACAACTGTTCTGTATTTCAGGATATCAGTAATTTGAATAGGTGTTTGTGTTCTGTTTGATAACCATAGTGTCAATTTAATAAATTTGTTAGGAGTGTTTCTGAATATGTTTCTTCCCTGTTGAAAATTTTAGGTATGGTTGTAATCGGTGGGAGTGGAACCGTTGTGTCTGGGACATCTACTAATGGTGCAGTCCACAAAATTCCAGGGTTAGTGTCTCTGGTATTACAAAAAAGCTTTTTTCCCACCTCATTTCCTATGTTAAGTTTATCTAAAGGTTATATGTTTTAGACTGCTACAATCACAAAATGGCCTTGCTTATTTCCAGGTGCTGCCCTAAATCTTAATATTGAAAAACTGGTGCAGGTACAAGAAGACTTGTGTGGGTTTGAGGGAATGCTTGTTTTTCAGCTTGCTTAATTCACCATACAGATACAGACCAAAACAACTTGCGCAGTTGTGAGGCAACTTGTAAGGCAAGGACCAGAGACAAATAAGCATTTCGGAGAGGTACAGAGTCTCCAGAGAAATGTACATATAGGCCCAGGCCTGTATTTTGTCTTTGAGACTTTTTTTCTACCCAGTTAGGAATCTTGTCTGTCAACCAAGTCAGGCAACTTCTGGATTTGGCAACAAGTTATTGAACATACTGATGTCCCCAGCTGCATACTGTCGCCCACTGGCTAAACCTTACTGCCCTAATTATAGTCAGTATAATAACAAACAGTTGTGCATTGGAGGTGGATTAAGCCTCAGGTCAATCAGGTTATCACAGACCACTTTTTATGAGTAGTTTTAAGACAAGACTTCTGACTGCAGTGGAGTGACCTCTTTACAGGTTCTGATCTCCTGTGGATTTAGCCACTAACCCAGCTGGAAGCACTAAGGGCGACAAAGTTAAAAGTGTGCCCAGCTCATAAGAACTTGCTAGTATCAGGCCAAGAGCTATTACATTAATGCAATCCCACTGGAATTAGTAGATTATAGTTTCCTGTAGTTTCCAGTTTTTGGTTTTTTTTCTATTGTTCATTACAGCCGTGTAGGAGATTCTCCGATAGCTGGAGCAGGATCCTATGCGGATAGTACTGCTGGAGGAGCTGCAGCTACTGGGGATGGTGACATCATGATGCGCTTCTTACCCAGGTTTGTCCTTAGGGCAGACTTTGCTACCATTCTCTGGCAAAATGTGAACTCAGCGAATGAAGTAATTGTTTAAAAAGGCAGTCTGATTTACTGGCTGCTGAAGTGGGAGTAGAGGAAGGAATGGAAGGGGAAAGAACAGTAACAGAATCAAGTCATCCTTATGATCTGTCTTAAAAGAAGTGACTTCTTAAATATCTTGATGACAGGTGCCTTAATACTGCCAAGCTGTGAGCAAACAGGCAGCAGGTAATGAGTATGTTCCCAGCCTGCATGGTTTTTAACAGAACTGATTAGCTTTCTCTACCGAAGTGCTTTGTTGTGTGGGAAATAAGCGTTATAAATTGTAGTAAGGATGAGGGGTGAGTCTCCGATTACTCAGGAGGGTGGGGAGGTGTCACTGTAACAATCCTCTGTAATTGTATCTAATTTGAAACTGGAAGAGGTGTTTTAGTGCTGTTGTCACGGTTGCGTGACCTGCGTAAAATATGGCTGTTTTCACCACCGAGTCTTCACAGCCGTTCTTCTAGGTCAGTCTCAGCAGGAATGAGTTATGGAAGTCCATGCTGAACATAACGGGCACTGATGCTTGAAGGAATATATAGCAGTGGTCTTCATATTACTCAGGTGCTTTTTCTGAAACTTAGGCAGTTATGAATGCTTACTAGCTGTTGCATATTTACAGATGTCCTCAACGAGTTTCAAGCTGTTCCAAGCCAGTCTTGAATAAAAGGCAATTGACAACTCCATGAATTATCCTGAGGTATCAGATACCAACAGTAGTAGTGAGTTGAGCGCCACTATGAGGTTAATCAATAAAAGCTTAGTTTAGCAGCCTGAAAGATTTGGCTGTAATGCTGAAAACTTTCTGTGTTGGCACCAACAGGTTTTAGAAAACATCTTGGACTAGGTGGTTAATCACAGGTGTCTTGTAGATACAGGTCTTTCCTAATTCCATGTTATTTAGATGTTCCCATATGAAAACAAAGAACAGAATTGACCTGCCAGAAGTGAAGGAAGTGTCAAATAAAGGGCAAAAATTGCTAATATTTTCTGTCCACTTTCTCTGAGATAGTAACATCTTGCTGAGTTTTTTGATTAGTGAAGAGACCCCTGTGAAATATAGCTCTATATTCAGATAGTTGTCTTTATATTACTTGAACCTATTTGATTGTTAGAATAAATCAAAGATAATAGGGAGTCTCAAAATGCAAGGAAAGCTCTCTTCTGCAGTACTTTGATAGTGTTAACTATAGATGTTATCTACAGATGAGACTTAGTGAATGCATTGGTCTTGGTATATGCATTTCATCAAAACAAAATCTGATGTTGTTTGCTTGTAAGTTATATTATGTGTTATCTTTTAATCCTCAGGTTCTAAAAGAAAATGACAACAGAAGTAATTTTTTTGCCTCTCAGGACATTTTGGAAATGCAACTGATTCATCTCAAGCAGTGCCCATATAGTCATTTGTCTAATGATACTGTAGATACAAAGGAGTTTGGTTTTGATTACTCTTTCATTTAGAGTGAGATTTTATTTTTAAATTGGCTTGCAAAAAATTTGAAAGTGGCTCAGGGTCTTGATCAAAATATTCTACCTTCATATTCATGAAATAAAGAAAATGCGTCAACTTTGAGGTTTCCAGAAACTTAAGTTTTCAGAAACATTTTTTAATGCTTACTGAAATCAATAATTTATCAATAATGTAATATCAATGTCAATTTTCTTCAAAAAATTATCTTGACATTGTCCTTTCTGAAAACCAGTAATAACTTTTAATGTCGAACTTAATCATGCGATGAAAAAATGAAAGCCACTAACTCTTTATCTGCTTCTTTGCAGTTCTTTAACTGATCTGTTGCTTAGCCTCTCCTCCTGCAAACGATCAGAGAGTTATTCCAGACTTGGTCCTGCCTTAGAATGATAGATGGCCTAGGTGACATCTTGCAGTCCGTTTTAGTCCTGTTTCTAACTACTTTTCATGTAGAACTTTAGTAATAATTGCCAGTAGGATGTTTGAGTAAAGGTTATTTGTCACGTGTTTCCATTATTCAACGAAATCAAGGTGTCTCAATGATGTTTTAGAATATATAACCTGAGTATGACTAACTGTCTGGGTGTGGGATTGGTTTTTTTTAGTTATCAAGCTGTGGAGTATATGAGGATGGGAACAGATCCAACAGTAGCCTGTCAGAAAGTTATTTCCAGAATCCAGAAATACGCTCCAAAGTTCTTTGGCGCTGTTATATGTGCCAATACAACTGGAAGTTATGGTATGTACTTTGCTTAACAGACAAAGCCTGTTGACTCTAACTAGGTCACAGAAGTACGGAACCGAAGGTGGGTTTTAAAGCAGAAGTCTTTAACTATTTTTCGAACATTGTAGCAATACTGGCCACTCATAGCATCAAATGCTGGTTAGCATTTGTTAGCATTAGGGCAGCTGTGTCCTAGTGCAGAATTGGGATATTTTCATTCTTCCTCTGCATTTTGATGTCTTAGAGTTTCACAAAATTTATGCAAGTCTTAGTAAAAATAAAAAATATTTACAACCTTCATATGTTTTCCTGGACTGCGTATGATTAATTTGAAGGTTTTAAACGAGGAGGCTTATGCCTTCCCTAGATACAGCAGAAGACAGAGGGAATGCAAACGTTAAGCATAGGTTCAAAGCAATCCAAGATCAGTCATTGTGCCAGGCATCTCATTAGTGAACTCTTAGATCAGGAGGAAATACAATTTGCTAATCAACGTGGCTTATTTAGTTAGACTGCTTATTGCTGTTCTTTGATCTCTTATTTCCCATAGTTCTGTGTTTAAGAGATTAGTGTTGGAGGAACTCATTAAGTTAATCAGGATTGAAAAAGAGAGAGAAAGAGATTTTCCTAACTTATGTTTTGAATTGTATTATAAGGGCATTAATTACACTACAGCAGTCAGTAGCACTGTATTTTTACTTAAAAATTAAACACTTTCAAAATGTCTTGGGTTAAACAGATTGTAAAAGAATAATTACGCCATTGTAGTAGAATTAGTAGCTGGGTCTTTAGATGATGAAGTACAATGACAAAGACACTAATCCTAAATGTAGCAAATTATACTTCTTGTTTTCCTTCTTTCCTAGGTGCTGCATGTAATAAAATTCCAGGATTCACTCAGTTTCACTTCATGGTTTCTAGCCCCTTGCTAAGTCAGCCAACGGAGCAAGTAGTAGATTGCATTTAATTTCTTTTGTCTAAACTTAGAGGAGGAAAGTGCTGAGGTTCCCCAGGTGTTACTTTTTAAAAGGGTTGTTTATTTTCACTGTTGTATAATCATGTGAACAGGTACAAAGCTATGTTGATGGTACAGCTGCTACTTCACTGTTTTTAATATCTTCTGCTATATTATGGCTCTGTGTAGCACAACAGCTAAACTTGTAGTCTCCTAATGGAATTATCTTGGAATGATTGTAGACTGGTACTATAATCTAAAGCAAAGTTTAAAAAACTGATTCTATGTAGTTTGAGGGAAGCAATCATAGCTGCAAAATTATAGTTACCACTGACAGTTTCACAGTTAGCATAAGCAATTCATCTCTGTTTAAAAATCTACATCAAAGTGAAATGGCTGAAATTGATGTGTTTCACTACTGAGGTCTCTCAAGTCATTAATTTAGTAGGCATTACCTTACATCCCAACTCGATTTTTAAACTTTTGCAAACCTGAGAATCAAACTGTGGTTCTAAGTACCACAAAAAGTTCTCTGTTGTGTATTTACTTCTGAGTAATGCCAAGTTTCACCTGCTTTTTGGGGAAAGTAGAGCTTTGGTCACTAGAAAAGAAACTTTCAAAGAGAGCTCATAAAGTGGACAGGTGCTCATACGCATGCAAAGAGACCAAGTGTCTAATGGCTGTTAATAGTCTTTTTGTCATAAGGACTAAGTAGTGAAAGGTGAGGAATAGCAAACATTGAACTGGACCTTCACTTTGCTATTTAAAAACATATTTGGCAGAAGTCTGGATAAAGGGCAGGGAGCGGGAGGGGGTCGGCCTCTGCACGTGAGACTTACTTTGAGAATATTTAATAGTTGTTCTAAGATTTAGTCCAGGTTTTCTTTTCCCGTGAAAAGAAAATTGCATGCAAATGCTGACAACCAAGGAAGGGGGGTTGAAGAGTAGTGGAGCAGATTTCAGAGCTTTAATTAAGAGATAAGGGGCATCTCCTTGTAGACATAACATGTTTCACAAGAGCTGAGAATACGTTATAATGGAGAGGACGTCCAAATGCTCCTGGTAGTACAAGCCTTCAAGAAGTATTGCGTTGACTCTAACTGGATGTGAAGACAGGTGGAAATCTTCCTGTCACCTTTTTCTTTGCAGTGGAAGTTATGAATCTTAATCACAGTGATTTCCTTGTCACTAATGTGCTGTGCACTTGCCCTTTCCTATAGCACACCTACCCCTGCAAAGGAGCAGTTGCATACCTAGAGCATGACAGTTACCTACAGCTGATGAAGCTGGTTTGTCACTTTCTCTTTCGGTGCCCAGAGATACCAGAATTCAATTGTAATAGAACTTCAGCATCTTGAGGATTGTTCCATGGGTATTTGAAGACCTGTTTGATCATTTTCTTAACTTGGTGGCTTGCTGATCGTTTGATTGCATCTTTGCTAATCTTGAGCTAGGAAAAGTTAAAAGGGGGGAGCAAGTAAAATGAGCGTGTCTTGTAATAAACACTAATTATTCTTTGTCTACTTGAATAAAATAATTGGGTAATAAAAGCACACCTTAATGTGTCATTTATAAGTAAGGTTTTTAAGATGCTTGTGTACTGTGCTTTAGAATGATTGCTGCCTTTGAAATCTTTGAAAGTTGGAAAAAAACTAGTTTAAACTAGAATAGCCATTTTTCATGGTCTGCTGTTGACCTTCATCAACAAAGTAATTTATTTGGTGATTCACTTCTGTCACTGGATCTTTAGAGCATCTTGTAGCATAGAGTTCACTGTAGGCCACAACAAGCTTTAGTCAAAGAAGCTCTTACTGAATATATCTGTAGTGCTTTAAGATAAGTTTTCTACCTGTCCTACCTACAACCCTTCTGCCATGACTGCTGTATCTTCAGATAACTCAGGCAGTCGAGTGCAAGTAGATAATAAAATCCCAATGGTCGTTACTTCGGAGATAGCATTGTGGATTGTGAACATAGGTGGTTCAGTACTGGCAGCTGAGTGGTAGCGTCTCAAACTGCTGCAGCTGAATCCACCAGGATTCATTTCTGAGAGAGGTTGGGAACACCCATGGCTTGTTTTCTAGCATGCTTATGCTGCTCTGGTAGCTAATGTATGCCTTTAGGGGCTATGAGTGCCCATGCTGAAAGGTCATGTGCACCTGACGTCACTAAGTTACTTCCTGCATAGTCAGCTCATCTATACATGAACTTGTCTCCATGAGACCTATGTACTATGTATAAACCTGTGGTTTAATAATTTAAGTTGCTTTTTCATTCTGAATTAGTTATCATAAATGGGTTAGTTTGTGTAAACTATTTTAATATATTGTTAATTTGACAGTATATTATAAGATTTACACGTGTGGTGTTCTTTAAAGATTGTTAGTAGTAGTGCTGTTCTCTTATACTTAGCAGACACATGAGATTTTTTAAGAAAGCTTTTTACAAGTACAAACGTTTGCCAAAAGTAAGCAAAAACTCTGACAGTTTCTGCTGTGGTTGAAAAAAAAAACAAAAAACAAAAACAAAAACCCTAAATCTTACTGTTTCTGATTTCAAGGAATTTTGTATTTTTAAGTTTTAATTTTTGAACTTTTACTACAAAACAGAAAAATCTACACAGAATATGAGTATTTGGAAGTTAGTGGTACAGTTAACGCATCCTGTCTGTGAAGTTGTCAGGTTTTTTAAGTCCAACTGTGTTTTAAGTTCATTAGCTTCTAGCTAGCCTGCTTTTTCCTATTTCTAAAACTTCTTATCAAATTATGGCTTCATCCAATGTAGACAGAAAAAGAATCTTAGCTAAGTGGTCTGACTAATAAAGCCAACTATGCCATATTTTTGCATGCCGCTGAATTGTTCTTTAATAAAGAAATTTTATATGAACCCTGACAATGTTTTGTATGCATTTATTGAAGAAACCTTCCCTGGCATTTCACTCTTTGTAGGTTACCACTGAAATACGTCCTTTCATCTGTAACTGCCTCAGTCAGGAATAATTCAGATTTTCAGAGAATTCAAGGTTGGTCTTTCAAATGGAATCTGCAAGTAATACTACATAAACTGGAGTGTATCTATTATCTTTTCACAGGGTGAAAATGACAGTGGTGCTGATTGCTTTTTAACTTAGAAATTCTTCTTGTAGCATTTTTTTGTTTGGGTTTAGTTATTGCATGACTGTTGTAGCTCATTAACTACTCTGTTCATCCTTGTTTGGAAACAGAATATGTGTAGGATTTCAGTTCTGTTATCTGTAGTCTGTGTGTGTGAGGAAGCATCACCGATACAGTTAATTTTTTTTTGCTCTAATATACAAGTAATGTATTATATGTTAAGCACTGAACTACAAACACTTTCACTGGGGGAGTCTGTTCATTCCTTCCCCTAAGTTCCATTAAATTTGCAGCAAACGAACATTACTGAAATGTCCATGGAGCAAGTGTGGCAGAATCTCAGGGTTTTATTATTATCTTTGGTATTACTGAGCTGCTGTGTCAGGCAGCAGACGTTTTTAGATGTTTGTGCATGTAACAATATTTGCTGTGTTTTCATTTTCTTCTTATGTTTTTTCCCCTGACAGTTGGAATCAACGTAGGTAAATGCACCTGCTGGTACAAAGCTCTCTTGGTGCAATTAGCTAATATGTTTACAGTGACAAGTGGTGGTCTGTGAAATAAAAGCAATAGTGACTTCAAAGTGTGCCCATAGTTCAGGGAATTCCTGTTACTGGTGGTTTTTTTCTCTAGTCAGGTAGGGAAGAATCTCTGAAAGAAAAGTTTTTTATGATACTTTCCCAGATAGAGGTTTACGGAAACAATTGTGTTGTAAAACTCGGGGTTTTAGTGTTAGAAATGGTGATTTCAGAGATCTGCGTGGAAAAAACTTCCATGTTTTGGATGAATGGGAAGTTTCTTGTTTTCACCCTTTGCATACTTTCCAGGCCAACTCTGAAATACATTTCAGTTCTAATTCTGTTTGTTGCTGATTATTATTTTGACTGCTGGTGTTGTGTAAAATATAAAAAGCAGTGAGGTCTGCCACTTGAAGGTAGCTGAGAAATCGGGTTGCATTTTATATTTCTACTTTCTTAGTATTTGTAATTTAAAGAGCCTAAGGAATAAGAAATTCAGTTTAGCGAGAAAACCAGTGGCCTTGGTTTATTTGAATGTTCTTATGTACAGGTGGGAAGAACCTGGAACTGTTACTTTTCCAAGAGAAGCATACAGAGATTGTTGTAGAACCTAACCCTCCCGACAGGAGAAAGGCTTTTGTGAAAGAGCATACACTTAAGTCTCATCTTCTGACTGCACTTGCAGACTGTATTTAGTCTTTGTAGAACGTCAGGGTAACCGAACAGGAAAAAAGCAGTGTGATACTCTGACACTTTAATTTTTTGTTTTCATTGTTATAAGATCAAAATGTTTAAGATACTTCTCTGTTGAAGGTTTAGTAGCTTGAATTCACAATGTATATGGTCTTAGTGAGAGATGAGCTTTTTGTCAAAGACTGACAGATTTTTGTAAATTTTTTTCCTACTGAAATTACATATTTACATATAGGCATTTACATGTTACCGTAATATTTCATAATATTGTATTAAGCAACCGTAATATTAGATCAGCTTGTAATTGCAAAACTGAAATGGGAAATATAAGCTAAGTAATTTCTCTCACATAGAATTTTAGGAGCTGGATGTTTTATTGTTTGAAAGTCTGAAAAATGATGCCTTCATGTCAATTTCCACAGGTGATGTTACCACATTCATTTTACTCATAGCCTTCACTTAAATTGCTATATAGGTTCTCTGTTGCTGCACAGGATCTTGACAAATTGCATTCTCTTCAGCTCTGCAGGATAAAAAAGTTTTTTAAGGCAAGCTGTTTTCACTTATCACCCAAATTCTCCTGCACCCCGTCCTGCCCCTCGCTTCTGTCCCATGCAAAAGTAATTTCATCTGAGGCTTAAAGTAGATTTTAGGATGACTTTTGCTAAGGGCTAGTAGCACATACTGCTGAAGCCATTTCACAGGAATTTCACAAAATCTACTCCGAACCAAATAGATCTATTGCTTGCCACCAACTACGGCAATTTTTAAAGTATGCTCTGGTTTGTCTAAAGCCTTCTGGCATGTGTAGGCATGCTCCTTTTCCTACCTCCCACCTCTGAAATCAGAAGAATACTGGTGGGATTTTTTCCCTGTTCTCCTGCCATTAATGGTACTTTATACTTTCTTTAAATGCGTAGTTTGTTTTTGTACACATTTTCTCTATATTAATTTGCTTTCATGTTGCTAACAGCAGACCTGTGTCATTGTAACAGCTTTCTTGACACATTCTGGCTATACCCATCCAGGTTCAACTGTTGATTAACTTTCTTTCCGATGTTTACTTTGTGCATGATATATTATTATTGTATTGTACTGTTATTTTACCAAGCAGTAGTTGGTGGGGAGGATCCAAGTACTGGATCTTAAGGCTTCTTAAAGGTGACATAATTCCTCAAGCAGTTAGTCATTTTTCTTGATGCTTGAGAAGCCTACTGTCTGCTGTTTTGGGGGCAGGGGGGAGAGGAGGGACTTACAGGTTTTTCTGTGTTTGTAAGTACAAAAAATAATAAATACTGTATTCTCCTGAGTTAACTAATAGCAGGTTAGTGATTTAAATGCTGACTACAGAAGTTACATTTCTGAGGGTTGAGGGAGGAGGTACTCAAACTGAGAAGCAGTATTACAGTAGATTCCAGTATCGCAGCACTACAGATGTAGGACTATACTCAGCTAGATCATGAATACTTATTGTTCGTAAGTAGATGCTTGATAGTATATGTGGTTATTTATTAAATACAATGTGACAGGCTATTTGAAAATAAAAATGGTTCTGCTGCTAGCTTAATACTACTGGATATTCATTGTTACAAGAAGAATTACGAGGCAAGTTATCATAGATCATCTGTGAGGATGAAGATTGGAATGGCAGGCTAATACATAGAGAAATGCAAAGGAACTGAAACCTCTCATAAATTAATGTTTTTATCTGCAGCATATTTTCAGCTGAATTTCAGCAATATTTTTCCTGAGCATGGAGGAGCAACATAGAACTGGCCGTTTCCTACTTCTGTTGCATAATCAATTCTTTATTTATGCAAGATTTTTTTTTCTGATGGATTTATAGTAATAAATGAAGTAAAGCATTATAGATTAAAAGGGTGAATGTAAAAAGTATTATAAACAGGTCTAATTCATATGCAGTCAAGTGTGTTTTGCTAATTTAGTTGTTACTGAAGGCTAATTTGTATGTTATAAAGTGGAAAATACATTGGAGTAGCTGCAGTGTTAACAAACTGTAACTATTTAAATTCAGTCTTTACCCATTCTTATGAATCCGTCCACGTGAAAAGTCCTGTGATGTCACTCATCTGCAGGAGTTAGGACAACTTTTGTTACTGCTTAGCGAAAGTGCTAGCCCCACAAAATGGGTTTTTAGGGGGTAACATCACTTTGCCACGTGGGCTTAAGGATGTTAACAGCCTGTAACTGATTTCTGCAGTGCTACTTCTCCTCCCTGCCCACTGTATCTCTTTGCTGGAGGTTACTGTGCCTGTACCAGGACTGGCAGACCAGAGTGTGTGTATTCACCCAAACAGCTTCCTGCCAGATCCAGCAGTTTAACCTCTCTGACCTCCATCTCCACTTTGCACTGAGAATAGCAGATGCGTGCACCCCATTCCACTGGCTCTGCTGTGGGGTTCTGATCAAAGAGCACTAACAAACAGCTCCAGGGCAATGTGACTGCAGCTGTTTGCTGGGAGAGTATGCATCAGAGCCCTCAGGTATGTATATAATGGCATCCTTATTCCTGTGAATTGAGCTCCTAGGCTCATAGTTACAGCAGTGGTAATAAAATCCACAAAAGCAACTGTACTGAACAAGGAACAATTAGCCAATAGTGAAGTGCAGAAGACAAGGTTGTTTTAAACTTTGTCCATCTCTGGGTTATGGTTTCAGCTGGATAATGGTTTTGTGGCCCCGAAAGGGGTGTTACTACCTGCGTCCTCCAGTATGCGTTCTCTCTTCAGTTACGCAGTTGGTTCTGGTGAGTGTGCAGCTCCACAAGATGGATCAGCTTGCGAGTCTGGCTGAAAACTAATCTTTTTATCTTTTTTTCAGAGTGTGAGTAAGCAAGCTGTTCTGTTTTACCATACAACCACCCAGCTGCTTATACCAAGACAAGGTAGACCACAGGAATATGTAATAGGGCACTGAGGAGCACAGGGAATTTATCCAGCTGGTGACAGCACCTACTTAGATTGGCAAAACCAGACTCTTCAAAATTTTCCTGCAGACTGAAGTAAGGTGTCTCTCTGCAGGTTTCATGATTCACCCCCAAGCGAGATGCCCATCCTACTATTTCTCCCCAGTAAAATTCAGCAAGAGACATGAGAAGTCAGGAGTTGAATCCAGGACTCCCGCTACTTCCAGGAGTATTCTCATCAACAGGCTATTATCTTCCCCATATTCTCTCTTTGGTCATGTAAATATTAATTTGCCATAGGTTTCCCATCTTCAGGATGGCAAAGCACAGGGTCTCCATACAATCTTTTTCTGATGGACTTCTCTTTGATAAAATGTGAATTTGAACTTCTTCTGACTGAGGAGGCTTTCCAACTTAGGTCTCATACTTCAGAGCAACTGCTGTTAACTACAGTGCTTTCTGAAAATGTGAGCACCATGAATTCGGACTCCTGGGCTGGCTATTTAGTTGGAAGTTGCTGTGAAATGTGCTTTGTGTTAACACCACTGTTTTGGACAGACTACTGTATTGGGCTCCCAGGGTTTTCTGTCACAAGGATGTCTGGTTACTGAATCACAAAGAGGTTTAGGCAAGAGACAAGTGCCAATACACTCAGCAGAGCTAAAATAACATCTCCAATCACGTTTAAGAATAGAGCTCTAACCCTGTAACTTAATTTGAAAAATCAAGTCTCTTTCAGAGTTGAGAATAGAAGTTTGATCTTGCATAAAGTTGTACTTGTATAACAATAATGTAGTGCCTCACTATGACAAATGTAACTGCTAGTGCCGGATAAATATTCCAACTGGCATTTATAATTGTCGCTTATGTACCTTTGGTCAGTCTTAGCTATTCATGGTATGCCAATCAGTGTCCTACTTAACCATGATGTTCTACTTTGTAGCTGTGATTTTTCCAGACTTAGCTTTTGGGAAGAACTTAAAATGCATACTAGAAGTCGAGGCAATCTGGTTATATAATAGACCATCTCATCTAAGTGCCTCTAAAGCATTTCTCACAGTGAATACCAAAATCACTGAACAATACAGAACTACTGAAGCCTTTAGTCTCTGCATGCAAAGATTAGAGTGCTCCATCCTTTGAAAGGGAAAAGTTGCCTTTTCTTGGGAAGGGCCTTTGCAGGGGATGTAGGCACCAGAGCCCAATGTTTTAAGCTTTATGGGGACCTCAGTACTTTGTCTCAGGTGCTGCTTTCTAACTTGTATCCCCCATCTCCTGTATGTGCTTCAGTTAGCAGGGATGCATAAAACCAGTAACTCCTAATGTTAGGAAGCTAACAAGCTGTCGAGTTCTGGTCATTCTCTTATTCTTCTGACCGGAGGGCCTGATCCGATGAGGATGCTGGCACACGGAGTGCTGCTCAGCAGATGGCTAGAGTGTATTTGTGCATCTGTAGCTTCTTGCACTCGCTTGTTCTGACGACTGCTGCTATTTAGGAAACAACAGAGTCTATGTTCAAATAGTAACCTACCTACCTATCCTAGGACTCTGAGGCCAAAGAACCTTTTCCTCTTTTTTCTCCTATAATATGTAGCAATTCATTTATACAAGGTGAAACTGTTTCAGTAAGAAACATGAGATGGCGAGGAAGATATCACATAAAGATCTGCTACTCTAGAAAGGTGGAAGTAAGATTCCATGAGGATACACATCCTGACGTATGTCTGTTCCTCTGCCAGTATTGGTCAGGTAGTACATGGTACCAAGCATCTGGTAAACATTTCTTGAATACCAGCAGAGCTCAGAAAATGGATTAAGTTCCTGAGCAGTTCACTAGCAGCAAGATATCAAGCGCAACATTCTGGTGAGTAAGGAACAAATGTAGATTTCTGACATCAAGAACCTTCTACCAGTGAGGTTCCTTAAGTTCCCATCTATTAAATTTCCACAGTAGTAAGTGTCTGTTCCCAAGAATGTTATAAAGGCACATGACTTAACAGTGAATGACTGACAACATACCTATCTCATGTTGAGGCACCACAAGCTAGGCATTCTCTTATACCTATGAAATGCAGTTGAGTAGATTTTACTGTCAAACCAAATACATGAGATGACTGCACTAGGCACAACCCTTCCCTTTATGCAGTCACAGTGTCATCCCTGCTGTGTGGAGAACAATACAAATCTCTTCCTTTTATGCTGTTGACAAATTTCAGTGTTTTTAGTGAAGTTCTGGCAATGTTAGCAGCCTATCCATGGGAGAACAATTGAATAGATATCATTGTAATCTGAGTAGTTAATGAGTGAAGAGTAAATCTTTCTTACATCCAAGAATGTTTACTTCAGCCTTACCTAAAGGGTTTAGCAGGACCTGTGTTCAGATGCGATGCCTCAGAATAGGCTACCTGATAAAGCAGTGTTACAGCCTGAAGAGGAAAGTAGATGTGCTGCACGCTGGTTTAGGTGAGAGGTCGTAATTGCCATATACGTTAATCGTATGGCCAAGTACGCAAGGTGTATATATGTTTCATGATATTTTATAACTGTAAGAGCTGCATTCATTAATTCTTATTGCAGGGAGTAAGTGGGAATTCTGTTTTCTTCTGCAATCTGAATGAATATTTTCCAGAATCTTGGCTGCCTTAAACTCAACCTTTATTTGGGGACTCTTCCAAAAGTTCTAGAAAAAACATGGTTTTATCAGTTCAAAAAGTAGCTAATATTAAAAAAAAAATTTCTTTAATTGTTCATGTGCCAGAGTAGAATTAATTAAACTGCCCAATTAGGGGTAGTTGGCAGGTCCATGAAGAAATTTGGGTAGAATATATTATCATTATTATAATATATTTATCATTATGGCAAAAAAATAGGTGTGAATGGGCATAAAGGGCATTTGCAGGTCACTCCTGTTGACCTTACTGTTTACTTCCAATGCAAAAGCTTTCTACTACTTGGAACATCTAGGAAACAATATTTTAACTGGATATGAACCGTATTCCCTAAGTTCGCTGCTTTCAAGAAAGCAAGACAAAGCAAGATAAAAATTCTAAAGAACCCGATCTTAAAAGCAGCGGGAGTTAGTTGGGTGTACCTTTCATTTTCAGAGTTGGTGCAGCTGTGCCCTTTTAGCACTGAACAGCTAGTATGAACGGTTCTCGGCTCACTCGGCGTGGGCAGCCCCGCAGCCTGCTGCCGGTTGGTGACTGAGCCTGCAGGACCGCCAGAGGAGGAGCAAAAGCTGAGCGCTGCAGATTCTGTTTTCTGCCCAGTGTCATTCTTGTTCCTAAGAAACAATCCCAACCTCAGTTACAAGTTTTTCGTCAGTAATTTCTTCAATCAAGCAGCCTAAGCAATCTGCAAATATAGATTGAATATAATCACCTAAGCTGTCATTAAGGGATTCATCTCAATCAGCAGAGCCTGCTAGCTGATTGTCACCCAAAACCTTGCAATTAACACAATGACTAGTATTTTTGACAAAATAGCCGAGGGTGGCTTGATTAATAGTGCTATCTCAGGAATGGCCTTTTCCAGTATTTATTACCACCAAAGCTGTCAGTCCTGCGTACCGTGTTATTCTGAAGAGACTTTACGACAGATACAGCTAAATGGCTATATGTAAGACGGGCTTTATCTGGCTTCTGGAGATTTAAGTAACAAAGTTCAAGTGCTTTAATATTTTCATGTGCTTCATATATTGATATAACAATAAATTAAAGTTAATCCATCTTGTGCAATGAATCAGAGGCTTTAAACTGAATTTGAAATGAACGTATACTAGGGAACAGCCAAACCTAGATTGTGTGGAGCCGCGAGGGGCAAAAAAAGTTGCTTGAATTGCAGTTGATTATTGTTATCAGGGGCTGCGTTCAGTACTGCAGTACCTGATTTATTACATTCAAACTACATCCATACAATCACATAGTGAGCGGGGATTTGCTAAACAAAGTTAGTGTTAGGTTAGTAACTAAACCACCTTCTCCCCCACCCCCTTTGCGTGCACTACGGTTTCAGGGTTTTATTTTCCCCCGCCTGAATTCCACCTTCCGTTTTGTCCCATAACTGCTTTACTCTTTCTATTTTAACCCATAACTACATAATTCCTGTCCATCAAGGCAAACTATAATTAGCAAAATATAAATAGCTGAACCTTCTGTAGTTACTGTAGTATCTGCATACCTGAATAGTTCCGTGGCAAGTGTATAGGATTTCTTTTATGCTTATGCCTCATTCTGCATCGCTGTGTACAAACAGGCAAAATCAGGCCTTCGAGGGATACTTTGAACAGTTACACCTTGCTTTAACCAGCTGATATTTGTCAGTATTGATCTCTGGGGGAGTCCAAGAACCTTTCGCAGCCAGCATCAGGACGACATGTTTAATACATTTCTACCGGAAAAGGAAACCCTTTTCCTGGTCTGATTATGTACTTTTTTGATTTCTAATTCCTTTTGAGTGGTTGCGTATCTCTGACAGATACAAAAGTTTCTAAGGTAACTTTCTGAAACCTGTTCTTATTGTGAACTTCCTGTATTTTGTTGCTGCTACTTCTAGAATCTGATACTGGATTAACGTACTTATAGTCATCCTGAGTAATTTATGGGAAAAACAAATCACTTTTTTTAAATTATTCAGTTTTATTGAAATACAACTTTGAGAAGTTGTGCTACTATAATAGTAAAAATTTCTGTTCTGATCTATTTGGAGTCAGTTCCTGTGTTTAAGAAAAGTATTTGCTGAAAGGCTGCTTTTGTATAAAAGCAGTTATTTTGTACTTGTAAAGCTTTGTCCTATTAGCCTATTTTAGACTGATTAAAAATAAGCACATCCTATTTTTCCTGTGATGATGAAGTGTAACATGAGACACTGCACACGTTTCTGTGTGATGATGTGTAGTGTTACAATACTAGGTAATGACTGACCTTTGGAGAGGAGCTGAGGAGTGCAAATAACAAGAGCCAGCAGAGAAAGCAAAGGATAAACTATATATTCTATGTATATGTGTGGTGTATGATGGACACGGACTCTGTAGGGTGTAGGCACAGAATCACTTTATTATAAAATTCTCTAATTATATATAGCATTTCAGTGAAGGGAAGGCCCCTTCACTCCCCAGTCACCACCCGATTCATGTTCCCGGTATGGCTTGATGCTTTTATCTTCTGTTCCTTCTGGCAGGAGCTTGACTCTTGTTTCTCAGCTCCTTATCGCCGGAATTTAGCCAGCCACCTGTTGTTTGCAAACCGCTGGAACATGCAGAGCTTGCTCTGTACGTGTCCTTTTTTTGACCCATCATCCTTGGCCGTTTCAGCAAACAGGCTGAAGCTGCATATTTCTCATGCCGTTTTTATTAAACAAGATGTTGCTCTCCACATGTATGGTAACGTAAAGAAAGACAATAACGGTAAGTCCGTTATTTTTCTAGTTTCTTCTGTGTACAAATAGATTTTGTACATTGCTTGTGCATTCTTGTATTGAGTGCATTTTTTACTTTTATACTGTTCAACTACAAAGCCCAGTATTTGCTTAAATTTTATTTCTTAGTTGCAATAAAGTTACACCTTTATCTTCAAGACCACTTCATGTGGAAAGACTGTCCCTAAGTAGAACCCACCATCTTTGCCTTCTGAGTGGAACTTTCACTAAATGGTGTGTTCACTTCCGTAGACTCTGCAGTACTGCTGTAGTGATGAGCTTAGATTTTATATTGTACGCTTGCTCTTCAAATGTAGTCTAGATTTAAAATGGAAATCTAAATTTAAGCTTCCATTTATATTTTGTAACTTTAGTGTTTTTCTAAAGACATTTCAAAGCTTTCATTTTTATGTTTAAGATCATCCTGAAGTTCTAGAACTTATTAATATTTTATTAAATACATGCTTAATTTTTAATCCAACTTGTTTCTTTTTGATAAAAACCTTAGGTTTTTTTCTGGTATAGAATTATTTAGACCCTGAGAAATGTAGTCTGAATTATTTTTATGAGAGCCTATACATTGGGTTTTTTTTTCTCTAGTTGTTCTTAATGGACACTGCCGTATGTTTGAAATAATATTAGCTTGGGGCTATATTCTGCTCTTCAACAGAGTCGCCTAGCTGGAGCAAAAGCACCTCGCAAATGCTGCCTAACTGGGCTGGGGGTGCCAAAGCTCGTTATCCCTGTGTGGTGCTGCATTGTGTTCTCCGGATAAAGATTAAAATACATTTCCCAGTTTTCCCCATTTCAAGTGTTTTTTTTTCCTTTTCCATATTACAGTATCCTGACCTTTAATAAATTATGAGGGGTTTTTTTGCATGTCAAATCATAACTGTCACTATGATCAAGTATTTCCTGGGCCAGAATGAGAGAAGTTATGTTTGAAGGAAATATCCACAAAGAATTTTAGATTAAGTGCATCTGGAGGAAATTGAGTGGACATCAATACACTTAAACTGATTAAAGGAGCGTAACAAATCCACCTGGCTTCTGCGGAAGGGTAGGCTACATGATTACTGTAATCCTTTCTAGATTCAGGTATATGTGAATAGATCCCTCTAAGGAATATGATTCTGTCAAAAGTGCAATATATAGAAATAAATTTTTCATTTGCAGTGATCAATGAACTTTTACCTCATCTGTCTTTCTGGATCCTATGATCAAAATGTGAGGGCGGCTCCTATTCAAGTTGCTGCCTAGTGCATGACGTGTATGCAGACTGCTTCAAAATCTGCTTTTGCTCTGTATAAACTAGTGGAATACAGGTGAGTTCTTATCCAAAGATGTGATGTTCAAGCCGCATGGCAAGGCCCACTTCAAGTACTGAATTTTTGGAGCTGGCTGGGATCAGCCAGGAGCACAGACCCGTCGGCAAAATTTATGCATAGGCCAGTTTTTAATCTAGTGAGAAGTGCAGTTGGATATACTCATAATCTGAGATTAAAGCCCATTTAATCTGAGCACAGAGCATTTGGATTGCAGTTAATTTGTTCAGCTGATCTAAAATATAGATGGAGATAACACAGGTTGGTGTGAAAGACCACATAGCTGAAGCTGATAGCTGAAGGAAGGGCTTAAGTTTCAGCTCCATTTGTAGCCAAGCCAGTTGAATGGGCCTTCTCCTGCCAAAACAGAGGAACCCTGGCTTCACTTTTCCCTTCAGTGTTCTGAACTACACGGTTTCATCCCATCTTTAAGCTGGGTTCTGCTGCTCATCAGTGAGAGGTCTTTTTTGGCCAACTCTCAGTTGAGGCATCGCCTGAAACCTTAGTATTGAAAGAAGGCTAGGGTTGTTAGGACCTTTTCACATGACAGTCATTTTTGAAGTTGATTTTATAATAAAAACCGTAAAGCATACGAACTCTGCAGGGACCTGCACTTTGTATAGGAATGGCAGTTCAATAAGCTAAATGACTGAGGCACTGACTATGTTTAGACAATCCTGTGTACGCTCTAATTCTACTCACTCGTAAGTGCGCTTGTTGCATTTTTAATACGCTTTTAGCTGGAAAATAGTTTTATCATTGGGTTCTCTCCTTGGATTGGATTTTATTTTGTTGTTCCATTAAAATGAAGTATAGCACATTTCCACACTTTTGTAAATGGATTTTGAATATATGTTTTGAATATTCAAGTAAAAATTGGAGATCATAAACAAACTTTCAGGCATTAGAGGAATAAAAAGACAGACACGCAGCATATTAAGTTACAGCAGATGCTGAACTCCAGCTGTCATCAGCAAATGTCAACACAAGTGTAGCTGACAGCAAGGAAACTGCCCAGTGCACAAAGGTACAAGAAAAATGTTGAAAAGAGTTTTCAGCCTCCTCGAGATTTTGTTCAGAGAAACACGGCCTACAGTTGCTGTGAAGGCCATGAAAGACTGCAATACCTTTTGATTCCTTGTGAAAGATATTTGGCCACTAATGCTGAACAGTCATACAGACACTAAGGAAAGGATGGCATCTTGCACTTCTTTGAAAGTCCCCTTCCCCCATCAAGCTAAAACACTCTTACTTACGTTTTACATTCCAGAAAAGCAAGTGAGAACTAGCACCATTTTACACAGGAAGGTGGATGCAGAAATAGTTGTAATTCTAAAGATCTGTAGTCTTTACAGTAAAGATCTGTGACATAGTCATGTCTCCAAATTTAATTTTTGGTGTAAATTTATTTCTCCCTCAGTGGACCACTAATATAAGACCATTGCTTCAGCCCTCAATCTATTTGCGGAATTTGTCCTGCCATTAAATGGTAGTTGTGCATGTACGTATAGGTTAAGAATGTCTGTCTGTAACAAATAGCTGGTTATAGAAGTACTTTAAATAAGGGCATAAAGGCATGAAAACTGGCATAAAAATCTGTTGATTCTAACCGGCGTGTCACAAATTGGAAAATACACGTTACTGTGAAAGTGAAAGATACACACTGCCTAAACTTACTTAAACTCCAATAGTAACTAAAGTGCTACCATAAAGCAGAAATTGGGTATGGCATTAGCTTTTTCTAGGTTTAAAATTTTTACTTCACAATTTGCGTGACCTTGAGTTGATCCTCTAAAAACTGCATTTTGCAGCATCTCAGCTCAGAGAGCTTTATGAGATTTGCTTTGTGGTATATAAAGCCAGAAAAAGTGTTCTCATCATAAGGTTAAAGACAAGTTTCTGTTATGAGTCATGCTGTCACTTCGTAATGTTAATGTTTAACAATAGCTTTCTAAAAATTTTAAGAGTACTTAGAAGTCAGCTATACTGGAAGACATTATTACAGAACCGCTGCCATCACCACCTTGTTCAGAATGCATCCCGTCAAAGGAGCTTGTGAGCCTGTCAGTCCTAACAGCTTCCTGTAAGTAGACCCCGGCAAGACACCCCATTTCTCTCAGCTGTGTATGGGTACAGGTTAAAGCAACAACCCTCTGTCAGAACCCTAAGGTCTTTAAAAAGGACTGTATTTTTGAAAAGCTATTTACATTGGATTTTATGAGGAATATAAATGACAGAAAATGTTCAGGGTAGACAGTTCCCTCTTTTAACTTAGGCGTTGTTATTCTCTTTAGTCTGCGCAGTTGATGGTACGCAACACAAGCCATTAAAATGTGTAAGCCAGATATGAATCTGAAATAAGTGTTCCATCACTTGCACTGTAATAGATGAATCAGTGTGAAAAAATAGACACATTTGTAAACTATTAGGACAAAAGCCAAAAATCAGGACTTTTATCTTGAGCAAACGCAGGAGATCCTTTCAAGAACTATCTACTGTTTTGCAGCTTTGGTTGCAGAATCTTTTTGAAAGGTTGAGAGGGGGGATCTATTCCAAGATAAATTTTCTTGCCAGCCTTTTGTTTTTTTTCTTCATCAAAACCTTGTGTAACCAGCTATCGGCCACGACTTGTTAAACAAGTTACATAGTGCTGTCCTCTCCATGAGGAAGAGAAAACAAAAGAAGTTAAAATAATTTTAAAAGCAGTGTTTGCAAAAGCATAAAGTTATGCAGAGGCAGCTGGTGAATTAGAATTCCCCGTCTCTTGCTTAGTCTCTTACTTCACTGGAGTGGAGACATGTCAGATTCCCCCATGTGCTAGTTCACTCTGATGAGCTCAGGGCATCTTTAGCCTTTGTTATTTCCATTTCTGCCTTTTCTCACTTTGTGATGTTTTACAACCAGGATGTATCATAAGCAAATTTAGGCTCATATAAATATATGACTCCTTCTAAAGAGATGCCCAAGGGAACACACTCCACAAACTTTTGAGGTTTATAGCTTAAATGGGTGGTATTTGTAAGGGAGACATAAGATTAGAATTAAATAATTTATAATCTTGTTATTTAATGTATAGCATAATAGCCATAGCAATGTAAAAGAGCAGATAAGTTCCTCTTGATATTAGCATACCCTACTTCCATGAGGTTTAGGGAAGAGGTACTAGTCCCAAAACTGAGTGTTAGGTGGTAATCTAATCTCTAAATTGAAAGCATTGTTTATTAAATAAATATTTCTCCATAAAGAAAACTTTCACGTTGCACTCCTTGAATAGCCATACCTTGCCCTGTGGCTCCTGCCTTAGTTCCTGTTTAAACAACCTAAATTTATTTTTACACATTTCAGAATTCCTCCCAAACATTTTACATTTTATCTGCTAGATGACATCTCTTGCTTGAACTTGAGCTAAATATCCATCTCCTGAAACAACTGTTTGTCCAAAACACTGATATCATCAATCAGTGATACAATCATTCTGAAACACCTTTAGAGAGACTTAGATGCTCAGAATTCTTAACCTGTTTTATTGCAACTTCATGCATAATCAGAGACTTTATAAAATCTCTAATTTGCAATCTCACTGGTAAATAGTGAAGTACAGCTGTTACAGCTACTTACCTGCAGCCAGCTTTGGTTACTTCAGCGGGGTACGCTATGCTAGACCATTACATTATGTTTGAGATTATAAATACAAGTTATTGCATGCTAACATTTGTAGTTAGGCTGAAAGTACAGAAATTAGTTAATACAAAAAGTAACTTTAAAAACAAAACACAGCTTTTATTTGAGATGAAACTTCTACTATAGTAATAGTAAGATTTTTAATGTAGGTTATTTCTCATGTTTTTTAAATTTTTACGCTTTGGGAGAAATGACTTGTTGAACAGATAAAGCAATAACCAGACCAAAATATTTTATTTTAAACACTTTCCCTTAGTTTAGTCCTTAGTTTAAGCGGGATGTACTACTCATTTCAATAAAGAACTTGGATTTTGCATCCTCAGAGGGTAAATGCACCTTAGACAGCACTGCTCCACTCTCCAGGTTAACTTTCCGTATTGCGTACATGCTTTTTTTAAAGAAGTTACATGTTCTAGAAATAGAAGAACAGAAAAAGGAAGGTGCAGTAGCTAATAAAAGCAGTTAATCCTTCAAAACTTGTGTTACATGTAAACAGATACTCACATCTTGTCTGACTAAGATTAAAAAAAAGACATAACAGCCCAGCTGTTATCTTTGAAGTGTCAAAGTTTGAAAAAGTCATTTAACATCCAGCTTCAGTGAGATCCTAACATTTGTTGACTGCAAGTGATCAAAAATGGTTGTATTTCTTTTGATTTTTTCATGTTTAGGTGAAATACTGAAGATTTATCCCTGTGCAAGGCATCCAAAAGTATGTACAATTTAAAAATAATCAGATACTTTATCACAGTAATCAATTGTACAAATGCAAGTGACGAACTGGTTAGATAGCATTTTTAAAGATTTAGATGTATGAGCACAAGCTAGCAGTGCCGTATCATTGTAACAAGCATCGTATAAAAAGATGGCAATGGTAAGTCAGCCTTCACCACGTGAAGTAGCTTGTTTTGTTCTCAGGTGGAGTTCTGTACTCCATTTTAAATAACTGGCTTCATGAAAGATGTGTATTATTTGGAAAGAGTCCAATGAGCAACATAAGGATTATAGTTTCTAGAATCTAATTAGAAAATATTTCTTTCATGTAAGCCAAGTTTTAAAAGATTTGAAAGGTATCAAACACTTCTGAAAAGAGGAAGAAAAAAGCCTCTGAACTTGCGTTGGTTTGGGCAAGCATTAATTGGTTTCACTTGCACCATGGCATGGAAGATTTAAATTGGACTGAAGTTCCACAGCTTTCTCAGGAAAATTAGGTAGTCCTTCCCACTCAAAAAAAAAAAAAAAAAAAGAAAAAGAAAAAAAAAAAAAAAAAAAGGAGGGAGTCAGCTCTCAGAAGTGACACAATTAATTCTCAAGTATTTACACAGGCCGAAGGACCATTCACAGAAGCTTTTAAACCTGTTTCATCTCACACATTTTTTTGGTGGGAAGCAATGCTACTTCCCATTACTTTCTTTAAAAACTGATTGTTAGTTGAACAACTTGTGAAGCTATGGCCATATCTTCATTAGTTTCATCTACTTCCACAGATTTGAAGAACTCTGTTCCTGCTTTACTTCACATGTGATAGCTTAGCATATTCTACTTCTTTCCCCCTTGCTTTGTCAGATAGTGGTAAGAGAAGCAAATGGAAACCGAGTTTTCACCACATAAGATGTACGGTTTTATTATGAATTACACGTGGATTAGGGGAAAAAGTTCAGCAGCAACTAGAATAAAACATTAAGACCTAGACTTAAAATATGTGATTAAGAAAACTGCAGAGCCATGCTATTAATTTTAGGGCAGTTTTTGTCTTTGTTTTCCACATCTAAGCAAGGTCACACACTCAACTATGGTAACATTCAAAGAGTACAGTCCGTTACTGTTTCAGATTAAGCTCTGAGGAAATAAAGCATAAAGTGGTATCAAAAAAAGTGTACTGACTTTTTATTCACTTTTTATTAAATACATGTTTACATTTATGAAATACTCTACCAATTTAAAATACTGATTTAGATTAAGTTATCCATTCTTATCAATCATATATCCTTGAAAGCGTGCAGTGTTGTCAAACTTGAGTGACATTTACATGAATAAAAGAAAACAGTTCAATTTTTTTGTTAGAAATGTAACAGTATACAGTATGGCAGAATATACTGCAAGCTAGATGTTTATTTCAAAATAGTATACAACACACAAGCAGCGTTTAATTTTTATAGGACTTTGTAAAATTACTCTTTATGGATCTGCAGTTCTTTACCTTGTTGGAGCTACTGTAGTGATTAACCAGTGAACAGGGAAAAAAGACAAAACAAAACAGAAATGACTAGGTAAGTTGTATGCACTTAAGACATCCTGAGGAGCAGATAACTAGAACAAAAACGTCAAGGAATAACCTGCATACCCAGCCCATTTTCTGCCCATTGGAAAAAGCCACACTGTTTCTCCTTCCCGAGAGGGCACACAAAAAAGTTCTTTCCGTTATTGGGACCAATCTTCAACACAGTCTTCATCACACATCGCTTGCCGTGGTTACAAAATGGAAAATTCAAGTCAGCCCACTGCCAAAAGAAACAGGTTTTAGGCACGGTTTTAGCATACGTGATGGCTATTGAATTCCTTATTTTAAAATGAGCAATAGAAACAGATCTATAGGGGAGGCCCTATAAGAAACTCGTCCTACTAGTTAAAAGAGTTTGATCTCTTTTGCGATCACTGATTTTAGATTTTAACATTAATTGCAACTGCCTGCATTTTAACTAGTATAACTTTAATTGATGTCCACACATAGTTTTCTTCAATTAGGGCACTATAGTCAGCACTGTCTTGAGTACATCTATTGAGTACACCTAATGGTAGGTGACAGAGTCAAACGTTTCTCAGTCACGTACACTCCTAGCAAGGAGCAACGGCCAGGAATGTCAGGTTAGGTGCTAGTGCAGCAGTGGGAGCAGCTGCCCGGGCAGATGTAGAATCCTCATCCTTGGAGGTTCTCAAGATTTTGGCTAGACACAAACACGGCTACTGTCTAGAGGTAGAGTTTGCCATAGTCCTTCTTCAAGCAAGAGGCTGAACTAAATGACTTGTATGAGTCCCTTCAAACCAACATTTCTGCTGTGAATCTGTTTTACATCACACATAAGCAGATTAAGAGCATTTGCACAAGCCTTCTCAGCAGTAAGAGGAGTAACTACAACTGTAAGTTTAACTACTACAATCTTAGTTTCCATTCAGTGTGCAAAGTTATTTAAAATTACTTTAAACTTTAAATGGATCATATCTGTCCATAATTACAGATTACTAGGGGCAAAGAGGCTGCAGGAACAAATGCTTATTAGAAAACAGGCCCTGAAGTCTTATACATACTTGAAAGTAGTCACACTGAGTTTCTCTGGGTAGAGGACAGGTAAAAAACTGCCTGCCCTTGTTTTCTCCATCCTTTCTCACAACCCTGAGGCTGCAGGGATGGCTGTGTTTACTGCAGCGAGGATGGCCCATGCTCAACGTGTGAATATCATCTGCCATGTGAGCTTGAGGTTTGCTGTAATGACAGGTTACAAAATTACTCCTGCATAATGTTAAAGGGGTTACCAACACCACAGCCAAAGAGCTTTCTCGTACCATTACAACGTCTCACTCCACACTTCTACACACAGTAACAGCCGGAGAACGAACTTCTCTCGCGCACCCTATTGCACCTTTGAAGCTGAATGACTGCTAGTAGTGAACAGACAAAGCTGTGTGCTTTTCTTGCTGGTATTATACCAGTTTCTCCCAGCATTAGCCTGTGTTTTACATTATTTCAAAGTACTCAGATTAATCTGCAAAACAAAATAAATATTACCACTGCTATCATACTGCCCACACCAAATTCCAACATACTCTAAAACAGTATCCTGCTCTCAGTGGGAAAAAGACCAATACCAAGTAATTACTCCAGGCTGAAGGTATTTACATGCTTCACAGAAAAGCCTCCCACCCTCTTTAGTAAAAAGTTGAGAGTAATGCTCCAAATTGTATCCAGACAAGAAGTAATCCAGCTGAGGGCGTGGAACTGTGTTCTCTGAATGGGGTAAAGTTTCTTTCTTTCTTCCTCATGACTGAGATAGTCAGAGATTATATGAATGCAATAAACAAGGCTTTATTTAAAAATGGTAACATGAAAAAGATTAATGCTCTGAAATGTATCTAACACATTTGT
Source organism: Phalacrocorax aristotelis (assembly GCF_949628215.1). NCBI lineage: Eukaryota > Metazoa > Chordata > Aves > Suliformes > Phalacrocoracidae > Phalacrocorax > Phalacrocorax aristotelis. Next base: position 44,902,906 of record NC_134279.1, on the reverse strand, counting down.
AGAGCAGAAAAGCAGTGTTGAAACCATAGTGAAAAAAGAAGAGATTAATTCATTCTTGTTATCAGCTTAAGAATTTTATGTTCTCTTTTATGTCTGGAAGAGTGCAGTCCTGCAGACATCAGCAGTTTTCTTCCAACACCTCATTAAAACAAAAGCAAAATACCCAATTTTTTGTTGCTTTTTGTGATGAAGTGTTTGGGTTTGTTTTCTGTTGGTTTTCTAGGTTTTTTTAAAAAATATTTAGGTTGATGACTTGCTATAACTATGTGTTATCATGATTGAGGGACGTGGTTTAGTGGTGAACTGGCAGTGCTAGGTTAACGGATGGACTTGATGATCTTAAAGGTCTTTTCCAACCTAAACAATTCTATGATTCTATTTCTTCTTTGCACTCCTCCGTATTCTCAATTACCCTGCCTACATCCTCAGTTCTCTGCAGTCCTCTACTGAGACAGCAAGGAGAAAGTAGCCTGGCTAGCCACTGAGATCCTGTTTCAAAACTGGTCCTTCAGTAATGCAAGAAATAATTTCTGTGTTTCAGGACAGACACATGACCAAGAATTCTGCAGCATATCATTAATATCTTTCACATTCACCCTGCATAATTTACCACTGTAAGTGACATCTACCTTGCACTCCCATTACTGTTGTGTATGTCTGCCCAACTTTTCCTTAACAACCCTAACACATTCTCACATTTCTCTTTAACTAGGCAATGGGTGTGCCTGAATAGGGCTGTGTAAATAAAAATTCAGGACAGGTAGCATGTTGAAGTAGTTACATATAGGATGGGGAGGAAAGTTAAGAGAAAATAGTGACGGGAGGTTCATCAAGGTACCTGTACAGAGCTTCATATCATGGAAGAATGTTGAAAACTGCTAGCTGACAAATAACTTCAATCAGAATATATTAATTCAGGTACTTCCCTTTGTCATCTTTCACAATGACTTCAAGATCTCTCTAAGCAGATAGCAACCACAGTGCTAAGATCAGACAATTCCTTAGGTAGACCTGTGCTCATTGACCTATTAGAGCTATACTGTCCTATTCCATGGGAATAGCAGAACCCTGAACAGCTGTTTAGTTAACAGCAGTGCCGGCCAGGTGCCAAAGCCAGGACTCCTCTGGTGACAGCCTAGGTCACTCAGTGCTTCTGAAATCTGAGTGTATTTTTAGCTACCCAAGAATAAGTTACCTCTGGCAGAAATCCACAGACAACACTGTCTGAACCCAACAGCACAGCATTCCATTAATCTTCAGGGATAAAGTTGGTTTATGGGATTATAAAGAGACTTGTTTACATTTTAGAATACATACCTGACCGCTATATTATATTGGCGAACAGAGGGGAGGTGATCAGTTTTCTGTTTCTTTTGTATGTGTTTGAAAGTGAGAGGTTGCTGACAGGAGGACAAAGCCATAGCAGTTACGTGTGTTGAGCAATCCTTGTCTCTGCTTCCCCCTGACTGGTAGACATTGTTTTGGATTTGATTAAAGTTGCTTTTTGGAGCAACACACTGAGAGTGTCCGTCGGATATCGGGGTATCATTTCTCAAAACACTTTTGTTACCAAGATCTGTTAAGACAAGAGTTGTAGTTCCAAAGGCAGCTTTCCTATTGATCTTTATTTCTGTGCTTGGTTTTCTGAAATCATTACAAGGATACTTCATTAAGTTTATGTTAACGGCTGCGGAATCTTCAACATTCTTTGTCTTTGGAACTAAGGAAAAACAAGTTATTGGTTATAATATGTCTGCGTAGAGTGATACATCATATTTCTAATCTGTATTCATAAGTCATCATACAGGGAGTGAAAGAGTAAATTTACCATACCATCTTCAAAGGTCTCAAAACCTGTCATGGATTAGATATAGTATGAAATTTCTTACAATAAAAAAGCTCATGCACCTTTGGAGTCACGTACAATATGTGTTTCAAGATAACATTACTATTGCTTGAATATGACCAGAGGTAAATAGTACTCTGTAAATGAAAGCTATTGGAGAATAACCATACAGAATTGAATTTGGCCCAAATACAGGGATTAAAATATTTACAATTTTCAAAGTAACCTTTTATAACCCCAGCACTGGGAGATGGCAGGGTATGGTACCTCCAGCAGCAATACATTATCCACTTTTAAAGTATTGTCTTACTATTGGCAGAAAAAGAAATATTTGTTGGGTTTTCTAGTGCTTTCAGGGTTGCCATCCCTTCCAAAACACTGTGCACATCCAAACTTAACAATCCCTTACTGCAAGAGGCTTCAGAAGCAAGCAGTTCAGACATTTACTTTGCATTTATTTCCTGACATGAACAGCAATATGATTCTTCACAGAATCAGAGGCCCGCCTAGTGGCCAGTGATAATTCCAAAAAAGTGGGCAGCATTTATTAATGCTAGCTTAATAAATAAGGAGTCTGTAGGTAATCCTTCCTGGAAAAAAGGGTGAGTCCCTATGTGTGCTATCTTTGTTAAGCAGCTGTGAAGCCATAGTGTTCAAGAACAAAGTCCTTTCTTTTCCACCATCTCCAGCGAGTGTCTCCCTCCTCCATCTTCCCCTCCGTACAAGGAAGAGGGAATTCAGGGGAGGGGGAGAGAGGAAAAACAAAGAAGAAAAAGGGGCAGACAAGGCATGCACAAGGGCACTCTCTCCAAAAGCATTCTCACTCAGAAACAACATGGGAATCCCTACAGTTTACTCTCAACAATACTTGTTTCCAGGCTCCTTCCATTTTGCCACTGCTGCACAGTGAAACATTCCAGTGCATTCAGATTTGTTTAAGAAAGAATAGGAGCTTGGCCTTGTACTTAGCAAAGGAGCAAGGAAATTGAGATGTAACGGTAAATAGTTATCTCTGTCTACAGACTGAATTATTTCAGCTGTACGGCCAGCAGCTAGCTTTACGTACCAAGTATTGTCCTCAAAAATTCAAGCGTTTCTGCTGACAGTAGTTAATTTTAGAAACAACATGAAAGACAAAATGAACAGTGAGAAGGCAAGGAATCTTAAAGTATGAGAAGAGGGAGGTAAGCAAAACCATGTTTAAGAAAAATCTCAAATACCACTCCTATGATGCAAAAGTAAGTCTTATTTTTTGAAAAGAATGTTTGTAACAGTATTCCACCAAGTCTCACACATCTTCAAATTCTAGGCCTGTTTTCAGTAATAGCCTATAGCTAAGCAAGTGAAACTGAGAAGTACAGGAGAAGGAACAAGATTTTGTTACAATGCTTAAAATAAAGCATTTGTGCACATGCCATTATATACTTTAAGGTCCAGCTGACAGTATTAATTCCAGAATAAATGTTGGTTGGTAAACCTGAGTCTGTGGACAGGTTAAACTTTCAGGTTTCTGGTGCTGGCTTTGCAGGAGAATTAGTAAGATTAGCCTCTGCTGGCAACAAGTGTCACATAAAGCACAAAGACATACTTTTATCGATTCCTGGCCTGAAGAAATGGACTTTAGTGCGAGACAAGAGTTTCACACACATCACTCCATTTCTAAAAGGAATAACTAGAATGAAGCAATACTTTAAAAAAAGCATTGGAACTTATTTTGTAAGAACCAAGGTCAGTACCATGGTCACTTCTGAGGCTGGGAATTTGGGGGCACTTTGGAAAGTACTGCTCAGAGTACCATCAAAAGCTATGGGAATGTGATCTGTAACTCCAATTTCAGCTTATATACTTTGAGCCATATAGTTAAATTCAGTGAACTTTTAACAATAGGTCCTGGAGCCTAAAAAACCATCCAATTCTTGTCAGATACAGAAAGCCTCTATTGTTTACAAATAGATTTTCTTTCTTTCAGCTCACTGGATCTAGAAAAATAAGTTGTAGTACACAGATTTCAGCCACTTCACTGAATAATTCGCTACACAAAGTGAAATAAGTGGAGAATTAGATTTTGAGGTAGAAAAGTTTCAATATGGAATTATTATAGAATTAGCTTTATCCCTAAAAAGGCACACACGTGCATACCTCTAGTCTTTGTTTCTTGGAATATAGATAGCCATTCAAAATGTTTCTGCGCAACAGTCTCGATCCAAATAACTTCCTGTAAATACTTCCACAGAATAATTTACTCATTTTTTCTACAGAAAGTGAAAAAGAATACAAAGCTCCTCTTCACACAGAAAACAGGTCTCAGTAGAAAGCGCGTCCATTACCTCACTCATCCCTTCTTACTATCTAAATTTCTATACAGAAATCTGGAGAGAAGCTAGCATGTTACTCTTTCCCTCTTCCTGTCCCTTTCTAGGTCTCATTCACAGCTGCTTCTGCCCACCAGATCTAGATTGCAGCATTAAAAGTTCCAATAAAAGACAAACAATAAATTTGTATAAAAAATCCAGAATCATCCTTACTCTGAACTTGGAGGATAAATCCTAGCCCCTGAGAAAGCTGACATCCTTTTGGAAAGGGTATCAAAATACACTGCTTTTGTTCACATGAAAGAATGACAATTACTTTTCTGCTCCCTGGTGATTTCTGTATCAGACATATGTTGACTTTAAGTTAGCTAAAGTTATATAAATACAATTCACAATGAAACAGATCTATAGTTCTAAAGACTAGAAATCAAAACCACAATGCTCCCCCCTTTCCCAGTACAGGTTACAGACAACCTTTCAATACCTTCAGGCCTTGAAGTCAAACAGGCATCACAAATTCCAGCAGAAGGCTTGTTTATTAGGGTACAGCGCATACACGTCCACTCCTCTTCAGATTTCTGAGCTACATGTTCGTTAGAACATGACCCCCTGCCACATGCCCAGCCAATTAGGCTATTTCGAGTTGGCAGTTTGCTGTGAAACAAAAGAATGATGTTAGTCTTTTGTGACGTTTCTTCTACAAATTGCCTTGCACCGCCATGCGCAGGGAGGCACAGGGCTAGGGAACAAGTAGCACATGGTGTTTTGCCTGCCTATCATAGCTTGGACAGCATGTCATGGGTAGAGTTTGATTATTTTTTTTTCTTTACCTCAAGGGCAAATCTTTCCCAAAGCTGCACAAGTAATACAAATAAAAATATTTATAAGAAAATGGACAGAAAGTTAATAATTAACTGATGTACTCTCCAGCCCAGCCCAGAGGCCTCAGCCTCTCTCAAATTCCCTACCATTTTCAAGTACTGCAGCAAGAAACTTGGCAAGAAAGGGAGACTGTTTCAGTACTTTTCCCCCATCCCTTGTACAACACGCTTACAAACAAATGCATTATTGCATGTAGAACTGTTCAGAAGTCACACAATCTAGCAAACAAATTGTTTTGCTCTCATTTAAATGGTACCCATTAGACCAGTTTGTGATTGTAACACCCAACTGAACTTAAAACCTTAAAAGTTGGAAAGTCTTTCTTGTGCGTCACCTTTTCCTGGAAAGCCTTTTAACATTTAGGAGCCAGTTCAGAATTTAGGGTTGGGGGTTTTTTTGGTGCTGTCTTTTCTCCTCATCAGAAAGAGTTCAGAAGTGTCCTCGCTGTGACTTCTGAGCCAAAGCTATACTCCAGATACCTCTATAGATTTAATTTTATTTATTTTCCTGTAAATTCTACCTCCTATGTTGATACACTGATTCAGAAACATAGTTACCATCTTACGGCCACATGTTACCAAGGTCTAATTTTGTCATAGTATCCAAACACTGTTAGCATGTTAAATATAACTTGAACTTACCTGTTCAGTAAGACATGTATGCAAATTTTTAAGTACTAAGTGCTTTTCTCCGTAGTTTTTGCTGCACTTCAGGACTGTTGTGACACTCCTATCACTTATTCATCATTATCATTCTCCTTAACAGGCTAGATTTCTAAGATGATGCTAGGGATACCCACTACCTACCACATCTCTTCTACAACAGCAAAACTAAGGAGGATAATGAGAACTCCTGAGATACCAGAGATCCTGTGCTGTCAAGAGGTAGAACAGACATTACAGTATCATTCGTCAAAATACCGTGGCTAGATAACAAAAGAGCCAAATTGGAAGTGTTAAAATGCATGTTTTCACATCATTAGATCAGTTGTTCTACTCAGCTATCAAAGATGCATTACTAGACTACATATATTCAGCATGTCACACTTTTGAGTTTCATTCTGTGTCACCTCCCAGGTCCATCCATCATGTCGTGTGTCCCTCCTCCCCTTCCCCTCCATTTTGGAACATGAAATGTGGTGGAAAAAAAAATGTATTTTAAAGATTGAAGGTACATTTGAATTTGATGAGGTAGCTTATAATGGGTATTTCCTTCATTTTTTCAGTTGAGCAAAATCATAAGCTACTTGACTTGACCCAAGAACCACTGGGTTAAATTCTACAGTTTATGATCTGTAGCAAGTCAGTCTGATCACAGGGGCTCCTTTCAGTCTTCAAACATGAAAAGCTTGGAATGGCAGATAAACCGCCTGAACTAAACATACTTTTATATGGTAATAGTTACTGCATAATAGAAAACAGAGCAGTAGAACACAGAGACCCACCATTAGGATGAAAACAGCACAAGAAACAACCTTTTATTTTATAGCTACCATTACCACGTTTTCCACTGAAATATACCACTGTTTAATTATTTGGGTTTTTTGAAAGAAAAAAAAAAAGGCAAAGCAAAGCATAACAACAGAAAACCAAACCACTACTTGTTCTAGAACAGAGAGAAATAGATTTTTTTTTGTTTGTTTCCCCTGCATCATTTTCTAGTTATCTGACTTAACAGAACACTGCTGTCTTCCTACCCTTCTGCAAAATATTTCTCATTATTACTTTCTGAAAATACAGCAGATTGGGGTTATCAGCATGTGAAATATTTATCTTCTATGCTGGAATTTTCTATATTTCATCTGTACTCAAAGGTGATATTTAAGCTTTAACCAAAATCCCTTCAGCCATCTGAATCTTGGAAGACGGTTGGAGGTGGGAGAGGGATTTGTGTGTTCTGTAAATCTTATAAAAATATATATATAAACACATACACTAATGAAGGCAAAGTTTGCAAAGTGAAGCAGTCTCTTTCATCAGATTGACAGAGCTCAGTATAAAAACACAAGATTCTGAAACCTCAGACAAAAACTTTCAATAACAACTTAGGTATGTAAGAGTCTGAATAAGGTGCTTTTGGAACTTTTACCTTTTGACCCTTTTTGATATCAAATGCATTTTGTACTTTTCTAAAATAAAAGGAGGAAAGCTACTGCTAGCACAATTTCTGTAGAACTGAAAGTGTCTCTGTGGCACACCTATAGTAAAAGCTTTCCAAATCTGTTAAGAAGGAAGAAAAAAAAAGTCCTAAGCCCTACAGTATTTGCTGCACTCTGAATTTACCTGAAGTTTTAGTTTTCCTCAGTGTAACTTTGCAGCCAAAACAAAATTGCATAGACACACAGCTGTTCAGATATTTCAGGACTGGAAGGGCTATATTATGAAAAGAAATAGACACACAAACTCCTACCTTCCCTATGCCACTCAACTGAGTTGTGTGTAAACATCCAAGCCTATTATATTGATAACATCAAGAACAATTTTTCCAAAAGCATTGAATAATTCTGAGTACTGTGAATTGTTTTATAATTCCCACATTTGATTAGAGTAATAGCAATTTCATAACAGATGGGGCCTTTGAAAGAAATAGCATCAAAGAGTCAAAGCTTTTAACTATTTTTAAATACCAGTGGCCAAAAAATTTCTTTTGCGAAGTCAAGTGAGTTTAGACACAAAATGCACAAGGTTCCATTTTACTTGAGAAGTGAGGTCCTCTTACTGTAACAGCACTTTGAGGACAGCAGTGCTTAGAAGTGTTATAAAGTTACCATCATACCTAACGTTGACAAGCTGGGGATCTGCCTTTTGACACTGGGAGCAGAAGTAAGTCATCCTGTTATTCTCTCCTAAACGACACACAGTGATCTTCCCATTGCACTGACCACAGGCTGGGCGCCTGTATACTTTGTAGTGTTTGTACAGTGGAGACCCAGTCTTGCGGCACTAAAACAGAACATGTTTAAAACCCAAGTTAGAGACCCATTATAAATTTTATGTCAGTCCTTCTACAGTTCAACTGAAGCTACAATAAAAACCCCTATGTAAACTGACAGCTCAATGACTACATAAGGATATTTAAGGCACACTCATAAGGGCTATCATCTGTATTTCATCCTCTTTTATGAAAAGAATTTACTTTAAAGCATGTATTCCTGATTCCACTGTCTGGAATTCTCCACATAATGGAACAAAAGACACAAAGATGACAAAACAAAAAACCAGAAAAAAGCAAACCAAAAAACTCCCCTGTCCCCCCTCCCCCCCCCCCAAAAAAAAAAACCAAACCAAAACCCAAAACAACAAACCAAACATACTAGCATGGTATAAGCAAATATATGCTAGGTATCCCCTGAGTTCAGCTGGGCCACCTAGCTCTGATTCAGCATCAGTCATCTTTGTCCCGGCACCTGCAGGAGTGTTCTTAAAGAGCTGATGAGCTCCAATCAATGCAGCATAGAAAACAAAAATAACAAAACAGAAGACACAATGCCAACACCACCTTCCCTCACCCCAAAAAGAGCCAAAAAATACGCTGCAGAGCCACCTCAGACCTGATACCACAACCTGGGTTAATCAACCTTCCCAAAACCTAAAGAACTAAGCAATGCAGAAATATTCCAGCAGTTCTGTAGGAGTCCAGTAGCGCCTGGTAGAGCTGCTCAGCTTCATCTAAGCACTGGCCATGCCAGACAAGTTGGCTCATGAAAAGCCACCTGGCACTACCTGCCAGGAGCTTGCCAAAGTCATATTAAATTAAGTACAGTACAAGCCCAATGGGCACAGTGACCTTAAGAGCCTCCAGAGGGCTGACAAGCAGGCACATAACATGAGACAATTCACATGGAGTCAGCATAGACATACCCCAGCTAAAACTGGCAGAAGAACAAAACAAAAAAAAACCAGACACACACACAAAAAAATCAAACAAAACAAAACAAAAAAAACAAACAAGAAAAGCCCAGTAGAGATGCAGCCAACTCTGCAGAGTCACATGAGTTTCCGCACTACAATCACAGTTTCTTGGGCACAGTTCAAACGATACAACAGCTGGCCCAGCAATACCAGCCCAGCTCTGGCAGGGTTCAATAGCTCTAGCTCCATAATGCATGAAGACCCTTGGAGTTTTCCCAAAATACAGGTGTGTTTGAGTACAGTACAGTATATTTGCTTCTGCTGTGCTCTTATTCATCAGCCTTCCTAAATGAGAATGCTGTTGACGGTACAATCCAGTAATTGAATCAAAAGGAATTACTAATATATATTTGCATGAATATTTACAAGCAGTTTGCTTCCTCCTCAAGATCTCTCCTCACAGTTTATAGATAGTTTATTAGTAGTTTCCTCCCATCCAGTTATTTAAAAACCAGACAAAAGCAAAACCATTTATACAAACAAGATTCCTCTTCTTTGCATCTGTAAAGTGTTACTACAAATGATATAGTATGATTACTACAAACATTCTATAAGAGTCTATAAAAAAAATGATCAAGCACTACCCCTCTTATTAACCTGGTTTTGTTATGGTTTTATATTAAAGAGACTTGGGGGGAGGGCTAGCTCTCCTTTAAAAGCACTTGACTGGTTAATACCTGCTACGTATAGATTATGAATTTTCAAAATAGCTAAACTGAGATACAGAGAGTTTAACTTGTTTGTTTATGGTCAGTCTAAAAGCCCGTGACACATTTACATCTCCTAGCATTATAGTTGTTGCAGAACTGGATGCTATCTCTTTACTGGTAAACTTCGCTACGAAGTTTGGAGAATGAAAAGACTTCCCTAGCCAACAGACTAAACTACTGTTCAGTGGGTTGGGGGAAAGCAAACATGTAAACAGAGTATTAAACAAATTACATTTTTAGCCTTTACGATTGAAAGACTATTAGGGAAGTTAGGTGCCCTCTTCCTAGCCTACCAAAAAAAAGAATTTTTAGCAGCACTAGCTCCTTGCCTTTTGTAAGTACCAACAGAAACAGACAAGAATTTCACTGCTGCTGTTCATTTCTCTGCATGCAGTTTATAGAAGAAAAACATACAAGAATTAGGTCAAATTCTCTTTTTCTATTTTGGAATATTAAAGAGCAACAAGGAATTATAGAGTTGATGGGGAAAAAATGAAATCCTAGTGAAGTTGTGGCAGTAGGGAGAAGCTTGAATTTGTTTCACTTCAGCAACCAAAAAGGTTGTTTCAGTTAGAAAAAAAAAGTTTTTAGAAGTTACAGTCTATTTAGCCAAATAAATATACTTGCTATTTCAAGTTTCGTAAAGGAAGCAACCTGAATCACCTTCATACTTCCCTGGGGCAATCTCTAGTTCCCAGTAGGAAGAGTGACCTTTACGTAATCTTACATATAAGTGTGTGCTTAACCTACATCAGTTCTGATGCGTTCAGCAGCGCATGCACATCAAAACTGTACTGGCCCTCAGGCAGCGTTTGTCAAACTCTTCTGCTACAACTCAGCCAAGGCTATGCACATTCTTTCAGTCTAGATTGCCCCACCTTTCCGTCATTTGACAATTCACAATTAATAAAAAGCACACAAACCAACATTCCTATTCATGGAAACACTTGTCCTTTTGCGTCTTTTTACTGTTTTCACCAGATGATCACATACAGTTAACATGCCAGAGTCAAGTTGTGGAGGTTTCTCAGAAACATGTGCCAATACCTTATAAAAAAGCAGGGTAAAATCACGTGTCATTTTCACCAAGCAACGTATATGTTCATCTGTCAGTTGGCAAACCTGTAAATAAGACAAGAATGATTTTTAGAATATTATGATGCTAAGGGACAACAGCAGAAAGACCTATAACGTGGGGGCACTCAGAACACCTTCAGCTGATGTGGAATTGCATTGTTCCCTGTTATGATAATTCTCTGATTTCACATTATATCTATCATCTCAGTAAAATAGTTCATTTTCACATTCTATACCACACAAACTCATTGTGTGAATACCAAACAATGTACTTTGCCTCATCCTCATAAAACATTAGATAACAAATTCAGTTGTTTTCCTCTATATTGACCTAAGAGCTCCAGATGACAGGAATCATGTGGAGTTAACAACTCTTAATCCCCTCAACTTCCTTGTGGATTACGATATGACCTACCTATCATCAGAGGCTCTTTCCTGTGAGAGATCTTCAGGAAGAGTACTTGAGCCAAAGGCATCACAATTAGGAAGATGTATCAACCAAACACATTTTTCTTAAGAACTCAAAATTTTAAGTCACATTTTTCTTTCCTCTACCAGCTCATATTGCAGACACATTTAAAATCCAGACTAAATTTATGAAGAACTTTCAGAAATACTACGTTTAGAGAACCTTCCAGTTACTGGCTTCACCAGCTCTCCTTTACATTCTACGTAATCTCAATCTGTTTTGCAAACATCATCTTTTCAACCAAAGTTTGGAGACGCATGCTTGAGGACCCTAACCAAAAAAGTATGGTAAACGATGGTAGAAAAGCAAATGATGCCAGCTAGCAGGACAGGAAGTGGAAGCAGCAGCTGGAAAAATAATAAATGCTACCACATAAACTATTTTGGCAATAAATGAACAAAGAAAACCTGAGCACTTCACTTTCCTTTATTTATAGGCTAACAATTTAATGCTAGCCCAACAGGATGCTATAAAAGTTAGGATTTGAAAGTTAAATAAATTCCCTACTCAGGAGAGGTTTCAAGTTGTAAGAGAGAAGGCTTAGCCCCACAAAATATGTCCACTCTGTGAGGCAATAGCTTCCAAGGAATGCCATGACAAATATCTCCAGTTATAATGATAAAATGTTTAATTTAGTGTCGTAGAATAACTTAAGAAATGACAGATGATAAAACAAAGGCAAGATGATGTCAAAATGATGTAGATATGTTAATTTACATTCTTAATGCTTTGGTGTCATTAAAAACAATCTTGAGACATTTCACCCACCGTAAGAGCTGGATGAAGACCACTGTCAAACAGGGCTTCATTTTTTATGATATTTCCCACTCCAGGTAATACTGCTTGATCCAATAGCACATCACACAACATGCGGGTTTTCTGTTGCTTAATCTCACTTTCTGCTCTTAAGAAGCTAAACTTTGGAGAACAGACATCCAAGCTTTCCATCATTCTCACTTTCCGCTCACTCTCAGCTGCATTTCTGGAAGAGGAAAATATATTAAGATTTATTTTTATTTTAATTATATGCTAGTATAGTAGTATGGGTTTAAAAACAACACATGAAAGTATATTAGAATATTATACGCAGGTAACAGAAGCCATGAAAATATCAGCGACAGGAAGAGGCACAGAAATTACATTAACCGCCCTTCCCCAAAACAGGTCAATTATACATATATGGAACATGCATCTGGTCCAACATACAATAAATCATCCTCATTTTGTTCATATTAGTTTGAAAAAGAATTGCCAGGTCCTTGCTTTAAAATTACTTCCGACATGGAAAGACCATGTGTCTGGCCTAAACGTAACTAACTGTATGGTTACGTGGTCCAGTAGTTACAACATGACAATAGAAGATATATTTTCTTAAATCTTGATTTTATTAGGTTAAGCATAATAATTTGAAAATAAAACAGTACAAGTCATCATAGGCTTACATAAGCTTTTCTGTTTTGTAATATTAAACATGCACGTATGTGTTACTTGAATTTACATGCTCCTCTTCACTCAAGAGCCTCAAATGCTTTAAAATCAAGCTTGCTATGTTACTTTTATTAGCAGTGAGAATTATCATGCTGATGGACAAAAACATCCACTTAATGTCAATTAAAACAATTATACCAATTTGCTTCCAAAAAGAGAACAACAGTAAAAACTCAACCTTGGGAGTATAAAAATCTGAAACCACTAATCATTGTAGGTCCTTAGTCTTGTTAAGGAAGCGAGAATTGCATGGAAATTAAAGGAGCGATGGGGTTCCGCATTCAGATCCAAGGATGGAATTCAATCCCACTTTCATTCCCAGCCTTGAGACTATCTAATGAGACTATGACATAGAACTACTTTAACTGCATGTAAACTGATACAAAAGCAACAAAACTAAATTACCATACCAATAAATATGATATGTTTAGAAAGTTTTGATTTGTTTCTTTGTGTCTATGATGGCATCTAAGCACTTAACAATTTGTGTGTGATTTTTTCACTATATTCTTAGAAAAATCTTATAAAAAGCTTATACTAAAAGAAAGTTATAAAATAAATTGTGTTTAATTTGGTTAGTTTCTGCTTTACCTGTACTCTACTGTCACCTCAAAAAAACAAACAGTATCTTCTGTAAGCTGTATCTCCAAAACTGGTAGTGCTCCATTTCTGTCTTTGCTTCCATCAGGATTAATGCGCATGGAACCGTTCATACCAAAGTGAATCCTCAGAGATAAAGAGAGTTCTTATGGGTATTTTAGCTTAACAATGTTTCCCAGCGTTACACTAGTCTGTTTTTTGAAGTTATGAACCATTCTTAACTAACCAAGACAGTATGTATGTACATTAATTCTAGTCATTAAGAGTAACACGGCAACAAACTACTTGCTTACATAATGCTCAAATCCTAGAGAAGAACCCTCAAGTCAAACCCACTCCAAAACACAGCAGTTTTCCAGTGGTCTTCATAATTCATTACACAGAAGTCAAACCTGATCATTAAGTAACTCACTTTTCCAGTGTATCGCACTGGACATGCTGGTTTTCCAACATACGTTCTTAAGTCCTCAGGGAGGCTGAAAGAAATGAGCCTACTTTGCCAGATGATTTTCTGTTAAATAAGGCAGAATTCACCTGGTATGAAAGGAAAGATTTCAGTCCCCATATTGCCAACACTGTTATCATATCAAAGGTACTTCCTATAATGCCATAACAAAGTAATTAACATCTGCCATATGTTGTTTTCTGCTTTTCCTTGCCTACAACCAAGGCAAAACCTGCAGGTCAATTAAAAATTAATAAGAGAAATAAACTGAAAAATGCACAGATGAAAAAGGAGTGGAACAGGCTCTTTCAAGCATTCCTTTTACAGATCACTAATGGTTTAAGAGGTCTTACATTTTATAACATATTTTACTGGGAGCCAGTATACTTAAATAAAGGACAATTTTGACTATGGTCTCACACATATTATTTATTACAAACCCAGCTGGTACATTCAAATCCTAAAAAAAAAAAACCAAGATAGCAGGAGCATCCTACTTCTATACATTGTACATCAGGAATGGTGGATTATTTTGTAGACACAAAAAGATTTGACAGATTAAACTACACAAATGACCAAAGAAATTAAACATCAGGTGTATATTTCTTTTTAACCTCTCTTTGTCATATTTAAGGAAGGACAGGCATTTTATATATTTACAGATAGGTTAAGACAACATTTAATTAAGCATAGTCTTAAAGTCAGCTCTTCGTGTAACTTCCTCATAGCATTTGTTCATTAATTTTTTTCAATTTTTAAAAACCTGTCTTTCCAAAACTCTCTTCTTACAAGTCAGTTCAGGTGAGAGTTATTTCAGCCACTTTTATTTTCAATAGGCGTTTCCAATTCTCAAGTGCCATGAATAGTACTGCATAGGCTTAACTAGTCAAATTTCTTCTTAAACCTAGTAAAATTTCTTTATAAACCAGGCTTTTGCATCTTGCTACCAAATGGTAATGCAGTAAATGCTTCCAGAAAATTCTTTGTAAAGAAATAGCATTCACATTAATAGTGGACGGTTTCATTTACCAAGCTCCAATATACTGTTTAAAAGGAGCATTAAGAATTGCAACTATTAGCTACCTTCGTGACTTCACAGAATCACAGGTTGGAAGGGACCTCTGGGGTCATCTCGTCCAACCTCTCTAGGAAGAGCACAGTCTAGACAAGATGGCCCAGCACCCTGTCCAGCTGAATCTTGAAAATGTCCAATGTGGCCAAGTCAACCCCTTCCCTGGGGAGATTATTCCAATGGGTGACTGCCCTCACTGTGAAAAATTTCCCTCTGGTGTCCAATCGGAATCTCCCCAAGAGCAACTTGTGTCCATTCCCCCTTGTCCTCTCCATGTGATGCTGTGTAAAAAGCGAGTCTCCATCTTCTTTGTGGCTACCCCTTAAGTACTGGTACATGGTGATGAGATCCCCTCTGAGCCTCCTTTTCTCAGGACTGAACAAACCCAGCTCTCCCAGCCTATCCTCATATGGCAGGCTTCCCAGTCCTTTGATCATCTTGGTGGCCCTTCTCTGGACCCCTTCCAGCCTGTCCACATCCTTTTTGTATAGCGGGGACCAGAACTGTACACAGTACTCCAGGTGTGGCCTGACAAGCGCTGAGTAGAGCGGGACTTGTCAGTTCATGACTAGAAAAAAAATATTTGAGTCATCGCTACACATTTACATTCAAAAGCCTTAAGAAATTTATAAATTTTCACTCCAGTGTGTTTCATTACCTTTGATGTCCTAAATAGACCAAACCAGAAATCTTCTCATTTTAATTACAAATAGAAAAGCCACACTAATTAAACCTAGGATCTGTTATTCAATGATAGCTAGTAGTAAGGAGTTGATGATTTTTTGTTGTTTTAAAGTAAAAACGTGAGGTTTTCGAATGATTTATTGCTATACAATATTGTAAGGATCTGCTTTTACTTAAAACATTTTCCCCATAAACATAAGAGAGTAGTATCAACACAGTCAAACTATTAATCGGAGATGTAAAAACCAGTAACAATTCACATTATGAAGTTCTAAGGGCTAAGATGTCATTGGATGTCTTCCCTTTAAGGGATTTGGAGTCAACAATTATCTCTTTCCTAAGAACATTTTTGTCCATTTTCAGTTATGCAAAAACATATGTGCATTATCAATTTTCAGAAACTGTTCTACACCATTTATCACTCCAAATTTACATTAACAGCATACCACAGAAACTAAACCCAGGACAAACTCTCTCACATAACTGTATAATTTCCATGGCAAAACATGCAGTCCATGCAAGTCTCTCCGGCACAACTTGAGTATCAGAGAATTTTTTTTCAACTTTCATTATTTAAGTGACTTTCAAGGCAAAATTGAAAAAAAATAAATCCTCAGATTTTCAAGAAAACCTTGACTTCCTTCAGTGACTTTAGTGTCCTTGTTTAAATAGACATCAAAAAGTAGAAGTACTAATTTCTTCAGAAGGTGTCATTGCTCATTTCTACTCTTAAAAAAAAAAGTTTCTACTGCCCACCGTGGATTGCAAATATACTGAATTGAACTTTCTTTGCTAATTGCTGTCCACAACATGGCAACACTTCAGAAGTCTCCTCCTGCTTTGCGAGTCAGGCAAGCAGTAGCCAAACTTAATAAAACAATTTCATGGCCAGGTTATCTTCTCTGACCAGGCAGTCATTCCCCACTTGAGAAAATCCAGGAGCATAAAATGAGTTAATTATCCTTCATGGCCCAGTCTTTCATAAGACATGTCTGACTAACATTATTCCAGTATGACTACCAGCTTTTCACAGGTAATCTTAGCAGATGAGAAAAGCTGGTTTTGTTATGTTGAAAAACTATGTACAGTTACAGCATCTGTATATCAGTAACCCTCCTTATAACAAGAAAGTCCTATATTTGAGAATTAACTTCAATAAAGAAATAATACATCCTCTGAAGGCATATTCCTTATTTCCTCTCCCAATAACAATCCTGGCAGCCAATCTTAGACTGCTGGAAGATGCATTTTCTGAAGGCTTCCTCCACCTCCCCTCAACATCTTTAAGATACACAACATACATTTTTAAAAAAAGAAAATAAAGATATTCATTATCAGATAGTAAGCAACTTCTGCCTCCTGTGCAGAGAAGACCTTTCCTGTACATAACTTCTACAATGTTTCCAATCAAATAAGAGACATGACTAAAGGGACTTCAGAAGTGCAGCTTGGAGAGCTACAAGAACTGATAAATTGATGAAACATTTAAGCTCATTATCAAACCGTAAGCGAAGGTTGTTTTCATTAAGTACAATAAGTTATTGCATTGGTGAGAAAGCTTAAGAACTATTTAAGATCTTTCAGGGTCAAAGGATTATATTTTCCATACTAGAACTTGGCCACATTTTCTTTCACTGTGAAGAGAACTTCTGCAAAACGCTTATTTACTCTCCTTAATAAGAGCTTTTTTTCTTCTGATAACATAATTCAGTCTGTTGAAAAAATGTTTTCTTACTATATAATTTACTCCTTTGTTTATCCAATCAATTTGTAATACATGCAACAGCCATTTTAAAAAGGCTAACGTCTGTATCGGACACCTCCCCTGCCTTTTTTTTTTTTACCTTCCTTTATCACTGACTTATCTTTTTCTTTTTTAAAACCACTTTTTCTTCTCTGTTTCTATTTAATAAAGCACAATGCAAAGCAAGAGAAACTGATTAGGACCATAATCCTATCCTTCACAAATACGGGTAGCTTTAAACACATATGCAGTCCTGTCCTACTGGTTACTTGTATGATTGTCATGTAAAGACTGGTATGTGCATGCAACCACTGTAAACTGTTGTACTCACAGACAAGTATTTTGAGTTCCATCTCCATCCTATAACAGCAGTGCCACAAAAATATTATGTCACAGAACTGTAAGGTATTTGTTGATATTATCAGTTTTAAATGAACAAAAATCATGACCTTACACCTTTGTTCAAGATCAGTCACTAGGTGACAAAGACTAGGCTGAATGTAGAAAAGGTGTTGTTTCCCCTTTTAAAGATTTAGAAAGACTAGAACTACATTGCAAGTAGAAGGGTAAAAGAAAACCATTAAATGCAAGCCTTACTTATTAAATATAAGGGCCTTACTTTTGTATTCTATACTAATTACAATAAAGAATGAGAGGGGATTCTTTAATAATACATTACACTGTGCGCTTGGTTAGATTTATTTTTAGTTGACTTTGCAGTACAGAAGCATATTGAACTAGAAAAAGTAAACTGGACTCCAAATACAACCTTGATGGCCAGTACAAGAAGATGTCCAAGGCATTAAAGCATATGACAAAATCCTAAACATGCCAACAAATGCCTAATAAGCTCTGCAAAGCATGAACAAACAACAATTTGGCAGTTTTACCATTTGTCTAGATGTGGTTTCACTAGAAAGTAGAGAGTTACATTTATGATACCCAAACCATTCATCTGCCAAATTTCACACCATACTTCCAAACCAAGGAGTTGTTAATATTGTTCAAAGAAAGAAAGAAAGGCAACGTAAATGTATACACACAGAATATTTTAAGTTTGACAATTGTTTTCACATGAGTATATTATTGGAGCAATTGAATCATTAAAAATTAAGTACAGAATTTCAATCTAAATTTCTTAAGGAAAGTTAAAAGAAATTCCAAGTACACTTTGTAATGGAAGATATTAAGTAACTAACTGCATGCACTTCTGAGTTTTGTCCCTAGAAAATGCAACTTCCTGTGTGAAACAAAGCATTTCAAGGAATAACTGTCCTTTTCAAATATCTTTACATAGAATCTTAGACTAAGAATAATGTAATAAATGATCTGAAAATATAAGTGACTATATCCAGTATTTCCAGCACTGCAGAGAGGCTGCTGGGAAGTTTCTCTGTAACACTAACTTTCAAATCTCTGAAACTGACAGTAGCAAGAAAAAGATGACCCCAGAACACGTACAGGCTGAACACATAGGAAGCCTTTTTCTCACCTCTTACCTCAAAGCTTTCTGATCAAAATACATAAAAAGTTCCTTTCCCAATGTCTCCACACCCCTGTAAACATGTCCGACAAGGAAATCGTGACCAGAAGTTCTCTCTTCACTTGCAGCAGTCTGAAAATGAGTATGCACACACAAAGATTAAAAGAGAATTTATACTGTTTTGATTCTAGCATCAGTACACATACAGCAAGTAGCTGTATGAACTGATTTTCCAACCTGGACAATATTAAACCTTTTCTCCTTAGGCAGCTCTATCAAAACCAATGAGACCATTAACCCAGGAAGCAGTCACTTTTGCTAATGCTGTTGTAACTTAATTCATTCTTTTCCGAATTGAAAAAATACATCTCTTCTATCAAGGTATTTTATGCCTTTTCCTTCAAGTCATGAATTCACAATAGGAGTTCCAGGCTGATGTAAACTAAACAGGTACACTTTGAATATTAAATGCTGTCAGTGTCAATTCTGCAATTTGCTGACCTATATCCTTCTTCAAATGCCTCTTGATGGAGCTTCTACACAAGCTAATAATATGCTTTCTGTGTTTCACACAGGGCATTGTGTATTACAGAAAAGCCTCCACTGAGCCCAGAGAGATATTTCTCTTCTCACCAGCTGAAAGTCTGATCTCAGAAGATATTCAGCAGCAGGTGGGACACCACTAGAGGACAAGAAAAAGATAACTGTGACATTGAAGCAATAATCTTTTCTTGCTTAGCACATGAAACTCTACTCAAATTATAAGAAGGGACCAATACAGGCTATCTGGTCCAAACACCTGCTTCAAAGCAGGACTGACTTAGATCAGGAAGGCCTTGTCCAGTCAACTTCAGAGTATCTCCAGGGATGGAGACTCTCAACTCTCTGGGCCCTTTTTCCAGGGCTTCATTATTGCCATGATGGAAAATTTTTCCTAATACCTAATCAGAATTTCTCCTATTGCCACCTGCATCTGCTGCCTCTTATCCTGCCATGCACCTCTGACAAGAGACCAGCTCTGTGTCCTCCATACCTGCCTTTTAGGTAGCGGAGGAGTGCAATAAAAACCCCGTTCTATCAGCTTCTCCTTGTGCATCACGTGCTTCAGCCTGCTAATCATACCAGGGGATTCACTCCAGTATGTTGCTATCTTTTTCCTACTGGGGAATCAAAAACCAGACACAGTAATCCAAATGCAGCCTTGCAAGAGCTGAACGGAGGCAACAATCCCTCTCCTCAGCCTGCTGGCTACACTGTCGTTAGCACAGCCCAGTATGTGGCTGGCCCTCTTCCTTGGAAGAGCACACTAGTGACCTGGACTCAGCTGGTATACAACCCTAGGTCCTTCGTTTGTGTGGAGCCACTTTCCATCTGACTAGCAGCCAGGCCTGTGCCATTGCATGACATTATTCTAAGTGCAGGACTCTGCAACTCATGCAAATGATGAACTTAAGTTTCTGCCAGCCCGTTTTTCTCAGCCTGTAAAGATCCCCCTGCCTAGCACCTCCAGTTCCCCAGAACCTGCTGAAACCAGCAAGCACTATATTCACTATCGTCACAGCCCTAACTGCAAGGCACAGATATGCATACCAGTGCTTCAATCACAACACTCAATTGCAAAGCAAATACACATTAAAGAGACTCTGGCAAATCATCAAGGATTCAGCTAGTTAGTGAAATTTCAGAGCTACTCTCTATGCAGTCTCCTACTGTATTATTAACTTGAAATTATATACATTTAGAAGGTTTTATGGTTATTATTCTGTCAAGTAGAAAAACAAAAATATTTTTGCGTAACATCAACATCATTTACTTTGCCTATTATCAAAGTACGAAGAGAGCAAAATTTTGCTCTCATGTAAACAGTTCATCCCTTCCAATAAAAGTATTAAAGTAAGTTGGTGTGCAACAAGGCTTATTTTACTTTTAAGCCACTCAGGTTTGTTTAAGAGTAAGAAGTGACCAAGACGAAAAACTAACTTGTTTTTTCAAAATATTTTAAGTTCAATTCATACCACTCTGATATCAGGTGAGCCCCCACAGTCATTACAGTACAAACTCTTAAACAGTTTAGTGCTTAGCAGCAGCCAAAGCTCTGGCCATAGTTAGCAGCCTCTGTAAAATCTAAAAAGCCTAAGACCCTGGGCTGGGTATGATGCACATTTGCCAATGAATAGAGTCTGTACAGTAAAAGTCCCCTCAGGCCAAAGTCATGAATGTCACTATATTTGAGGGAATTAAATTTCTTTTTAAAACCATAGGAGCATAAATCTTTACCTCAAAAATCTTAGCCCAGAAAGATACAAACCTACAGACTGATCTGTTAACTGCCGATCTTAAAACAGGCATATCTTGAATCACACTCTTAAATTGTTCTTTCATTGAAGCACTTATTGAGCCTTAATCACAAACCCTCCTACGCTGCCTTTTATACACTGAAGGTTAGGGAAAATTCCCCAACTTTCTGTCTGTAGGCATCTAATATACTTACTTGGGACATAAGCAACACACAATTTCTCACAGTTGAGCAAAACCAGGCATGAAAAAAAAATACCCTAGCCACCTCTGTAATCAAAACCAGAGGACCGTATCTTCACAGCTCATCAGCTAGGCCTGCTTACTGACATCCTAACTCCTTCTACCGCAAGGTCTCACGAGCCCCGGTAGTTTTATACTGGTGAATTATTTTATGCTGCCAACAGAAAGGATAAAAGCTAGTAGAAAAATTACGTACTGTGTACACTGCGAGTAGATGCCACTGTACTGTGTACACTGCAAGTAGTTGGTCCAATTAAAATAATTTTTAAAAAAAGAGAATAAAAAGCTCCTTTTCTGCAGGCCGATGTGTACCTTCCTCACATCATGTTTCATTCAGACTTGAGAAGACATATGAGGTTACAGAAAAATTAAAATTAGGAACTGCTACTATAATCTTCCTTGTATTGTAGGTTTCCTGAAGCTAAATGGGATTTTTAAAATTTACCTTAAGTGAATAAGATTCTAAAAGCTTTCCCTATTTCCCCAAACCCCTATGTTTCCACAGCTTCGGCGCCTCTTTACACGTCCGACCAGCTAAGGCTTATTTATTACGTTGATGACAAGAGTATTTTATAGTTTAAAGGAAGAACCACCAGTCTCCACGGCCCCGCCCCAGCGGACGGCAGCCGCGGCGCCGGGCCTCTGCCGCAGCCGGGGGGGTCCGTGGGCGGGTGGGGGGAAGCCATGCCGGCTGAGCGCTCAGGGCTCCGGCCCGCCAGCACCGCGTCCTCCCGCACCCCGAGATTAATCTCCTCTCCCCGAAACCCGGCGGCGTTTACCACCGCGCACACCCAGGGATCCGGCGCTGCGCCCCGCGGGGCCCCTGAGGAGAGGCAGCTGCCCGACCCTGCCCTGCCGTGCCCGGCCCCGGCCCCGGCCCCTCACCGCGGCGCCGGCTCCGGCTGGCGGGGCGCTGCCCCGCGCGTTCCGCACCGCCTGGCCCCGCCGCACCCGCGCCCGCAGCCGCTCTCCGTGGAGCGCGCAGCCGGGGCCCTCCACCATGGCCGCGGGGATCGGATAGCACCCGCTCCGCGCCTGCCCGCCTCCTCGGCTCAAATCTGCCGCTCGCTCGGGGGCGGTCGCTGCCGCGCCGGGGCCGCCCCGCCTCCTCCCGGCCGCCTCGGTGAGCGCCGGGCCGTTACCGCGGGGCTGTCGTGGCGGCCCCTGGGGCAGCTCAGGCCGAGCCTGAGGGAAAGAAACGCGACGGGCGCCCTGGGGCCGGCCCCGCTGAGGGGTGCCCGGGGGCGCGGTGAGGGGTCCTCGGGCGCCGAGGGGCGGCTGCCGCCGGCCTGCAGGAGGCCAGAGGGGCGGGCCCGGCCTAACCCCGCTCTTCTTTCTTTTCCAGTCCGCCTAGCCCGTGTCTTAAACTTAGGCTGCCTTCTGCGTGGAGCGGAGTGTTAATCAAAAAGCTTTGTTTTGTGAGACCCTTCAGGGAAAACACGGTATATCCTTTTTATTTTGTTCTTAGGTGTGAACGTCTCATGCCCTCAAATACCTAGTTAGCTGTCGCAGGGTTCCTGGTATAGTCTAAAACACCCTTGAAAGTACATCTTCTGTAAAGACTTACTTAATGCGCAATTGGAAGCTAATTTCAGCCTTTAAAAAGTCAACATTTATTAGGTTTTTTGCAGTCAGTCTAAGTTTAAACAAGGAAAATGCTCCTTTCCCTGCTGCATTTGAAGTAAGAACTGGTGTAATAAACTCCACAAGCTTTTAAGAAAATTGCGGGAACTTGCGTTTGAAGGTACAACATTAGACATCGTTTCCTAATGTCTGCTTTGTGAGGCATACTTGCACTGGTCAAAATCTCTCAATTAATATTATTTCTTATATAAATAGTCCAGTCTTTTATCTGGGTTCAGTCAAAATGTGTCTTATTCCTAAAAGATTTTTTTTTTCCTGAAAGGAAGTGACTAAATCAGGTTAAAGTCATTATGTTTGCTGAAATAAAACTGTGAACTCAGATCTGCTACTAAAGTTAGGGTATGCTACCCTTTGCCGCAAATGTGTTATTTTTTCTTTTTCACGGTGATGTTTTTGCTGTGATCATTCTAAATTAAAACAGTAAGGCAATCATTAGCCAGAGAATTAAGCTCACTAGTCAGAGAGCAGAAACAACCAGTGTTCCAAAATGGTATGTGAAACTGATTTTTCTGCTGCCCTTGAGTCTTCCTTTACTGTTCTTCCAAGGCAGTTAGAAATTGATACATAACTCAGGTTTCTATATTCATATGTAAGCACCTTAAAAGTACAGACAATAACAATTCCTGTTACTTGGCTATCAAATATTTTTCATGATAAGGGAATTTATAACTGGGTATTTTTCAGTACATGGTTTGTGTAGTGTGTTACAGCAGAGTAGGTTTTCAATTCCACATCAAATTCTGCAGGTGTATCAGAAGCTGCCATAGTAACCATTTAAGGTTCTCTACCCCTTTTTCCACTCAAGTAAAAAATCAATTTTAACTAGAGATTCTGCAGTAACTCACCTTCTGCATGTGTTTTTATTCCACTAAAAGTTGAATTCCAGGTATGTACAAACTGTTGTCGGTGAGCTTTATATTAAAGTGTTTGGTGGTAGTTGATAAACATTTGGGAGCTTCTTCGCTTTAAGAAAAGTGTTTAAGAATACATTTGCAACAACGGGAAGAGAGGTAATAGCACTGTAAGAGATACCAGTCTGACAGTTTTAGAGTTAGATACAAATGCCCAATGCTGAACTCTACATAAGGATGGGTTTTAGGTAAAAGTACTTGAATGACAGCGGCTGAATGAAGAATGTTTGCTGGGCAAAATTATTGCTGATACATTTTTTTAATGATCTAGTAGTGCAGCAAAGACAGAAATATATAACTGTTTTACAGCATTCCAAGTAGAATAATCCTAGATACTTTTGTAACAGTAATTCCTTGAGTCAGGAAGTCTCAGTTTTTGCCATTCAGTTTCAACACTGCAGTTCCCAAGCTACAAGGGAACATATTTTCTAAGATGCAAGTTTTAAAAGGAGGCTGATGGATTGCTTACAAAGTAAAAGCTTTCATTAAATTTATTTCAGGGTTCTCTATTAGAATATAACATTTCCTGGTAGGTAGTTCCATCAATAGTTCATACCTTATATGGACTTTGAAAAATCCAATGTCCACAAGAAATAATCTCTCCCATTGGTAATTAAATGTGCAAATTTCAAGAACAAACAAGCAAATAAATCTCACTTAAGTTTAACATTTTACTATTTTTTACTTCCTGTCTGCTGTTACATCAACAAAATCATAGCATTCTGCTGTACTGTGATAATTGATGTAGCAAATAATGGCAAGTCACCTGCAGTGAAAGCTGAAATCTATTTTTAAACCAGAAATGGAGTAAATCTACATAT
Source organism: Phalacrocorax aristotelis (assembly GCF_949628215.1). Classification (NCBI taxonomy): domain Eukaryota; kingdom Metazoa; phylum Chordata; class Aves; order Suliformes; family Phalacrocoracidae; genus Phalacrocorax; species Phalacrocorax aristotelis. Next base: position 44,878,269 of record NC_134279.1, on the reverse strand, counting down.
GCTCATAAATTTGTCCCCTGTTGTTGTAGCTGTATACACAGCTGCCTTTGTTATTTTTCTCAGTGGTGTTCTCAGGCACCAATTCTTCATTTGTTTGTGCATTTGCAATATTTACATTCAGGTAATAGCATACAGTAGGACAGTGTGCTCAGAACTGGACACTTGTATTTTTGCTGACATAGCTGGTGTATTATTGCAGTTGTGATCTCATTAGGAAAAAAAAGGTACATTTCTTTCAAAAATTTCAGGTTTCCCAGAATTATGAAAAGTATACCATACTTTTTTAAATTCAGTTTTCCAGATTTTATACAGCAGCCCCAATTCCCTGCCTTGTTGTCCAGTTCATGTCGCAGGGCATTTGGCATAAAATTGATGTGGTTAATTTGCAAGAGTAGAGCTACCAGCATCCAATTGCTTGAACTCTTTGTTTTATGCACATTTTCTCCCTTGGATTAATGTGTTAGTCTTAGAATATTGGTGTGTAGTTTAAATACATAAGTTAAATTTGCAATTAACAAAGCTTTGAAAAAAAGGTGTTGGCAAGGAATATTATAATCTAGCAAATATAGACTAATTTAAATGGAATATCATTTTAGACCAAATAGTAAAGTTACATTTCTCTGAAAGCAACATGAGAGAACAGAAATACGCAGAACAGAAGCACATCTTGTTCTTCTAATCCAACAGTCCAAAGAACAATGTCAGCATTGAGATTCTCACTAAAGCATAGTTGGTTTTTTTCCTTCTGGCTGGTTGAAGTATACAGTGAACTGCAAAGACATTCCCTTTATGGTGACAAAATCTTGGATGAGAATTAATAGGCAGTGGATGACTGATCTGTTTCATAGTTGCCTAGACAGTTACTGTGAACAGTTAAGCACACTCAAAATTGCTCATCATGTAATCTGCTATGGTTTAACCCGGCAGGCAGCTAAACATCACGCAGCCATTTGCTCACTTCCCCCCTCAGTGAGATGGGGGAGAGAATCGGGGAAAAAAAAGTAAAATTTGTGGGTAGAGATAAAGACAGTTTAATAGGACAGAAAAGGAAGGGGAAATAATAATAATAGCAATAAAAAAATATACAAAATATAATGCACAATGCAATTGCTCACGACCTGCCAACTGATGCCCAACCAGTCCCCGAGCAGCTGTTGCTGCTCCCTGGCCAGCTGCCCCCAGTTTATATGCTGAGCATGACGTCATATGGTATAGAATATCCCTTTGGTCAGCTGGGGTCAGCTGTCCCAGCTGTGTCCCCTCCCAGCTTCTTGTGCACCTAGCAGAACATGGGGAGCTGAAAAGTCCTTGACTAGTGTAAGCACTACTTAGCAACAACTAGAGCATCAGTGTGTTATCAACATTATTCTCATACTAAATCCAGACCACAGCACTATGCCAGCTACTAGGAAGAAAATTAACTCTATGCTGGCTGAATCCAGGACAGTATCCACCCCTTATTTTATACTATCTACGTCATTGCCAGTTCCCACGCTTTCTAATACATCCCAATTAACCATCACCACCTTTCCTGTCTGTTGATATTTACAGGCAAATATCATTCCCTTAGTCCCTGGGCCATACATATAAAAGGTTTGTTGAGTTCATTTAGTCCATGACTTTGGGCTCCATCTGTCACAGTAATCCTTCAGGGCAGGAGAGATGGTGTGTGGTGTTGGATTGTTTCACACTGAAGCCAGTTCTGGTTCCATCACTGCTACACTTGTCTGGTTCCATCATCTCTGCACTTTGCTCGGTTTAATCAAAGTTCTTTTTTCATTAATCTGGGTGATTCTTACTGTAATACTGTTGATATGGCATATGTCCACCATAGAAGTGATGATATACAGTATTGTATAGCAATTAACATCATACCATTCAGTTCACTGGCTATTTTCACCCAAAATCAAATCCCCTTGAGGTACACATCAGACTTTTCCATCCCCCCACATCACCCACCAAGTGCATCCAGGTCCTCAAGCAAACGCATTCCCATGAATGGGTTTGCCTTTGCCTGAGGCAGGAATAACCCAGACCGCCTTCTCCAGCATATTTTTTACATGCATTACATGGATTTTATCCCTTTCCACAGTATGTAAGAGTTCTGATTGAGCAGGGCCAGCTCAATTGGCAGATCCCCTAGTGTTGACTAACCAGGTGGCTTTTGCTAAATGGGTACCCCAATGTTTGAACGTCCCACCCCACATTGCTCTCAGTGGAGTCTTTAACAGTCCATTGTATCATCTGATTTTCTCAGAGTTTGGTGCGTGACAGGGGATGCAATACACCCACTCAATGCCGTGCTCTTTGGCCCATGGTGTCCATTTCCATGTTTTGGAAATGAGCCCTGTTGACTGACTCAGTTCTCTCTGGGGTGCCATGTTTCCATAGAGCTTGTTTTTCCAGTCCCAGGATAGTGTTGCGGGCAGTGGCATGTGGCACGGGATACATTTCCAGCCAGCCAGCGGTTGCTTCCACCATTGTAAGCACATGGCACTTGCCTTGGCGGGTTTGTGTGAGTGTGATATAGTCAATCTGCCAGGCCTCCCCATATTTATATTTCAGCCATTGTCCTCTACACTAGAGAGTCTTTAACCACTTGGCTTGCTTGATTGCAGCTCATGCTTCACATTCATGGATAACCTGTGCAATAGCATCCATGATCAAGTCCACCCCTCGATCACAAGCCTATCTGTAGGTTGCATCTCTCCCTTGATGGTCTGAGGTGTCATGGGCCCACTGAGCTCTACCTAGTTCACCCTTATGCTGCCAGTCCAGATCCAGCTGAGCCACTTCAATCTTGGCAGTCTGATCCACCTGCTGGTTGTTCCGATGTTCTTCAGTGGCCTGATTCTTGGGGATGTGATCATCTACTTTCACAACCAGGTTCTCTACCCAGGCAGCAATATCTTGCCACAGTGTGGCAGCCCAGATGGGTTTGCCTCTGTGCTGCCAGTTGCTCTGCTTCCACTGGTGTAACCAGCCCCACAGGGCATTTGCCACCATCCAGGAGTTGGTATAGAGATAAAGCACTGGCCACTTTACCTGTTCAGCAATATCTAGGGCCAGCTGGCTGGCCTTTACCTCTGCAAACTGACTTGATTCAGTCCCTTCAGCAGTTTCTGCAACTTGTCATGTAGGACTCCATACAGCAGCCTTCCAACTCCAATGCTTTCTCGCAAGATGACAAGACCCATCAGTGAACAGGGCATATTGCGTCTCATTTTCTGGCAGTTTGTTAGATAGCAGGGCTTTTTCAGCATGTGTCACCTCCTCCTCTGGAAATATTCCCAAATCTTTGCCTTCTGGCCAGTCCATGATCACTTCCAAGATTTCTGGGCAACTGAGGTTTCCTATTCGAACCCGCTGGGTGATTAGTGCAACCCATTTACTCCATGTAGCATCAGTTGCATGGTGTGTAGCGAAGACCCTCCCTTTGAACATCTAGCCCAGCTCTGGCAGTTGGGGTACCAGGAGGAGCTCAGCTTCAGTACCAACCACTTCTGAAGCAGCTCAAACCCCTTCATATGCTGCCGATATCTCTTTTTCAGTTGGAGTATAGCAGCCTTCGGACCATCTGTATCCCCAACTCCAAAACCAAAGGGTTGACCTCGAATCTCCCCTGATGCTTTCTGCCAGAGGCTCCAGGTAGGGCCATTCTCCCCGGCTGTGGTGTAGAGTACATTTTTTACATCTTGTCCTGCCCAGACTGGCCCAAGAGCTACTGCATGAACTATCTTCTGTTTGATCTGTTCAAAGGCTTGTCGTTGCTCAGGGCCCCACTTGAAATCATTCTTCTTCTGGGTCACTTGATAGAGAGGGCTTACAATCAGACTGTAATTTGGAATATGCATTCTCCAAAAACCCACAACGCCCAAAAATGCTTGTGTTTTGTGTTTCCTTTTTGCTAGTTGGTGGAGACATGGCTGCTATTTTGTTGATCATATCCAGTGGGATCTAATGACATCCATCTTGCCATTTCTTTCCTAAAAACTGGATCTCCTGTGCAGGTTCCTTGAGCTTACTTTGGTTTATGTCAAAACCAGCTTTCAGAAGGATTTGGACTATTTTCTCCCCCTTCTCAAAAACTTCTTCTGCTGTGTTGCCCCACACGATGATGTCATCAATGTATTGTAGGTGTTCCAGAGCTCCACCCTGTTCCAATGCATTATGGATCAGTCCATGGCAAATGGTAGGGCTGTGTTTCCACCCCTGGGACAGTCAATTCCAGGTGTACTGGACGCCCCTTCAAGAGAAAGCAAACTGTGGCCGGCACTCTGCTGCCAGAGGGACTGAGAAGAATGCATTAGCGATATCAATTGTGGCATACCACTTGGCTGCCTTGGACTCCAGTTTGTACTGAAGTTCTAGCATGTCTGGCACAGCAGCACTCAATGGTGGAGTGACTTTGTTCAGGCCACAATGTCTACTGGTAGTCTCCACTCTCCATTAGACTTTCACACTGGCTGTATGGGACTGTTAAAGAGTGAGTGAGCCTTGCTGATCACTCCTGGGCTCTCCAGTCAGTGAATGAGCTCATGGATAGGAATCAGGAAGTCTCAGTTGGTGCGATATTGCTGCCAATGCACTGTGGTGGTAGCGATCGGCACCTGTTGTTCTTTGACCTTCAGCAACCCCACAATAGAAGGGTCCTTTGAGAGACTGGGCAAGGTGGTCAGCTGTTTAATTTCCTCCATCTCCAAGGCAGCTACACCAAAAGCCCACCTGTACCCTTTTTGGTCCTTGAAATACCCTCTCCTGAGATAGTCCATGCCAAGGATGCATGGAGCCTCTAGGCCAGTCACGATGGGGTGCTTTTGCCACTCATTCCCGGTTAGGCTCACTTCGGCCTCCAATGCAGTTAGCTCTTGGGATCCCCATCACTCCAGCAATGCTGATGGGTTCTGCCCCTGTATAGCTTGATGTCATTAGGGTGCACTGTGCACTGGTGCCCACTCAGAACATACTTCTGTGGGGCTGATGTGCCAGGCCATGGAATCCAGACAGTCCAGTATGCCTGGTTGTCCCTTTCCTCCACCTGGCTGGAGGCAGGGCCCCTCTAGTCCTGGTCATAGTATATGTTACTCACTTCTTGTAAATGCATATCAAAAGTCCCTTTATTAAGATAGGAAGTAAAATCAGCGCTTCTACACCTCTGTCTGGGGACCTGCTCCCTGGAAACTAGAGCAGCAATTTTCCTGGAAGAATCCCCCCAGAGTGATTGTTTTCTCTTGCAGTTCATGTGTGTGTGCCTCTAGGGTAGAGGTAGATTTTCCATCCCACCTCCTCATGCCCTCTCTGTGGTCATGCAGGTAAAACCACAGGGTGGTCCGTGGTGTGTACCCACTACATCCTCTCTCTTGAACACAGGGACACTTACTCCTAATGGCTGAGATACTGGTCCATACCAGTGGAGAGTAGGGCACATCCCCTTTGTGTTGCTGGAACTCCTGGGACAGTTTTTCAGACAGCTTTTCCACAGCTGAGATGCAGGCCTGTAGGGAGGAAAAGAGACTTTCTTTGTATTGCCGGAGTTGACCAGCCAATTCGTCCACCATTGGTTCCTCTTCATCTTTCCAGGTCTTTACTGCCAATGAGTTTGCATGTGACGATGGTGCGCTCCGTATAAACTTCCACCATGTGGGTCATGTGGTCCTGTCTTTATCTGGATATTTGGATAACTGCTTGTTGTTCAGGACATCATAAATCACCTCAAGCATGGCTAATTCCCTCAGGTACTGGATACCTCTCTCCATGGCGATCCACTTGCCTGGGTGACATATAACATCTTCCTTGAAGGGATACCTTTCTTTCGCACCAGACAGGAATCGCCTCTAGAGGCTGAGGGCTTGTGCTCCTTTTCCAACCACTTTGTCAATGCTCTCTTCCCTAGAAAGGAATTCCAGCTGCTTGGCTTCCCCACCCTCTAATTCCAGGCTACTGGCCCTGTTATCCCAGCATCGGAGCAGCCAGGTGACAATGTGCTCCCCTGGACAATGGCTGAAATCTTTTCGCAGCTCACTCGGATAGGGATTGGGTGGTTACCATCTCATTTATGGGTTCTGCCTCTTCCTCCTCCTGTTCCTGTGATGGCTGTGGTTCATCTTCATCCCTTACTAAACAAGCTGATTTTCTTGTGTATTTCTTCTTGTGTATAGGGGCAACTGATACCAGCATGGGTTGTTTCCCTGGCTCAGCCACAGTGTCTGTTGCAGGGGTTGGGGTAGCCACAGTGTCTGTCGCCAAGTTTTGGGTAGCTGCAGCGCCTGTCATGGGGGTAGATCTCTTTATGATATTTAAGCTAAACAAGACCTGAACCACATTCAGGAGACATAGCAATAGGAACATGCTAGTCTGAACATCCCAAGCATATTCAAAATTCTCAAGAGGTGTTGTAACTAGCCTGAAGGAGAAAGGGAAGGTGAAGGAGAGGGGGAAAGTGTCCCTCCTGTCTCCCCCATAAGTTGGTTCTCTGAGGAGAAAAGGTAAAGAGTGTAATTACTAATAGTTTCCAAGGGTGGCTTCCGAGGTACAGAGATGGTGGCAATGCCAAGTACAAATACCAGATTAGTCTCACAACCAATAATTTTATCATATCTTAAAACAGTGGTACACAGTGCAGCTAAAAGATAACCTTGATCCAGCTCCCAGCAGTGATAAACAGGTCAACAGGGAACATGTACTGCAAGTAAGGTGTAAAATAACACAATTTTGAAGGCAAGCACAACAACTTTGAGGTCAAATAAATCAACATTGTGACCAGCAACTATTACCCCAATATAATGAATGCTTATAACAAATTTGCTTTAACATGCTCTGGTCAGATCTGTCATTATCTCAACTCTTCATGTCCCATTTTGGGTGCCAAAAGGACTGCCATGATTTAATCTGGCAGGCAGCTAAACACCACACAGCCATTTGCTCACTTCCCCCCTCAGTGGGATGGGGGAGAGAATCAGGAAAAAAAAAAAAAGTAAAATTTGTGGGTTGAGATAAAGACAGCTTAATAGGTCAGAAAAGGAAGGGGAAATAATAATAATAATAGTGATAAAAGAATGTACAAAATAAGTGATGCACAATGCAATTGCTCACCACCTGCTTACCAATGTCCAGCCAGTTCCCAAGCAGTGTCCTTTCCCCTGGGCCAACTCCCCCCAGCTTTATATGCTGAGCATGACATCATATGGTATGGAATATCCCTTTGGTCAGCTGGGGTCAGCTGTCCCAGCTGTGCCCCCTCCCAGCTTCTCACAGGCAGAGCATGAGAAGCTGAAAAGTCCTTGGCTTAGAGTAAGCGCTACTTAGCAACAACTAAAACATCAGTGTCTTATCAACATTATTCTCAGACTAAATCCAGAACACAGTAGTATACCATCTACTAAGAAGAAAATTAACTCTATCCCAGCCAAAACCAGGACAAAGCCTAATGAAATCCTTCCTAAACCTCATAAAAATATTTTCGAATCCGTCTAAATAAGTCTGTTAATGTAATTAATCCAAATAGTTGCACTGTTCGGAGAATGTGTTCTGGTTATGAATTCCTGGTCTACCAGTGATTTTTGAAGTTCATGCATAGTTGATACGGATACTTAATTAAATTATATTTTGTCAGTTATCTGAAAATAAATAATGCCTTCAGTTCTGGGTTCCTTTTATTGGTGGAAAGTCCTTACTTTCCATTACAGAAAGCATACTATTGTAACTTTGTGTTTTACAGCTGCAGTTTTTGTAAAGATACAGACCAAGGAGGTTCTTTGGAAACTGCAGTAAAGTATCAATATAAAATGATCAGCTAAGTGGTGAACAGCAGTTTTAGGTTGGGAGTTTCTTGCTTTTATTTCTTTGTTGCAGCATCAATAAAATGCTACAATTTATGTACTGTTTTCACTGAACATGGACTATATGTTAAAAATACTTCTAATTAATGGATTAATGGATTGGAAGTAAAAGAGATAGTTGAAACGTAATGGTACCATCCTAATTTATACCAGTTGAAAACTGGTCATAGATAAGCATATTCCTAGGGTTCCAATTCATATACTAAACAAGAAAGTCAGTTTCTTATTTATAAGTTTAATACCTGTATTTTATGTTGCCAAAGCAGGACATGAGTTAGAGTAAGACAGATAGAGGATGAAAAAAAACCCCAAACAACCAAAACCAAAACACTTAATTATGTGTTCAATTATATTTAAAAAAATTACTGATATTTCAATATTGTCACAATAGTACCAGGATTTTCCTGAGTACTGGTTAATCGTATGACAGATTCACCTGTCAGTCACTGGCTGTAAGCAAGTCACCACTCTTTTAGAAAAAATAGCTTATCTCTCTATCAGTACTTGATTTCCCTAGAGGTGAAAAAAAATCTTTGAAAATCGTGGCTAGTTTAACATGTTAGTTTTCAGCAGAGTAATTTTGCCATTTTCAGTCAGGAATTAGATGTGGATTGCTTTCAAACACAGAAAATCATACTTCTTTCCTAAGAGACCTTTGTACTGTATTAATCTTTTGGCCTTTGCTAGGGTAAAAAAAAAGTGGAACTAATCTGTCTTAAATCTGAATTTTTCTTCTGTTCAGACCAAAGGGTTAAATCCACAAGAGGGAATTAGACTTAAAAGGAGAGAAGCAATCTATTCATACTCCCTAAAATTTAGTAATAATTGAGGTCCATCGACTACACTATATCTGTAAGGTAATGGAAACTCTGAACTCCCTATCTAATCAATGGCAAAAGGTAGGCACTTCACCAGACAGTGATTTAGAGCAGAGACCTCATTAGGTCTTTCTCTCCATTAGCCACATAGGGAACAATGCCGGTTCCCGCTATTGGATACCCTGCTGCGTACCTTCAAGCAGTCTCCTATTTCCCTTATGCAGCGTAAGGGAAGGGTTATGTCTAAGAACGTGATTCACTTGTACGCTGATGCGGGCACTGTCTGGAATTGCCATGGAGTTGCCTCGATGCCCCTCTGCGGTCTGGATTTATAGCAGTGAACCACCTCCCTTTGGTTAGATATACAAGCAAAGCAATTTTTTTCAGAAAAGAGAATGTGGCAATTTCCTTAAGCTGCTATAGCAATCTGTTGATACCGGGCTAACCAGTGGCGCATCCTTCCCCTGGGAAATGGAGAGCAATTGATCCTAGAGTGTCTAACTCCTGAGAAAGTATGCAGGAGACTAGAATAAGCTGTGTACTGAACTGAGGCTAACTGTCTCCCTTATCAGAGTGCTTTTACTTTGCATAACATACTTCGTTTTTAACGAGAGCAATGACTGGAGCCAAGGTCGTTGAGATTAGCCTGGAATTATCAAATCTAATTTTCAGTATCTGACTGCAGAACATAGCCACCTCAAACTTCATATTTTGTACTATAACTATCTCTGGAAGAATATTCTGATCTTAGGCTGCGATCTTGTCGTTAATTGTAACAGGAGCTTTTGAGAGCATGAATTTAATCTTGGCTTGTTGGGAGTGAATTTGCGTCTTAATGGTGTGGTAATTAAATTATGTTATTAAGTATTCAGTATCCATCTACACCCATTAATTTTTTTTTAACTGAAGGGAAATGCTTTACTACTACAGAGACTGCTCTTCCTTTCTCCATCAGAGTACCTAATAACCCAGTGATAATGGCAGTTCCTTTGGTGGCGGGAGATCAACAGTCCATATGCTGCTCCAAATCAGATTGAGTGTTTTGGACCTAGCTGCATTATTCCTTGTGTGAATATTTTAAGCTAGCAGGAGAGAGGGTTGCAGAGACCACTATATAATATTCTCCTCACCATGTTTCTGTTCAAGAGTTGACCTGGTAAACATTACAAGGAACTACATCTTTTGGAGCAGACTCCGAAAGTGAGATATGTAAAGATAGTAAATTCCATCTACGTATGAAGTATAACGAAACTGGTATCGTCAAGTCTTGATGCTTGTGCACATCCCAAGGGGAGAAAATTGGCTACAGCAGAAACTACAGCAGCTTCCTGGTAACATAGGTATGTTCAAGGCTAGGTAGCACTGACGTTGAATGTGGGAAGCCCTAGTTTTTTGACTACTTATGTCTCAGTATCAGACTTCTGAGATCAAACTCTTACAGACTAAGTATTATAATTTTAAGCGTGTGTGTTAAAAGGCAAAACTGGAGACAAATATGAAAATATATGTGTTCCTTCAGAAATGTTCAGTGTAGTACACAAATTATGTTTCAAAGTTCTATAGCCATATTAAGCAATATCAAGTTTCTTTCCTGAATGTTTCTTTCCGAAATATTATGCGCAAAGGAGAAAACATATTTGGCAGTTCTTAAATTATAGAGTATATTGGAGAAGTGGTGCCTAAGACCCAGCCTAAAATCAGAAAGAAAATGCTTGGAAATTAACTGAAAAAAACAAAGTTATTTTATAAATTTGTACTGAAAATTATAGGCTCTTTAAAGGCTCTTATTCCCTTCCCAGTTAAATCCTCTGCTTGCTTTTAGATACTTGGATCCATCAGCATAGGTCCCTCTACCCATTCACAATAGCATAACCTAATTTATAGTCGTAGTTTAACTTCATTTGAAGAAATAAGTTTGACAGCAATGTGCAAGTGCCTCAGGGTGGGAAAAGCAGATCTTACTGAAGGTGGATATTCATGGGATAAGTACAGACGACCTACCTAGCAACTTACGAACAGTGCGCATAACTTTACTGCATCCTGAGACACAGTTCAGTGCCAAGTAGTTTTCCTTGGTTTTACGATGGATATTGGCTCCTCCCAGATTAAGTAGAAGTTAGTATATTTGTCTGGAGGAGGAGAGAAAATATTTAAAACTTGCAGTATTATTCAAAAAGTAAAGCCTTGAAGATATTTAAGAAAAAGTGTCCAGCAGTGCCTCTAGGCTATCTACACACTAAAACAGACAAAAGGAAAAAGGAGAAAATTGGTACCTGAGAGAGGCAGAAACATTCTTTGCAGCCTTCTTGCCAATATTGCATTTATACGTACAGTCCTCTGAGGTGTATTCTCTTACCCTGGACGTTTAAGATTAACACCTCAAAGAAAAATAAGAGGATTTAGGAAAATATGATCTTGGGATGAAGAACTTGGTATCTTTCCTTCAGGTTTAGATGTTGTATTTTAATGTGGTCCTGGAAAACATTAGCATATTTGTTTAAAAGCACAGATAGTATTATAAGATCTGTGAAGCTCTAATAACAGAAGATGAGGTTTGCTGGGCAAAATAACAATGAGGATCATAACAAAAACTGTCCTAGTAGGTGCAACCAGTTTTGACTTCTCTGGTACACAAATAGTATGATTCCTAGTACCTTGCTGCAAGCCTTTATCAGCTGAATATGTGTATGCAGCACTCCACTTTAATTAGCCTGAAGATTCAAGGCTTAGAAGGAATAGCAGGGGTCTCTAATTATCTTCACAAACTAGTGATCTGCCCAGAAAATGAGGAATGAATAAGCATTAAGCAGTCAGAGGCCAGTATTCAATCACGGAGAGAAGCAGGAAGGGTGGAAGATAAAGAAATGCAATTTTCACTGACTTTTCTGGGCCTTGAAAAATCACTAAAAATAATCCTTCTTTAGTAAAACACACCAATTCTAGATACAGAGATTTTTGTTTTCGTCTTGTCAGAAGTGTTGGATTAGATATTTTAGGATTTTTTTTTCTCATGTCTGTGCAGTATTTCTGATATTTTTATTTTAAATTGATGTGTTCAGGCATCAGTAGCATTTCTTGAAGGACTCTTATGAGAATAATGTTTTCCAAGCATTGTCTGTAATTTTTCAGTCCCAGTTCCAGGGAAATAAAGACTATTCTTTCCTTCCCTTGAAAAAAATTATGACATTGGGATTTAAATCATTGTTATTCATAAACTGGCCTTGACAAAAAAAGGCTGAGGATTATCTCTTTAGCAACTTTTGAATCAAAGCTGCATTATTGATAGGAAGCTAAAAAGGCTTTGCCGTTCTTTATATAATTAAAAGCAACTGTTGTTATGGAAATTTTTTGGAACAGCTGTTGTATTGGAAGAAAGGTTACACTCTTCTCTATCACTAATCCCTTTAAATCTCTGACATGATTCATAGCTCCTCAAACAATGCTGGTAAATTAAACAAAACTGGATGCTTTCCATACATATATTTATTACTTGCACTCCTCTCAGCAAGTCGTTTAAGAATGCAATAACAGAACTCAAACTGGCTAGTCAAAGTAATGTGAATGTCCCTTTTTATGAACTTTATTTCTATTTTTGTTTACTAAAATACTCATTTTGCCCAAAAATGGCATCTGGCTTCTTGATGAAGCCATACAAGCACAGGCCCAAAGAGCTTACAATCGCTACTTTATTCTTGGACCTCAGTCAAGGGTAACAGATTGGAAGGAAAGGATAGATCTTGCTGAGTTTGGTAAAGGCTAGAGACAGTTTTGAAGTGGGATAAAAAGCTTTAGCTCTTCATGAATTTCTGCCTTTCCTTGCAGAGAGTGGAAAAAGATTTTTCCTCCGGGCTGGAAGGAAGCAGCATATCAGTACTGCAGCTGAGAGGTTTTCATTTTGCTCCTGGCTTTCAAGACAGGGAGAGCTTTGGAAAGGGGAGAAGGACAAGCTAAGATATTTTTTTTTTTCCCCCTCAAGGAGTAAGAAGTACTAAGGAGCAGAAGGAAGCAAAAAGAAAACAAACGTGGGACTCAGAGACCAGAACTGGTTAATGACCTGTTGGGTTTCAGAGCGTGTAGATGTAGTGTGTTTTGCAGACATGAGGGAACTCAGGCATAAAGAATCCCGGGCTTCTACAGAAGCAAGAAGATGCTGCTTTTTCAAAGTTCAGCTGTCGCGGGTGGCATAACGGCGTGCAACAAGCGCTAGCCGAGGCGGCAGCTGGCGGAGAGGCAGCGCGGCAGGCCGGCTGCGCAGGCGCCCGGCCGTCAAACGGAAGATGAGGCCGCAGTGCGCCCTTGCGGCGGTGAGCGCTAACCGCAGCCAGGCCGCCTCGGGCGCCGCGCGCCTACCGGGTCAACGGGCGGCGTCTTCGCCAAGTTAGCGCGCGCGGCGCCGCACCCAGGCGCCTGCGTGTAGGTTTGGGTTCCTCAGCGCAGGAAGACATGACAGCCTAGCGAAAGTGCAGCTGGAGCACAGGGTGGACAGTGACGAGCTGAGAGAGCAGCGCGTGCTTAGCAGAAGAGAAGGGCAAGGCTTTCTACACTTCTCTGATTGCTGCCTTCACCTGCTTAAGGAAAGGGCAAGTTGTTAAGGGTGTAGAGGCTCTTCTCAGAGATGCACAGCAAAAGGATAAAAGGCAATGCAACATATTTAGGAATGGAAATTTTTACTCTATAAGAAAAACAGAGATTCGTGAAGAGGGGTTAAGCACAGGAGCAGGTTGTCCAGGGTGCTTGTGAAATCTCCACCCGTGGCACATACTCCTGGGGAAAACCCTGGGAAACTTGATCTCACTTTGAATATTGCTTTGCTTTCAGTGAGACGTTGGACTAGGTGAACAGCAGAGGTCTCTTCCAATCTGTGTGTCTAAGGTCCACACTGTTCATCAGCCAGATTTCTCTCCCTGTGTTTTTGAATTCTGTGAATGTGTGAAATTCTTCATGTTACTTAAACGAATTTCAAATCGTATTTTGCACACGCTTCAGCCTTATATATTTTTTCCTCTTCTGATAATGAAATACTATATCTAAGAGGTTTTGGCAGAGGATTGTCAGTAAAGGGTCACTGATTAAACTGCTACAGCAGTAAAAGGTGGGCTTCTGTGCAATAAAGTTCCTTATGATTTGTGAAGTGGGGAGAATGTTGATTTTGCAGCAAGGTATTTGGCAGGGTATAACCTGAGAGAAGCTGTTGAGGAAGACGTTTCACAGGAGTACTGGAAAGTTCAAAAAGGTCAAAACCTTGCTTTTCGATGTCCTTTTTCAATTTAAGGGCTGGCAATACTGCAGTACTAGGAATGATTTATTCCTTTTGCCTTGGGATATTTTGAACTCTCTTTATGGTATATTTCAACCTTTGCCTTCAGTTCCCTCATGCAGGTTTCATAAATGGTGAGAATTTTGTATTAATGGAGTGTGGCCCATCACAGGCTAAGGAGGGTTGTTGAGACAGTAGTTATGAACTGTGCCTGTTCTACTACCCATCTTAAGTCAGATTTAAGGAGAAGAGAAAATGTGTAAAACAGAGAATAAAAGTGTCAGCACTGTAAAATGTTTTAGACACTGGAGTAACTAGGGAAAGATTAACCTTGGTTACTACTAAGTAGAATCTGGTGAGGAAAAAAACACCTGGAAGAACTGCATAAAATAAACCAAAACCAGCCTCTAACTGGACTTCAGAAGCACACCGGATGTGGTTTTTTAGGCTTTAAATCTACAAACAACATGAATAATATCTGAATCATGAAAGTACACAGTAAGAAGTTGCCCAAAGACATAACCAATTACAGTAGTCTTGGGTTTGAGCAGACTGCTGTCTTGAAAAGGAGGACCCCTGGACTCTTTTTGTAAGAGAGGGAAGCTTCCACTATGGCTCACAAGAGATTATATAAAATATTTACACAAATAGAATAAAAACCATTGAAACTCACAGTGACCATTAAATGTCGTATTTTATATTTGTTTTTTCAAAGGGGGAAAGACCTTGTTTTGACTATCTGTAGGCTGAATTACCAGAAAAGAAAACTATACCAACAAGCCGTGGTAGAAGAAGGGATGCAAACCACTAAAAAAGTTGGTGATACCATGTAGGTAACACATCACCTAGATCATTATCTGGGGGAAGAATTATCTTGAGAATCCTCCATCTGTAGAAGTGTCTGCCCAAACTAACTAAAATATAGCTCAGCTACTGCTAAATAGATTTTGCCTTCAAAGATGCAGAGGAAGCTGACTTATCATAAATTACCTTAAGCCTAATATGCTTTGGTTTGGGAGCACTTTATAAAAAATAGGTTGCTTTCTTCTAGAAGTTGAAGTTTTTTAGTCTTTTTTTTTTTTAATAGAGAGTTTATATCTCAGCTAATTCAGTAATGCTTCTTTTCAAAAAGTAGAGATTTGCTTCTATGAATTGTCTGTCATCTAGAGCATTTACAGTGATCTGGTTGCTGAACAGTCTCTCAGGTGTCAGGAGCCAAAAGGTTTAGAGCTCTTCTCTAGAACCTTGTCGATACTCTTCATTTTCTGGCTTGCAACAAGAAGCAAATAAAGTCAGTGAAATTTTTCTGTAATTGGTGTAATATGTTCCCTGTGGTTAACACATCCAGGCGGGTGGGCAGCCTCCTTTTACATCAGCTGCATCATCCAAACAATCTCCAAACAAAGGGTATGATGAATTATGTTGTGAGGAGAGGTATCTGCCAAGGCACCCTGGGATTAGTGTTAGAACTGGTCTTATTTAACATCTTCATTAATGATCTGGAAGAGGGAGTAGGCAGACCATTAATTAAATTGGCAGATATTACACAGAAAAAATGCTAGGATCCTAGCAAGATTAGAAGCAAAGGCAGACTAAAACCAAAGATGGGTATTAAGAAAAAAAGAGTAATTTAGGAAAACAGTTTCTCTTTGCCCACAGCCACATCTGGGTCATTTTACAAATCGTGACTGCATGTACATTTGTATAATCTGCAAATTTAAATGCTGTTTATTTTACAATTAAACAGCTACATAAGATACAAGGTTTCCTTGTTTTTAGCAGGAATAAGGGGATAAGGTACTAGAAACAGTATGTTTTGGTTTCTTACTTGATCAAAAGTGTGCATTGCAGCATATATTTAGACAAAGTTTAAGTCATCCTGTCTACCCTGCACATTTACCTGTCAACATCAGTATAGATTTTATCAGTACAGTGTTTTTTGACCATTCCTAAAACACTGTTTTAAGAACAGCTAAGAAGTGAACAGGGCTAAGAATAGCCCTTGATAGACACCTCTGCAGACACCCCAACTTCTATTTGTTACTTTATTTTTTAGATTTTTCAGTTGGTTTTATTTACTTTTTATTTTTACAAGTATCTCTTAATCAGAATTGCATGTGGTATAATAATGTTACCAAACTTTTCTGATTATAAGATTTTCTAGAAATGTGTTTTGGGAATTAATTCCCCTTTCATTCCTTACTGAATTAATGTTGTATGAGCAGTTTCATGATTTTGATATGGTTCCATGTCAATCTATCCATGCTGCAATCACCACTATCATCTAGTTTCTGTTTTAAAATTTACTTTTTAAAGAAAAAAGAAACTTCTTATTTGTTATACGCCAATTTTATACTAGGTCCTGTAAAGTACACAAAGGAATAGCTATGATCGGCAGCTCTAAAAATCAGGCATATAAAATCAAACAATATACGACTCTCCTTGATTATTCAGAAGTTGTGACTGTATTTCATGTGTAATGTTCTGTATAGACTGTGTACAAATAAAAGTGCGTTTCTTACCCATGTCAGTGAGGCAGAGCTGTCTAGGCCACAATAATGTGAGCTGCATGCATTTCCCTAGGAAAAGTCAGTTGTTTTTGTAAATCGTGAATAAATTGGCACAGTGTCGGTTAAGTTGGAAATAAGCAGCATATCTGTAGGACAGAGTATTGCAGTTCTTGTGGTGCTTCGAAGTCTACTTTAGTTCTAGTTGCAGCACTGGAAGCAGGCTCCTGATACAGCAGCGCTCTCAGGAGGAAGCTGGCAATATAGCAGAATCTGAATAAGTCAAAAACTAGAAAAGTATTACTGCAAGTGCATCTGTCAAACCAGGGGATGCAGGAGAAAATGAGGTGGTGACAGGTTGGGCAGAAAGAGAAATAGCATAATATGAAGTGAGTTAATGATGCCAGCAATTTTTAGCAGTTGAGAAGGTAAGAGCTGCAAAGGCAAGGTGGCACTCTATGATTTATTTGCAAGAAGTAGGCAAGGTGATATTTTTTGAAGTGTATGTTTTAAGTTGCTAGGGTAAGTTCAGATATTCAATTTCACTGTTGTTCAGGATAAAATTATAAAAACTGTGTTGCTGGAATTACCCAGTTATTCAGTGATATGCTATCTCTTGTGTTCCAGTCCAAATGAGATGACTTGCTATTAAGAAATATTTATTGAGAATCAAAGATTTTGTTTTTCTTATGCCAGTTCTGTGCTGAAAAAGGTCCATTAGTTTCAATTGAATTATTACTCCTGACTTAACCCTATTAAAATACAAAATTTTAACTGAATTAAAAATACTTATTATAAAGATGTATTTCTTAAAAGGTGTCATTTGTCTTGCCCCAGGATGCCTTACTTCCATCCCATTTATAAGAAACTTTAACATGTGCTGGATAGCAATAATAAGTCATGCCATTCCAGGTATCTGAGTTATTATTTGTACTAACAGGATAAATACTAAAGGAAATGAAAAGCAGCAGCAAACTTAAATTGAGCTGCGCTGTGAAAATCTGTGAAAAATGAAGATGTATAGACTTTGACAAAAAGCTACATTATAACTCTAAAAATATTCTAATAACGTAAAAAATCAAGGGGTTTCTCACATCTCCTTGCCAAGAATTTCTTTTCAGTGCCTGTTTGCTATAATTTGTTTGAAGGTATTTTTTTGCAAAAATGAGTGTGCTTCATTGGCGCTATGTGTGCAATGTATATTTTGTGAGTTGAGCAAGTATGTTGGGATGAAGCATATATTATAGATATAAAATATTATTAGTGTGACCTAGATTTGAAGACTTCTAAAAACAAATGAAAGAAGATGAAGCAAATAGATCTGGGTATTTTGTTAAAACAATATTAATTTGACCATCTGAATTTCCAGGCTTATCTATTATCTCAAAATATTATTTTCTTGTTAATTGCAGTCCTAGGTACAAGCTGCTGAAGCTCTCACTTTAGGTGGTGAATTCCTACTCTAGAATGAGTTTGTCTCTTATTGAAAGGTGCCTAAACGATGTTTAATGATGAAACTTGAAGCTAAGGAAAGAAGTTATCCAGATGGAATGGTATTCAGTGCATTGTATACTGGGGGCATTTAAAAATAATAAATGACAACTGTTAAAGAAAGTTTGCAGTAACTAATAACAAATTATCTTGGAGCACAGCACTTGAAATTTTCAATAAGCAAGCAAGTGGTCAGGACAGCTTGTAGTAGTCAGTGGTCACTGTGAGGAGAGTAGCTTTTAAAATGGCAAAGAAAATGCGATGTGCATTCATCACTGTATGACTGATGTGCTGACAGAACCCTAATTATGTCATGAACACAAGAATGCTGTAATACAACTTCTAAGGGACTCAAGGCCACAAATATATTTTCCCAGCTGCTGTGTGGAGGGAAAACCTATTGCAAGAATTTGCTTTATATGGGACTACCGAAGAGGTGTTGATCATTGAATCAAGTAATGAATTCTCAAGATCATAGTAATCAGAGGGGGCTAAGTATCTATTTGATGTAGGAAACATCTGTTAAAAGAATTTCTCCTGTGTCTCATTAGTAGTTGGCAAATCTCATTGCTTTAGCAATGTTTTTGTTATTTCTGTGTCTATAAACTGTACTGCTGGTCTTTTCTGTATTCTCAATGCAAACTAATAGCACGCATTTTAATTCCAGCTTCTTGTTAGAAGTTGAAACAATATATAAAATAAAATCATTCAGTGCTTTTCAACTGCATAGTCTTATATTGGAAATTTTAATTTTTGTGCTGAGATAAATCATTGAGCATGTGTATCAAATCTGTGAGCTACACATCTAGCTCTTTTAAAATTAAGACCTAGTTACTAGTGAAGAAGTAGCTATGTCCTTTACTGCGTTAGTCTAAAAGTATATGTACCATTGTTGTGGTTTCAGCTGGGATAGAGTTAATTTTCTTCATAGTCGCTAGTATGGGACTATGTTTTGGATTTGTGCTGGAAACAGTGGAGATAATGCAGAGATATTTTAGTTGTTGCTAAGTAGCACTTACACTGGTCAAGGACTTTTTCAGCTCCCCGTGTTCTGCCGGGTGCACAAGAAACTGTGAGGGAACACAGCCAGGACAGGTGACCCAAACTGACCAATGGGATATTCCATACCATACGACATCATGCTTAGTATATAAAGCTGGGGAAGAAGAAGGGAGAGAGAACATTTGGAGTGATGGTGTTTGTCTTCCCAAGTAACTGTTATGTGTGATGGAGCCCTGCTTTCCTGGAGATGGCTGAACACCTGCCTGCCCATGGGAGGCAGTGAATGAAGTCCTTGTTTTGCTTTGCTTCCACACGCAGCTTTTGCTTTACCTATTAAACTGTCTGTATCGCAACCCAGGAGTTTCCCACTTTTACTCTTCTGATTCTCTGCCCCGTCCCACCAGAGGGGAGTGAGCGAGTGGCTGTGTGGGGCTTGGTTGCTGACTGGGGCTAAACCATGACATGTACTCGCTTTTCTTAATTCTGTACACAGAAAAGACAGGTTGCCTAATGAACACCTATTAAGAAGCTGATAATCACACCTACACTAGTCTTAGAAGAGAAATCTGCAGAGTTAAAATAGGGTAGCCTGTTATAGTAATTAGTATGCCAAGCCAAGTAGTCTTTTTGCCTATTATTTTAAAGGAACTGACAATAGCCAGCATCAGATACTGCAGCGGAGTTGAAACAGATTGTGCAGTGGGGGCATCTGTTTAAAAAAAAAAAAACAAAACCAAAAACCACAAAAACCCAAAGATTTTTCAGTTAGGCTGAGGCTGAAATTTCCTTTTCACATTGCCTGATATGTCTTTAAAAGTATCAGTGCTAGAAAAATCAGGCTTAAGAACTTTGATACATGGATAATTTACTATTTTTTTGTGACGCATGTGAGGTCACTTTAAGTTTAGGTCATTTTAAAGTAATCTGCGCTTTTCTATACAAACCTCATGGACAATGGAGATGCTTTACAGCAAAGCCTGTAAAGCATACCCTCTTGACTGGTGGTGTTTGGGCTGTGCCAATCTGCTGAACGAGGGCTGGGCACATGTACATACACACTTAATCTTCTTTATAGGGATGTGCATATTTTCATCAAACAAAAGGAAAATATTCATGTGCAGATGCTGGTGGACAAAATATTTAGCCACTATGCTTCTGTTTCATCCAATTTAAGCAATATTTGAAGAAAATACTTTGTTGATGTTTAGAACAGTTGTGCATTACAGACTGTGCACAACATCATTAATTTTGCCTGCCAAAACCACCACTTTTTCTTATCCATTCTCTATTTACAAATCTTCACCAGACTAATATACACAGCAGAACTGAATGAAAAAACCCAAATGTACACATTTTTCTGAGAAAAAGAATAGGTATGAAGGGAGGGGGAGATCTTGACTAAGAGATGCATGATAAAAGTTAAAGTCATCAGAATTTGAGTTGAGCATGATCTGTTCTGTATAACATTTGTGATAACAGTGAAGTTTGAGGGTATTATCTTGCTTTCCTTTCATTGCTTTTATTGGTTTGTCATAACATCTGATATATCTAGCAATTCTAATTGCTTTACATCTATGAAAATGTATTTTAATATTCTGTCTAGTGTAATGATATTTTCATTAAATGTATGCTTTTTCTGTCTGCTGTATCACATCACTGTTGTGGTAGAGAGTTCAACACATTAATTATGTGCTTCATAATGTATTTTAACTTCAAGCCTGTTCTCTTTCCATTTTCTTGAATGGCTCCTTGTTCTTATGTTATGAAACAGGATAAATAGATGTTCACAGTTACCTCTTCAGATTCAACTTAGATTTATTGCTTTTCAGAAATCATGAGCAATAGCAAAGAATTTCATCTAGAACTGAAAGACTTTGGAGAAATGAATTTAAAATATATGCATGTTTATTCATTCTTGTCTTCCCTACAGTTTATCATACTTCAGGAGCATAACTAGACCTCCAGCTGACCTGGCTGTATGTAACTCCCTGATACTTCCTCTTTTTGTCCCTGCTCTTTACCAGTCACCATCCTTCATTCCTCAGTAATTATGTTTATACACTAGGCTTTAGCAGACAAATACATACTTTTGACTACGTATAGATTACTATCATCTTTATTTGTATGCTGTGTTTTCTCTAATAGTCTGTTTTTTTAGAATTACTTTAATCTGACTTTTTCTTCTTTCAAAAACAACCCCATATTGAACATTCCCAGCATCTTAATACAAGTAAGTTTAGTACAGTTACACAGTTCTTGTCTTACTTGGTTAATAACTACTAAAATCAGTATTCCTAAAGTAGTGAATAATATCTTCATATCTAACATGTAAGGTTTCATTGCTCCTGCAACTAAATTGCAACTGCAAGGTCACTGATGCATGCAATGGACCTGGCAAATACAAGCAGCTGTTTCTGTGTAGTTGTGCCTGAATTCTTATAGGTAGGAAAATTACTTAGCTAAGCACTCACGCGTTTTCTGTGGTGCCAGATGTACAAGTGGAAGAGGATTAGTGTTAACATGGGAACCCTAACTGTACCATTAAAGACATATCAGCTGCTATGAAATATCTGAATAATTTGTTCCAAATCTGAGTTAAAATAACCCTGGTAGATGAAGGGAGTGGTGAGGCTGTAGAAATTATCAACATTATAAAAAATGACAAAAACTTAAAAAAAAACCCCAAAAAATAAAAAAGAGGCAGCCAGACTGTGGCAGGTGTCATCTTTGGATCTGGAGTAGTTTTATAGTCATCTGACTCGTGAATTTCTCCCATTTATTACTATCAAAGAGAGGATGAAACAGCTTAGCTTCAAGGCAATACCTAAGCCCTTTACATCTAACTCCAAGCACCTGGCTCTCTTTAGAAAGAAAAGCTATTCATCTGTCAGTCTCCAGCTTGAAACTGGCAGTTCCTACGCACTGTTTGCCAGGTACAATTACATCAGTTGGCACAAGACATTAGGCTCACTGTTAAACCATCACAAAGTTCTAGGGAAGAACTAAGTTCCCTAGTATTAAGAGTTAGTACTTTGGATTTCTTTAAATGCTGAGGTTAATACTGCGGAAAGATTGATAGCAAAGGATATAATAATGAGGTGGTTGTAATGGTTGCAATCTTCTAGAATCCATCAAAGTCCATAGCAGAAGATCTTCCTTAAGACAATTATGATTTGTTCAGCCTGAATTCAAATGATGCAGACATTCATCAGTGGATTCCCAGGTCATGTAGAGATGCATTGGGATAGACAATAGTAGAAAAACAGGAAAGCTTTTCTAACTAGACAAGCGAGAAAAACAACAAAGAGAGAGGGTTTTAATGAATGCTGTTTCACTATGCAATAGAGCAGACCAGGAGTATGTACATGGGCAGTTACCACATCTCCATATCTCAGGTGAGGTGTATTAATTAACAGCTGAGATGTGGCTATCTCCAGCTGAGTTCTGACAGAATATTCACAGATTATTAGCTTTTCTGAAACTATTCTGAGAAAGGAGTGCTGTTCATAGTGTTTAACAGTACCTACCCCTTTAAAAAAATGCTTCAATTTGTTGTCCACAGAGTACTTAATGCAGTATAGGTAGACTCATAAAATTAGCTCAGAAAAGGAAAAAAGGGGTCAAATATATTGTTTGCAATAAATAGAGCCCAAGCATACCTCCTTTGATTTTATTAGGCATACACTAGGCATGAGCTTGGCTCACTCTTTCTCTTGTTGATACTAACCTCCAGTTACTGATACCATTATTAAGTTAATTGTTTGGATCATAAATCTGTGTCAATGAAGCTTTCAGAGTGCTTGATGAGATTTCAAGCATCAAGCTGTGAGGCATTAAGAAATGATGAATATACATCCAGGTGAAACGATGCCCTTCAGCTATAATAATGAATCACTATTTTGTTTACAAATGGGTATTCATCATGAGACATGGCATGCACAGGCATTTTTGAAGGGGAAAGACATTAGCACAGTAAATGATCTTTGCAACTAAAGCTGAATACACAGCAAAGTGAAAAAGTAGAGCGTGTCAAGTTATCTTTTCAGAAAGGAATTATGAATGCAAATTCACAGTGGTCTTGCCTGACCCGTATTTAAATATTAACAAAAGATACAATTCAGTATTAAAATGTCCTTTTTCAGTAAAGATAAATAAACACAATATACTTCTAAAAGTTTCATTATTGAATAGAATTTCTCAGTGTACACTTTCAGTCCTTGAAGTAAATACTTAATCTTTTACTGAGAATGAAAGGCTACTTCCTCTAGCAGGCAGCAGGTGCCAGTGGTCTACCTCCCTCCATTCTGGCAGCTAAGGAAGATTCAACTATGTTGGCTCTCCCTCCGCACACTGTTTCTGCTGTTGGTTGGGAAGACTGATGTCATTTTATTAGGCCTGTCAGCCCAAATAACTGTGTGATCACATCACAGGTAAATTTAGTGTAATTAGTCTCACAAAGGCAGTGAAGATACTACTGTACAGGCTCAAGCAGCCAGAAAACATGCACACAGAATTGCCAGAGGACTGGTACTGTGATTGCCAGCAAATTACTAATACTGGGCAGATTATAGTTATCAGGAGTATGCCCACCTGTCTTGTAATCATACTGGACCTTGTCTTACAACTCTATATTTGAAATCTCATTTATTAGTGTTACAACTCCGTAGTTGTCAGTACCATCTAAAGAAGTACTTTCCATGCCATAATGTCAGAGTTCTTATGACACATTTCTAGTTGTCCAGAAAACC
The DNA here is from genome assembly GCF_949628215.1 of Phalacrocorax aristotelis. Classification (NCBI taxonomy): domain Eukaryota; kingdom Metazoa; phylum Chordata; class Aves; order Suliformes; family Phalacrocoracidae; genus Phalacrocorax; species Phalacrocorax aristotelis. The sequence continues at coordinate 44,854,608 of NC_134279.1, read as the reverse complement.
CACTACATTGGTATGTTACAGTGGGTTACTCAGATGAGCAATTATTGAACCAACATTCAGTACTGGGGATGTGTCAACCAAACAGTTCTACAAAGCTAGAATATAAACCAGAGACACAGCAATAAACTGCTGCTGTGAAGATCTGGGTAAGACGTTTCTTAATTCTAAAAGCACCAAGCATCTCACAATCTGTTCTTTGGAGAGGAATACGATGAACAAAATTCAAGCATGGCAAAAGTCTGTCAAATGATCCAGGCTGGTTACCATTGTTCTTATGATTAATTCCTAAGATTCCCGAAGCAGTCTTCTTAGGATGCCCTGTGTCTGAAGCCCTTAGAGTAGTCTTGGAGGATCTCTTCAGCAATTAGGTTGCAGTTGTCTCAACAGCACAGGTTGACAACAAAACACTGCCTGCCCTGGTAAAAGTGATGCATTTTGATTTAAATTTTGGTGTAGAGGCAATAAGTATTTCTGCTAAATAACCAGTGATTCCAAAGTTAAGGAAAATTTGTATTTTCCTTAGGTATGAGGAAGAAATTTCTGAAATCAGTGTGCTACCAGAGTTCACTGTTCTCCTTTCTGTGTGCAAAATGCTTGTCACAGAATCACAGGTTGGAAGGGACCTCAGGGATCATCTCGTCCAACCTCTCTAGGAAGAGCACAGTCTAGACAAGACGGCCCAGCACCCTGTCCAGCCGAATCTTAAAGGTATCCAATGTGGCCGAGTCAACCCCTTCCCTGGGGAGATTATTCCAATGGGTGACTGTCCTCACTGGGAAAAATTTCCCTCTTGTGTCCAATCGGAATCTCCCCAAGAGCAACTTGTGTCCATTCCCCCTTGTCCTCTCCATGTGACTCCTTGTAAAAAGGGTGTCTCCATCTTCTTTGTCAGCCTAGCCACTGAGGAGAAGGGGAGGAAACCTCAGAATGAACAGTAAGACTTTCATACTGTTAACATGTTCGTTACCTACAACATTAATCACATCGGTCCCAGGGCTTGCTAAATTTAAAATAGAACTGAGACAAACCTTAAGATAGAAGGTAATTTCCCACCTTAAATTTGAAATGTGCTGGCAAAAATTTTGTTCCTGAAAGGAAAGGATGGGTAAGGGATGGCTTTGTCTTATTTAGAAAGCGCAGTGAAATTCAGAATCATTTTATACAGCTTCAAGGCAGTAAGTAATATCTACAGTGACTATATGTTAACAGTGCTCACTATCATCATGCATTATTGATTCTTTTTCATGAAGAAAGGCACTTTTTCCCCTTAGTTGCAGAGTTGTCTGCCAACATTTTGTGAAAAAATATAAATAGCTCTAGGAATTGTTTACATAAGGCAGGAATATCCTTGCAAAGATAGGCTGGAAATGTTGTAACAGTTCCCATTTGTACAATGCATCACTAAAGAATCACCTTTGTGCTCAGAATTTTAATTTACAAATGCAAATGATTGCAGTTCATCTGGCTGAAGCAATTACTGTTTGTCTGCCTGGCATTCTCTTGGAGATTATAGCTTCTGCAGCAGGAGCAACCACACATGAAACAAGTTCTGAACAACTGCTGTTTACTGCCCAGGATATTAAAGTAACCCTAAGCAGCATCAATATAATTTGGTATGGTGATCTGGGTGAGATGGTGAACCATCTGTGATGGTTCAGGAGTTGTTCCTGCTGTGGGAGCAGAAGCTTTCAAGAGAGAGGCAGGGAAGACAGCTGAGACTGTTAAATTCTACTGTCATCTGACTGTAGCGATAATAATGAGCCAACTCAGATGTTTCTTATTAGTCTGGTTTAGCTTACTTTCAAGCAGAAGTGTTTGTGTGTCAGAAACTAGGCATGCATTATCTGAAATTCTAGCCCTGTACCTTCAATGGACCTTTACTAGCAACTCTCTTACATTTTTTAGCCTGTAATTATTCTCTATAATTTTACTGGAAAAACTATTTCAGTCTAGTGCTGAGAACTCTGATTTTTAAAAATAATTTTGTCAATTTGTTATATGCATCGTTCACATTCACAGTAAGACTTGTAAAATATAAAACAAATGTATCTATAACACAGTACAACAAAGTAATGCATCCGGCGTTACATAGAGGGAGCTCTTGCTTCGTTTTTCCAATATAGTAATGCAATAAATATTTCTGGGCAAAGACACATTTTGAGTCAGGATGAAGATTATTTGTTATAGGCTAAAGCAATAGCACCCAACAATATCCTGGCATTTGCTGGCTTTCTCATTTATCTGATACAGGATAATTCATTTTCCTTAAAATGCAGAAGTTTTCAGCTGGTATTTGTTTCATATACAGAAGTTTAAAGAATGAACTCTGTGTGACATTGAAGCTTCAGGATCCCCCATTGCACAAAGAAGAAATTTCTTATTCTAGGCTGTATAAAATAAGAACAGTAAACCTGCAAAATTAACTGTTAAAGAATTAATACTTGTCATGAACCTTGCGTAGTTTGGTTCCTCCCTTTATCTTGGATTTGTAGCTATGTATTTAGTTCCCATCATTGTTAACCTGTTATTTAATCTGCAGATGCAGTTCAAAACCTTTCATCTGTTCAGTGTGCTTGTTGTGTTTCAATTTTCCTTTTCCTGGAGTTGTTTGCTTTTCAGAGAATGTTTGAAGTCTAGCTGCTAAACAAACACTAGAAAGAATGAGGTTTCCTTCCCTGTTACTTATATGGGAACTTTAAAAATCATTTTTATCTCAGATATGTGAAAGCATTTTCTTTTGTAGGGAATCAGAGAGGAGAACATGCTTCATAGGCTCTTAGGGTGGCAGACAGTTCTGTGCAAGGAAAAGAGAAACTTGAACCAGAATCTTAGGCTGCATGTCCTAACAAAACAAATACTGTTATGGGTGTGATTTTCTTAAAAGTGGCTGACCTCTCTTATGTAGCAATTTTCTTCCCGGCATTGTATTCATCTTATAGTTGTTTACAGTCTACAAGCTAGACAAAGAAGTATTCTTAAAGGTTGTTAGTTACACAGCAGTTTTTTAGGAAAATGACGCCTGACAAATACAGCATAGCTTATGAAGTAATATTGTATAATATCTGCAAGCTTCGATATCCTTTACAATTCAATGTGCTGGGTTTTTTGTTTGATAAGCTAGAATAGATATATGAACTGACTTACTGTCAGTCATGAAAGGACGAATAAGGTGGCTGCTCAACAGGAAGCTCTAGTAAGTTCTGCTAGCTGTGTTTTGAGGTGCTTTCTCTCACATCACTGTTCTCCCTGAGTTATCCCAATAAATCTGTAGAGCATGAAGGATTTAACACACATCTAAAATAAATTAAGATAATTTCAGTAAGGTCAATGAAGCTCTTGTTAATGGAAAGTCTGTTGCAAAATCTTTTGAAATGCTTTAGAGAGCAGAATTTTTTGCCATGTTAATGGTTTTAAAACTGCTAGGAAGTAGTTTCACTACATGTTTACATAAGTTTACAGTAAAGATGTCTGCACTTGCATATTTCTTTAAAATATTTTATGGGTCTCCAAGTAGGTGTTTATTGTAATAGACATAATCTGAAGCTTTAACTGATCCAGCAGCATCAGTAAAGGAGAATCAATGGTAGGAATCAATGTTGTTGAAAGTCAAATACTGTTCACTGATTGCCGATGGCTGAAGAGGCTCCTTTTGATGTTGCTTGTCTGAGAAAGTGTCTTCATCTTTTGGGAACAAGAGCCCAGTACTCCTGGGTCACCTAATTTCAGGGTATCTGAGAACAGAGAGACGGGGTCGCCTCATCCAGTTCCTTGTCTGATTTTTGTTGGAGGACTGCAGTATATTGTGGCCCTTGGAAAACAATTCTTTAGATGCTCGTTATAAGGTCCTGTACTTTTTAAACTCTGAGGAAGGATGTTTTGGCCTGGGAAACAGAGAAGCATATTCTTGGCTTTAGGCAAGAATAAAATGTGTGTCTCAGTGTCCAAATTCTACTGCTCTCCTCTCACATAAACTAAAGAGGGATTAAGCAGGAAGACCTGCTTGTTCCTTGCAGGTGGCCTGTTCTGCACCCCTGTGTTGTTAACCTCTGTAGAGGCTGGGTTAGGGTTGTAGATTCTCTTTAAGGCACAGGCTCGTACAACCTGTCAGGTTATGGAAAGAGCCTGCATGTGAGGCATTCTGACATGCCTTACCTCTGCAGGACATGGGTCACCTTAGGATTGGGACAGAAAACACTGTCCTATTTGATGTAGAAATTCCAACAGACCAGCCCTGTGAAGACAGATACGGGACACACTACCTCATGAAGGCTGTCAGCTTCCAGGATGTAGAAGGGCTCTGGGAGGCAGTATAGATAGCTGCTAGGTACTGCTCTGGACCAAGATTTCCACCACTTTTGCTACGAGACACTGGTGGGGTAAGGTAGAGCTCCATGTAGTGCTGTATAATAGGGTTGTAGAATAGCTGTGCTGTAGAAAAGTTGGAACTGGAACAAATCCTAGGTCTCCTGTGTGAATGCAGGAAGGACACTTTATGGAAAGGTGCTTGTAAGGATGCCTATACTAGAATGACCCTCAGGAATATTATGGACATAATCTTTGTCACCAACTAAAAGGAAGAAATCTAGGGATAAAATTACAGTACTTTTCCTGTATCATATTATCCCTGAAAAATATTGTAAGAAAAGTAACCTGTTAAATGGTATTCTTAGAAAATGTGGGCTTTCTTTGTTGTTAAATTGAAAAAGTGGAAGGCAAAAAGAGTAATAAAAAATGAAAGCTGTCTTGCAATTTTTCTTTTTTGTCATAATGAGATTTCCAGTTGGTAAAAACTTTAGCAACATTTCCACAGAAATTTCCACAGGAATTTCTACAAAATTTCTGGGTTTAGTTGAGTCCAAACATGCTGTTCTCCAAATGGTCTTTACATTTTGCAGTGAGTTTGCAGTAAGTTTTTGTATCATTGTGGGCTAGGTGATCTGTCAGAAAAAAACCCTTTATCCAAATACCAGTAAAAGTGAAGAACTGTAGCCAGTATGTTTTACAGCCCTATGCTGATATGCATGGATACTTGTCAACATGGATAAATATCTAGAGTGTCAGTACTAAAATTCTTCTACTTCTGGAAAAAATACAATGTTGTCTTTTGATTTGTTTATGTCATATTTATTACCTAGTAAGTTTATAGCCTATCCCTCATTTTTGGTACTGTATGCTGTAAATCGAGTTTCCCTGAGTGCAGCCTTTATGTATCACCATAAGAAAATAATAATAGTTTGTAGAGAATGGTACTGCTGGAGGAAAAAAAAGGGATGTTTTCTTCAACTTGAAGATCTAAGAGGTTGCTTTCCTTGACCAATTGTCACTGATTTTCCTGGCTAAGCAATCCAAAATACTGCAACTCTGTCCTATAGTAATGACATCTTATAATCATACAGTCCGCAGTGTTTGATCCCAGATGAGAGAATTAACAGTGTAACCTTTTTAATGTTGTATTTACAGTGCCTGTTCTGGAGATAATTACAGTAGTCATTGAGTTACTTGTGTGTACCGTTAGTCTTCACACTGACTTGACTTAATTTTTGCTCCAGTTTTTGCATGTTCTCTCTTGAATTTATTACTCTGCATAAAGAATAAACCACAAAATGCTGGATTGAGATCCCAAGGTATTGCATTCCCTTTGTTTAAAATTCCAGTTATGTATACAGAATGATTTGGTAAATGCTGTCTTATCTGGTGCATGTGTACTCCTCAGAGTAGCAAAGCCCAAAAGATCTGAAACAGAAATTCACAGTGGGAGTGGCGAGTGAGATAAGAATGTTCCTGGGTCTAGAAAAGGGATAGAAGGCATCATGCTAGAGGAATGCCACTTTTGAAGCATAACATTCAATCACTACTGATCAAGTTGTACTGCTACTCTGGGTCTTGAAAAAATCAGAAATAGTTGATATCAAATCACACTTTCATGACAGTTCTTGGCATGAAGCAAGCATTTCTTATGGAGTTCATTCAGAATAGCCAATGAATTATGTCATGCAAACTTGTTGCAAATGAAAAAGAGTGATAATTTGAGCTAATTTTGTATAACTAATAATAACAAAGTCACGTGATAATATTGTCACTATGCTTGGATTTAGTGAATCTAATTGTAGTACTTTGTAAATTTTGTTTTGCATGCTGAATTTAATTTTCATTGGTGTAAATTTTGTAAATTGATGCAACTTTTACAGTCAGCAAAAAATTAAAATATATATAGATCCGAAAAAGTAGGTTCATATTCGTAAAAGATATAAAAATAATCTGTTATGTACCCAATGCCCTAACACTTACTTATTCAAAACTGAACAATGACTGGAATCTATCCAAGTGCAGACAAATGCTAAATACTGCCAGCATACTGCCAGTATAAAACCAATCTCTCTTGCTAGTATTCAGTGTCCCTAAGGGAGTAGTGACCCGTACATTGCCATCCATAATAGCTACTTTCCCAGGAACAGAGGGGAAGAGTATGTTTGTACAACGACTTTGGTAAGTTGGATTGCTTTTTCTTCATATTTTATTGTGGTTTGGTGGCAATCAATGGATGAGGAGAGAGGACTGTCTTGCTAATGGAGGTTTGAGAGGCAGAAGAATCTGTCAGAGCAAGTGTCAACTCTCTACTCCTCTGTTACACTACCTTATTTTCTAGCTTGCTTTTATATTGTACTTTCTGTCCAGCAGTGAGCTTCTCATTCTTCATTTGATTTTGCTGTAACTTACAACTCTTTATCAACTTATTTGGAATGTCATTACACAGTTCAGTTTGAATTTGGTCCTTTGAGCACTAAAATATGAGCCCTTACCACAACTGTCCAAGAGCCAAAATTGTATATGGGAGACAAAGAAGAAAAGGACTCCGGGAAGTCTTAAATTAGGATTTTCCCCATCTCAAACAAGACCTACAAGACAAAAATATCCCCACAGTTCTTAGCAGAGGAGGATGTTTCTGATAGCAATCGACTGATTCAGACAAATTCTTAAATAAGGATAAGGATAAGCAACATAACTCATTAAATAAGTAGTCTTCCCCTTTGACACAAGTTCCACATTCTCTCCAGAGTTTATGACCATGGGAAAGGAAGTACAAATGTTCCTAGACTTTTATGTGCCAGACAGGCAGAATCTGAACTATTCCAGAGGAGCCTTATCTTCCTCTTCCATGTCACAGTTCTGTCCTCTAGTTCATGAAGATGAAGAGCTATTCACAGCATGTCTAGAAAGATTCAAGAGTTGAAGAAAAATCCCATGCATTGAGTGCATGGGAACACAGTGGATGGGCAGGGCCTCCTTCTTTAAGAACTAATAGCAGGAAAGAATGTATTTGTCCTTAATCAATATGTACAACTGCATTCATTGATATAGGTGAATTCTAAGATTTTGCTTTAGAAGAGCAAGAAGATTTCACTGCTGCCTTGTCTTTTCTTTTTTCCTCTTTTCCTTGGTGTTTTTTTTTTTTTTTTGGTTTTGTTTTAAACCAGACCACTCATCTGCATCATAGTAGGTGGAAAGAAAGCAGCAGACAGCAATGTGAAATGTAGGGCTGTCAGCAGATGAGGACACTGTTGCAAAGAGGATGTTAAATCAGGCTCACAGAGACAGGCAGAAAGAAAGATTCCTTAGGTCTGAAGGCATACATCACCTTTAATGGGGGAAGCTAATTCAGGAGAAAAAGTGTGCAGCAGGTGGTGATGATGAAGGGTGAAGATGATGAGGATGACAATTTTACACCATGTTGTTCCTCTATTACTATATACTTTTCATGAGGGTTTGTTCAAACTCCCTACTAGTTAGTTGTTCTTGTGTCTGATGCTATTAGCAATGATTGGATTATGCTAAATAGATACAAATGTTGCACTCTTATTTATATGTTATTGAATAATGTTTACTGAATATTTAAATAACTGTTATCAATTTTGTTGTGCCCTTTGTTGTGTTTCGATTTTCTGTAGCACTAACTGAAGTTTATAAAACAAAGGGTGAGGAACAGGGAGGGAAAGAGTGGTGATTCTCTTGCCAGTGGTAGTTGCTTCCTGTAAGAACCTACTGCAAAGCACATTTGATGACAGTTGGACTGAAACTTCCAGCTGAGCATCCTCTGAAAGGAAAGAAATTCTGTGATCTGATCCAAGGCACAGTAAGTAGGGCTGGTGGGGAGGTTCACATGAACAGCATACTACAGGTCTAAACTAAAACCTGAATGCAGATATGCCCTATGAAGAATAGCTTGGTGGTGTTACAGAGACAGGCAAAATTCCAAAGTGGGGGTCAGGGAGGAGACAGAGGTCTCAGAGAATCACGAGTTGGACAATTGAAGTTGCAGGCTCTGATTTCCTCACTTCGGATATGAGGGCTGTGACTGCATTCCTTGTTTCTATCCACAGACATAAAGCAGTCACAGCAGAAGCTTGGAAGTAGGCTACTCTTGTCAGTGTGTGCTAGGTGTGATCTGAAAACTCCTGCTAGATCTGGACTCTGGATTTGCATGGTGCTTGTTTTCTGAATGATACCAGGCTTACATGGAAATTAGGAGCTAATCTCTGCCAAGCACATCAGTTCTGGGTTCGAATAAGAGCCTACCATAGAAATGCTACGTGCATAGCTCAAGCGGGGCGGTACTCCATGAGTCAGGCACGTCCACTGTTTGGCAGAAACAGATTTGTATTGTGATTCTTAGTTTAGACATTTTGGCTATTTATGTATGCTTATATCTCTTTCTCAAGAACAGAATTTGTAACTAACACCTGTATTTGGTGGTTTTGTATTAGAACAGTTCCTGGTGGTTATAGTCATGATCATGATAATGATCATTAATCACGATCAAGATAAAAAGGAGCTGATCTGCTAAGCACTGTACAAAATATAATGAGGGTCAGAGCTCTGAAGAATATGGTATCAGAAAGGCAGAAGAAAAGAGCTGAAATGCCTTATCTCATTTCAGTAGTGGAACAAGGACTTCTGTCTCGTTAGTCTAATGGCACTTGACTCCATGTTGCTGTGCTTCCTAATAGAATTGTTTATTCCTTTCGCTGGTGCTGTGTGATGGTAATGGTATCATGATGCATCATTTAATTGTATAACTTCTGTGTATATTGTTTGCTACTTTTTTTTGCAAGGTAACTTATTTGTCTTCAAATATACTTCATTCTTCTTACAACTTCTGGCCCTTCTTGTGCTTACCTCTTTGGTAACTACAAAGTTTGCTGTCTCTGGCCTGATTCTGTAAAATACTGAGCTCCATTAACTCTGCTAACTGAAGTCTTAGCTCCTTCCAGGATCAAACCTCATCTAACTGCAACATAAATGATCTGAATTAAAGACATTAGTACAACAGTTAAATTACATTTCACTGACAAGTCAATCAAGTTACAGTTGTAGAAGTATTCAGCAGTGTAGAATTCCTAATCTTTCTTGATGAATTGTTATAAATGTTGATGTCCAGTCTGCACTAATGTAAGTTCATAATCTGCTTTTTGAGGTCACTTTATCCATCTCTTGTAATATCATTATTTGATCTGTTTATTAATAAAGAAATTGTATTCTCATATATTTAACTTCAAAATTGATAAGCATGGACTGTAGATAGTGGAAGGAGCTGCCAATTCCTTATTGTATGAAGCAGAGAGTAGAGAACTGTCAAGAGAAAATGTTTACACAGATACCCAAAAGGAACATTTGGACACATCAGCTATATTAGTAGAGTTAATTGTTAAGCATGACCCAACTCCCTTCAGTCTAATTACACCAATCCCCAAATTCCATGAAAAAGCAACTGAGCAATACACAGCTGGAGGAAGGGCTTCAAATGCAGCTGTCTTGCTCTTTCTAACAGAGGATTAAAAAGATTCGAGAGATCATTATGATAAACAGAAACCTTTTCCTCATGTAAACTGTGGGGACAGTCTGCTTGCTCTCGGCTTTCTCATGCGTGTTCAGAGATAATGAGAACATGTAAATCTTTTCTCCAAAAACCATATGTAAAGCAAAAATTGGCTTGTTACTGAGCATAACAACTTCATTCCTGAATGCCATATCATTCATAGCTCAGCAAATTCAATATTGTTCTAGTGACTAACTGAAAGCAGAACCTATTATTTTGTCATATCAGAATAATTTTTTTCTTTAGCCTTAAACTGTTTTGTTTAAAAACTTTTTCTGTTTTTCTTTCAAATGTTTCCTACAAATTTTGTAAATCTGTTAAAAAATGAAAAATACTGGGATTTTTGTTAAATTCTTATCTCAAAAATACATTTCAACTGACTTATTACACAAAGTTTAGGACTAATATCTTTGAAATCGCTTTCTGTAGACTGATATATATCAATTTGATTTCTGACTCCTTTTTTAATGATATATTCTTTCAGTATGACTAATTCCTGTTATTTGACATGTCTGTTTTCTCTTCTCTGTTGAAAATTATTTGAATATTAAAAAAAAATACATTAATTATTTAAAATATTTTAGCAAAACAAAGGATTCTGTTGCCAGGAAAAAAACCATTTCATTAGTCTTCTGTCAGCATTCCTTTGTTTTAAGGCTTCCCTTTTTAGAGTATAAATACTATGTGTATTGTACAGATATCCAGTACGGAAATGGAACTGCTAGTGCAGTTTACAAAGAACTGGATTTTACTCAGAAAAAGCATTAATTAAGTAAAGGTACTAGTCAGAAAGTAACCTGGCCTTTAAAGCATCCTCAAACATAAACATCTAAAGACATGAGTTGAATACAGGAAAATCTGTCACAAGATGGCAAGCATGTCACCTTTGTATGATGAGTAGAGTTTTCAATCCAAGAGGTCTTAGTTTGTCATCTGTTTCACCTGACAGTATTTGGCAAGGAATTACAGCATCAACTGCCGTGCAGAACTGGTGCAACAAACAGGAAGATGGAGCAGAAGTGCCCTTGCTCCTTTAAGTACCTGATGAGAAGCCTGTGTAAGAATATGCTGCATAAGTCTTCTCTTTTTCGCCTGATCCTGCATTAGAACATGGTAGCTTGCATTTTACACTACAAGTTTTTAAAATATCACTCAGTACAGAAACAAGATATCCTGTGTCCTTTGGGAAGGTTGGCAGTCTGGCCTCTATAATCTAGAATCCTATTGCAGTTTCCTGGAACTTGTGAGTTAAAAATGGACCATGTCCAACATGACTTTACACCTTTGCTTGCCTGATGAATTTTGTACACTAGGATACAATGATGACATAAAAAACCCAGAGAAGTTGATTTTTATTATATCCTAATAATGCTGAATTTTGAATAGAATTCTGCCTTGGCTGTGATATCTTAGGTACTGCTCTCTTACCAAGCAAACTATTTTAACTTGACTTTCACTTAATTGCAAAAACCAGATGTTGGGTTTCTTTAGTTAATGCCTATATTTCCTCCTTGTTCTAAAGTTTGTAGTAAAGTCTCATTCACAACTTAATAGATCATAATACTTTCCAGATACAGTAATCTGTGACAGAGTACTAGGTAAAAGGAAAGACATTTGATAGCAAATTTTATTATTATCATATTCAGTTTTATTATGAATGGATATTTTGCAGTACTTTTTTCTTTATTCTTTGGTTGTTCAACCACAGTCAGATCTGATCCAGCTAAAAAGATATTCTCAGCATGCTTTCTTTCTCAGGAAATGCTGAAGCTGAAACTTTTAAGACTATTTACTAAACGTTTTCCTTTTTTAAAAAATTAAATAATATTTTGGAACAATTTTAATACCAGCTAGTATGTATCATCCATGTAAACCACTTTCAATCTAGCAGTTATCTACTTTGAACTGAAGGACATAGTCCCTTATTAGAAACATATCAGCAGGGTGTGCAATTTCATAGCTACTCACTCCCAACTAATAGAAAAAGTCCTTCCAATATAGGAATTTTGTTCTGTTTTTTTAGAGAAAAGTTTTTACATTTTCTTGAGATTTCAAAAATTGATATCATTCTAGTCCTAAATGAAACTATCTAAATTATTAATAAAAAACCCCAGACTCCTCCTCTGGGACAAAAAAATCAGTAATTTTAGAGTTCCTAGAGTCATACTTAGGAAATACAGGACCCAAAAGCCCAAATGCTCTCACCTTTTCAAATTGTGTGCTCTTGCAAATTATTCAGGACCTGTCAGGTCAGTGAAGTCAGGAAGACTTCACTTTTGTCCTCCCATGTAGTCCACAAATGGGCTTCTCTGAATCCATGGATTTGAGGGAACTAGGGATTTTTGTGCAGAGCGCTATTGGAGAACAATTTGTGTAACTTTGATTAGAAACTAGAGGTTTCCAAACAAGCATGGTTCTGTCAGAAGTTTGTCAAGTGTGCCCATCAGGGGTTTTTAATTTGATGATTTAGAAAAATCGAAAGCAAATGTTTGTAGGGTGTTCTTCTGTTGAGTTCAAAGAGTGGACTTTGAACTTGTATGCAGAAGGCTGCATGTGTTTCAGCTAGAGCAGACTTCCACTGTACTCATTTGATCAGTTTTTAAGATCTAATATTTGTTGTCTAAACTGTATTTCTCTGATCTACCCTGTGCAAGGGGGTAACGAAAAGCTGTGCAGCCCGTGAGCATGCCAGGAAATGAATTATGACTCAGAATCACAATTTCTCTTGCGCTTTTTCCTTCCTGTTATGTGGGACTGTGGGACTACCCCACTGGTTTGTACACAGCAGATTACTTGCTGTTGTTTAAATGGAGAAGTACTTTGGCTAGCAAGTATCAAAACCTCATGTATAGCATGTATATGGGGAGAGAGAGAAATAATAATAATGAATATTCAACTTGATGAAAGACCATCTTGCTAATAGCTTGTTCATGAAAAATAATATTCTGCTTGTGGAGGCAATAAGATTATCTGTAAAGTATGGTTCCTTACTAATAGTAATAGAACCTGCCTTTGATCTGAAGTTCCATGCTGTCATTACAGTGATCCAATATTCCAATCAAGGTATTTATTTTGCAAAGACTGCAGCTCAAACATGACAAATATTTATCTTGAAATAATTTCTTCATGCCTAGGAGCTAAGTGTATTGGATATAGATCTTACTATCTAACATGTCATGTCCATTTTGGTTCTGAACAATACATTACTTTGTAATTAAATATGAGAACTAACATTTTCATACATCTCCTTAAGCATTCTCATCTCCATAAGCGTATCTCCTTATCTTAAGATTCTCCTTATCTCCATAAGCACAGTCAATAACAAGTCATAGCAATGCATGCATTTATACAATAGTACAAGGGAAAACATTGCAGAACTGAAGTAGCAAAAGAGTACATTCTATAGAATACAACTTTCATTTTTTGACAATTACTTGCTGCCAAGCCAAGCTGGGTAACAAGTTTAAAAGAATCCCAGGTTCCTTTCTGTATTCAAGGGCCATACTTCAAAATGAAGTGAAATTAGATAGTCCTTTTGTTTGCTTTGTTATGTGTTGGAAAGCATTAAGCCAATGTGAATACCTTCAGGAGCATACCCACCTTGGTGCATGTCACATTGTACTGGACATGAAAATTATGCTTGATCCAGAAAAATAAACAACTTAAAAGAGAACAGCTGATTTTCAGCTGCTGGACTTTATTAAAAGCTTACCCTAAAGGTGACCTCTAAAGATTTAGCAAAATATATATTGGAACAGGTAGAAAACTTTCCATTCTACTAATAAATGTGCTGCAACTACATCTAAGGTCTGCATGAGTTATGTGATTTTATAGACACAGTTGGGCCTTTCTAAAACACAATACAATATAAAATAGGTTAATAGTAAGATTTGCTTTTCTACATAAATATAGTTATTCTTATAGGAAATAATATCCATGCTCTAGAAGTCTAGGCATAGATTTACATAGGTTTGTTTATCTTTATTCAGATCCTGGCCTACATATACTACTTTGCAACAGAAAGCAAGCTGTTTGTTTTCCATGGGAGGAAAATGCTGTTTTCCTTTTACAGAACAAACATGTAAGCAAACTCTGCTTTATATGATTAATACTACCCCAAATCAACATCAGTATTAGTGAGGTCAGGATCACTTTTTATGCAGTGAGCATGCATTCAAATATGCAGTCTGCATATCCACTTCCAGATACATTTTTGAGAATGCCAAAGAAGTAGTAATTCAGAGCTGAATACCCATTGCATGTGTAAGAGCTGATAAACTGAGCAGCAAGTGTCATAATACCACGTTTCAGAGTTTTTAATCGCCCGGTAACATACATATCAGCACAAAGTGATGCACCAGCCTCTTGCTTCTTTCAGTGATTAAACACAATTGGCCTGGTATCTTCTGACTTCTTTGTAATAAAGTGCAAAACTGGTCTGAACTAGAAGAAAAACTCAGGGTCTAATTAACTGCTGATTTTTAGTAAAGCTTGATTAGTTCTAGTCAGTGGAATCTTTTATTGACTTTGCGAGGGCTGAGAAAGGAACTTTGTCACATCCATCAGAGTTAACATGAAGAAAGGGAGATCATTATCTCTTTGGACCCAGTTTGGTTTTGGCTTTTGCTTTTGCTTCACAAACCTTTGTTTGAAGCTCAGATGGAAGAAAAGAACTGAATTAACGGAGCAGAGGGAGGCCAATATTAAATACAAAGAAGTGTGCAATTGCCAACGTTCCTGTGAGCTTGATTGTTGTAGGTGATGAGAGCATAACTGGACATCTAAGCAGCTACTCCCACAGGGGGGATACTAGTTTTGATTTTTCTTCACATTCTTCTGGGTGGGAGAGGCTCTTGGAAGAGACAACAGATTCTGTCCCAGAGAGCCCAGAGGCACACAAGGCTCCCTGCATGAAGGCTTGCATCTCACTATTTCTCTTTGACACTATGCATATTCCTGATGGAAACATTTTGGTATAAAAAAATCCCTTGCTCCTGGAAGCTTTCTTCTGAGAAGCATTTTTATATTGTGAAAAATATAAAAAGCACTTAAAGTAACAGTCTGCTTTAATTTGCCTAACTTTTTATTGAACTCATGAGGGCATGTTAGTTTGCACATTCTCAGCATCCATGGAGTTTTCTTCAAAGCATAATCTTTGTGATAGGGAAATGAAATTAATAATGTAACAGCCATTTCCCTAGCTTTCATGTCTGAGACTCATCTGTATACACATATAGTGACTGGATATGTAGTCTGAGGCAGAATTTTCAGTCAGAAGATATCCCTGAATTAGTTCTAAGTGTGATTCAAAATGGTGATAGACAGAAAAGCATACATTAAACTGAAAGGAGAGAGAAGCATGAAAGAACAATTGGAGAAAAGGAGATGCTAGTGATATAAAAATATTTATCTTTCCATTTTAAAAAGTATATTAAAACAAAAACCTATTTTGCTATTGCGTACATTTTCTCAGCAATGAAATATGGTATTCTGAAACATCAGAAGAAAAATATTTTTTGTAGGATTGTTACTTTCTTATCATGATAAACTATTTTTACCCAGAAATAGGTTTGTACGTTCACTTTTTTAACATAGCAAATTTTGTACTAAGTTCTTGGAGTTTTGGCATCCCAGGCATTAAAGCATATGTGCTCAAACTGGTGACTGAATGGCACAGAGATTGTTAATACTGCACAGGCATCTTCGTTTAGACAATACAGTAATAAATCTTCAGGTTCTCTTGCCCATTTCCTAGCAAACAGAGGCTTTGAGTGATGTCCCAAATAAGGTTACTTCTGTTGCTTGTATTCACATATATCTCTATTTCAATCTGAAAGGCACCTTTCTTTAAATAATAGTGAAGCTGGTCTTTAAAAACAGGATAGTAACTTTATATAGAGATCGAACTGTAATGAAATATGTGGAAATTTAAGCTCTTATTTATCATATTGTATTTAAAAGCAACTTAAGGTATTTTAATGGTGTTCTCACCATTGATACTGTGCATATTCATTTAATATCTTCTGATGGAAATAGTGGTGATAGCTCCATGAAATTGCTTTCTACTACGAGATTGTTTATGCAAATTTTCTCTGAAAGTGAACACAAAAAGGTAAAATATTGTAACTGACAAAAATTAATCCAAAACACAAGACACTGATGGAAAAACAACTAGTCAAGAGGTCACAGTAGAAATATTTTCCAAATTAAATAGATTCACCCCTATCACTGGGTGGGAAACTTGATAGGACTTTGAATTCCTAGCTGTTCTCTTTGTTTACAAGGCAGATTCATACTTAGCTTTCTAATATATTGCCTGGTAATTTTATTTTGTAAGATATAAAGTAGTCTGAGTATAGAGTGTAAAATTATTCAGACTAACAAAGGAATAATGGGAGAAGTATTAACTAGCAGAACTGCCTTTTTTCAGATTTAGATATACCTAGGAAAATATGGTTTAAAAGTATTACCTCATATTTGACTGATAAGAACTTACCAGTTTTAAATTTTTTAAATTATATAAAATAAGATGAATTATACTAAACAGGATGTTTTTCTCTGCATGAAATCTATGAGAGAGTGTCCTGCAGAATTCAAAACCAGTACAAAAGAAGTGTCTCTCATTAGGTGAGAAAAACAACTTAAGAAAATGAGCATTCATACTTTCAGAAGTCATATATACTTTAATTTACTCTGACACAGAGATAAAATTATTTAGTATTATGTGCTGCATACTGACATTTTCAATACAAAAGGTGTCAGAGTACAACAGCGATTCCATGCTGGCTCTGTGAGTCATGAACCCTTTATGTTTCAGTCTGTGAACACAAAGAAGTTGTGAAACTGCATCCAGTTACATTTGCAAGTGCATTTTACTGGAGGAAGATGAATATTGAAAGAATTTTTCAGTCTAATTCAAAGGAATTTATTTGTCCAATTCCCATCATATTGTAATGCAACATTAAACAGCAATAACTAGAACCTGTAGTATTTGATAACAGTAGACATTAGATATGATTGATATGATGTACTGCAAACACAGCTACCTATTTTCCTATCTTAAAAAGTAATAAAATGGAATAGGGAAAAAGCTGTTTCCTTGTAAACTTCTTCACATCCTTGCATGTGTCCCTTTGCAGGAGGTCACTTGTTTGGAATGTCTACCAAAACCAAGCTTTTGTGATTTAGTTAAATCTAAAATGATCTGTTCAAGTCACGTCTACATTTTATGGTGACATAATATTTTTGCACACTGAAAAGATTTTTCTAAAAGCTGAATAGCATATTTTCCCATTGAAGAGAGAAGCTAGTAAATCCAAAATAAAGACAGGAGAGAGCAAAAGAATCATCAAGACTAAACTCCCATTTTGAAAATCAGGTTTGCATTTGCTTTGTTTGTCTCTCACCTTACCCCCGGCCCCAGAAAAAAAGCCCAGCCCAAAACTAGTAACTATTTATAGGCACATAGCAAATACACTTCGAACCTATTTCTCCTTGCTTCAATTCTTTGACGTCCCTTACCAAAATTCAGTTTCTGCTCTGACTGGAACCTCTAAAATCCTGTTAAAAATACACAGAACAGATACAGGCACTAGAGGGAGACATGAGCACGTGAACTTAACCGGTGTATTAACATCATAATGCTTGTCTTGTGAGAAATGACTACGTAGACCAGATGAAACAATAGTTCTGAAGGAAGTCTTTAGAGGCAAGCACTCTAAGGGTTTAATTTATCATCGGTAATGATTCTGAGAGCTTTAAAGGATATTTTAAGATCCCCTCCAAATTTAAAGGAAGTTGCTTCCTACTGAGTTATGTTTTCACTAACATAGCAGCAGTTAGAACTATTCTTTCAAATACACTACAGTACACTATTTGTAAACTCTAACACTTATAAAAATGCAAGGTAAAGAGGTCATATTATTGCAAGGTCCTTTACAAGCTCTCCTGCTTAAAGCTACCTGTATACCTAATCTGTATACAAACTCATTTCTGGTCTAGGCACTATTTGAGGAGAGATACAGACTGAGCAGGACAAAAATGTGACATTCAGTTTGACATTTCACCATGGAAGAAAACTTTTTATTTTCTTTTGCAGAGTATACTTGGAAGTGAAAGATACCAGTTTTCTTGTAGGTTTATGATTTAATGTAAAATGTCACTGTCTGGGTTTTATTTTTATTTTCATAAGCTTGTTTGGTAAAGTATAATAAATGCATTGTACTATTATTGTAATTATAACTATTTTTAGTTATTTAAGAGATCACTTTACATCCAGCCATCTAACCTACTAATGTTTTAGACACATGGAACATGCACTGTTTGTAAGAACCTAATCTTTATCTGGTAAAGCAATCAATTAAGATCCAGACATTTTGTGACCTGTAATGGGATATTGAAAGATACATACGGTTTGTTTGTGCAAACCATCTGTATAAAATCCGGATGTTTGCCCAAAGGTATGCTCAGATCAGATACTTTCAGCCATATTCAACTGATTGGGAGTAATATACTACTTTCTCTGCTTTTTCTGATTCCATTGGCAACAGTGATTTGTGCATATACGATATAGTTCGTACACAGCCTTTTAAAAACATAATGTGTTTATTTGACATCTTTAATACTTTTTACTGTAGTTATTTGGGGTTTTTTCAAGGTAAGAAGGATATATTTTGCTGGTATATTACCCATATTAAATTTTTATATAAAACAGTGTTGGTAGGCAGCATTGCCTAATGACACAGTGTGGCTTGGGTACTATGCACTTTATAGAGAAATTTAACTCTTACTGCTAGCTCTGTCTCCAGCTTTGGATAATTTCTTAATGCTCTCTAAGAGAAGATTGTCATAATATGTCTGGCTTCATTTCCAAGAAAGCAACTTCTGTGTTCTCTCTGGATGATGCTAGTTTACCAGCTCTTGAGATGACATCCCTCAAGCTCACAAATGATTACTAGAAAGTATCTAGTTTATTCATATACTACATATCAGCTGTCACTCAGAAAAACAAAGAAAAGAAACCAAAGAAAACAAAACAAGGAAGCTGGAGGAGCATAATAGGGAAGATGTGCTTTTCCCATCTATAATGTCTGCTTTTGCCTGTACATGTGTGACATTTTGATTACCAAGATGTGTTCTATTAATCTAGTTATAGGTGAGACATTACACATAAGTTTGTCTATCATAGTATAAGAAAGTCTTTTTCAACAAATTGGAAAAGTAAATTGCTCCTACTCTGTCTCACCTGAGTATGCAGTGCTTGCTGTAGGTCAGAAAACAAATAGTCCAAGACTCTCACTAGAATATCGACAGCACATCTTGTCTCTATTTCTGTAGTGGCAAAGTGGGGCTAATATTAAGTACGTCTTTTAACTATGAGTAGTCAGCAATTAATATCTTTACAGAAATTTGCAATTGTCAAAGCCTGGACCATGAGAAAAAGTTTTAATCAAAGTAAGAAATAGACTACAAAGATATATACTACAAAGCATCATTGAGTTGTCATTTTAATAAGGTAATCTTTTTATATTCAAAATATATACATAGACAAATATGTATATTGATGTTCTTATGTATATATAAAGTAGTTGCTGGCAAGGTCATAATGTAAAGTTGATGGTTTTTTTCAGTCGCTTTCTCAGTAGTTTGATATTTTTGTTTGATGTTTCCCTACAACAGGTATTTCTAATTATTCAATTAGAAGGCAAGAATACGAACTATGAAGAAAGGCTTAGAATGAGGTAAAACCATTCAAAAGGCACTTAAAAAAAACCCCAGTAGAATAAAAAACTACAAGCCTGTTATATTTTATTAAAGGCAGAGTCTACATGCCTGAGGAGAACCTCATATGAATAATTGTTAGGCTTTTGCATTATTATGTTTATTCCTGATGTTGCCTGTAAAACACTAACTTATAAAAGTATGAGATCTACTTCATGTCCTTAGTACAAAGGCGTTCCAAAAGATCAACTCTTTGGATCCAGCATGTAGATACTTCTATCAGAAGAAATAGAAATATAAGTAAAAAGAATTAAGATATTAAAAATATTAACTAGATGATGCATTACATTTCCAGCATTCTAGCTGAGCTACGATATATGATCATTCATAGATTCATCCTGTATCCTGATGATCATTTAATTATTTCTAAATTGTGATGTCATCATTAGGAGACACTAAGAACCTTTTTCCTTCAGTAAATGGGTAACCAGGCTTCTCACCCGGGATAGCTGTTCAAGTTACCGCTTGGCATTATACAGAATGCAGGATTGGCCTTGTTGTTCTCCATCCAGGCAAATTCTCTAGTTGTGTAGTCTGGGGAGCCTTTCATACTTCCTACTTTGTAAAAAGACCTTCATAAACAGACGACCACCATTAGGAAATCAAATTCAGGATGTTTTTGATGAAAACCACAACTATAGGGAAGCAGTTATTTCCAGTCAGGCTAGGTAATTAAGCCTTACTCTTTGCTACCTTTCATTCCCAGCTCCTTCCTGGCTTCTTATGATGTTTTCATATGTTCTTAATTCATACTGTGCATTACACAAGGTGCTCAAATGTCTAGTTTGAGGTTCAGAATTTAACCTCCATGCATTTCCATTAATCTTTTTACCTTGAGTCTTCAATAACATCAACAATTCTCCCAGTGACAGTTTTTGCACTAATATATGTATAGTATACTAGGGTCCTAGTTATTTTCAGATACTTTATAAAGACCCTATGACAAATACCTGCAGTTGATTTCTGCAGTTATGATTACAGTATGCACTAGTACAGTTTGCATCTCACTAATCTGCCCTATCAGCTCTGGGAAATTCTAATAGCGTTGCAAATATTTTGCCCAGATGCCTTTGAGTGCTCACTGGATGTTCAGGTGACTTGAGATGACTCTATGGTTAACTAACTGGGCATCATATATTGCTTTGTTATAATCTAATGATTGGAAAGGTGCTTCATAGTAATTGTCTATTACAAGCTTGCTTTCTTCCTGAAATATAAGTTATTTATCATTTAAAATCTCATTTAATGGGTGCTAGGAATCTGATGCAAAGACAGAGTGTTGATTTTGATGTAATTCACCCTCCTTAGTTAACATGATTGCCTTATAAATTCAACTAATGTCAGGAAAACTTGATCCGTAACTTGCCTTACAGTATAGCTCTATGTAAGGTCAACTTAAAGTCACAAAGACTGACCCAATTAGGTAAACTCTCGGAGAGATTACAATGCATGTTCTAGACACTTATTAGCCAGAAGAAAATCACTTTGAAGTTTGATATCCGTAAAGCTGAAAACAAGCTAAATACAGGGTCTTGTATATCTCCAACATGTTGGATAGATTAGTCTTACTAAAACACTTTATAGTTTTATAGGGCTATTTTGGAACAGCTGTTTTAAATGTGACTACTAATCAGCTTGGAGTTGCCTAAGCTGTTATTTGGGCCCTTTAGCTTTTCTGAAAACTGGTAAAAAAATCAGGCTGTGTATCATGTGCAGGGAATTGCGTTAATTAATCTAGGTATAACAAAAAGATGTTTCAAATACATAAAAGGAGTATAGTAGTTGTGAGCTTATTGAAAATGAACAAAAATTTCAGGTCTTTAAAATCAATATGAAAATATCTTCTAGCTAAGAATTACCTTAAATTGAAATGGGACTTTTGTAAGTAGAAACAGTCAAAATTTAAACATTCAGCTTTCGGATATGTAATTGGTGAGTTAACATTGCCTCATAATTGCCATCTTTGAGAATATGAAAATGAAGCTGAGACTTCCAAAATTATGAATTAATCTTAAAAACGTCTCTTGATATGCTTTTTATTGACGATGATTTTTGACTTTTGAAAATAATGGTTTAGCAATGTAATAACTATGAGGGTTAAAAACACCATTTAGTTTTTAAAAGAGGTATTTTCTCATTTTGCTTGTTACTGGTTATAGAGAGATTTGTGATAAAACGATCAAACTTCTTTAAAGCTCTGTAGAGACAAAGACAAATGTTCTGTCCCAAAATACTTGCAGTTAAAATTAAACTGAACAAAAATCAGCATGAAGAAAAATACTTAAGAATGAAAGTTGTTTTCAAGGGATACATTAAACATATCAACAAGTTACACAATTCAGTGCTTCCTATTTTATTCTTCTCCAAAAGAATCAGGGAAAGAGTACAAAACTCTGTTAAGGCTTCATTTCAATAATAGAAAACTGAATTATCCCAGGAAAATAAGAAAGAAATTGCTTCAAAATGTATAAAACCTTTTGTCCCTACTGCTTCTTTAGGAGTCCTTTTGGAAATCTGTAACATATTGTGTTTAAATATAATGAAAAAAGGAGCTTGTGCCTACCTCTTGCAGTCCAGTGCCAAATTTAACAGGTCACACATCTGTTTGAGAGTACAAGGTAAATTGAATGTTGAACATAAAACTGGTAGACAAGCTAAATTCAATTGCTGAGTCACTTCTATGATTGTACTAGCGTTACGTAGCAGACAAAAATTGTGTTTAGAAATGTGAGGGATGAACTATTAGATCAGACTGCATATATATTTTTAGTGATGTCCTACAGGGACACTACTGAAAAGAAAAAGTGATAAGGACAACTTCATTGAAGCTATCGCTTAGCTATGAAGACCAGTTGCTTCATTTTCTCTGAAAATTTGGTTTTCTTTGATTTTGGTGATGGATGATTTGTGACACGGTTTCTGTACTCAAAACAGAAGTTAGACAAAAGGAAATTATTATAACATTCAAAAATAATATTTACTATCACCTGATGTCATTGGCCCTCTTCAATGACAGTTTAGCTTATCCAACCAGAAAAGACTCATCTATTTAAAACATATAAATGTGTCATTATTTCAGACAGACAGAAAAGAGAGCATTATTTTATCTAGAAATTCTACTGGGAGCTCATACTGACAGGGACAAACCATTAGCAATAGTCCAACTATGAATATGCTTGGCCTTCTCACCGAAGCAGAAAGTAAGCCTGGAAGATAATATTTACACAGCCACGTGTCAATACACTTTTTGTTTCTCAACAGACAGACTATTGCCCACAAAAGAGTGTGAAACTAGAATGTGAGGCAGAATGCTCAGTAATTGGGAATAGGATCTGATGGCTGTAAAAAGTAATTTTTCTGCACTGACAGCAGTTAGTGTTTCTTTTACACTTCAAGATATTATGACTGTAGATGTCCTAGATATGTTTTTATGCCATATAGTTTGTATGCTACATAGTTTATCACCTGTCATATGTTAAATTGAAATATTAGTTGGTGGTACTGCCAGCTCTTTCCTCATTTAAGATTTTGCATTGCTTCAAAATGTGAGAAATACCAGCTGGACAGTATAATTCCCATCATTCATGTTTTGGTTTTGACCACTCAGGAACTATGATTTCTGAAATTCATAGAATAGTGTAGTCCTTTATACTTCAAGTCTACCTCTAAAACTGCTGTCACCTGGAGCTCCTCCACTGGATTTTTACCTTTAACTTTGCCAGTAGAACCATGTGAAAATAAGGATAACCAACACATTTAAACATTTTTATCTAACAGCTAGGCTGAAAAATGTTGTCATAAGAATTTTACTGGATTCTGTGTAGCAGTTGGGGAAAAGAAGGGATTGTTTTTTTCATTCGCTTTTTTGGAGGGGATTATTCTTTTAATAATGCAAGAAATATGTTCTATTTTCAGCAATGTTTTTTGTAATCAAGAGCTACTCCATTGTTTTAGTCAACTGGATTTAATCCAGTGAGAAGACAATATTAAGTGTATTTTTAATTCCTTCTGAACCATACAGTGTCATTTTGTGTGGTTTCATGTCTGTCAGACATTTTGTAAAATAAGGATGGAAGGAATAAACTAGAATATAAATGTATCCCTTTAGAGTTCTGCTTTGCTGCATATTGTCTTGAAAGCTAGATTATGCTGTGTACTATGGAAAATGTTTGTTTCCATAACTTTACTACATTTTTGAGGAATGGAAATCACACAGATCACCAAAATGTAAATTATTAAACTAAAGGAATCTGCAGCTGACATGAAGGTTCTAGTTGATGTTACGATTGTGGTTTCTGTACCCCCAAACATTTTAAATGGCACTAGAATAGGAAGGGTTTGTTTATTCTTTTTTCATTTGCAATAAAGTGAAAAGATTTTTGCCAGTGAATTAAGTTTGTGCTTTAGTAACTTTGGCACCAGGCATGAATTGTTCCGTTTCCTTAAAATTCACTATACTTATATTTTCTTCTATATAATTCTATGCAAAGATGCTGAGAATCTTTGGCAGTCTTTGTTGAGTGATATCATCTTTTCAATGTTAATCTTATATAGAGCATCTGACATTCATTATGAGCCTGACCAACTGTGCTAATAGAGTCTTACTGACTTTGATGGATCATGAACTTTGGATTGTCAAAAAGGAACAAACACTCCAAGTCCTAAATTCCCTTAAGCATTTGTATGTTAAAATTTGCTGGATCACAACATTAACAACAAGAAAACTTCATCTGGTAATTTCTGTTAGCTTTTGATAAGACTGATCTAAAAGTTAGAGATGTAGAAACTTAAGCTGCTAGCAGAAATAAAAGATGTCTTCAAGAATAAGAATTTGAGGCATTTCAAAGACAACTCATCCATAATACAGCACTAAATAAAGAACCTGTAAGATAATTGGATTTGCATTATCTTTCTGTTTTTCATAACTTTGTTTTTTTTCAATTAATCAAAAAATCACATTGGTAGACTGGTATCTGAAAAATGTTGCAAAACTTGTTTTGAAGTTCTATTCCCCAAATCCCTATTATTTGGTGGTAGAGGACTGTTCAGATTTTATGAAATACAATGAAGGCTGTTACTTGCTTTGAATTCTTATGACCTTAGCCAATAAACACATTTCATCACTATGGTTGCAAAAAACAAATACCCACTATTGCAGTGTATCTCATAGACACGTAAGAATTAGTTGACATGGAAGGATTTGCTCTCTGATACTAGGTTAATACCTGAATTCTTGGGGGAGAAAGAGTGCAAGTAGGGTGAATTGATTAGATGAAATATCATATATAATAATTTATTCTTAATGTAGGTTCATATTTGATGAGCTTTGACATATTCGTTTAAGAAAAAATTCTGCTCCAAGACCCTCCTTTGAGTATTTGAACAGTGCTTCTACAATGGCGGATGAAGTTTCATGATGTCTTTTCCAACTGGCATAATTGTTACATTCCCTGTGTACCTGCTCCCTAGAAGGAAAAATGCATGTATGGTGGAGTAAAAAGTCCTGATGTAGAGTCCATAAAGGGGACAAAATCATGAGATAACTGCTGGGGAGGGAGGAGGGCAGGAGTTAATCTGCTGGTTTGAAGAACATTGCAGTAGGAATATTAATGTTGCAAAGCCAAGAGTTTGAAGATTAATGTTTAGTGTTCTTGTGCAACTCCACTGGAGTTGCACATACATTATGATATGGATTTTAATTACAGCCACATGTGCTAGCTCTTCTTAAAAAAAGAAATCCAAAGATCATTCAGTACACAAATAATCAGTATTTGTTTAAAACGCATCGCTAATAGTGGTCAGGACTTTATTCGCTAAATTTGTTCAAATCCCATTTGAGGAAAGCATCATGTGTTTCTCTGTGGACTTTCAGATAACTTATTTCCTTATTATAGTTGAGCGTTTCACAAGCACTCAGGCATTTATTTTAAATGTAGGCCGTTTGACATGAGATAACGTTGTTCCCATTTTATGGGAATCAAGATGCAGAATCAGGTTACAGAATCGAGGCAGAAAGTACCCACTAACATTTAATATCTTCAACAAAGACAGAGACAGTGGGATCAAGTGCACCCTCAGCAAGTCTGCAGACAACACCAGGCCAAGTGGTGTGGTCGACACACCTGAGGGACAGAATGCCATCCAGAGGGACCTGGGAAAACTCGAGAAGTGGGCCCATGTGAACCTCATGAGGTTGAACAAGGCCAAGTAAAAGGTCCTGCACCTGGGTGAGGGGAAACCTCGGATATCAATACAGGCTGGGGGATGAAAGGATTGAGAGTATCTTTGCAGAGAAGGACTTGGGGATAAAACCTGGACATGAGCCAACAATGTGCACTTGCAGCCCAGGACAACTGTATCATGGGCTTTGTCAAAAGAAGCGCGGCCAGCAGCTCAAGGGAAGTGATTCTGCCCCTCTGCTCCACTCTGGTGAGACCCTAACTGGAGTGCTGCATCCAACTCTGGAGCCCTCAGCACAGGAAGGACATGGAACTGTTGGAGACAGTCCAGCAGAGGCCACAAAAATGATCTGAGGGCTGGAGCACCTCTCCTATGAGGACAGGCTGAGAGAGTTGGGGTTTTTCAACCTCAAGAATAGAAGGTTGAGGGGAGACCTTATTGCAGACCTTCAGTATTGAAAGGGGGCTTATAAGAAAGATGGGGACAAAGTTTTTAGCAGGGCCTGTTGTGATAGGACAAGGAGTAATGGTTTTAAGGGAAAAGAGGGTAGATTTAGCCTCAATATAAGGAAAAAAATTTTTACAGCGAGGGTGGAGAAACACTGGAACAGGTTGCCCAGAGAGGTGGTAGATGCCCCATTCCTGGAAATGTTCAATGTCAGGCTGGATGAGGCTCTGAGCAACCTGATCTAGGTGAAGCTGTCCCTGCCCACTGCAGGGGGGTTGGACAAGATAACCTCTAAAGATCCCTTCCAACCCAAACTATTCTATGATTCCATGATTTGTTGCCAAATTAGAAACATCAGAGACCTGAATAAGCAGTGTATTTAGCAGTATATTTTAGTTTTGTCTGTTTCCATGAGCCTAAATTACTTCTTAAACTTAATTTTAATCAAAGGTACTTTGAAGCTACTTTGCCCCTCCAAAGTACCTGGCACAAGAGAGTACTGAGAGTGATAGATCATGCCAGATTCACCCTCCACCTTTCCTCTAGCCTTGTATGATTATTTCTACACAAAATTTTTTGTAAGCCATTGACCTCCTTTCTGTTTTCATGTCTGAAATGGCAGATAGCATTTATATTATGTCTCATTCCTTTAATGTACTGTATTATTTTCTTACTACTTCATTTTTCTTCTTCTGTGAAAAAGAGATTATCAGTATGATAACTGGCTTTCTAGAAATGAAAGAAAGATGGAGTGAAGGCTAAAACACTGCAAAAATTTTCTTGGTCTTGAGAAAAAATAGATATTTTTATACACCTAAGTACGTAAGGAGGAAGGCTACTTGCCCACAAAAATTGTCCTTTTTATTTCTCCTGAGTTGGCGCAGGAGTCATTAATGACTTCTAAATTTTCTTTTTTTTGCCATTATATCACTTCCCAAATCAATAAGGTTATTGGATGATGTTAAAATGCCTTTAACCCTGTTAGAGGAAAATGTATCATGCAGGGTGCATCAGCCTGAGAGAGTGAGAGGTGAGGCTGCTGCAGCTCCATGTCCCCAGGTCCAATCAGCAGTGAGGGTGTGTTCCCAGCAGGCATAAACATACAGAGCACCTATATACACCACCTATATGCATGATCAGCTGCACACATCACAGACACTCAGAGCAGTCACACGAACACAGACAGCACCAACAGCTTCATCTTACTCTCCTCTCTGGCTGAGGGGGATGCAGGTCCACTATTGAGAATACATGCACACACAGCCACACCCACAGGCACACTTATGTACATATATACAGTGTAGATCCCTCCAGCAGCTGGGCTTAGACACCCATTCTGCCCAGTAGCTACCCCTGGATCCCAGTCTCCCCAGCTGCAGGCACCTGGACATAAGAGCCCCTGAGGCTGCAGCCCCACTCCAGTTGTGGGTACAGACTGCTGCACACACACAGCTGGCTGAGATTTCCCTGTTCCCAGTGCAGACTGAACAGAGAGCTCCCCACCCAGGAAAGACAGAAAGGAACTTAATGAGAAGACAGGAGAGACTGCACTGATCTGTTCACATGCAACCAGCCCTTTTTATCCTCTTACTCCTTTATTTTCCCACACTTGTTCCTCCTCAAATCACCTAAACCCATCCCTTTTCTCCATCTTCTATTCCTTTCCTAAACATCCTGCAAAAATCCTGTGCAATCCCAAACTACTCTTCCCCTGCATTCCATGGTGTGTCCCATGTCCCTACGTAGCAAATCCCCTTAGACCAAAAGGTGATCTAGAGAGTTGCTCCACCAAAGACTTACTTTGATGGCTTTCATGCATGGACAATGGGGCAGTGGCTTTGCTGGGACAGCCCTAGAACGGGCCCAGAGAAACTGTTTGTTCCTTGAAGGTCCTTAATTTGGATTCCCAACTGCCACTGTGCCCCTGTCCTCCCCTGGGATTGATGAGATGGGCCGTTAATGGGCTGATGGCTCCTGTGATGGGCCATTGTCTCCCTGGGCTCTTTTGTGGGTATGCAGATGAGATTTTATCACATAACCCAACAAAGTCCAACACAGATGTTATCAGTCTTGTTCATGACCATAGTCTTCCTTTACCTTTCATCCTTTCTGAACTGTTTCTGTAGACAGAAAACATTTGACTGGTGACAGACAGCTGTGGCAAAACGTAAATCATGTTTCAGGTCTTTTCTAGCGGGATTAGGCAAATCTCAAGTATACTGGTGTACGTGTGTGCAGTGGGCAATCTAGAGGTGTCTAGAGACTCTGCTAGTTTGAACACAAATTATGGATTCCAGTCTTGGGCACCTTCATTGGTATAGTCCTCATCCATGTCTGAAAAAAGCAGTGCAGGAGCACCTACAGTGACTGATACTTTTACTGTCTCTATTTTGGGATATCATACTTCAGGAGAACTGATAATTCAGGGTGTGGGTGGCAGCATTTTCCAGAGGCTGTGTGCTTTTTAATATTTTTAGTGCCATTAAGTTATACTTCTGACAAGGAGTATAAATCCATACATTTTTAAAAATAATACCTGCTTTTCAGAAAGGCTCATTTAGATGAGACATTAAATTTATTTTTTGTCTGCTGGCATCATCTTCTGTGAACATGTGATTCTTCTTCTACCCACTGGAAATTACTATTTCTGTGGATGTTTCTTAACCCTTGCCTTTACATAATAAGAATTTATGTGTAGATAAGATGAAATTTAGACTCTTTAGTGAAAGAAGAAGGATCATCCTTTATCACATTTGAAAATTGGTTATTTTCTGTACAAATATAGTTTGAGTAAGGCTGAACTGGTTCAAAAGTGAAATAAGAGATAGAATAAGCTGCATAATGAGCATGAAATATTTATTCAAATGATGTAAGGTTAATGAAGACATGCTATGAGAAACAGAGGGCATAATGCATGCAGCATGCGTAGTGAGCTCTGAGACAAGTAAACTTTCTTATAAAATTTTCCTTCCATACTCAACACAGGGCCAGACCTACTGTGTTCAGAAGATGTGAAACTCATTTTGAACACCAAGATAAAAACTGCATGACTGTCTATTTCTAGAAACAGAGCATGAAGATATTCCTACCAATTTATGGCACAGATGAATGGGCCAAATATAGTCAGTCTTTCCTATTAGGTTGTCTTTATATACAAAAGACAAAATTACTGCTCAGCCTGCACCTCAGCTGCTGCATGTTCATTTATTTTCACATCTCTGCTGAAAACTCTACCAGAAGAGACACAGAATAATCTGCCCAGCATAGTCAATTTGCTACTGTTTCATTTTTCACTTTAATAATATACAAAAAGGAGAGATGCAGGTCATGATATCCAGTTGAGCATTGTATAGCACTTTGCAGGAAAATGGAGGAGATACAGGGACGCTTAGCATTGGAATAGTATAGTTTGTGATATCAGGGCAGAATATAGACAGTGGACAGATAGAAGACAAATGAATAGCAGCTAATCTTCAGTAATAATTTCCCCTATATTCATATAGTATTCAAGTATCCAGATAAAATTTTAAACAGAGTTATTTTCCTTCCCATCTTCTGCTGTTTTTCCCATTTGAAATCCACTTGGTCCTTGTTTTGAATAGGGACTTTGTAGTCTAGTATATGAATAGTCTACACAAGCCTTTAGTCTTCCTAATTCCTTTTCTGCTGTAGTGTTACTGTGATTACCTACACTACAAAACCCTACAGTCTCTAAAAGAGAATTGTTTTAAGAACAGAGTAGGCGCATTCTGTTTGCCCTGCTGAGCAAACTGTTAGAAACAAGTTTCTAACCAGTCCCTAATGCCAGGGACAGAAAAAAATAAGTTGATCCTGTATGCTCTATTGTCCTGGATGTGTCCATCTTCCTCACCTGAATCTACATATATTCTTATAGCAGTCTGATGCAATTTAAACTGCCATTACCTGTAACCTGTTGGCTAAATAGTACAATCCAGAAGGACACTGGTGAGAGCTATGATGTAGCAAATAAACTAGTGAAAATAAAATCCATTTACAAAACAGCTTTCTGATAAAGTTATATAAAAAATTAAGTGCCTGAAAAAAAATTTAGAAATATACCTACAAGTAAATAATGTTAAAAAATTTAAGTATAGATGCAATGTTTGTTGGCTGAAGAAATGTCACTGTTGAAGAAAATATCTTCAGTGTTCTGCTCAGAGGGAAAGCACCTATTACACATTTAGGTGGCAGCACTCCCATAGCAAATTAGGAGTCTAAAATTAGGAACAAATAGTCCACTTGACTGTTTCTAGTTGAAGATTAATAACTTCTGGGAGTGCTTTTCCTTTTGAAATTATGACCTCTGCTGCTGAGAACTTCATTTGTGAAGAGAACAACTGGATCCCCTGTTAAGGACGTAGGAAAGTGAATAGCCAGGGAAACATTCATAACATACAGTCAGTTGTGGAGCATTCCTTAGAGAATGGCCTCAAGTGTCTAATTGAAGCAACCTGTGAAAGCCCTTAGCTTAGAGCTCATGGAATTCTATGGGAGAAATCCAGACTGGTTCAACCACTATTAAGCAGTGACTATAAATCACAGATTATTAAATTACTGCTCTAGATACTGCTTTTAGTATTGGTGACACCCAAGCAGACATCAAATCTGAAAGAAATCAAGTGTTTTATCCATGTTCTCTCACTTTACTATTTTAGGAATGTAAACATTTCCCTACTGCTATACTGAAAGATGTTTGATTTTTCTTTTAAATATAGCAGAAGACTTTGTTGGTAGCAGTAAAGAATATCAGAAATATAACTGAAATATATAAACATGAAATTAATTTATCAGTTGGAGAGGGACAGTACATGTAAACAGGCGTAAACTTTTCTTGAATCCCTTAACCTAAAGGGATTGCCTCTGAGTATGAAAGTGGTATTAATCTCAACGCCTCTTCTGGTTTAGTTTTTCTTTAGCAAACCAAAAGAATTCCAATTAATTCCAAACTTTACCAGTTAGTTTCAGTGAAGACTGACCTTTTGTCATGTGGGAAATTGCAATGTGCATGTAAATACATCACTGAACATCAAAGGTTTAACAAGATGCTGTCATCTCTGTTAATCCTGTTCTGCTACTGATGTCATGTGTGAAAGTCAGGACCAACCCAGAGAAGACAGCCCACATCGTTTCTGCAGAGAGCAGACTTCTTGTACTGGCTTTTAAAAAAAGACATAAGTAAGCCCAAGTCTAAATCGGAGGTTACTGAAGAACAGAGATGCACCTTTTTGTCTTTTTGAGCCATTGTGTACCCCTTTGAACTTCAGATATGGCATATGCATTTTAGGTGATTTCTGCTTCAGATTTGAAAAGTTTGAAACTATTTTCAGTAAAATGAGTGGTAATGCCTGCAAAAGATGCAGACGTGTGGTGAAGAAGACAGGTAGTCACTTCCTCTAAATTTTTTACTTAGGAATGACAAACCCAAGCCTATGACTATGCCATTATGTTACTGAGCATTCATTGAGTATTGTGTGCGGTTCTGGTTCCCTCACTCCCTTGCTCTCTCACCATGGTTCCTGCTAAGAAAGTGGTAGTATTAAAAAAGACAGGAGGAAAGTGGTAAGGGAGATTGAAAGAGCAGAACACACCCACAAAGTTATATAAAAACTGAGGATGTTAATGCTTTCCCACCTGAAAGCAGACAACTGCAGGGTGATATAACACAGGTTAGAAGTTGTTGGAGGCTGGAAGTGTAATTGAGAGAGCAATGTTTGCTCTGTTCTTACATTCTCCTCTGTGTACCTGGTTTTGGTTAGTACCTGTGAAAAGATAATGAGCTAATTGGACCTCCGGGACATTCTTATGTTCTTGTGATGTCTCAGACTGAGACAGTAGCAACTTATGATCATAAACTGCATGGACAAAACAAGGAAGCACCCTAATGAAAATCACTGTACCTGAAATGCAAACTATTCTCTCGTAATTTTTTTTAGAAGGAGCTAGATACAATACAGAAGTAAGGCAAATTCTAACAAGAAACACATTAAATTGTTGCTGAGACAACTAGAAATCCGTTTGCTGCATGAGCAAATCTTTAGTAGGATTAATCAGTCAAGCATTTTATGAGAAGTGAAAGAATATAGGGTCTGCAGACAAGTTTCCCTTAATTTTTAACTTATCAAAATTATAGCCCCAGTTTTGTGAATTCCCCTGTGGTACTAGCTAGTCCATCTTTCAAGGCATGAAAGCAGTAAGAGGGAAGCAAAATCGTTCTGTTGCCCCACTTCGAATTGCTGTTTGGCTTTTAAGGGTGAATAACACAGTAACCTTTCTAAAAGTGCATTCTTCTTGAGCATCAGGGGATCCTAGGAATTCTCTGTTTTTCTGAAGCACAGGAACCCATGGATTGTCTAAGCTGCTTCAACCAAACACAGTTTAAAATGTATATTTCAATATTTCACTTTAATTTGTCATAAACACATATGAATAAAATGTAATATAAATGTAACATTTACATGAAAGATACTGTTAAAACATTGAACCAGAAGCTGACCATTTACTCAGTTTTTGCCCAGGTGAAGTTCCCATTCATCTCACTAAGAATGTCAACCGAGCAATTCTTGCATATTTGTCTTTGCATATGCAGACATATAATTTGAGGTTTGAGAGGCATAGAAATAGAATGTTACTTCCAGTGTATAAATGCATGAAAATAAGCCCATTTGCAAACAACTTAATTTTGCTTTATTTATAAAACTATAAATGTTAACAGCCATAGTAGTTTATTGCTTTGTTGCTTATGGTTCTTTACCACTTTAAAAAAATCACTCTAATTTTTCTCTTCCCAAAATAATCAAGTTTTGTGATTAAAGTTTTGTAGTGTGAAGAGATAAGGGAAAGCAAACAGAAATTATTCACTATTCATGAGGAGCCTCTGCTGATAAAGCAATATGCTCCTTATCTATTGATTTAAAAGATCAAATGAGGTACTCGGGTTACGTTTCTGTTTTGGTTAAGTAAGGTCAAATAACCTTCACCTCTGTACTCTCACCTTCCAATTTTTGAATGATTGTGATAAATTAGTCATTGATAGAGATCAGTCTTACTGAAAGTATAGCTTGAAATCATTCAGAATAAATGTAGATAATTTTGTCAGCACTGCTTACTATGAATGCAAGTGAAAAAGAGAAATAATTATCATTTAAATACTGTTTAAAGATCATCTCAGAATTTAACTGCCTGTAGTCAGATTGAAGCCAAGAACTCCCCCACTCAATAGAATAGCAAACTCTACAATTTTAAGTTAATTTCTTAGCACTTCTGTAAATAAACTGGAGAATTATTACTATTATTATTATTATACACCTATTCAGAGCTCTGTCTAGTAAATACTGTGCATGAGCAATGCTTGAATTCGTTTGACTGATCAGAATAAGAGCCTGGCTCTGGACTCTGGAATGTATCCAGAACAGGATTTCCGTACTGCAGTGCTGTGGGTTGTACCACTTCTGTTCTAGGCACCTGCTCTGCAATCCAGTCCAAAATGCGTTAGACACTGGGTCTTTTTATTTGATGCATGGACAAAACTAGATGTCTCAAAGAGGAATCAGTACCTTTCAGACAGCCAAGTTACTGAACATTTAGCATCAATATGCCCTGGCCAGACTGCTCTACTTGAGCAGATATCATATGTGAAAGATATGGGTTAACCTCTAAGATGATTGCACAGGAAGCAATTTTCCCCCTGTTAAAAAGTGTTCATGCCCTTCCTTTCTCCCAAAATAAGTAATTTTGATATAAGCAGGCAGTGATTGTACAGGAAAACTCATTTTTGCATAGGTGATATTATTTTCTTCTTTTTTCCTCGTGTTTAGAGATCTCATCTAACTGACCTAGATTCAATTATTCCCCTGCATGAGGGGAGTGATCTGTAGAGGGTAGTTTAGATTCCTTAGATTTCTATCTTTCTCAAGAGTGCCCTTATTACATGGATTTATATATTTGTGTGTAACTCTCCGCGAAAGCTGTGCTGTTGTAAAGAATTAAAAATTCACCAAACCAATATAGAATGAGAATAAGTAGTAATCTGTAGTCTTGTTTCAAATTAATTACTTATATCTTCCTACAGAGCTTTACAGCCCGTGCCTCCTACCTAGCAGTGACTAACCAATGTGAGATAGGCAAATCCACTTTCTGCAAAAGAGGTGATCAAGTTTTCCAAGACCACTTTCTGAATTCTCCTCCTTTAGATAGTTTGAATGGATGAAACAGGCAAGGTCATATGGGCTTTTTCTTTGCAGGGTTTCCCAAATGGCATAGGTGATGTTCCCAATGCCTTAACTGTGCCTGGCTAACATAGCTACATATATGACTACATAAACCACAAAGGTTACTTACTGTACCATTATCATGTCTTGGTGGACATCAAGGTAGACTAATGGATTTTTCAGCAGGCTTCACCTGGAAGGTTCATAAGTCCTGTTTCTTCTATGACTCCAGCCCCATAATTAAAGGGCACAGTTGCATCTTCTTTCCATGCAGGAACAGGATCATTGGCTAACTGTTAAGGAAAAGTCATGCTCTCTCTTGCAAAACTTAATTTCTGGCACCATTAATCCTGCTGTGCAGAAGGGAATACTGCAACATTAGCCTGATGAGTAGAGCATTCTTTTCTGGGAGGTCAGATTTTCAAGTATACATATGTATCTCTGTAAGCTGGTGATGATGGCACTGTGCAATCTGTGCACCTTACTGATGATAGGAGTAGAAGTGAAAGGTCATCTATCCTATCACTATTTAAAATAAAAGATGTCTCAAATTGCTTTTTCTGGTAGGTTCACTCATGTTGAGTTTTGATAATCATATTCAGAACACACAGTGCTAGAGGGGAATTGACAAGTGATACAAAATGTGCCCTTATTTCCCTCAAGCCCATGAAACATTTGAAATAAGCATTATATAATGATGTATTCTAAAAAACCAAAAATAATAGAACTTACTCCTGCATTTAAAACAGATTTGAGCAATAAACAAGCCTTGGGCAGATGCACTGAGCATTGACAATAAAAGAGCATAATTAGGAACCATTCTTTAAGAATTAGCCGATGATAGAAGTCCTGTTGGAAAAAATAAAGACTATAATACGTAATCCACAAAGAGAAAAAAAATCAGTACTCAACTTTCCTTACAACTGAGTATTTAAGTTTCTTGTTATTTTGACATGCTCTTAATGTAGTTGGGCATGTAAGATGTAGTAAATTAATTAACCTTCCCAATTATTATCTGGCAATAAAGTAAAGAGTATAAGGTGTGTTTTTCTGAGCATTTTGACTGAAAAATTCACACCACTGCTTATCTGGCAGAGATACCTTATATTAATGTATCCCTGATTAAAAAAAATATTGAATTTGCAGGGATGGAAAAAAATGGTCTATACCCAAATTAATGGAATCGGATCATAATATTATGTTCTCTAGTCTACTATTTTTGGAAGCTTTTATAAAACCAGTAATATTAAATTAAGGCATTTACATAAACATCAGAATTCCTATTCTTAACAATATAAATTAATTTGAAAATATTTGCTTGGATAAAGAATTAAATTTGGTTTACTGTCCTTTATTGAACATAATGCCATTTACCAATACTTGATGAGTAAAACTGACAGGAGCAGAGAAACTCATCAGATAAGGAGTATAAATGTATTCTTGTAGATTGTCTGAATCCATCTCTGCTTCTTGTTTTTCCCCCTTTTAGTTCTAACAGATAATTCAGCTGTAAATCATGATGTAAACTTCTGTTAATGTCTTATAAGAATTTATCTTATTTCATCAGAGCAAACACTTAATCTCCCCTCCAGGTGAACAACTTTTCCTTAACAGTCTTGTTGAAGGCCATCAGAGAAGGTGGAAATTAGTTCTTGAGATTGTACCTAGAAAAGGAGGAAAGAAAAAGGCAGTACAATTACTTGAAAACTTAATTAAATCTTATGTGTTTATAAATACATTCCTTTAGTATCAAAGCATCATACTTACTGATATTTCATGAGGTTTGTTCTTTCTTCCTTAAAAGCACATCAGAGTGCCCATATATTTATAAATATTTCAAATGCTAGATTTGGTGAGTTACATACAGCTTCTTTTTAATGTCTGCTTAATGTTAATACTTTCTTTTTATTTGCAATATTTCAAATGAATAAGTTGTTTGTTAATAGTAATCAAAATATATTTATTGTTTGTTCTAAATGATCTATTGTTTGTTGCTTTATAAAATCCTTTTTGCAAATTCAATGAATTAACGGGTAATTTGAAAAAAGCAAAAGATCTGAACTTAATAGACATGGTAACTATCTGTCAAAGCAAAGCTAACAATTTGAAACAGAGTTCCTAAATGCATTGTTTCCTCAAGATACTAACCGGAGAACATTAGCCAAGTTCAGTATAATAGAAGCGTGTAACAGGATCTACAGTTTTAGGGTCCTGCATTCTGTATTAAAATTCACAATAGTTCAGATATTTTCTTAAACTTGAGTTGCTTATTAATTATATTATAATATAAATAATGTTGTGTAGTAAGTTTCCCTTAATAAATATGAAGTCTTAAAGTACTCATTCAAAGAAGAATGTATTTAGACCCACGGTATCAGTAAAATTTAATCACTCTTGTGAGGGGCACAGCTAAAGGTGCCATTCAAAAATGCTATTAAACTCATGCCTACGTTAAGCAAAGTACAGATCTTACTTTCATTAGCATACTTAAGAAAGGATTATAAGGATCAAATGTACAAAAGACACACCAGGCATGGTATATAAAATTAAATCTGCTCACAATTTCATGCATCCATCAGAATTAATTGTCTTGTAAAATCCTGTAAGGTCTTTCAAGCAAGGAATATTTACTTGAATGATATAAAGCACAGTCATGCATCTAGTTTTGAATGTGTCTGGAATTAAATCAGTCCTAGCGAGAAAGATTGCCACAGGAATTTAGGGATATTTTTCTTTCCTGTCATTATCCCGAGTTAAGAGCTTTCAAACTGTATAGCACATTGTTATGTCTGACTTTCTTTTACTTTATATTTTAAAGTATCTTAATTCTGTATCTAGTACAACATGAATTACACTGCATACCTAAGGGAAGAATTTGTCTTAGGGAACACAAATTAAAAGATGATATGTCAAACAAAAAAGAGGGATCAGGCATATGTCACATGTCACCTTCTGGAATATGGTTTATAAATCAGGTACAGCTCTTAATGTAAGGAAGATCAATACCCTGTCTGACATTTTTTTAGTGCAAATTGTGATCATCTACATGTTTGTCTGAAATTCCAGTCATGAAGTGAACCGTACTGAATTGATCAAGAGCACTTCAACATCCATCTTACACTTTCTGTACTATTTCCAAGTACTAAATCACATAAGGTCTTTCAAGAGTTGCTTTAGTGTACAGTCATTTCATACAGCTTTCTTTTAAATATTGTAATTGATCAGATATTAAATAAAAATATCAGAAAAGAAACATAAAATTAAAACTTTCACAGTTCCTTTAATCACAAGTGTAACTTGGTGTTTCCAAATGCATTTCCAAAGTCTGAAATTTTTCCCCAGTTAAAAAGTTACAATCCAATCAGTTGTTAAATCTTAATTGCATTCAATTGTAGCATAATTTTTTTTTCTACATATCTTGGCTAATTCTTGAGCTTTACTTCTGCTTCGTATTTTGGACTTGATGATCTTAGACGTCTTTTCCAACCCTGATGATTCTGTTTCAGATACAGTTGCTGTCACCAGTTCTGAAATATGGGCCAAACCTACTCTTTACTGCACCTGAATCTGTATACATCTCTTTTGTCCAGCTCCTTAGGCATGCGATACTGTCACCATCAATGTACAGATGTGAACTGCTTAGTTTTCTCTTGAAAAATAACTCTTATACTGTCCTTTTCTGAAGCTGTCATCTTAGTATTATGCTTGAATATCTCCCCCTTTTTGCACGCACATAGGAATGTTACTTCCTTCATAAAGTCATGTTACTTTCTTTATAAAACAAATTTGTTACTCTGATTAGTCTATTCCTGCTGTCAAAAGTGCTGGTTCATAATCAGTTGAATTCCCACTGCAGTGTCTTCTCTATTTCACCCATTGCTATGCTACTCGATCTCCAAACTACACAAAACATTTGCAACCATGCTTTTATTTCTTGAAGCTTATTGATTTTTGGCAACCTCTTTATGACAGGTCTTATTAAAGATACACAGCTTGCTGGCTGTTGAACAGAAATCTGTATTTCTCATCTTATTATATTATCTCCCTCATCATTTTCTCATAAGGCAAAAGAACATTCCCTGTAATTTGATTCAGCCTTGTGTCCACCCTTTGACAATGGATGCATTATAAAACTTATGAAAATTCAGCCATTCTTGTTTTCAGCATTATTCAGCTTGACAATATAAAATTAACGCTATACTTTGTAACTGCTGAGACCTTTCTGAGTGTGTGTTACTTACTGCAGTATCTGGGCACCAGACAATTTGAAGAAACTGAGCTGCAGAGTATTTCATTATGCTGTTGTAATTTGTTTTGCCAAAGATGATTGATTATTATTTTTACAGTCTGTATAGGGCAATATTAAAATGTCATTATTTAAAAAAACCTGTTTAATTAACCTGAAGAACAAATAAAATAACTCTTTAACGCAACATCTGATCAAAATAGGCTTGTCCAGAAATTGCAGTAGTAGCTATTTGGTCTCCAGGACATAGGTTTGGCAGTCAAGTCTAACTTCTTGCCTCACTTTTGTTTAAACTGTGTTGTGATCCTGGGAAATCCTTTGTAATTTTTTCCTCCATCTCTAAAGCGAGGATAAACATAACTCTTTTTGTAAAATGTCACATGCTTTAGAGATGGGAAGTGGTGTGTAAAAACTACGTAACTGTTATTCAGATTGTGTATAACCTACCATTTGTTATTTTATACTCTACCTCACACCCTTCTGCATTCAAGCTAGCAGCAACGTCTCCCCTGCCTATCAGTCATATTTGCAGGACAGTAGAAATCTCACAACCTTTCTGCTTGTTTTGTCTAAGATGGGTAAAAGTTCACTCCTAAAGCAAGAGTACAGGCTGGAGGGCAGAGTGTGCTGGAAGCAAAGGAAATGTGTTCCACGCTCAGCAGCCTCCCAGAGATCCCAGGAGACCCTGGCAGAGTGTAGGTCATGGAGCCCCAGTAAGGTTTCACAACAGAGACTGGAAGTTGCACAGATCACTGCTGTCTGCTGACAGTAAATTGCAACTCATCTTTTCACTAAAGTGTTAGAGCTTCTGTAGCATGCAGTTGAGTTCCCTGCCTTTGTTTTTGGCCTCACAAGCAACTGTGGGTGCAGGCTGTCGTCTTTATGAGCGCTGGTAGGTAGAGCATATGGACCTAAACAGCCATGGTATTTTGGTGTCTTATATGCTACAAATCATTTCCGTTTTGATTTTCAGACTTTTCTGCATTTTTTCTAGAACAAAGTGATAAAAGTATCATTAAGTTACCAAAACATAACCATTGAGCTGTGAATTATTTACCTATTTACTTATTTATTGACACTATTGCTTGATTGCTGAAAATCAGGCAAGTAGTTGGCAGAATTTGTATATTACAAATTCTAACTACATAGCTCAATAGAGCTGCGTTTTTAAAGTTATTTAGAAATACCTTTCCATTCAAGAACTGTGAGTTTTCTGCTACAATTCCTTAAAACACTCTTCAGGTAATCCGAGAAATGTTACTAAAAGCCTTGCTCTACTGTGTCTAAGGATACCGCTGATAGGAAGAGTCTGGGACTAGGGGATAGGCTTACAGCCAGCTTTACCAGCCCACCAGACATAATCAAAAAGCAAAAATGCAAGCCTCTGGTAATAAAAAAAAGAGTTAAACAGCTTCCAAGCCGCACTTCTCATCTGAAAAATTATGTCATGATTGCTTTTAAAGGTATGAATCAATTGCCCTCGCATAAGTATTTAGTGCCCCTAGATGTCCTAGGGTATCCTGCCTGGCCTTCAGCTGCCACTCCATGGCACGGGTATCCCATAATCTAACAGTGCAACAGCAATGTCTCGGATATCCTAGGGCACTTCAGGTGGCAAAAGATACATCTATGTGGGCAACAGAAGCAAGCCCTGTGTATTTTTCTTTACCAAAAGCATTTCCCATTTTAAAAGGAGGAAGGAAGCGCTGTACTAGTTTCTAACACAGTGATATATTTATGCCAGTCACATTCAGAAGATACAGCTGAAACCAAACACCAGAGAGGCACCTTTTGAACTACAGTATGGTTTACATCAGGTTTGCCTTACTGCATACTAGTTTCTCCTAAGTAGTTCTATGTTTAAATTTTGCTTAAAATAAAGCTGTAGTTTTCATTCAAAGTTGTAATAAATAATAAAAATCTGTAAGCATGAATGTAATAATTTAAACAGAAAGACAATATATTTATGCTAATAGAGTCTCATACAATATTTAATATAGAGGTGTCCACTGAATGAGCAGTAAGTTCTCTGATATTTCATAGAGGTATTCAACTTAATGTCAGCAAATTGTTTTCATGTCTAGGAACTGCAGACTAGTTTCATCCTGGTTGTGTCTTTGTCCTGTGCTAGAGAAATATGCATGCATGTGTATGTCCACATTACATTTGGGAGCAATGAGTATGTGAAGGTTTTGGTGTGTGCTTTAAAAAAGAACCAGATGCATAGCTTTTTTCCAGTTACTAAATGTGCCAGTCTGATTTAAAGTAGTTTAGCATTTTAGATACTGATCAGAACTTTGAAGGCAGAACAGCTAATGCTTAAAAGTTAGCATAGTTTAAAATGCTTTGATGGGTTCAGTCCCAACTTCTGTCACTCACCTTAAAATCACAGAATCACAGAATGGTGGGGGTTGGAAGGCACCTCTGGAGATCATCTTGTCCAACCCCCCTGCTTGAGCAGGGACACCTAGAGCAGGGAGTGACATGTTAAAGAAAATGTTAAATGTTAAAATGACATGTTAAATAAAATGTTATTGATGGCTTACTGGATAGAGAAGTTTTTCCATTCTCTTGCTGAAGAAGGAAGCTTTTTCATCCTTTCATGTGTATGGCAGTCATTTGGCAGAACATAAAACACGTGATGATCAGAAGTAGCTTTGTAAAGTCTACTTGTCCCCTTTTAAAACTGATGTATTAATCTGTTTAGAAACAGATGGGTACAGTTTAAAAAGCTCCCTGTAGCATATCTTGAACAAACTTTACATGTTTGTTATTCCAGTCTAAGCCATGAAACACTGGACCTCCGCAAAGTTTTTTAAAGCAGCTGGAAATACAAGACTTAGTTGTTAGAAGATTTAATTTATTTTTAACAATCAGTTATTTGTTTCATGGTGGCGATAGTATGAAGATTGGTTCGTGAGTGCAGTCCTCATGCATATTGACTTTCATTAAAGATTAATTAACATAGGGGTGTGATGACTGGCAATATCATCACTGCAGGGTATGGCAGTGGGCAGATAGGAGTGGTGAGTGTTGCAGAATAGCAAGTGTTCCACTGTACAGAAATGACAAACAAATCTCTTCCTGTTACATGAACCCTGTGCCCTAATACTTTGAATTTTTGTGACATATGCCATAAGTTTCTATTTTTGCAAACACTCTCCAGTGTTTTGTTTTTATTCAGTAAGAATACTCCAACATTTTGAGTACAATTTTCTTTGTGGAAAAGTAGCCTAATTAAATCTGTCATTTCTTTCAGAGTTAGAGCAAGTGTGGGTGATAGATTTGGCTGCCCACTTTCATTTTTTTTTTTTTTTTGAAATGACAGCAAGTTGGGCTGGCTGGTTGATGCATCAAAACTAAATGGCAAAAAAAGTGAACTTATCCTGTTCACTGCAAGATTGCTGGCATTTTATTTCAAGCACCTTAATTCAGCTAGGAAAATCCCTGTGAATTAGCTCTCCCTAAACTGTTTCTTTCTGTTGTTGTTCACATTTTTTATTATATGTATCTATTCCTTGTATTTTAGGCAGTTCTGTTTCTTGGCTCTATTGACAATGCAAAATATGATTATTTAATTCCTTGCAAAGGCACTCCAATAACAGTTTTCTGTCTCTCGTTCTTTTACGTTTTATCATGCCTCAGGCACAACAGTATCTAGTTGCTCTTTAGAATACAAACCATTGTGCTC
Source organism: Phalacrocorax aristotelis (assembly GCF_949628215.1). Classification (NCBI taxonomy): domain Eukaryota; kingdom Metazoa; phylum Chordata; class Aves; order Suliformes; family Phalacrocoracidae; genus Phalacrocorax; species Phalacrocorax aristotelis. The sequence continues at coordinate 44,812,162 of NC_134279.1, read as the reverse complement.
AGTGTGGTCAATAGACCAGGATTTCTGGGGAGGTTGGGGCAGTGTGAGAGGTTAGCCAGATCTAGTTCAGGCTCTGATTTCTTGTTCCAGGTTAGAACAACTTAGGGTTTGCTCTAACAAGCATCCACTGAAGGTAGCTCTCTGAGCTGTCTTTTGCCGTGAGTCCTGGCACGGCTTTTCTACATTCATCTGTCCAAAATCTGTGAAAGTAGAAGTGTAAGCAGGCAAAACCAGACAAGTCAAATATTTCCAGAATGCGATTAATGAAATCTAACATGCTAAAAACCCCTTTACAATGTCACAACTGGTATTTTGTACTGAGGTAATGAGTCTGAATGACTAAAACATATCAGATATGCAAAAGTGCCTGGATATTAGCACAGGATTGTTTATGCAGTATTAACTACTTTGTTATTTATTAATGGTTTCCATTCCAGCTAATCATATCTTTGTGCTGTTTCATATTTTTAGAAGGTGTGTTGTGCAACAAAATATGGTATTGTGCAACAGAATGAATACTGAACAAATGAGTTTAATGCAGTGTCTTAGAAATGATGGCACAAGTTGATGTGTGCATTTCTGGGCTTAGTTTGCTTTCAGCATACTGTATTTTTTTAGGATGAATGTATATATACGATTTTATGTGATGACAGATTATCAAAACAACCTCTCTTCTCTTGCCCTTACATTTCTCAACACTTTTAGTAAATACCAAATTTTGGAATCTATTTCAGCAGACTTTTAAAAATCATTAATAAAATAGCTATTTGTTGATAGGAAGAAAAAGTGATTCATAATCAACAAAAGAAGTCAGAAGTCTGAATATTCAAAGCCAGATAGAGCCCAATAGAGGTGGCTGAAGTAGAATATTAATGGAAAAAATTAATTGATAACAAAAAATATATTTTCAAAGTATTATTTTCTTCTAATATTATGTAAATATTCCAAATCCAAAACAGATGTAACTGATACCAAACCAATTTCTCTACATCCACTCGTTTCAGCAACTTGGAAAGTGGTGTGATTTCTGTTTTATGAAAATGAAAATTGGTCCAGAAAGCCAATTTCATATGGCTTTAACTCCTGTAGTATAATTTCTGAGCTGTTTAGTCTCCCTGACTGATGATACAAGCATATCTCAAAGAACGTTTTAGAAGAAATGGTGTTAGTGCAAAAAATCTGTTAGAAATTGTAGATTATTGATGAAGAGAACTAAGAGGAAGGTCAAATCTCTAGTGGATGTGCTATAGAACCGAAGCAGAATCTAGTCTTAACACACATTTTAGTAAATAAAATTGGATGCTTTAAAAATTATACTATCTTGACAAATTGACATATCCATACTGACCTAGTATGGGCATTATTTTTTTGCTTGTTTTATTTGATTAGGTGAGTGGTTTTTTGCTGTTAAATTCTCAACAGAGTAACATAGAAGTGTAGAGTTTAATAATAGAAATATTTATTAAAATCTATCCTGTATAATCAAACAAACAATGGAGGCTGATTAAGAAAAAAAATGGACTTCCATAACCATTCAACATTTTTCTGTTTCTTCATACAGACAAAACCTTCATATTTAAACTTCTGTTTGTGAAACTATGTTATTACATATATATAAATAAAGATATATGTAAAATAACCTGATAATTACAAATATTCCATTGCAAAAATTGTCAGTTCAAGCAAGCACGATGAAAGGAGATAATTAATTAGCATTCCAGACAAATTTCTAAATCACTGTAAATTTGCTCATATTTACTTTTTATTTACTTATTTTGATAAATTTGGTTGATATCCTGGGATTAGAAATGCTGCCTTTTGAGTTGTAAAAACCTTATTTGTATACAGAAGAAATAGGTAAGTCTAAAAAAGGTAGAATTAACTAAACTGAATACCTGCATACATGTGGATCACCTGTGAATTCTGAGTGTACAGTTTTCCACAAAGAAATCATTTAGAGTGATTTCAGAGTAAAAATATCAGAAACAAATGTAGATGTGGAGGTTGAACTGGAAAAAGCTGCAGGTATAAATCAGTATTTATAGTGCATGGCATCTTTTTGTTGAGCATGTGAATGTTTTTCATAACATGAAATTAGGTAAATGAGCTACATTATGTGAAATAGCATGCAATTATCCCTAGATACATATGTATATATTAACAAATACTCATAATTCCAAAATTATTCTAGATTTTTAAGTTTACTTAATCTTGGCAAAATAAACACAAGTGTACTCACATTCACAACATATATGTTATATACTAAACATCAGATAATTCTAATCTGCAAGTGTTACTTAACTGTGTTAACTTTATTCGTTAGACTATGTTCTGCGTCACACAAATAAAGAAGATGAAGTTAATTTCCCCTAACATTTATATGTCCACTACTTAGCCTGTCATGTGAAGCTCTTTTCATAGTCAATGACTGTTAGTCAACATAGTCAACAGAATCTGGAGTCCACTTAATTTCACATTAATTTGGCTACTATATTTGGTTAGGTGAATCACACCCCAAAAATACCTGTTTCTCTCTATGGAACACAGACCAAGTTGTGACTGACTAGTACAGACGTTGCTGTGCTGTACATGCCTACACTTCAGGGAGACAAATCTTGTGCAGTGACTCTGAGTTATGTGAGTGAATCAGAAGTTATGTGCAAACCTTTGTCTCAGCAGCGATGCTGCAAAACGTTTATGGTTTGGATGTCTGATGCATGTCCCATCCAAGTGATCTGGGCACTTTCAGTACCTCATACCAAGCCCACAGGACTTACTCCATGTACGCAGGCTATTGCCACTGCATATGTTGGGTTGAAGAAATCCAAGATGCAAAGGGCCAGTGATATGGGCCAGTCGGCTTGCCTGCAGATGCATAGAAAACTTCTCTGGCATTTCTTGATAGGCTGCAGGTGCTATACCACCTGAACTGTTGGACATCCTGGGTAAATGTCCATGCTGCCATGTTTTTCTCAGGCAAGGTTACTAAGAAGAGAATTATTCCAGGGAAATCCAGAATTATGTTAGCTCTCGTACATTTCCTGAAAAGCATACCAAATGTATATATTTCAATTGCCCTCCAATTTCTAGCAGTGATTTCTCATAATGCAATATAAAAGTAGTTGTATGCATATAACAAGAAATAGAAGGGAAAGACTGATCTTATGGAAAGGTAGTCATAAGTCCTCAAAACTTATTTTTTTACATTGGTTTTATGAACCGCTGGAGCTGAAAAGCCTTGGAGACATTTTTGGAATTTCTTGGCAGAAATAATACAGTTGGCTGGGCCTAATAAAACACAAGGCATCTCAACTAGGTATGAAATTGTTGTTATTGTTAGAAAGTCACTGGCCATCTGGCTGGACATAATGAGCCGTAAGCTATAGACTATGGATGTAAAATTTAGCATTAGAAATATTTTCTTGAAAATAGAAGAGCCAAATACATGCTACATCATCAGTATTCACAACCAGAAAAAAGAGATGGAAACTTTTAAGGTCTGAACTCTATAGTGTGAAAGCTAATTGAGGACAAACAAAATAATCTGTTCAGCTGAAGAGTAAATGAGCATGCAAGCAGGGTGAAACCCTCGAAGTCAGATACTAAGGGATAGTACAGTAGCACTTTAGATATAATTTACAGTCCTTATTAGAAATGATTGTGTGCATCATCTTAGAAGCTATGTAAAGATTATGTGAGACAGAAAGAACCTACTTTTCTGAAAAAGAAGAGAAAGGGTACAAGAAAGAAATTTCCTGTTTTCTTTTTTACAAACTTTACTTTTACAACTTTAAGTGCTCTTTGCAGTAAGGCAAATTCATGGAGCCATATAAAACACCCAGGTGGTGCAGACAAAGCAGTTCTGGTTAAAAAACAGATTCTCCAAATACCCTATCCATACCTTTACAGTGATCACTTACAAATAATGTGATAAATAAATGCTTGCAATTAATCCTTTGAGTTAAAAGTGTAAAGTATATGTATCATAATCTAAATGACTCTAAAACTACATGTATTCCCTTTTCTTCTGGCTGCCTTCAGTGGATTTACATGGCTGTGTAATGGAAATTAACAAAAAATCACTGTTTAATTTCAGAGACCACATGGACCTCAGCAGAATTGGTATTGGAAATGGCTGAATTTTCGTTTTTGTGTTCTGATTTAAATAGGTGAATGGAGAAAGAATAGTTGTCAGTAAATGGAAAGTTAGAAGTAATCTGACTGAAAAGAATTGCAGCCCTGGAAAATCTATAAAACACATGGTTTTGCTTCAGATCATTTATAAGTTTGGACACACTGGGCAGGTCGTTGATAATCTGAACACACACATCGAGGCATTCCGTGTTGTTCTGGGGGGGGGAGCCTCTCTGTGCCTCGTGTGCCAGGCAGGAACACTTTGCACTGCATGCAGGAGTCCTTTCCCCCCATGTCCAGTCCCCCAGATTGCTGTATCAGGTACCTGACTGGATCACCCTACACCTTTAGAATCCACATGGTCCAATTTTTGAGAGAAGCCAGATTATGTGCATGTCTCAGGGGAGTGCAGAGGAAAAAGCATACACAAGTCTTCTTCCAGAAGTTGAGAAGTGCTTTTGTGTTCCAGAGTTCTCTTTTCTCTTGTGAAAAGCAAACTATCCAAAGCAAGTAGATGATATGATTATATTCCTCATAAAGATAAAAGGCGTTAGCTATTATTGTCATTACCTCATAGTCCTCTGAGTCAGCTCTTGGGTATAAAAAACATCTGGATTTCATATATAAAATCTTAAGTGAATGAATCTGAGCAATTTGTTAAATGAAAATGGGGCAGTGACACTAAAAATAAAGAGAATTTGCTACTTCCCTGCTGTATAACACCCACCATGTCTGAAAGTTTTTTATCTTCTTTTTTTTCCCCCCCGGGAAATCAATACTACAAGAAAGAGGTATTCATAAGAGCTGAAGAGCAATTTGTGTGCCAGCATTCACCATATAGCTTGAGATATGGGTATGTCCTGCAAGGCATCAACATTAAATAGCTTGTAGCTGAAAATATTTTTCAGTGTAGCAAAAGGAAGAAGGAGGTCTTTTATAATTTAAAAAGGGTTAAGATGTCTACAATTTTCCTTCTCAATATTGGTTGGAGTTTTTTTGGGCAAAAGATACATTTGGTACAATATTTAATTTGTTGCATTTGAATTTGCTTGAAAATGAAGCCAAATGCTACACAAAGCATAAACGGTAATGAAATGTGGATTTCAGTGAGGAACCCAAATTTATGTGTGAACTTCCTTCCTACCTGTACTGCTATATACTCATGCTACGTTAAATCCAAGATCTTTGAAAACTGTAATGTGCCCAGTATCCCAAGCTTGCACATCTAGGCCCCATTCACAGTAATTTGTTCCTTTCATGTGCATACTTCACTCTGACTCTCATTAGCACAGTTGTTTAATGTTGTCAGGATGATGTTAAGAAACCCAAACACTGAATGCTACCAAATCATGAATTAATTTTTATTATGTCCACAGGTCTCCTTTACATAAATAACATAAGCTTGAGGGGGTAATGCTTCTGTCAGATGTTCCACTCATAATTTATGTAACTTGATCCTATATTTCCTTATTAGTTCTATTAAGCAAGATAATATTGTACCTTATATGTATTGTGCCTCATGTGTGTAGGCAACATGCACACACACATACATCAACGCTAAATGTGCCAGGAGAAATGCTGCAAATTAAATGAAAATCACAGAATCACAGAGTGGTGGGGGTTGGAAGGCACCTCTGGAGATCTTGTCCAACCCCCCTGCTTGAGCAGGCACACCTAGAGCAGGGGGCACAGGAACGCATCCAGGCAGGGTTTGAATGTCTCCAGGGAAGGAGACTCCACACCCTCCCTGGGCAGCCTGTGCCACTGCTCTGGCACCCTCACAGGAAAGAAGTCTTTTCTCATGTATAGGTGGACCTTCCTGTGTTCCAACTTGTACCCATTGCCCCTTGTCCTGTCATTGGGCACTACTGAAAAGAGCCTAGTCCCATCGTCCTGACACCCACCCTTTAGATATTTATAGGTATTGATGAAATCCCCCTCAGTCTTCTCTTCTCCAGGATGAACAAACCCAAGTCTCTCAGCCTTTCCACATACAGGAGATGCTCCAGTCCCCTGATCATCTTGGTAGCTCTCCGCTGGACTTGCTCGAGCAGTTCCCTGTCCTTCTTAAACTGGGGGCCCAAAACTGGACACAGTACTCCACATGTGGTCTCACTGGGGCAGAGTAGAGGGGGAGGATAACCTCTCTCGATCTGCTGGCCACGCTCCTTTTAATGCATCCCAGGATACCCTTGGCCTTCTTGGCCACAAGGGCACATTGCTGGCTCATGGTTAACTTGTTGTCCCCCAGCACTCCCAGGTCCTTCTCAACAGGGCCTCTTTCCAGTGGTTCAGTCCCCAGCCTGTACTGGTGCCTGGGGTTGTTCCTCCCCAGGAGCAGGACCTTGCACTTGCTCCTGTTGAATTTCATGAGGTTCCTCTCAGCCCAACTCTCCAGCCTGTCCAGGTCTTGTTGGATGGCAGCACAGCGTTCTGGCATATAAGCCACTTAAAAAATCAGGGAATAAGGAATGCAGGATGTTTTAAAAAATCAAGGAACATAAGGAAGGCCCAGGATTTTGTCGTTTTTTCTGCATTTTTAGTTCATGGAGCACATACATGATGTTGTTAGGAAACACTGTTCTAGAATAAATTTCTGTGTACAACGTATTGTCATAAAAGCATTGGGAGAAGATTTAGTTATCAAAGTAAGGACTGGAGAAAGGCCTTGATCACCTGTACAGACAAAAATATCTAGGTTTGAACATTGTTGTAAAAGGTGAGACATTTAAACCTTTTGGGTTTAGCTAGAGGCCTGGGATGAAGAGCATATCCAGGCTTAAATACTCATGAAAATATTTGTCTACGCTGATTAAATAAAAAGGCATAATTTGATTTGTCATAAACATAGTGAAGAGTTCATTTGATCATGATTTCAGAGGTTGGTCTCAAGTAAGAATTCTAAAACTGATCCAAAATCAAATGCCTCCCTAATACCAACAGAAATTTTTTTAGTTTGGACAAGAGGTTTATGAGAAGATGAATTCATGTCTGCAGCACCACAATAGACCATTGTCTTGTTCACTTATAGTTTGCTATTGATTCTTAAGAAGAATTTCACATTATTTCACAGGGGAAATAATATGTTTTATAAAATTCCGTGGAAAGTATTTTGTGGAGCTTACATTGCTTTACAAATTGTAGGAAGATATTTTAACAGAAAACTAATTCTATTTTTTAAGTAGCATAAACATCAAAGAAAACTACTTCAAGGTCTGATAATAAATAAACAAACAAACAAACAAACGAACAAACAAATGGTTTTTAAACACTACACAAAACCCCTAGTATTTCTCTGTAAGCAGCTAACAAAACATTTAAGAAGCAGAAAAATAAAAGAGATCTAGAAATTGGAACTGCATGGAAGATTCTTAATTTTGAAAATAGCAACTTGTAAAAAACAATTTTTTTTTTTGTTAATTTCGACAGTGTTTTTTGTGTAATTGAAAAGATCAGAATATGGGATTTCTGGTAAAAAGAGAGATCCCCTTGGAAGACAGGCACAGCAATTCAGATGAGCTCTACTAAACTGATTCAAACCAAAACCTTAAGTTTCAGGTTTTCCAAATTCCAGTTGACTGTCTGACCATCAAGATAAAACACTGTTAAAGAATTCTGAAGTACATTGTGGACTGCACCATACTGTAATCTTTTTCAGTCGCTAATGAACATATATCTTCAGTATCCCCAAAGTAAAGCATTTTTGAAAGCAATGGTTGAAATGCACTTCAATTACCATCAGACTTTGGTGATTAAAATGTCAATTGGGTAAGCTTTCAGAGTTTCTATTTCTTGACAGTAATGTATGAACGCTATATCACACCTGTTTCCTCTGTCGTCCAGAATATAATATTTAATAGCACGCACAGCTAGAAAGGGAACCCAAGGAAAATAAATGCTGTAAATTGAATGTTGAAGTAGACCTTAGAGAGCAGTTCAAATCAATTGTTATCATGCTTTCTTACCATGAAAGGCAAAGGAATACTGGAAATAAATTTTTAAAAATTCATCTTAGTAAACACCAATTTGAAATTTGACATAAAGAGTAATATCTTCTATTATCACACCATTATCTATATGGAGCCTAAAAATTGTTGTAGGAATGTAGAATAGTCCATACAGAAGACTGGATAAATGTATGTGAGTGTGCTTGTGCATGAGCAAAAATGTAAGATATAATGCTGTACATACAGTCACCAGTTTCACTTGGCATAAAAGACAGTTCAAAGGCTTGTTAAAGTAGTCAGAATGACTTTGTTCCGTTGGGTTTTAGTCAAGCTGAGTATAAATTAGAGGACCAGAAATCATTCTGCTTTACTAGAAGTAACACCATTTAAATGCAGGAAGCAATTTCAGCAGCATGAAAAATCTCACTGCCATGCTAGGGCGAAAGAAGGAACAGAGATCTGGGGAGCATTGTCCCAGCACTATGCTGCCCAAATAACAGCACAGAGTATTTTGTATTCTGTACATATAGAGGAATATTTGCAGGTGTATATACAGATACATAATACACTTTTCCTCAAGCAGCAAGAGAATTATAAGTCCTTCCTGCTGCCTTTTTTCCCCCACTTGCTGTTTTGACACCAATACAGAGAGAATTAACAAAATGTTCTACAGACTTTTTTGATGAGAAATGTTTTCAGGCTGCCAGGTCCATAGTAATTTGTGCCTTGAAGGCTAGATGAGAAAGATTGTCAAGGAAACAAATAATAATGAGTTACAATAGAAAATGTTGCCTTTAGAAAACTAGAGAAAGAGGAGCCAAAGATCTACCAGACTAATCTGTAATTGCTGTGGCTTTTACAGTAGAACAAAACACTGCATGGACACCCTAGGTTTTGATGTAGAAAGTTTATTTGTTAATGCTTTAATGAGTTTTCAAAGAACATTAAGAAGAGAGGTGGCAAATATAATTTTGACATCATGCAGAAAGGAGCACAGTCATTCTCTGAAATGTGTTCCACTTAAATGCTTGGGTCATTTCAACACACATTAAAGGTTTAAAGCAATAGTGTCATGAAGAACCATTTTTTTTTTTCAGTCCCAGCTAGAATGTGATGTGATCATATGGAAATTCAGTGAAGGCCGTGTGAATTAATTCAATGGGAAAGGAACATATCTTTTATGTACTTATTGATGGATATTTTCCAGCAGTCCATTAGTTTCCCAGGTGTCACTGTTTAATGACATCAAACTTTATGATGTGATTATATCATACATCAGGATTCAAGTGTTTAACAAAGCAAGCAATTTAACATTGATGTAAAGAGAACTTGGAAATATTTCCTTCTTTCCTTTACCTGGGAAGTTCCTGCCTAATAACATGAGCTTACTTGGTAAAGCAGTTCTGGAAGAGGATTTTTTGTTTGTTTGTTTATTTACTCATTGTAAGAGCTGTTTGTTGGGTAGTAAACTAAAATATCTTTTCCATTGCACTGGGTCAAAATGGAACCCGTGTCTTCCAACTGGTGGCTAACATGCTGTCAGCAGCATGCAAAAGAAATTCAGCTGCCATAAAAGATAAGAATAAAACCTTCATTTCCCCAGAGAGTTGGCATTTAAAAAATGAAAATACTATCACTTTTCTGTTTCTATTAATTTTGCTTTTTAGTATAGATTGTATACAAACCCCCTAAAAGATTACTGTTGGAAGGAAAGGATTATAATGGAGCCTGGCCTAGAAGGAAGTCTTCTGACTGAAACACACTACTTTTTTTTTTCAATCCATCTTTGAAAAATAACTGAATAGGGACTTTTTGGTACATACTGGATTTAGTTTGGAAATGCAAAGAACACAGGTTCAACACAGGGAATAAAAATGGCTGGAAAGGCAATGTATACAAATTAGGAGGAAAATTATTACTAAGGTAGAGAAGAACATCTACACTGCATTTCTAGTCCTTAATTCAGTCATGTTGTCACCTTTTCTAGTGTCAAATAAATGTTTTAGAAGGAATTGATACACATAATCACAAATGAGGTCCACATAACTAGGCAAGGTTTTTATACAGGCCCTGCAATACAAAGAGGAGCCCCAGTAATTTTCAGAAATCAACATTTTCATGTCAACCCTGCATGCTAAGTGTGCTGAATCAGCCACAGGAGCCTACATTTTGTTGTCATCCCAATAACTTAGGAAAGACAACGTAACAATTGCTGGAGACTACAATTATCCATCCATTCAGCCAATTCTTTTAGAGCTGCTGACCCGGCAGGCCTTATAGCTTTTGTTGCCAATAAAGTGGTGATACAATGTCAGTAACTTCAGGGCTGTAATTTGTCAACTGTCTAAATGTATGAACCGATAGTCTGAAAGCCACAAGATTTGGAAAGCCCACAGACCAGCATCTCATTTGTATGATTTTGGTCTTACGGGATTTCAGTTAAATAAATGGTCAATGAGAAAAGCTCTGGACTTTTAGTCTTCCACTGTGGGACAGCAGGTCTTGATTTAGTGCCAAAGAGAAAGGACATACAAAGCAGATCCTGGAGTACCAGAAAACTTTGTGTCAATTTATTGATCTTCTTCCCATCACTGCAGTGGAGGTGAGATTAAGCTTGGTACAGCACTGTGACATACATAACGGTTTGTCACTGTCTGATTATTCCCTCCTCTTTTCGCTCCTCCTCCATCACATTGTGGCATATTTAGGAAAAGGATATAACAAAGAAACCACCAGAAAGTGAGACTAGAAGGGGAGCATGATCCCTTTAAGAACTGTTATGTGGAATAACTGTTGTCCAAGAAGCCACTACTTGGTCACAGAAATAAAAATGTACTGGCATCAAGCTGGAGTATCATGCTAAGCTAGGTCTCATCTGTATTTGGGTTTGTTCATAATGACATAGTTTTACTCCCTTCTTTCATCCTGGGTAACCATTGGCTTTTCAGTCTTTCTTTCACTTGAAAGCTGTAGTTGAGGGCCGTATGAAGTTGATGTGCTTGTGTAAAGATACTGACTTTTCTCTGCTCCCACTCTACCAGCCAAAAAGCTGCTTTACTTTTCTTTTTAAAAATAATTAAACTAGTTTAAAAATGGATTAGTGTTGACATCCCTTCTTAACAATACGGATGGAGACTCAGAATGAACAGCTGTTTGGACAATATTGGATGAAAGCCTTTCCCTAGGCAAATGCAGTAGATGCACAGGCACATGCAAGGGCACATTGCTGCCATTACTGATGCCCATCTGTTAGACTGGCATCATGCCCACTCAGAAGCTGAGTCTAAAGCAAGGTCTTCGCGATGTAGGCTCTGCCTCCTCTATGACAGTACTGCCACCTGGGTGCCAAATGACTTTTCACAATAGCTTCCATTTTTAGGTAAAAAGCAAAACAATACTATTGTAGAATGGAGGGAGAAATGAATGTAATCTGATGAAAAACTTGTTTTACTTTCAAACAGTCTTGGTCTAATGGTTTATATATACACAAATTTATATCTAAAATAACACTGGTTTTCCCTGTTTTGACAGGTGACTACAGTTCCTTGTTTTCATGAAGAGTGAGAATTGTCATTAACCAGGCAAGTGATCTGTAGGTTTCACATAAGTATAGGGGAAGGGATAGTTCAGAATATTTAGCAGTTACACCTGGGGCAAGATTACTTACAGAAAAGAGATCACATTTAAGTACCAGAAGAGACTGATTCTTTCTGTTCCAGGAAATTCTTTGAAAAACACAGGTAACCAAATAAAAGGTATTGGATTTCAAATATTTCTAGAGTGTCCATCCCTTACCTAATGTTTCTGATGGAGTCAGTGTCACCAAAAGCCTAGGAGTAATCTTTTGTATTCAATGAATGGAATTCGGAGTGATTCCTACCACAACGCATAATCCTCCTCCAAGCCATTAAAATGACCTTAACTGTTGCTTGCAGAGTTACAGCTGCAGTGTTTCATGTCCTGCCAATATTCAGCTTATATTTTACACAGACTAGTCTATTTAATTATGTTTTCTTCAGTAGACCTATTTATTCTTTCCTTTTATTGTGGTCTGGTAAATGAGATACTAAGTTTTATGCCATGTCCAGTAGTATTACATAAAAATACGGGTCCGTTTAAATTTTTTTACTGATATGACCTTAAGTATGAAAGTGATTGTGTGTTTGGAACATTGGGCTATTGCTGATCTGCCCTGGAAACCTCACTGATGAGATTAATAAGAATAACTTCAGAAGATTCTAGCTTTTCCTATTTAATGGAATTTGAGTATTTTGCCTTTAAATGCATACAGGTTTATTATTATTAAAGGAATTATGTTTAGTCATCAAGAAGAACACAATACAACAATAACAGAGGTAAAAATGCATTTTGACGTTTTTGAAATTGAGATATTAAAAAAACGTTCACCAGGGGGCAATGTTACACAAACTCTTCCAAGTTCTTTTTAGTGTGTAAGCAAATACTGAGTTTTAGAAAGATGTGTTAGCTTTAGCCTTCGGTTATGTAAGAGTCTGCAATAATAGCAGTTGTCTCTGAGGAGGGAACTCCCTGAATTCATTGCTGAGGTAGACCTGGCTGCTGATAAGTAGACACTGTTTTATGAAGTGTGTGAATGGGAGACATGTATCATGTCCTACAGGCTACTGAGTTTACACAAGATAATTTTAATACTCCCAATGAACCTCCTAACTGGGCTAATGGAACAATTGTTATGTGGTGGAAACCCTTAATTTGGGGATAGTTTTACTGTATGAAGAGCTTTCCAGAGCACAAAGAAAATATTCCGTTATTGGGTTAGTTCTCTGCTTTACAGTAGAGCTACCTCACAAAATAAAGGCAATGTTGGAATACACCGTATTGGCTTTCTGCCACAAACTAGTAACAACAGTATCTCTGAATCTTGAGCGGGGAAAAAAATGTTTAGTTAGTGTTTCAATAGAGAAAGAAGGTTCAAGTAGGTTCAAGTAGGAAGGACATGCCCCAGAACTGGTAAAAAAAGCTACTATCCATCTCTGCTCTGTGACTTACGGTTGTCATTTATTGGATCTGTACAGTGCTATTTATGATGATACAAAGAATAATTGTCATCTTTTTTCACTGAATTGATGGAAAGGTTTATTTAGAACTGTCATACATCATTAATTGTATGAAGCAGAAGAAACATCTCATTCATTAAAATTGCATCCATTAAAACTAGCTGCATCCATTAAAATAGCATCTTGTATTTTTAAAGTAGTTACTGCTTTAATTTTTACTTATGAAGTAATGACATTCAAAATACCATACTAGACTTAAAAAAATGGATTCCAAATCCTACTGAGTTGGGGTATTTTAGTTTATTTTCAGCCCATTTTAGAGGCTAATGATTATATTTAGCCAGTTGTATTTCTAGGCAGAAATTAAATCCTTTTTTTGTTATTCAGAAGTCACGGAGCACTTAACACACAGAAGGTAACATCTGTTAGCTTGTGGCCATCATCTAAAACCATGCTCACATACTTCTGAAAATAGTAGTGCAGAAAAATGCTCTAATTTAACATGGTCATGGGAAATATAGATGGAATTAAACTGGCTTCTGAATTAACTGACTCTATGTCAACATCAAATCATATGGAAAGATAGAATATTATAGATGTGGGCTAATTACTCTTAATTATGCCAGTACTCTTTAATCTCTTCATAAATTATTTGGATGCAGGACTTGAAGGAACACTTATTAAGTTTGCTGATGACACAAAACTGGGAGGAGCTGTTGACACTCTCGAGGGCAGAGGGGCCCTGCAGAGGGATCTGGACAGACCAGAGATTTGGGCAATCACTAACCATGTGAAGTTTAACAAGGGCAAGTGCCGGATTTTGCACCTGGGGCATGGCAGCCCTGGATGTACAGACATACTGGGGAATGAGAGGCTGGAGAGCAGCTCTGCAGAGAGGGACCTGGGGGTTCTGGTCAATGGCAAGCTTAACATGAGCCACCAGTGTGCCCTGGCAGCCAAGAGGGCCAACCGAGTCCTGGGGGGCATCAGGCACTGCATTGCAGCCTGTCGAGGGAGGGGATTGTCCCGCTCTGCACTGCGCTGGTGCAGCCCCACCTCGAGCAGTTTTGGGCACCACAGTACATTAAGGATATAAAGCTACTAATGAGTGTCCAGAGGAGGGCCAAGAAGTTGGTGAAAGGTTTAGAGGAGAAACCGTATGAGAAGCAGCTAAAGTCACTTGGTTTATTCAGCCTGGAGGAGACTGAGGGCAGACCTCATTGCAGTCTGCAGCTTCCTCACAAGGGGAGGAGGAGGGGCAGGCACTGATCTCTTCTCTCTGGTGACTGATGATAGGACCCAAGGGAACGGCAGGAAGATGTGCCAGGGGAGGGTTAGGTTGTATTTTAGGAAAAGGTTCTTCACTCAGGGCGGTGGAGCACTGGAACAGGCTCCCCAGGGAGGCAGTCATGGCACCAAGCCTGACGATATTCAACAAGCGCTTGGACAACACCCTCAGAGACATGGTGTGAATTTTGGGGTTGTCCTTTGCAGGGACAGGAGTTGAACTTGATGATCCTTGTGGGTCCCTTCCAACTCAGGACATTCTATGATTCTATGATAATTTGCATATTAATGTCAGTCTCATCCATTTACTGTATTGCTGTAGCTGACTTCAAGTAATATAAGCAATGTAATCTATGCACAAAGCAGATGGAGACAGTTTGGGTCCAGGTGTAGCCTGATGACCTGTTTTTATATGCCTATGAGTCATATAAGAAAATTCAGGCTGCTTTCATTTGCCTCCAAGGTGACTGAATTTCTGTGAATTTGCAGCAGAAGTAATTCATGAGTTTTGAACAGCAATTTGCTGACAGCAAGGGTAAATGCTTTTCTCTAGCCTGTGGGAAGCCTACTTACAGGCTAAGTCAAATAATCCAAAATTAAATAATGAATGTAAATGAAAATAATATTTAACATAGAAAGCATAAAATTTATTATCTACTTTTATGGGCTCCCAACTTCTGGAATTATACAGCACTATCTGAATCGCTTTCCAGTCACATACTTTGCTCAAACCAGGGTGACAGAAGTGAGCCTGAATAGGACAGTACCATAGTTACTTTTGGCAAAATAAAAAGCAAACTCTGGAAAAAGTCCAAACTCAAATAATATTAACCCTGCAAAGTAGATGTGGGAAACCCAACTTTTTTGCACTCTCCAGACATGCCCAGATAGACAGTTTATGAAATATTGCTTTGTTTGATGCAAAACTTTAGATGTCCTGAAATAGTGTGACAGGAAATCTTTATTTACTAATCTGTTGGCAACTGTTTCATATGTATGCTTTAAATGGTTATTTCCCAGTGAGGTGCACTGGACATAAATATTTCAAAAGTTAATAATTATAGTTTCAAAATACCCTAATAACTTACCCTGATTTTGACAAATAGCTCATGAAAAACACACCGATAGTTCTGCTACACTTCTTTGCAGACCCAATGACTGCTTTCACTTGTTTAAAATGTTGTTTCATCACATCTCTTTACCAGGAGCAGCAGAAGAAACCTAGGGTTTACACAAAAGAAACTGAGGATCTTTAGATTTGTAATTTGATGTCAGGAGCAGACTAACTCCTGAATGATCTTTGATACCCCTAGCACTGATAATTTTAAATAACCGTGTGCTGCCACTACATTTTCACCATTTACTACTAACTTTCTGTGTGACTTTTGTAGAGGAAGAGTTTAATTGCATTGTTTCCATGCTTCTATGACATGCTTTTCTTGCAGTAACGTGGAAGGTTCAGCTTGTTCAGTTTGCAGTACAATACTGAGGCCTATTGTCTTAGATTCTTCTTGTCATTTTCTCTCCACAAGTTTCTTTTTTGTATCCCTACACATACACACCCCCCGCCTCAGTGTCACCTATGTGAAATTAACTTTTACATAAATCTGGCTTGGAGTCTGGCTGTTTTAGAGACTATCTCTCTTTCTCCAGCAGCTGGAATTAATGAGGATATTATGTCTACTGAAAAATGAGACTTTTGGAAAGCAGGAACAGGGCATTCTCAGTGCTTGTAATTTATATTCAGTCTACATATGATATGTGGATGTTCTCTTTAATTGTTTATACACACAGAAAATTATCTGTTTGGAAAAAAATGTTTGCCTTTATCAAATAACGATATCAGAAAACCCATAAAGAAGGAAAATAAACTCCATTTTCAATGACAGGAGTTCAGTGACTTTTATATAACAAGTAGTAAATTTTGGAATATATCTTTGGCCATACTGAAAACCAAAGCCAAAAGAATTGTCAAGAAGTCACATGGGTTTTCAACAAAATCCATCAACATTTTATTAGAAATCAAGGTAAAAGAAGAAATACATCTCAGTGAAATAAATTGTTGAAATGCCCTTTTTTCTTTTCCCAGGATGAATGTTGAAATAACTGTAGCTTAAAAAGGTTATATAAAAATTAAAAATAACAAAATGTAGAAATTTAGAATGCAGAAATATCAGAATATTCTACAGTATCTATTTTCCTCTTTTATCTTAAATTCAACTTTGTTACAATATAGGGATGTAAAATGGAAAATAATACATAAAGGTGAAACATATAACAATGATAAGCCTAGTTAAAAGAAGGAAACTATAAGGGAATGTATAATAGGGAATAATGTTAAACATAGAGGAAAAGACAGAGTGCCTTTTCTTTTATTAATTTTTGGAGCCTGCAGGTGGTGTTATTACCTTAAGAATATTTCCAGATTCCAAAACAATTGTTATTTTCCTCTTTTCTACTAATGATTTATACAACTATATTTTATGTTTGGTAAAATTGTATTTTTTAATCTGGTAGAAATCCAGTTTTTCTTCTGGATGAGTGATGAGTTCACTTCGGATTGTTCAAAGAGCCCCATGACAATGCAGGTTCTTGGACTGTATAATATACAAATAATGAAAATAAATTATATTAATTTTTTATAAGTTATTTGTGGGTAAAAAGTGGATGAGAAACTAGAATATAACAATGGATACTTTCAGAAAATTAGAAAAAAACTCACCCACACCACCTCTTTGTTTTGGATATTTAAAAAGGATACAAATGCATGAGCTACCATATGTAGTCATAGCAACTTACTGCGTTTTCAGTGCAAAAAATACAGAAGCCAAATCACCTTTGCTTGTCTAATCTGTTATCAAGAAAATAATATGTTTAAAGTTAACATGTTTATGGTTTGAAAGTTCTTACACATATTGATGATTTTCTTGCATGTTGTCTACAGCCAGCTAGGACTTTTGCATCACAGCAGATGAGGATCTGAACTAAACTTGGTTAGATCCTTTCAGCACTATGTTTGCAACTCTCTGATGAAATTATCACCTGTAGTCACAACAATAGGTTGAATTACAGGACTGATTTTTGTGAGGTTTCCTAACAACACATAACCATTTACTTTCCCCAAAATCGTATTTGTGTGGTCTGTGGACAGGGCTGAGGGGATGCCCTAGGGGAGGTCAGGCAGGTACAGTAAGTGTGGTAGTTCCCTCAGGGACCTGAGCTTTTTTCAAATAATGACTTTGTACCTTTGCTTGATGGGTATCCCAGTCTATGTGGTAATAACTCATGCTTACCACTTGCTTCTTGGTGAAGGAACTGCTCTTTGATCTCCCAATATCAATTGTAACAGTAATCGTATATTTTTGTAATAATTTTCAATAAGTGACTTTATGAGTACTAAACTTCAAACTTTCACCTTTGGGCTGTTACAAAATGAAGCTAAGTATACACTGTATCACTGTCTTTAAATGGAAAATAGATATTACTGTATGAGCACTAAGCACCCAAACCTTGGGCTGTTTCATGTTGAGACTGTTGAATAAAGCACTACATTTTCTTTTTTTTCACAAACAGTAGCAAAGGCAATGATTGCAATAAAAAGTTATTCCTAAAATATCACATCTACTTAGGAAAGGCTTGCCTTCTCACAAAGCATCATACAATGTTTTTTTCACTCCAAAGTCTTTAGTGTAAGAAACAGAAAAAATGTTTGTAAGAAAGTTTGTACTGAGGTACTTTCTTAGGAACTGTATTTTCCCTACAAAACTAAGATTAGACTAAATTCTTAAGTATCAGCATCAGCAAATCTATTAAGGTGTATATATATGGCAAAATGCAGTGCTATGAAGAGATACAGAGCATCTCTGTGAAGCAGTTTGAGAGAAATGAACATCTCCTACTGTCCACTGAATCTGCCAAATACATGTGAGTTATTTGTTAGATTACAACAAGCCTTTTCCCCATTAATTACATTTTCACAGAACCACAGAATGGTAGGGGTCGGACAGGACCTCTGGAGATCATCTGGTCCAACCCCCCTGCTTGAGCAGGCACACCTAGAGCAGGGGGCACAGGAACGCATCCAGGCAGGGTTTGAATGTCTCCAGGGAAGGAGACTCCACAACCTCCCTGGGCAGCCTGTGCCCCTGCTCTGGCACCCTCACAGGAAAGAAGTTTTTTCTCATACTGAGGTGGAACTTCCTGTCTTCCAACTTGTGCCCATCGCCCCTTGTCCTGTCCTTGGGCACTATGAAAAGAGTCTGTCCCCGTCCTCTTGACACCCATCCTTTACATATTTATAACCATTGATAAGATCCCCCCTCAGTCTTGTATTCTCCAGGATGAACAAACCCAGGTGTCTCAGCCTTTCCTCTTGAGAGAAGTGCTCCTCTCCATGACTATCTTGGTAGCTTAAAATATTATTGTGGAAGCTTTAGTTCTTGTCTACCATAATGGGAAATAAGCTTAGCACCTTAAGAGTTTATCTTGTTTAAAGGGAAGAATAGTATATTAAGTTTAACAGAAGCATAATTTTGCTATGAAAAGTGATTTACTGGAGCAGTTATATGAGTATGAATTGTATTTCCCCATTTCCCAGTGCAAGGAAAACGTAACATAAAAAATCGAGTCAGGATAATTACTGGAAGTCAGATGCATCACTGCTTTTTAACTTTGAGAATTTTTTTTTCTGAAAAAAATGCTTTTGGAGGGAGCACTTTTGTGATCTAGAAGGCAGGGAAAAACTCTGGTAACTAGAAAGGCGTACATATCCATCGTTAGTATGCTGAAACTATTTAGAAACTGCTTTTATTTTATTTAGGACATTTTCTCAAGAGAGCTGCATGTTTTACTTGAGAAATGCTTGACGCATAGTTTGAAGTAAACACATCATCACCCATGAATCTGAAGAGAAAGCTTTTTTCCTACTGGAACTCAAAAATTCAGAAGCACTTTGTGTAAAAAGGGGTTCCAATTCTTCTTTTTTGAAAGCTGAATGTGACATATATTTGATTCTAAATTTATGCTTTGAAAGTATTTTTTAAAAAGCAAAAATTCAGTGGCCGTTTTTCTCTCTTTTGTAATATTCACAGCTCATTACTTTTTTGCTAAATCGTAATACTGCTAAGGAAACAAAAAATACATGGCATTATCTTTCATTCTACCTGCTAAATGCTAGCAATTAAGCAACAGCTATAATAGCTCCATGGAGTGTAAAGCCACAACTTAGCGCACTAGTGTGATTTTGTGATAATCAGGAGACATCTGTGAATAAGAGATGGTGCACGAACTCTCAGACAAAACCAAAGCAATGCATCCTTTATAACTGGAGTGGATTGTTTTTCAAAGAAGCTGTGATGGCAGTAGATTGTAAATTGCTTTGCAGATTAAAAAGTCTACATACATGTATGTAATCAGCTAAATAAAAATGTAAACATAAAAAGTCAGGTTTGCAAGTATTATATTATACTTTGCATTCAGGAACCTCTCAACTCATCGGTTATTTTACTAACTTATATGTATACTCTAGATTTTTTTTATCAATAGTCTATGCTTGCCTAAGATCAGAGGTATATTCTGTGTATCAAAGGTTCCTACATCCAATTAGCACTGGCAAATGAGTGTAATTTGCACACGGATTCCTGGGTTAAGTTAAAATTTGTCTGCAGTGCCCATATGTAGGAAATTATATACTTCATTTTCATTATGGTTCAAAGAACTGTTGATAGTTACTTAGACTGAGAGGACACTATTTCATAAACCTTAAATTAAGAATTATTATTATTATAATTATTATTATACCATACATTTGTGGTAATTTTTTGAAATTGTGGCAAGTAAAAGCTTGATCTAAAACTCATGGAAATCATTAATTCATTCCTTCATTTTGAATTATTAGTTTCAATTAGTGAGAGATTTATTAAAAAATCTTTTTGAAAGAGGTAATAATTTGACACTTCAGTACTATGAGTAGCGTTCTAGTCAGAAAAGGTAGTGGAAGTAATTCTGAAAGTATAAATGCATTTTCTTTGTTTCCAAATAGACTATTCTATGTTGGAAAAGGCAAATTTGTTCTTTTTTTTTCGAGAAGTACTTTCTTTTCTGCTTTGGCATAACAGCTGTATTCTCTTAATAAGCCAGTAAGCAAAATAGTTAGAATACCTAAAAATGAAACATAATTTGCCAAATTCCAGTTACCTAATAGACGTTCTTGTTTTAGACATCAGAATTTTACTATGGCATTAGTATTCTTGAGTAGTGGCATCTGCCAGATATCAGCTCACTACAGAGAAGCAGTCATACCTGAGTAGAACACTTCTTGGAAGATGTCTGACCGTGACTCAGGAGATTTTTTTTTTCTGGATGAATGAAACATATTTACTTTGACACCAAGTTAAAGGATTTTATTTTCTGTTGTGTGATTAAAATCAAGAATTTTTTCTGAAACCATCTTCCTTAATTTTAAATGAACTGGATATACATTTTTACTGACTTTTTACAGCAAAAAAACTTACACTAAAGCAATTTTAATAGATGGGAGAAAGATTTTCCCTTGCAGAAAGAATGAGCTTTTCTACCTTGTTCACTTTACTGTTCTAAGTGTCTTTCCTTACTGTTTTAACCATAAGGAGAGAAAATGGATTTTCTCCAACAGTTAAATTAGTTGGGTTTTCTTTTCTGTCTAGCTGAGCATTAATCTGATCCCAAGATTTTAATTAAAAAAACGCACCTTATTTACTGTTATACAATACTAAAATAGTGTAAATTTTTTTCTTAATCTTGGTTCACTAGAAATAATATCTTAAACTTCTCAGGATGAAGTCTCACAGCCTCCAAATTCGCCTGGGTTCATTTGCCAAACACTATTTCATATTTTAGCAGAGGTTTCTCTCAGTTTAAGACAGGAAACATAGGCAAAGATGAACAATGTTTTCCAAATGGAAATGAATAAAAAAACCTGTTAATGTTTTAAGCTTGAAGCTACAAGCATGTATTAACTAACATATTATTAGAACAAAACTACTTTTTTCTTTATTTAATAAATGCTGCTGCAATATTTAGTTTACCAGTTATCAAAATAATAATATAATTATTTTTCATAATCTGAACTTATAAGGGTAGACTGTTTCTTTCTATCAATACATATCTTAGAAGCTTCTCTCCTTCTCTAGGAAAGTTGGGTTTTTTGTACATTTTAGCTGTTGTGTGTCTTTTCGCAGTATATGGCAGTAAATTATAAAGTAATGTAAGTATTCAATAACACTACCAAAGTTTCCTTACTGCATTGAGATATCAAGAAACATGTTTTCTCTTCTAAATAATGGTAGAGTTGCCATTTTAATTTCAAAACATTAGTGTTATGTTATGTAGCATACATAAGGGGAAAGATTGCATATAACAAAAGTAGTTCCTATTTTTCTTCACTCTCTTGATTTTTTTCTGGTTTTTGCTTAGTTGAGTGCCTGTTTCTTCAAACTTTTTTCCTGTTGAGAAAATAAACAGAGCTATTTACTTTTCATCAGAGAAACACAGTTCTACACATCTCAGTTTATTAAACTGAAGTGAAATTTATTATTTTCACGCAGTTTTTTTGCTTGCCCAAACTACTGAATGAGTTGTGGGAATTGTTATTCTGTCTGTACCTGTTGCTCAGTTTGCTCTGGGTATTGAGCTTGCTGATGGATTGCTCGCTCTAGCTATACTGGATAATTTGACATGGTCTGTTTTTCAAAAATAAAGCAGTTATAAGAGGGTGCAGGATATTACAGCTGTTCAAAACAATGCAATTGAGTCATCATATTTTGCTGAATTGATCAAAAAGTAGCTTTTATTTTTTAAGTAATTAATTTTGACAGTTCCAAAATTCAACTCTGAAATTTTACTAATGCTTCCACTGGCAAAACTTTGCTATTTTTTTTTTTTTACTCTAAAAAGGAAATATTTCAAAAGGATATATTTCAAAATAAAGGCATTTGGGTATTCAGATCTGACAAGTTCTGTTATTTACATTTTATCAGGGCAAAACCTTAGTAAACAAAGACAAACAAAACTGGCATCACACTTTAAAAAAAGCATCACATATTTTAACAACCATGTCATTGATCTCCTAAAGCTTTTGACTAAAAGTGATCTCACCTATTTTAATCTCTATATTCATTTCGGATGTTACCTGTTCTCTACTATCAAGATTCTGATCCAGAAAAATAAGTAAATATTTCATGTAGGTTCACAAGAGCTATTGAACTTAATAGGAGCCTAACTGAGCACTTAACTGAAAAATAATATGTAAAAAATATGGAGAAATGTATATTTTGACATATTTCTATCAGAAACAAGTATGAAGCCATTAAACAATGATAATTTAGGATAAAAGAGTAGACAATATTCTCCAGTCCCTTACACAGCTTTTTCCATTTTTGCAGAGAACCTATAACACAATCAGAATAGCAATGCTTTGCATTCAGTTCAGACAGGAAAATGATTACAAAGTATGCAAGGTGTGAAAGAGTCTGATCCACTGTTATTGGACCAGGTAAATATAGGTCTAAAGCACTCTATACTTATAATCCCCATAAAAAATAATGTAGAATATATTCACTATAGGCCTACTCAGAAAATGAAACACATCTCTTGTCTTACAAATAGAATTTATAAAAACTGCAATTTTCAGTAACGTTCCTAGCTTGAAAAAATAATGTATTTCAATTAAGTTTATTTTCTAAATTTTTCATGGATGCCCTACAAAGGACAGAAATGTTTTTGGTGCTGAAGTATATTACTAAGTCTTTGAAGAGTTGTCAAAGCTAGAGCAACCGTTAACTGTTTGTCTCTGACCTTGGCACAAGGCAGGAATTAAAGTGCATATTTATCACAACATGTAAAAAGTATGCAGTGAAGTTTGAAAGCTGGTAGAAGAAAAGGTTTCTGCCAAAAAAGCAATGATAGATATAGCAGTACATGGCAGAGATCCCAAGGCTGAGGCACCAGATGTGAGTTATATAATTTGTGAGGAAAGATGTTTAATGTGACCACTGCACAGTCAGTGCAAAGTTGTTTTTTACATAGGAACTACAAAGTGATAACATTAAGTGTGTATACTTTGTTGAAAAACATTTATTCCACTCTGTGGTGGTCTGAAGTGAATAAATTTGATACAGATCACTCTGTGCTCCTGGAAATAATACCATACAGATCTTCAAGACAGCAGGAGAGCATAGAGCTAATTTTTGTATAACTTGCTTAATGCTTGTCTCAACTGTAGGGAAACATATTTTCAGTTAGCCAAGAACCAAGAGTTACTAGAATTGTGAGATAAACTAAAACAGAAGAAAACTTCTGCCAAGCAGCCCATTCCCTGTAATCCTAGTTGCGGAAGGAGCCAAGATATAAAGTTTAAGAAGTAGAAGACCAGTTTATTAAGTATGAAGTTAATATTTCATGAAAAAATAAGAAAAAAGCAGTCATCATTGACTACTTTGACTTCTCTGACTTAGGTACTTCTGTCTTACTTTTGTTAGGCACTCTCCTCTGTTGCTGTGTTGTATTTTAGACCTTTCTAAACCACACGAAAAGAATCACATTATTTCACTGGCTGTCTTCTAAAGAAACTAGGCAAAAAATTATTAGTCTGCTGCCAAGAAAGAACTTAGTTCCACACAAAAAACTAGTGAAAGACTAACTAGGAGAATCTATAGTGGAAGACTACAGAGTATTTCAATTCCAATATTAAAACATTTTAGTCACTATGCAGGAGAGGAATACACTTATGTATAATATGAGAAGTACTATTTGTTATGATGCAGAGAACTTTTTAATGGCTTTATTATTGGTATGTCTTTGCTCATCTACAGAATACAGAATTTTGACATTAAACTGAACAATGTTTTCAAAAACAGAGACTGTGTCTCAAAGGTCTTTTGGTAGTTGGGATGCACAAACATGTGTTAGAAATGTCAGCAGGCATCTACTGCCCAATGTACAAAGGACAAACTGAGGTTGGGAGGCTGGTTCAGAGGCTTTCTAACTCCATATTCCTTCACTGTACGGTTTTGTTTGTACACATGAGCCGCTTCTTGGGAGTTAGAAAAAAGTGTTCTAGCTTTCAGTGATGCAGGAATTCAATGAAGCTTGGCTTCAGAATTCATGGGCTGGAGGCAACAATGTACTGAATTCTGATGCTCCTCAGGGAGTCCTCTTCTCATTAGTTCCTGTTACCTTTTTAGTGTCCTGTGACTCCTGTTCCTGCCTTCAGGTCTTCCAGTATCTCTAGACTCTTCACTACTTGTGATGCCTCCAATTCTGTATAGTTACTCCCACAAAACTCCAGTAGCTCTACCTCCTTCCTACCTCCTGCTCAGTTAGAAAAACAACCACCACACTCAACAGTACAGAGTTGCATGTATACTGATTAGCAGGAGCCATGTAGCAAGGCACAATGCTACTAGCTAGACCCCCTCCATTTTCCTTTTTTCCCAGCAGATCAATGATGCAGCCTGTGTTCTTGACCAGTCATTGTGCTTCACAAAATATGTAGCAAAATGAGACCACTTGATCTCTGAAAAAATTGGGGAATACTGACCAGTTAGTTTAAAAGTGTTAGACAATGCAACTATATAACCTTAATTTTCTTTGGAAACAAGGCAAGAATAGGAATGCCATCATCTAGTACTGTTGGTTGTGAACCTTTTAAGTTCCAGCGCTGGAGGAAGAACAGAAAATCATGCTAAGGTGCTGACAGATACCTAGATGTATGCCTACATTTAGGAATTTGTATTCTCTAGCCTGTGAGTTTCATAAATACTGGTAGTCATATGAGGAACAGATGAGACTCAGGAACACTGGCTATGTATGCCCACTTCGTAGTTGTCAGATGGTTCATTTGGCTCTTGATTGTCTGTCTTTCCATGTAACTCCCTTCCATTTTCTTCCATACTATTAATGCTTTGAAATACCTGTTCTAATCCCTCAGTTTCCCATTACAATCTTTTTTTCCCCTTTCTATTACCAGTATAATATCCCAGGTTGCTTTTTTCTTCAGTCATTGTATTCAATCTTTCTATCCCGGCTCTTCCTTTAATTTCTTTTAACAGTCAATATTGTCTATCCTGACCGCCTCTTCGTCACATGTATGTGCTTGACCTCATTCTTCAGTTTGTGTTCCCACTTTCTTACTTCCTTGTTACAGTTGATTTGCCTAGCTAGCCTCAAATTCCTACCCTGCTCATTGATTCTTTTTCAAATATATTTCCCTGTACTATTTCCTTCACATCTTTAAGCAACTGTTTTTCATACAACTCAGACCTTTTCTGCCAGTCTATAAACAACTTAAAAGAAGATCTTTTAATGGTATGGGGTTTTGGTTACCTTAAAAAATGTACAGAGCTTTTGTTCCTGCCTGTAGAATATATCAGAGTAATCTCAAAATCTTGACAAGTTACTGTAACCTCTTGCATATTTCAGTAAAGAAAGAACTGTAACATATGTCGTGCTGATAGCTCACACACCATGGACTGGGGCAAAGCCTTCAATAGAAAACCTAGACATCCTCCCCCAGCAACCTAACTCACATAGTCTGATCCCTTTCTGACCTAAGAGTATACCTCCCTTCCTGTTAAATAGTAGTGGTCCCATACCACTGGAGAAATTTACACTGCGTCAAACTTATTACAGTAAAATTCACTTATTTATTGCCAACAGTGAAAGATGTTTTAGAGGTCAAAGAATGCCATTAACATTGAACTTACACAGCTGATGCTTTCAGTGCTCCCCAACTCAAGTCAATTTTCCACAAATGAACTAAATTTCACATAACAAATAGTTATAAAGCGATACAGTGCAAAGTCTCAGATGCTACATTGTTAGCGGTTCACAGCACAGTGAAATGGATTTTATGTGCTGGGGTCATATAAAACTTAAAATAAGACAATTTTACAGTTTGTATATGAATAACTGCCAAGAATAGTTTTTTATACATCTTCATCAAAAGAAAATATTTTCATATTCAGCATAAGATTCATAAGTATGCTAACCTTAATCATTTAACATTGTCATAGGCTGCTAGACAGCCTAGAGGGGAATAATACTGTGCTGATTATGGTCAGACCATTTATTAAAGTACTAGCGGTGCTCAATGACACCCTTGCAATAAAATGATTTAATAGAAATCAAACACGTAAACTATTACTCTGACCCACAACTTCTTCCCCAGGGGTCTCATACATGCAACAGCAATGCCCCACTAACAATAAATTTTAGCACTTATATGTGATTATCAGGCAACCATAAGATCCCCAGTATTTCTAAGGAATAATCTCTTCCCTCAGGGATTATACACACACAGGGAAGTGAATGACTAAATTCATCTCTCTGTGCATTCTGAGATCAACTTGGGGAAAATGTAATTCAAAATTAACATCAAAGAAGTTCTGTAGTTTCTCTTCCTCTCATATTGAAATGTACAAAAACAACAAAAAAGGTGCATTCTACCAGTAAAGTACTGAGAGAAAAATTATTCTGAAATCTAGTTATTAGGAGTACTGAGGTGGTAAGATATCTTGGTGCTAGTTTCTTGTTGCCTAGGCAAGTGCTCTGACCATTATCTTGTTAACTAAAAATTCCTTCTGTGATCAGTTTACACCATAAAAGATGCATGATTGCATTTTCATTGGAGCCAGATCAGGCATCCCCAGAAAATCCACCTTCTCACTGTGTCACAGATGGGCTCAAGTGGGATAAAAGTGTCTAGGTGCTCGGTCAGTATGGTATTTTAGACTACATTTTTGGTCATAGATTTTAGACGCCAAAATTGTTTTTCAGATACAGCCCCTGAACTATTGTTACATGTGATTGAAATCAACCACACCTGGGAATCAAACAACTAAAAAAATCGTGGTCTTAATCTAAAGTGACCAGACTGAATGAGTCAGGTTTCCTGCAGATTTCTCTGGATAGAGGCTTCTGAAGGGTTCTTTCACTTATGCTAAATGCCTTTAGTTGTTTATTACTGAATGAAAGCTGCCAGTAAATGTTTCTTTGGCTTTCCAGTAGGTCTTTAAAGTTCAAATTATTTTGTGTTGTAGTTCATTGCATTTCACTCTATTCATCACATGGCAAGTTAAAAGTCCTAAATGATCTGCCTAGTTTCTTTCAAACAGTGACTAATATTGTTGTATTTACTAGATGTATTTGTTTGAATAACACTGTATTCATGTACACAATATTCATGAGAATATTGAAAAGCATCTTTTACAGAATCATGAAGAAAAATTATATTCTTCAGTTACAATATCCACACATTTCTTGATTCTTCACAAATGATGTGCAACAAAACCACAAAGGTACTCCTAATTATTAATATCTGCTAAAAATCTAGCCAAGATGCTTATAGTGATACCATATTCTACAGGAAAACATGGAGATGAATAACAGTTGGATCTCTTAAATTATAGCAAAAACAATTTACCTCAGACTAGCCCCATTTTCTTCTAATCTAGGTAGTTTCCCTAAATGCCACCTAAACATAGACTATATCATAATGTTATGTTTTCACTGTCTTGCAAAGTTCTAAAACATATGCTTCTATTCCCCGCCCTTTAAATTTGTTAATGCCCTTCACAATGCTGTATGGATTAATTTATGCCTCATTGCCCAAAGAATTTAGACTGTATGAATTAAAGTTTTTTGGTAAGTTTTCAATTACTTTTATTGCTTTGTTTATTATGCAATTATTTTCAAAATTATTTAATGATTTTAGATACATGCCTTTCTTTGGTACCAACTTGAGAGACTTTCACTGGGCATGAATCCAGCCTGTTGGAGATGATTCAGCTGATGTCCAGAAACCAAAACAATTGCAGTCAGCCTCAAACCCTGGAAAAATCACGGATTGTTCAGTAATCTTCAGCATCTATTACAAATTTATTGTAGCTGTAGTAGACATGAGCATCTGATCAGAAACCATCAGATTGGAAGTTGAATAACAAAATACTACCAAAATGAAAATTACTAGAAAGCTTTTATTTTTTGTCCCTCGCTACTCTTTGGAGTTTAGGAAGGGTCTTTAATAAGCCACATATTCTTGATATGCTGTACAAGTATGGGTCAGCTTCCCTTTCCGTGATTTTCTATGTTAGCAGAGTATGCGTGTGTAGGAAATACCACCCAAATGATTATCATTTTAAAGAGCAAAATAGTAAAGATTTTAAATGTCCAGGTACAGTACATTTGGTCAATAGAACAGCAATAGCAGCGGTGATACAGCTAAAAGAAGAAAAATATTTAATGATGCAGGAGTCTTTTAGTCCTTTAAAGGTGGTAGCTAGCAAGAAGAGTTCTGTTGCTTTTTTCTTTTTTCAGTTGACAGAATGTAAAATAGCAGTTATAACCCATTCTTAATATAGCATCTTGAAAGCTATACTCCTGCAATACATTTTGATGTTCACTGGAGATGCCAATAATACCAAAACACTTTTACCTATTTTTATCCCTTTGGAAAGCATAGGATATTAAACCAGGTATCACAGTAAACTCTGATATTTCTGATCTAACTTCAGGAATCTTTCCATCTGAACATTTTGCAGCTTGTTGCATAGTCTAGAAGTATTTAAGTTAGCCTAAGAAAGGCAAACTGCTATATCATTTGTTACATGGGTTTTGTTTTTTTTTTTTTTTGTTTTGAGAGCTGCAATGGATGGCTATAAGCTCTTCAGAAGGGATAGGCAAGGCAGGAGATGTGAAGGGGTGGCTCTATGTGTTAGGGAGTGCTTCAGTTGTGTAGAGCTTAGCGAATCTGATGATGAGGTCAAGTGCTTATGGGTAAGGATGAGGGGGAAGGCCAACAAGGCAGATATGCTGCTAGGAGTCTGTTACAGACCACCCAACCAGGATGAAGAGGTAGATGAAGCGTTCTACAAGCAGCTGGAGGAAGTATCACAATAACTTGCCCTTGTTCTTGTGGGGGACTTCAATTTACCAGATGTCTGCTGGAAATACAACACAGCAGAGAAGAAACAGTCTAGGAGGTTCCTGGAGTGTGTGGAAGATAACTTCCTCACACAGCTGGTAAGTGAGCCTACCAGGGGAGGTGCCTTGCTTGACCTTCTGTTCACAAACAGAGAAGGACTGGTGGAACATGTGGTGGTCAGAGGCTGTCTTAGGCTTAGTGACCATGATATGATTGAGTTCTCGATTCTTGGTGAAGTAAGAAGGGGGGTCAACAGAACCACTACTCTGGACTTCCGGAGGGCAGACTTAGGCCTGTTCAGGGAATTGGTTGGGAGAGTCCCTTGGGAGACAGTCCTGAAGAGCAAAGGAGTCCAGGAAGGCTGGGCTTTCTTCAAGAAGGAAGTCTTGCAGGTGCAGGAGCAGGCTGTCCCCAAGTGCTGCAAGATGAACCAGTGGGGAAGACGACCCAGCTGGGCTGAACAGGGAACTGCTGCTGGCACTCAGGAAAAACAGGAGAGTCTACCACTTTTGGAAGAAGGGGCAGGTAACACAAGAAGAGTACAGGGACCTCGTTAGGTCTTGCAGATAGAAAATTAGGCAAGCAAAAGCCCAGCTTGAGCTCAACCTGGCCACTGCATTAAGGGGATAACAAAAACGTTTTTACAAATATATTAACAACAAAATGAGAAAGAGAATCTACACCCTGTATTGGACAAGGAGGGGAGCATTGCAACT
The DNA here is from genome assembly GCF_949628215.1 of Phalacrocorax aristotelis. Classification (NCBI taxonomy): domain Eukaryota; kingdom Metazoa; phylum Chordata; class Aves; order Suliformes; family Phalacrocoracidae; genus Phalacrocorax; species Phalacrocorax aristotelis. The sequence continues at coordinate 44,782,083 of NC_134279.1, read as the reverse complement.
GAGGATGAGGAAAAGGCTGAGGTACTAAATGCCTTTGTTGCCTCAGTCTTTAACAGTCAGACCAGTTATCCCCAGGGTATTCATCCTCCTGAGCTAGAAGGCAGGGATGGGGAGCAGAATAAACCCCCCATAATCCAGGAGGAAGCAGTTTACAACCTGGACACTCACAAGTCTATGGGGCCAGATGGGATCCACCCGAGAGTACTGAAGGAGGTGGTGGAGGAGCTTACCAAGCCACTCTCCATCATTTATCAGCAGTCCTGGTTAACAGGTGAGGTCCCAGATCACTGGAGGCTTGTTGATATGACTCCCATCTACAGAAGGGCCGGAACAAGGATCAGGGAACTACAGGCCTGTCAGCCTGACCTCGGTACCAGGGAAGGTCATGGAGTGGTTCATCTAGAGTGAGCTCATGTTGCATGTGCAGGACAACCAGGGGATCAGGCCCAGCCAGAATGGCTTCATGAAAGGCAGGTCCTCCCTGACCAACCTGATCTCCTTCTATGACCAGGTGGCCCATGTAGTGAATGAGGGAAAGGCCGTGTATGTTGTCTACCTGGACTTCAGCAAAGCCTATGACACTGTCTCCCACAGCATCCTCCTAGAGAAGCTGGCGGCTGATGGCTTGGACGGGTGTACTCTTCACTGGGTAAAAAACTGGCTGGATGGCCAGGTCCAGAGAGTTGTGGTGAACAGAGCTAAATCCAGATGGTGGCCGGTCACAAGCAGGGTTCCCCAGGGCTCAGTGTTGGGGCCAGTCTTGTTTAATATCTATCAATGATCTGAATGAGGGGATCAAGTGCACCCTCAGTAAGTTTGCAGATGACACCAAGTTGGCAGGAGTGTTGATCTGCTTAAGGGTAGGAAGGCTCTGCAGAGGGATCTGGACAGGCTGGATCGATGGGCTGAAGCCAACTGGTTCGACAAGTCTAACTGCCAGGTCCTGCACTTGGGTCACAACAGCTCAGTGTAATGCTACAGGCTTGGGGATGAATGTTTGGAAAGCTGCCCAGGCAGAAAAGGACCTGGGGTGCTGGTAGGCAGCCAGCTGAACATGAGCCAGCAGTGTGCCCAGGTGGCCAAGAAGGCCAACAGCACCCTGGCTTCATCAGAAATACTGTGACCAGCAGGACTAGGGAAGTGATTGTCCCTCTGTACTTGATGCTGGTGAGGCCACATCTCAAATACTGTGTTCAGTTTTGGGCCCCTCAGTACAAGAAAGACATTGAGGTGCTGGAGCGTGTCCAAAGACGGGCAACGAGGCTGGTGAAGTGTCTGGAGAGCAAGTCTTATGATGAGAGGTTGAGGGAACTGGGTTGGTTTAGCCTGGAGAAGAGGAGGCTGAGGGTAGACCTTATCGCTCTCTGCAACTACCTGAAAGGAGGTTGTGGCGAGGTGGCTGTCAGTCTCTTCTCCCAGGTCACTAACGATAAAATGAGAAGAAACTGCTTCAAGCTTCATCAGGCAAGGTTTAGATTGGATATTAGGAAAAATTTCTTTACTGAAAGAGTGGTCAAGAATTGGAACAGGCTGCCCAGAGAGGTGGTGGAGTCACCATCCCTGGAGGTGTTTAAAAGATGTGTAGATGTGGAACTTCAGGGCACGGTTTAGGAGACATGGTAGTGTTGGGTTGACGGTTGGACTTGATGATCCTAGAGGTCTTTTCCAATCTTAATGATTCTATGATTCTATGATTTTTTCAGAAGAAGGTATCAGGATCCTGAGTGCACTAATATGCCCTAGTGCCCCTGGCAAGCAGCACCCCAAATACTGACCCACTGGCAGAGGATGCCCATTTCAGGTCAGCCCTGAGCCTGTACTCCCCCCTCACTGTAAGAGCACTCCATGGGCTCAGGGCTCTCCATGGGGGTGGCAGGGCAGGGCCTGGGAGTCAGGGCCTGGCAGCCAGGGCCCAGCAGCCAGGGCCCATCCCACTGCCCCAGCCAGGGAACAGGACAGCCAGGGGACAACTGCAAGCAGCCCCAGTCCTGGGCATTGGACACCTCCCTGCAGATGTGGGCCTAGCTTGGCAGGGCCCATGGTCAGACAGAGCAGGGTGGTGGTGAGCAGGGTATTTGCCATGCTGCAGCATCACTGGGGCAGGGACTGATGGCCCTGGAGGAGGTAAGGAAGGGGCAGTAGAGCTCAGAGGTGCCCTCAGGGCCCTGGCAGCAAGTTGGGAGAGAGGTGGTCGCATACCTCCAAATTTACTGGTAATGCTCAGCATTTCTCACCTGGGCTAAAATGAAAGGCATTATCTGGAGCTCCATGATGGCTCCTCATCTCTTCACTTTTTGGTGCTCTCACTACAGTGTAGATACTGGATTTATTACTCCCAGTGAGAGCTGGACTTACTACTCCCATTGCTTTTAATAGTATTATGAACAGTTTTCCTTCTATTATATTGGGGATTCCTACTCATTGGTGCCTTCTGAAACTTACTTAAACTGGTTTTCAGTGAGCCTAAAGTTTAAATTTACTCTTTTAGTCACTGGTCTTAATAAGGGCAGGGTGGTTTTTTTTATTTATTGTCCTTATAGTGTCTAACAAACTGACAGTTGCTACATATTTATCTCCTTTCTTTGCTAGCTATTTAAGAAGTTTTGCCTGAAAGAGGCACCAAAGTTTTACTAGCAAAGCTTAGGTTCTTTTTGATTTCTCAAAGCTTGTGGGTATACTAAAAGAGCTGAAACAAAAATACAGATTATAGATTAGATTAAATTCTATTTTGTATTGTAATTTGTATTTAAATTGTATTTTGTGTTTCATATTTCAACTTAAACTCATTGAGGTAATCTCTGTATGTTTGTTCAACATTTGTTGAACAAGCAGTTATGAATCATTGGCTCTGGCAGCACATGTAGTAGAGCTGGACTGTCACCAACAACCATGACCTACACTGCTTTTCAAAATAAACTTTAGTCTTCCAGTAGATCCTTGCTAGTTTCTCTCTAAGTTTCCACCAATGTTGGGATGAATTGGTCAATATGTGATAATCTGAATCCCACGTAGGCTTCAAAACTGGGTCAAAAGTAAGCTGGCTCAGGCACAGCTGTATGTAGAGCTGCAATAGCAACACTGCTAGTCGCACTCCAGCTAATCAGCTGAGAGATAGCACAGGTATGTCACATAGAAGTCAGCTCTGCAAGCAGACTCTAAAATGTGTTGGCTTGCATCAGTTAAGTAGTAACTGCTGTAACCATACAACAAAAGCAACTTCAGTTAATTTTCAGAGTTGTAAAAGAATTCAAAATAATTCTGTTGTCCCTTTATTCAACTTTTGGTAGAATATAAACATTGTGCAATCAGTTACCCCAGAGCAATGTGCTTAACATTCCCGTGCTGAATTTAGGTAATATGACCCAGGGGAGCTGGGGGAGGCAGGGACACACACACACATACATACACACACACACACACACACAGAGAGCTCTCTTCTCCCTGGAAGATCAAGCATTCTGACTGAGGCTGGCTTTAAGATTTTCTGCTGGATTTCCTCCCACCATAAATACTATTTGTCTGCTCGGATGGACTAGATCTAATTTAGTGTCATTTTTCATAAAACATTCACACTTTGCTGTTCAAGCATCCGATTCCTGCAGAACTCTGAACAGGTTGTCTACTATCTTTAGGACAAGCTCAGTACTAAAGAGAAAATATAAACTTATCTACTGGAGTTGCTACGATGCCAGTTCAAGCTTTCATCTTCAAGTTTTATTATATCCTCTGTAATTTCTCAAGTAACAGAAGTCAGAATTCTGACTTCTATATTGTTGGACAGATGATTTGGATCTGCTGATATGTTTGAAACTATATCTTATGTCCAAAAGTATATCATCCTGTTTCAGTATCTTTATTTAAAAATCTGTTATTTATAAACCTTTGAAGGACTATTCCTCAGGAAATATTCTTTTAAAATAATGTCTTAGCATGCCAAATTCAAATGACTAATACATGCTTTCTTTCCTTGTAACTTCATGGTTCAACAATGAAAGTTTGTAATATTGAGTTTGTTGTATAAATGGTTACATGTTTTGAGTGAAAGAATCATAGAATCACTTAGGTTGAAAAAGACCTTTAAGATCACCAAGTCCCACCATAAACCTAACACTGCCAAGTCCACCACTAAACCATGTCCCTAAGCACCACATCTAAGGCAGCTTTCACTTCACTGACCATGATATGGTGGGGTTCAGGATCCTGAGGGAAGGGAGCAGGGCAAAAAAGCAAGGTCAGGAGCCTGGACTTCAGGAAAACAGAATCCAACCTCTGCAGTGATCTGCTTGAGAGACTCCCATTGGACATGGCCCTGGAGGGAAGAGAGGACCAAGAAAGCTGGTTGATACTCAAGGATCTCCTCCTCCAAGCTCAAGAGCAGTCTATCCCAATGAGCAGGAAGTCAGGCAGAAATGCCAGGAGGCTGGCATGGATGAACAAGGAGATCCTGGTAAACTCAAAGATAAAATAGTAGTATACAGAAGGTGGAAGCAGGGACAGGTAGTCTGGGAGGAATAGAGAGACACTGTCAGAGCATGCATAAATGAGGTTAGGAAAGCCAAAACCCACTTGAAGTTGAATCTGGCAAGGGATGTCAAAGACAACAAGAAGGGCTTCTGTAAGTACCTTAATAGCAAAATGCAGATTAGGGAAAACATGGGCATGCTGTGTACTGGGTCAATGGCTCTGGTGACACGGCATGGAAAAGGACAAGTTACTGAATGTCCTATTCATCTCATTCTCTACTAGTAAGACCAGCCTTCAAATATCCAAGACCCTGGGGATGAGGGGGAAAGTCTGGAGTAAGGAACACTTACCCTTGGTGGAAGAGGATCAGGTTAGGGAATACTTCAGCAACTTGGACACACACAAATGCAGGCTGTAATGGGATGTAACCACAAGTGCTGAAAGACCTTGATTATGGTGACTGGGAGAGGTGCCTAAAGACTGGAGGAAAGTAACTTCACTCTTGTCTTCAAAAAGGGCAAGAAGTAGGACCCAGGGAACTGCAGGCTGGTCAGCCTCACCTCGTTCACTGAGATGATGATGGAACAACTAATCCTGGAAACCATTTCTGAGCACATGAAGGTGACTGGGAGTAGTCAGTATGGCTTCACAAAAGGGAAGTCATGCTTGATCAGCCTGATAACCATCTATGACAAAACAACTGGCTTTGTAGATGAAGAGAGAGCAGTGGATATTGTCTACCTTGACTTCCATAAGGCTTTTGACATTGTCTTCTGTAAGATCCTCATACAGAAGCTGATGTATTATTAGCTGGATGAGCAGTGATGTGGACTGAAAACTGGCTGAAGGGCTTAGCTCAGAGGATTCTGATCAATGGTATCAAGTCTAGTTGGAGCCAGTAACTAGCAGTGTACTCCTGGGGTCAATATGGGGTCCAATACTGTTCAACATCTTCATTAATGTCCTGGATGATGGGGCAGCGTATATGTACCCTCAGCAAATTTTGCAGATGTTACAGAACTGGGAGGAGTCACTGAAACACCAGGGGTTATGCTGGCATCCAGATTAACCTTGACAGGCTGGAGAAATGGGTGATAGGAATCTCATGCAGTTCAACAAAGAGAAATGCAAAGTCCTGCAGCTGGGGAGGAACCACCCCATGCACCAGTACATGCTGAGGGCTGACCACCCAGCTGCATTAGGAGGAGAGTTGGCAGCAGGTTGAGGAAGGTGTTTCTTCCCCTCTACTCAGCCTTGGGGAGGCTACACCTGGTGTACTGTCTCCAGTTCTGGGCTCCCTTGTACAAGAGAGACATTGACATACTGGAGAGAGTCTGGTGAAAGACCACTAAGATAAGTAAGGGTATCTCTTCTATGAGGAAAGGCTTGAGAATGTTAGGACTGTTCAGCCTGAAGAAGAGAAGGTTCAGGGGGGATCTCATCAATGTATATAAATACCTGAAGGGAGGGTGTAAAGAGGATGGAGCCAGTCTCTTTCCAATGGTTCCCAGTGAGGAGACAGGCACAAACTGGAACACAGGAGATTTTGTCTGAATATCAGCAAACATGTTTTGCTCTAAGGGTGACTGAGCACTGGCACAGGTTGCCCAGAGAGGCTGTGGAGTCTCCTTCCTTGGAGATATTCAGAAGTCATCTGGACATGGTCCTGGGCAACCAGCTCTAGGTACCCCTGCTTGAGCAGGAGGTTTGGACCAGGTCACCTCCTTTCCAACCTCAGCCATTCTGTGATTCTGTGAATAACCAACTCGGATGTATGGCAGCTCCAGTAGACTGTAAGGTGAGCTCTCTATGGTTCACTGAATCATTAATTTATATAAACCATATTCAGGTTTGATGAACTGGCATTTTCCAGTTGAACTGTGTTTCCTTAGAAAAATTCCGGCCAGGTTTGCTGATGAGCTAAGCTTTGAGGAGGCCTTGCATCACTGATGCTGTGAAAATTGTTTCTTTGGCTATTCTAAATTTACAGTGTGGACTTGTGACATCTTGGAGCTTTGCAAGCCAAGGATACAGATATAAGATACAGAGACACAAATAAGCAAGATATCAGAAACCTGAGAAATATCTGCTAGGAAACTCTTAACACAAACAAAGTTTTATCTGCTGAGTGCCTTTCATGAACTGGAAACCTTTCCGCAGTACTTTTTGTCTTCAGAAATAACTTCCCAAATATAGACATATATTACTACTAAAGTAATCACATCTTGTTCCACATGTCTCCTATAAATTTATAGAAAAGTTCTTCTCAAATTTTTGCCTATACCAAAAAAACTAGAAGTTCTCTTCTGTGTTGGAAAATGAGAGCACAGTAACATTCTCTGGATAATGTGTAACCAAGTGAAGCAACAGCTGGATGAAGTGGAAAGCTATTGCTTCCTTTCGAATGGAAAGAATTTAAATCAGAATTTCTAAAATATAGTGCAGTATTTAACAAGCTCATAGGAATGAGAGAAAGCCAAATACAAGCCAAAATATGTATATTTTCACATATTTCTGGAAGACCATATCCTGATTTTAAAACATTCCTATAGGAGATTTTTTTCCTCTGATCCAAGATGGCCCATATGCACATGGTTCAGTGCTAGAGGAAGCCTGCCAAAGGTCACTTCAGATGAAAAAAATAGAGAATACAATTCTTGCTACAACTTCAGATTGCAGAAACAGAAAGAGTCTTAGCAACAGCCAGGAGCAGAGACACATAACATTGGAAGAAAACAATATTCCATAATTCTCCTAAATTTTGGTCCAGTCATACTATGCTGCAAAAAAGATTACAACAGTAATGAGAACCTTCAAATTATAGGTAATTGTCAATGCATATTCTGTCCTACAATACACTATAAAATATGTTGTAAGTGACATTTTGAGGGAGATTCAAAATGTATAAAGAGTTTAGCTAAGTTAAAAGAGGAAAATAATTCATAAGTTTCAAAGAAATAAGTCATCCAAAGTAAAAACTGATTTCCATGTAAATTCGTACAGTTTTTGCGATTCTTGTACATGGAAATTTTTTTCTGGCTTCACATAGCCTGCACATCTTGTTTGAGATATTAACATAAATGCATACCTAAGTCTATGATAGGCCAGGAGAATTATCTAATTGCATATTAATATGTAAGTCAGAAGGACGCATCACATAATAACAAATGTTGTACTGGAATAGAGCTAATTTTAAGAAGTAACATTTTGATTGGTAGTTCAGTCACTATACAGTTCTGCTCATTTAGAACTAACAAATCAATAATTTTCTCCCATCTTTTTTTTTTTTTTACTTTTTGAGACTACTTTCCAGGCGTGGAAAACAGGACAGGTTTAAATAGAACCTTGTATAAAGGGCATACATAAACAAGCACAAAAATGAAATTATCATGAATATGACATATACCTTTCAGTTTAAGAAAAATCATAGCTATGCTTTTTTAACTCCAGTAGTGGTGACAATTATCCATTCCTGATGCAGGACTCATTCTAATGAAAGCAACTGATTTAATCTGAAATAAGAAGCCCCCTCACCAAAACAGAGTATGTGGTAGAAAAAGCTATGTGATCTAAATGTAATAGACAGCTGGTAGAGCCAATGAGAGTCAAGGTAGGAAAGATACATGAAAAGCTTATATGTGCATTTAATTATTTATTTATATTAATTATATATGCGTTTTGATGGTTTAAGATACAGAAATCAGGCAGACGCCTAGAAACATAAAACTTCATCTTCTTTGAAAAGCATATTTATTTAAGAGAAATTTATTATGAAACAATAAATGCTATACTTATGGTGAAAAAGCAGATTCTCTTGATGAACAGCTGGAATCATAAATCTTTTAACTGTATCTTTAATGATTTTCCATATCTTCTTAAAAGTGATGTAAGGTATAAAACCTCTTTTTTTATCAGAAGTCTAGTTTGTCAGAAGAACTTAATTTTTTATTAATAAACATTTTCTTTCCTTTGAAATCTTGTCAACTTTTAGGAGGATAAATCACAGCCAGTTTATTTTCTCTGGAGAATACTTTATGAAAATACTGAGATATGAGTCTGTGTCTAGGATAAATGTTCTTATTTTTATGTAGAGATGATAAACTTATATTTAATATAGCATGATAGTTTCTGGGCAACTGAGAAAAATCATAACAATTTTAAATCAGCAGTGTGAGTTATCTGAAGCAGGACTGTATTTACTTTACATATTGGCACAAACTGTGTTATTTTCTTCTTTGGCTATTCTATTTGACTTGTCAAAACCAGATATATCTATTTTCTTTATGACCACCCTACATTGTAACCTCTCACCGGTCACAGTAAATGACATTAATTCATACAGTGGCCAGGTTATATATCTTATTTATCATTTGTTGAAGGGAAGCTGTACTGGATTAGGCAATTTAGGATCTCCATGCGAGACAAAGGAGTGGCTCACAACGTAGGTGTCATATAAGCACTGACCTAGCAAAGTATTTGTGCTGTGATAAACTTCAACCATGTTAGCAATTTTAAGAATTCCACTGAGAAAATTTGTGTATTTGAATAAAAGGGCCACTTGGACCATAGCGATAAATCTAACTGGCTTCATAAAGTAGTAAAATACTATGCTGGTGTACAGTTACATCTTTTCATAATAAATAGGATAAAGAAATTTAAATTTCATTTCTTGTAACTTCCACGCATACTGTGTAACTGAAGGTAAGTGATTCATACTATAAGGTAAGCAGTTTGAGACCCTCCTTTTGTGGAGGGTTCTGGAAGACTGCAACACCATTTCATAAAAGCAGTAATGTAGTGTATAGTTCTATGGTGTCATCATGAACTGTGATAGCTTTATACAGCAAAAACCAGGACATTTCCTCTCTATATATTGAGCTAAAAAGCAAATGTAATAACACGCACAGAGCAAACAAATAACAAAGTGAAACCAGGAAAGATAACCAATAATGAAAAGCATATTTAATTTCAGTATAACATTTATCCAATATTTATTTGACATTTGTTAGTAGTTTCTCTCTTTTAATAAATATTAATGTTCTAATTATTCTCAAAAGGAAGCTACTGAGGTAGATTGATACAAATCTAAAAAAAGAAAAAGCATAGAAAGGGAGCTAAGATTCAGTTTTATAAAACTTAAAATTAGTTTTTTGCCATTTGCATTCATGTGGTCACAAATCAAAAATGTCCATGCCACAATAATGATTTTCATATAAATAGTCAAAATTCTCTTTACACTTATTATTATAAACTTAATAAAAAATAAAATAAACCTAAAAATATATTTAAAAAACCCCTTTTAACCCTGTAAAGCTAAAAGAGCTTTGTTTTTATTAGATATTTTCTAAAACAGAGCTTTATATTTTTATCAGTTCAAACATCAGTTAGGTACTGTAATTTATGGAGAAAAGATTGTGTCCTGAACTGATATTAACAAAAGACTTCCTAAATCTCCTAAAGAAAGTAGCACCCTCCTTACATTCTGGTGTAAATTCAACACTGACTTTTACCTACTCTTCTTAGTTTGGTGTTGTAATATTGAACATACTGTAGTATTCAAAATAAATACTATGCTTGAACTTGTTTCTATAAATGATGAGCCTTATTTATTTGATCTTTTGGGGAGTTTTAGTCTTATTAGGAATCCTTTTAGTCTATTTGGCAACCTTTCTATTAGCTTAAATAGACAGTGTAGAACAGTGGTCCCTTAAGTAGATGCATCAAGTGGACTAAAGTGGTTTAAGCTGTAACACTTTTTTTCTTGCTGAAACAGCCATAGTGTCACTTGACATGGAACAAAAAAAACCCTAACATGCCGACAGTCTGTCTGTCATAGCAAATTGCCACATTTTGTATTGTATTTACCTCTTTAACCTCAAAAACCTGTATTTGTTGCCTTCAAGGGGCACACTGCAACCACTATGAACCAGTATTTGGGGGGTTTCAGACAACATTGCATTTTAGGGTAACAGTGCCTAAAACATAAAGTAGTTTTTTCCTCTATAATGTAGTCATTACTACTTGATGAGACATATAGTTCTCTTGGGGTTCTTTAATAAAGGAATAGAATAGAATAGAATAGAATAGAATAGAATAGAATAGAATAGAATAGAATAGAATAGAATAGAATAGAATAATTTCAGTTGGAAGGGACCTACACGATCATCTAGTCCAACTGCCTGAGCAATTCAGGGCTGCCCAAAGGTTAAAATATGGTATTAAGGGCATTGCCCAAATGCCTCTGGTAGATTCCTGGCTCCTTAACTTTGAGCTTTTGAAATACCAAATCTATCCATGCTTTTGAACACTTCAAATCACTTAATAATTTGGAATCCTCAAGATTTTAAGTGGCGCTCCTGCTTTTTGTCTTATCAGTGTAATATAAAACTAGATGAATGTCTGAGTAAATACATTAAATTAATGATCATTTACTCACTGAAGCTGAATAGGAAGTTCCCATATATTTCAGTGATGGCAATAATAAGCTTAGCTTTTTATAGTCCCTGGGTTTTCCACAAGCTGGATTCAACTGGCGTTTAAATCATGACAGTTTAAACTGGACTTTAAATCATGACATCATCTCTATTTGAGATAGACTGTAGACTGTAGCAGAGAACAACATAAGTAAAACCTTTAATTTTGTATTCTTAAGTCACTTATATTAGAATACATCTATTTCCCATTTTCAGGACTGAATTTCTTAATACAGGAAAACTTGAGTGCAGTGTGTGTAAGAAATTACCATCCTGACCATTTATGTCATGTACTCATGTGGTATGCTGCTACTGTACAGAAAATTGCATGGAAAAATTTATGTTAATGTACTTTGCCTTAATGATCATTTGATGGATCCAGATTTTATTAAAATATTTAATGTGGCTTTGTGACCTATGACATTTCATATTTCATCTCTAGATTGTGTTTTCATATGTAGGTTTCATAAACACTCCTGTCATTCATATGTTGTATAATCTGGTTTTTATTACTTACATAGAATTTTAATTGCCTTACATAATTCCTCATCACAAACAGTTTCACAGAATAACTGCTAAAATGGATAAAGTAATATTGTTAATAATGTTTTCATGAGTAAGACCAGGGGAAAGTAAAATGGTCCGTTTGTGAAAGTTATATAAATTATTTATTAACATTGGGAAAAATGTGCTTTAATTGTCAGACTCTGTTAAAAATATGAGCCAACATTTTTATCACTATAATTGATCTTTGAACTACTCCTCAGATTGGACATATCTGGGTGTTTTATTTGATTTGATGTTAGTCTGGAAGAGGGTGTATAATCTAAAATTTTGTCTGTGTTGGGAGCAGTGTTAATAGACAGTATTGCTTTTCTCACATTCAGCTTCAGGCTATATTAGAGAAATAGGAAATCTATTGTAAAATTTTGTAAAAATAATCATACTGTAAGCTAAATTTAAATTTTTCTATCTTGGAAAGATAACCTGACTGCAAATGGAAGTTGTTTTTAGAATTTCCATTCCCCAACTTACGCTACTAAATCATACACACTTTTCTGATCATTAAAAGCCTGTGTGATGTAGTAAGCCCAGTAAATTATTCAAGCATGATGAAAATAAAATACAGAATAAAATTATGCTTAATAATGTGCTTTGAAATTCATCCTGAATGAAATGGAGGAGGAAGAAGAAGAAAATGGAGATCAAATCTGTCTAATAGAGGTTAGTTTGACCCATTACTTCAGTGGTTTTTCGCTGATTTATACCAGCTGAAGTGCTGGCCTGCTCACTGAGTTTCAAAATCACAGTTGGTTTATTCAAACCATTTCTTTTTCCTCACTCATCCAATTTTAGCTCTATTGTGTTTACACTATTCTGAAATTCAGTAGAGTTTTTTCAAATTTCAGTTTTCAGTTTAGATTTCACACCAAATAAATGCAAAATCCACCATGGCAAGGAAAACCCTGATAAATACTATAAAGTTTGTTCATCATGGTGAAATCGACAGTATGTCATAAGTGTTCATCTAAAACTTATGTATTGTTTCAGGAACAATGTGCCAGAAGAACATATAGGGGCAATCTCATTAGATGTCACATAGTTTTTGTTATTTAGAATGCATATATGACATTCTGTAATGTCCCAGTGGCTGTAGGAGGTAAGAAATCAGTTACAATATGACAGAATGAAAAGTATTATTTTTACTCAAAATTACATAAACCAAAAATCAGTTTCTGAACTCTGTGTGCATCTGTGTATATATTTATATTTACAATGTGTACTATTAATTGGATTTTTAGAAACCAGTGGGAGGTCTGCATTACCTTGAGTGATGCCAAAATTTTACCCCAATGTCAAAGACTTATCAGAATTCCTGAAAATATATCTCTGTACCAGAATAAAATACCTTGGAGGATTTCATGTATTTAAATGATTCATGGAGCTTGTTCAAGAATGATTAAGTGACTATGATAAACAAATACTATTTATTTATATATGATGAGATAATCTTGTTCATACCCTCAGGCTAATGAAAGCTTAGTAAAGAATATATAAAGCAATTATATACATAGCAAGGGTCATTGGCATCTATTTGAACACTGTTCAGTAGCCCTGAAATGCCAATTCACAGGCCAAATTGTTTCATTAACCTTCTCATGATAACAGGTTGGTTATCTTGTTGCTACCTTTTTTAATCCTTTTCTCTAGCTAAAACTGTGATGTCAGCCCCATCCCATTATTAAGCAACAAGGGTTTTTGTCATGTTCTAGGTTGTTTTCGTTGATGTTAGTAGTATCTTTTAAGTTGCCCTCTTATGGAGATCTCTTACAGAGTATCCTCCAGTTTCTGCTGCTAGGTATTGATTAAAAAACAGCATAAGATTAATTGAACTGATATAATTAATACACAGTAACAAAGTAGAAGAGGAGAAAAAGTGGTAGAGCAAAAGAAAAGGAGATAGAGAAAGAAAGGTCAAAAAAGTGCTCAGATGGCAGCAAGTAGATCACTGCAGGGGTACATTTACAGAAATGTAGGGAAAAAGACTACGAAAGAAGGAAAGAAAAACTATGAAAGGAGGACCGAGAAGCTAGAGAATGTGAAGACATGATCAACTGAAAACACCTGGTGAAGATAAGCTCAAGTATGAACAAATTATGTAGAACTGATCCAGTTTTGAAGACTAAATAAAAAAAAAGAGAGAAAAAGAAAACTGAACACTTTGGACAGAACAGCATTTTGGAAGTTCAATACATGAAGGAAATGGGGGGGGGGGAAGGGGGGAGAGAAGAAAAAGGCATCAAAACTCGAGGGTTTATGGCTCCACAGACATCAACTTCTGGGACAGTGTACTTAAAATTTATATGGAATGGAGAGTAGCAAGTAGGCAAAATGTTTGCTGTTGTAAATGAATTAATTTGCTGAAATAAAAGGGAAATAAAACATTAAGTCTACTGCAAAGAGTTTTGGTAAGCTCTGAAATTATGGACTGAAGAGCAGTAAAATGCAGATGAAATTCAATATAGTCAAGTGCAATTCAGTACACATTAAAAAAAATATACCCACTGTCAAGAAAAAAATCTTGAAGCTATGAGAGAGGATTGTATGGAAATCTTAGGTCAGAGCTCAGGACCAATCACAAAAACATAATCAAAAGTTAGAGGGTAGGTAGATCATTCACTATGTTTTCCAATATAAGATCAAGGAATATTGGTGGAAGGCAGCTGGGCATTTTTTCACATATCATTTGGAATGCCAGAGGTTTGTGGAGGTTCAAAACGCAAAGAGAGGCATTAATAAAAGGATATGTATTAACTGAATAGGAAAACTGACATACTGGGTTTGATCCAGTTCCAGTTCTATGGTGAGGTCTTTTACTGGAGAAGCTGAGTTAAACTGCTGCAAGAACTGAACTGCCATGGAGTCTGCTTGGACCCTGCACTGACAACCCATCAGTAGTTCTTTATTATACTTACCTTATTTCGTTTTTCTTCTCTACCATATCAAAATGGCCACTTAGGACAAAAAGAAGTCAAAGGCTTCTCTGACACCTCTGATGCTTGAACCTTGTAGTGTAAATGTAAGACAAGAATACCGGAGCAAACAGCTAAGATTAGATTGTATTATCACAATACTGTAGAAGTCTTACTTCACTCAGTAAGAAGTTTGCTGAAAAATTTATTCCAATTAATGAGTTCTTGGCAAAGATAGAGGCCATGTTAAAGTTGTTTTCAACTCCTTATCTCATAGCGCTTTTCAGTTGTTAAAGAAGTTACATGGATAGTCCTGTTTTTTTTAAAAAAATTTTTATATACTGTGTCAGACTCCCAACAGTTCACTGCCACAAGCTGTACATGGTAGAACAATCCACTTGGAAGATAGTCCTGTGTCTAATTAGTGACTTTCGCTCAAAGTTGATACACGATGGGAAGAAATATTGTGTCAGTCTCTAAATATTTCTGAAATACTACTCTTCAACCTTCAGTCTGTTACTTCAGCTGCTTAAGTAATTCAAGTTAACTCAAGAGCTCATCTTTCTCTTGTAGTGTAAGTGCGGCTTATTGCTATGAATCATCTCTAAAACTGTTTGGGGGCGTGTTCATATTTTTCCCCTAAGAAAATGTTATTTTGGCAAAAATAAAACCTTTTTGGAGGAACATTTTCATTGGAAAAGTGTTTCTTATATTCAGACTACAATTTCTAGCCAGATCTGTAGGAAAAGCAGACCCAGCTTACACTTCCTAATTGTCCATAAGACTCCAATGAGGTTGGTAAAACACTGGGTTCCTGCATTATAGTAAATGCTACAAACATTTAGTTTCAGAAATTTAGTTTCAGGTCCCTTCATGCCATTTTCCTGTATTATTCTGTTTCTGGAATACATTGAAGATGATTCTTAGACATGTTTAGAAACAAAATTAAATATATCATTCATGTATTCAAATGGTTCAGTAAATTTCCAAACACTTTGTGAACATAACAGAATATTCCTGCTAACAACAAATTAGGAACTGGATGAAGTTTGAAATACACCTACTTACTATTCATTTTCCCTAGTAGATGTGACTGATCATCTGAATCTCAAGGTGTTTTCTTCTGCTTTCTGACTTACTGACAGGAGTTCTTTAAGCAGAAAAAATAGCATCTGTACATCGCACTGAATTGTCATCGTGCGTTACTTCTACATTCCATAAACATTTGGGCATGCCAGGCACACTGAAAGTATTTATCAGTAATCATCCAAATACTTAGGAATGTAAAAAAATACCTGCTGATTGAACTTTTTACTCATAAATATACGAATGAAGATCGATGGTATTATTCAAATGGTTCAGTCCATTTCCAGAAAGCAAGCTCTACTTTCTTAACCAAGCATATATCAATAAAAATGTTTGGCTATTGTTACTCCATAGACAGCAAAAAAAGCTACCAAATGTCAACAGAGAATTTCAGACTCCAGTGGCTAGGTATTTTCCCCAGCCAAAGAAAGTTGTCTTTATTGTGTTGGAACTTTCCTGGGTAACATTGATGCACCAGTGTCAGCTACATTCTCAGTAGGTGTGATCCACCAGTGGATCTCCAGAAAGAAACATTAACAGCAGTACAAGCAGTATATGGGCTTGAGTATATAAATATCAAATCATCACTTTTCTTTATGCAGCTATACATTGACAGAATCAGAAAATTATTACATAACTAAAGCTTGTTGGAAATTTTTTTTCTGTTATTTACATTAGTGAGAACAAAATTTCAGCTTCCTGGAGAAATTAGCTAAATCAAACATTTCTCATGTAATTTCTGTTTAGTGTTTAATAGAAAATGTAGTTGCCTTTTTTTTTCTTCCTCTAAATGTTTTCCTCTAAATGTGAAACTATTTACCTTATGATTTACTGTGGTTTTCTCTTGTGATTTACTCTGAGGCAAATTACCTGAGAGACATATCTGGTACATAATGGAGATGGGGAAAGAGGAAATTAAACTTCATATTTTATCAGTCAGTACAATAGCATGTATACACAAAAATACTTTGAAATTTTGCCAGAATATAATTATTTTTAACAAAATTAAGATCTTGTTTTCCAACAGCTCTATGTTTCCATGGAGAAAAGATATGTTAGGAAATAATTTTGGTGTTGTCAAAATCTGTTTTCCATCAAAAAACAATGAAAAAATATTAAATATAGCCGGTTTCTAAAAATAATACTAGAACAAACTGAAGTTTTACTAGAACAAACTGAAGTTTTAATACTAGAAGAAACTGAAGTTTTTCCAATATTTATTGCAATCCTTTGTCTTTGAAAAGTGTATTTTCAAAACATGAGAAGTGGTAAGGAACCGTGAATCAGTACTGTGCTTCATATCACAAAATCAACAGGTTAATGAGTTACAACCAACTAATTGAACAGAAATATTATTTGTTTCTCCTAGATCTGTCTATAATGTGTATCAGTAGAGTGCCAGCTACTCTTCTGCAACATTCCAATCTTTTTGGTCATTCCCTTGGTGAATTGTTGTCTGTGAATCTTCAATTATCTTTAAAAATGTGTCCTAATGATCATTTAGCCTAGTATGAGCACCTACATTCTATCAGAATTTTCAGCTAATCATCTTATTACAAACTTTCTAAGCTAAACAGAAATGTTCAGCTTGGCCTTGAGACTGCTTCCTTACTCTTCTATTTTGCCTAATATCCTCATAGTATTAAAAAGTCATAATGGAGACGTTTTAATACAGTCTTTAATACTTTTTTCTTGCTTGAATTTGAATATTTCTATGAAAAATAAAATTTACACTGTCATTTACAAAGTCATTTACACTGAAAATATTTATGTCAGGTAAAACTATTTTCATATAACTTGGAACCTACTCCTACAGATCTTCTTGTCAGTCAGACTATTAATTTCAGTGTTTCTATTTAGCTTCGCTGCTTACTTTAGGAGCCTTTTCAGTGAAGTGGACTCTAAATGCAGTGCAGAGGATTGGCAATAAATTATAAAATCGCCATTGATTTCAGTGTGTGTAAAGTGGGACAAAAATCAAACAGGCCACCGATAGGCCTTTTAGTGACTAGGCATTTGGGCCTTATTTTGTAAGCTTTATTCGATCTGTGAAGTCAGTCAGTGCCAAGTACGTGATCAGTATAAATAATAATCCCTTCCGTGTGAGTGTTACTTCTACTGGCATTCTTATCAAGGTCTTTGTCGAATTTTGTCCTTGGAGTATCTCTAGTTCGAACCACCAAATCATAATTTAGAAACAATTTTAGATAACACTTGGCAATATGAAAGAATGGACTGCTGATATTTTCCACTGGGAAGTAGAAAAAGCAGTGTATAAATATGTGAAGAGTTCCATATAAAATATATCAAAAAAATAAACTTGTTGTCATGGCAACCTTTTTCCATTGACCGAAAGGAAAGATGAGGATGAGAAACATATGCAGTGAAGGATACAAGACTTAAAGTAGGCACAAGAGAAATGTAAGAATAACGTGGCCAGTGTATTCCACGCAGCTAATCAGGCAAATTGCCAGGTTAATCTTTCTTTCCCTCTCTGTCTCTTAATGAAAACTAATTTGTTTTTGGGAGAAAATAGCTTTGTAAAACTGTTTCCCATCCAACTAGAAACAAAGCCAGAGGTGAATACAAAGCTTTAAACATGAAGTACACATGAAGGAAGGGTCCGTTTTAGAAATTCCAGCCAACATCCTTCTCGCCAACCTTTTCCCTTCAGTCCCGCTCTATGTCTTGTCTGGACGGAGAAGCAACGTTCCATGGTTTTTGTTTCTGTTCATACTGAATCATACTTTTACCAAGAATCTGTTGCTAAAGTGAGGCACAGTTCTAACACTGAGAGATGTTTCTAACTCCTTGTTAGGATTTCTGATGGTATTGTGTGTAGTAAAGTTGTGAAATCTGTGGGTTTATGTCTTTCCAGTTTCACTGAGTTTCGTTTCAATGAAATTTCATATAAACCTCAGAAACTGAAAATCTATTATGTCATTCCAGTGCACTTGCTAGTAAATAAGACCACACATTCTCACACTTGATAGAAACATAACTAGTAAACTGGGCAAATACATGGTAATTTAAAGCATGCTCAAAATTAAAAAGATTTGTATTAAAATGAGAATAAATGGTTTCCCACTGGAGGCCTGAGGATATTTAACTACTCTCTGATTTTTTTGAAAGAAATGAAGAGAAGTTGGCTTTATATGCATTTAAAAGGCCTTCATCTCTACCTAAGTACATAATGTGCAATGCAAGAAAGGCAGTCAATGAAGTTGTTACTGTTGTTGAAGCACTGGGCTGGGATTAGGGACATAGACTGAGGAGATGTCTACTGTGGATTTGCTGTGAGACCTTGGTCAAGTGAAATAGACCCTGCAATTAAATGTAACCTACATTGGCACTGAATGAGGCTGAAAATACTTTTACTTCAGATCCCAGTTTATAAAAAAGACAATGACAATATTGTCCTACAACAGGAGTTATTGCTAGCCCAAATTCATTAATAACAGTATTTTGATATGGCTGTACCAGGCCAGATGAAACCAAATACTACTTAGCCCACAGACTACTTGTCTGTGTCTGATAATAGCTAACAATACATGTCTAGAATCAAACAAAAAAAATCTTATAGATAGTGGTACCTTCTAGTAATATTTCTGTGCCTTGCAACAGTCTGCATCTCAGAGGTTTAACAAGGCAGGGCTGGTCTACTTGTGTTTAATAGTCCAATGAGTTTGTCTGATAGCTTTCTGAAATGGTATGAATTTTCAACAACATTCTGCAGCAAGGAGTTTCACAGTTAAATAACCAGATTCGTTGTCTCCTTTTGTTTATATTGTTTACTCTTTTAGCTAATGCACCATAATTCTGCTGGGGTTGAAAGTATCAGCGTCTATTCATCTTCTCGGAATCAAAGAATCATAGAATGGTTTGGGTTGGAAGGGACATTTAAAGGTCATCTAGCTGAACTCCCCTGCCATTGGCAGGGTCACCTTCTGCAAGATCAGGTTGCTCAAAGCCCCATCCAAGCTGGCCTTTAACATTTCTAGTGATGACACATCCACAATTTATCTGGGCAACCTGGTCCAGTGTCTCACCACCCTCATCATAATTTAGACTGGATATAAGGAAGAAATTTTTTATTATGAGGGTCTGGGTTCCTCTTTATGACACCAGTGCCACTTACAGCTGTGAAAAGAAGTGTAGTCTGTTTTCTATGGTGTTTCTCAATGCTGTGCTACTTTGAAAAATACTGCAAACTCTACAAAACCTTAAGTCCCTAAATCCACTCCCCACAAAAGCTACCCCCAGTCTGGTCCAGAGATTACAATGTTTTCAAAATAATAATTGTTAAATTTTTTCAGTTTCAAACTACAATTTTGGGAAGAATTTAAAATATAGCTAAATCTCTATCAATACTGATGTTTGTGCATAATTATTTTTTAATTTATGTTCCCTACATCATTTTTAAAGGAAATTCCTTCCTTTCAATATAGTTAATATAATAATATACATAAGGCTGTACAAAAATGAGTATAAAGAAGTTGCTGATTAGATTAGCTCTTTCTTTAGTGCATTAACTAGTCCTTTTTCCATAGAGTTGCAAATTCAGATTTTTTTTCCTCAGATATTCATGTCCTTTCCTTGAAAATACAGTTTTTTATATTTTATAATTTATTTCAGACCCAACTAGTCAAAGACTAGTTGTTCAGAGCCCAGCTAGTATGGAACTAATATGGAAAGTATTATTCAGATAATCAGAGAAACATAATACAATAGCGACATGAATTAATTGGGTATTTACCATAGCTAAGGTCAGATAGTCAAGTGAGTTGCTAGGCAAAATCTTTTTCAGCAAAAGTATCAAATGTAGCCAAGGCCCTTCTTAATGTTTATTTACTGTACAAAAAGAATATTCATTATTTTGCAGAAAATGAGAAACCCCTTTGTCATCTATGCTTCAAATATTTTAGAGCAACAGAAAAGCCTTCAAACACATTCAAATGCAGGTGGTGCCATTATTTGCATTGCACAGTAAAGCAGATCGCAGCATAAATTAATTATTTAAATACTTGGGTTTTAATTTTCTGGAATCATTCAGCTGAGGTGCCTATGAATTTCGGTACACAAGCAGACTGAGTTACTTATGACCAGAATAGGTAAGATGTACAGAGAGAAACTTTTCCACGATGAATAAAAGGACACTTGTCCCAGAGAGAGGCAGGAAATACTGTGACTGAAGCATTCACCATGAGGCTGGTCTGAAATTGTAGATTTTTTTCTCTTGATAAAAAAGCACCTTCTAGTGGAACGGGGGCTATTCAAACAGTATAGCTTATTTATCCATAGCTCAGACAACCTCTGCTCCAACACCCTAATCATTCTGAATTCCATTCTAATTCTTCCTTGGCTATATTTAAGGATATACATTTGACTTGCATAATTAATGGGTGCAGTGTTTGCATGGGATTTTAAAAGCCAAATGTAGCAGTGCCTACAGCTCAAAAGTCCAAAGTCTTTGTGTAGGTAACCTGTAGATTCCATATTTTACAAAAGGGGATTAATAATGATACCTACTTCAAAGGTATGTTGGAAAAGTGAATACAGTGAAGATGAAGAAATGATCAGACATTTACCATCAAGGGGTCCACACATAAACCTGACCTGTACAGGTTGTTTTAAAATATTTGCTGTAGTCAAATTAGCACCAGATATATTCTATAAATGAGCAAGTGCGAATAACAGTTTAGGATAAACAGTTCGGTAGCTGTAATGAGCAGACACAAGTCCATTCCATTGCCTTTCAGTTACTTTGCTGAAGAATGCAAAAATGCATGTATGCACATATAAATATATAACTTTTTTTGCATTTTCTGAGTTACTTGGTGAGGGATGCCTGGAGGGGGCTGCATTTTAGATTGATGGTACTACTGACATGTTAATCTGAGCAAAACTGCAGTGCTATTATTGTTAAAATAATAAAAAGTTGTAAACTGTTGACCTCCTCCAGACTCCCTACTTGATTTTTTCTTGCTGTCAAAAAGCTCAAGAGAAATGCCAGAAACCAAGAATTCATAATCCTTTGCTCAAGTATTGCAAAGTGTAATGGTAGTGTTGGAACATAAGACAGAAATAGAAGTTACATAAACAACGTGGCTGACCTCTTTTTATCAGAGTTTACTAGAACAAATACCGTGCCTGAGAAAAGAACAGATAAAGTCAAAATATGACCAAAATAAAACTGCCATGAAACACTGTTTCAGTTAGAAGATACCTGGAGATAGATGTATAGCTGGATTTTCACTCAGCTGGATTCCTCAAAAGTACTTTAGTGATAATGTACACCACTTTAGGCACTTAACTGTGCATTTAGGCAACACTGATATCACTAACTGCCACCTTTCTCCAACGGCAGGTACATTCTCCCTGCATTTCAGTTTCTGCCTATGAGTTCCTGTTCACATCAGTTCTGATTCCAGCCTGCTGCTATCTTAGCTGAGGCTCAGTCCCAAAGGAGGACTCCCAGCCTAAGCACCTTCTCCCTCAGTAGACTCGATTTTGTAGGCATGTTCTGACCACAAGTATAAAAACAGATTAGAATAAAATTGCTCCAGATATTGGTCAACTACATATACTTTTAGCTGTGTTGTAAGTCCAGAACACCTAGAAAGTCTTACAGTGAAGACACTTTCTGTAGGATAAATGACCTAAGCTGAAATTCCTGTGTCAAAGTATGGATTTGAAGCTATGTCCCGAGAATTTTAACTGAGCCATTTGTTACACAAAAGCTGTATGTTTCTGCTTATTCCCTCTGTTTTGGGTTCCCCTTCTGTCTGTACAAACACAAACAAGGAAAACTGGAATTTATCACCTTGCTCCCAGGAAAGGAGTGTACAGGATTAGAACAGCATCCTACTTCCAAGCCAGTTTAAGAAATTGCCTATTCAGATGGTTTTGATGATTCTCCTTGATGCATCTAATTGTGTGAAATGCAGCAGCTACTGATTTCATTAGGTGACAGATATCTGCATCAAAATTAGTGGACAACTGTAGAGGTATTTTTGAACAGCTTTACATGAAAACATTCAGATTCATATCTGTCTGGTTTGAAAATAAAATATCTTAGGACAAGTCTGTGGATAGACATGGGGAATTAGTAAGTGAACGTGGGGACCCAGCAACCAAGATGAACAAAGATATTTGATTCAAAGCCATTAGTTAGTTCCTTATAGCACAGGAACTTATAACTATCTGTAGTGTGTTTTGATGGATGTATCTCTTGATTAATATTGAAAATATAATGACCGTGTTTTCAAAAACATCTTATTTCTAAATAATATTGGTTAAAATACCCTGGGAGTGATTTGGGTGCCTAAACAGAGGTGTCTACTGCCACTGACACCATTCTTGCCCTTGTCTATAAGGTCAGTCACCAATTAGCCATAGTCTCATATCAAATCTACTCACCTTTTATAGACTCCAGTGTTTCAAAGCGAATAATGTCATCTTTAATTACGTGCCTGTTTTTCCTTCAGTTACCTCAGTTCTCTTTCCCCTTCCCTCAATATGCCATTCCCTCTATCTGGAAATATTCCCCTTTGATGCTTTAGCTGCTGTGATAACAGTTTAATATTAACCAGGAAAACTGAAACATTGTTTTCTAAAATTTTTTTTTGTGAAAAATTTTCTCTTGTAAAAAATGCATTATTAATCTATTTTGTTCCGATCCACACATTCTACATTTTGATTTTCCTTTTTTTTTTTTTTTTGAGGAGGAGGAACTACTATTTTCTTTCTTACTTCTCTGTCCAGCGTCTTTCATAATGGAGCCTTCAATCATAAATAAATATTTTGGTGTTAAGAGTAGTAAAAAATAACCAGACTATCTACCTGCAGTGCTGCCGGGCATATTCTCTGCTATAATAAAGTTTTTCTTAAAAATGGAGGACTAATTTCATTAAGTACATTCTGGAGCTGTTCTAAACAAGGATTCCAGGGGGCAGACACTGCACCTAACACCAGCATTTGCCTGGCACATAGCAGAGTTTGAACCCACTGAAATTATATTTCCAGCAAAGTTCACCCTGTGTATAAGCTTCTTTCTATCTAATGACTTTCGTCTTTAATTCACCCTACTTCCTTCAGGAGGGAAAAAAACCCACCAAAACAAACAGCTTCTCAGAGCATCTCCCATAGAATGCCATGGAGATACAGAATGTCTGGAGACATCTGTGGTGTGAAAGGTTTTTCTGTTTAGGAAAGAATTATGGCTAGAAATGCTCCAAATCTCCATAAGGGAAGATCCTGTAGCATTGGCTGAAGTACTGAAAAAGTCTGGCTTTGCATCGACCACCCACACAGAAAGCAAAAATTTAATTTAAAATGTCATACTGAGTAAATAATTTAAATGCTTCGTATTTCTGCCATTAACATTTATGTCACTTCTGGTATTGTCCCATTCTAACAACATGCAGAATACCTCCTAGCGCAGACTGAAGTTTAGTATGTCTGCATTTCCCAGCTGATAACTGAATTCCATACTGGTGTACTGGTAAGAGTCAGATATGGATGTGACAGGAAATTATTTAGATGTCCTTGACAAGATCTTATTTTAGAAGCAATTGATGCTTTGGAAGTAGCATGGAAACAGGCTAGACTATAGGAAAGGACTTTCATCTTATTTGAAATCACTAAATATTCAGATATTTAGACACACTAAGTAGAGCTATGTTTAAGGCATTTAAGGCATCTCATTTAAAATAATTTGCTGATTTCTAATGTCTGGCTCCTACAAGTGTTTCCCAAAGTGGAATAGAAAAGCCATCCTTTAATGGAAAAATGCAAAACTTTCATTTGCATTGCCTAAAAGAGGACAGTGTGAAGAGCAAATACGGCATGTGGAGTCTCCTGTGTTGATAATCTTACAATTTAAATAAATGTTTAAATTGAATTTTTCTTTTTTAGAAGCAACGCATTGTTGGATGTCACACTAACATCAAGACATGGTTTTGGCCTTACCTATAATTTGTTATTTTGTAGCATACAAGCATTGTTCCAACACATGTCATATATTACATTGTTACACAGAACATGGACACAATGTTTTGATATTGTGTCACATGTTAGAAAGATTCAGTAATATTTGCTAGAGATAAATACAAATTCGATTTTCAGCCTAGTTTTTATTACTAATCCACAAATAATGAGGAGATATGTTGGCTAATCTGAACAACTCTGATCCAGATTCAGGTACCTTTGAAAAAGGAATTATTTTCCATTTTTAGTTTAGTTACATTTTTTGTAAACTGATTGTTTTCCATAGAAAATACTCATTGATTACCACAATGACTGAAAAACACACCTACACATGCTTGTTCTCTGATATTCTCTGAGTTTTAGGCTTGCTTTCTGAATCAGAGTAAAACAGTACTCTAAGTAAAGCAAAATATCCAGGAAAAAACCTGTTGACATCAAAATCTCTCTGCAAACCATTTTAGAGCATTTGCATTCATTGAGATTAGCAGCTGTTTATTGTGGGTTTTATCCACAAAATTGCTCAACTGGTATTTGCAGAACCATATTGGCTACTGCAAAATTCTGCCAAAGACTACTTATTGCAGAAGTTTGTTTGAAATTAAGAGCAGAAAGTGAGATAAAAACCCTTTGAAACATGCCAAGTGCTAACATCAGTTTTATTTGTGAAATTTAGAGATCATATCCTTATGAATGAGAACTTGTAAAGTGAGGAAAATGGAAACAATATTTGAAACCTGATTTTAAAAGATATAAATTCCAAATGTAAACATGATTTGTCAGTTTTCTCCACTAGAAATAACATCAGTGGTTCCATGAGAAATGTTCTAACAATAAATGCTTCATTTAGATTTTTCTTGGGCTTTTCTATTAAAAAAACCCAAGTGTCTCATTAGAAGACAAAATATTTTGATATAATCCAAAAATCTGATATAATTTAAAGGAAAATCAGTTGTGAAGTGGCAATAGTTGTTTCTTTTTTAAATTCAACTTCTCTACCTCAAAGTTAAACATGTATGAAGTTAAAACAATGTCAATTTGTGTCAAAAGCATTTAGAAAAAGCTTTGACTACAACTCATTGCACAAGTTTTGTGCCATTGCTAGATCCTGACTTCATCATTATTATAAAGTGGACTTTGAGCAAAATGACAGAAATCCCATCCTTAGGAGGTTCAAGCTTGGTCAGATACAGAATTATAAGAACACTTGTAGAGCTGAGCTAGAAGTCCTAGGAAAGAGGTGAGATATTTTTCTGACTCTAAGAAAATTAAGTGAGATCTCAGGAAGCTAGCCCTTTTTGTAAATAAAATGTTGTCATGAAACATCTGGTCCAATAACACTGTAATTCATACTTCGGTTAGTATTTTTGTGAGGTTAATTGGGAGTAGCCCTATCTAAAATAATTACACAAGCAAACCAGAACTTCTTTATTTCTGTCTTTTTTCTCCCCATTTCATTCTGATCCTTTAATGCATTTCAGTATCCAGTAAGTCCAGCAGTTAACTCAGAGGTAATCGCTCTGCATTGGATCTTTTATATCAAGTATCCAAATATCACCTCTACATATGTTCTTTTGCTATAGGATGTCTCTACTGTGTTTTAGAAGCCCAGTATTCAATAGCTCTACTTTTGTACACTCCTCTGAAAATTGGAGAACTTGCGAGACTCTGCACCCAAGGAAACCCCCATACTTATGGAAAGCGACTTAGCAGTTTTGCTAGTCACAATAAGCAAATAAAGGTAGGTGAAAGCAAAAACAAGACTTAAAAAAGAGATGGGCAAATAAAAGAACATACTTTCTGAAGAGTCAGCTTTCACTTTCCGTAACTTTAGCAGTTGTCCGTAAGTAGGTGAGTAGCAGTATATCTCCTATTCTATTCTATTATGTACGCACATGCAATATGTATCTTAAATATCGAGTATATAGATTAGTACTGTAGACAGGTGTATACGCCTAATTAATAGGCATGTATTTTGAAGTTTGAAATAATATTTTATAGGAAGATACTCATCGTATCATGCTAAATAATAGTAAGCCTAAATTTATCATATTTTCTGAAGAACATTTTCAGCAACATCCAGTAAATAATACGAAAAGTGATAAACAGCAAAAAAAATCTTATAAATAAAATGATAAAAAAATATGTTGTAGTCCCTCATTATTGTAATTTCTACTAATACCAATAAAGGCACATGTACTACAGTACAGAAAGACACTGCAGCCTATTTCCTGAGATAACAGCAATGTAAACAACTAGACTTTTATACAACCTTGGGAAAAAAAGTAAATGCCAACTTCCCACTGAATGCTTGGCAAGAACTGCCAGTAGTAGTGTCACTAGAGTTTTCAAAATGTACAGCTATCAAAACATCTTAAAAAAAACCCCAAATACTGTAACCTTAAGAATTTTCAGTGATGGATTACAAATCTAGAATTAGACTCTCACTGTCCGTCTGATAGTAGTAGAAGTTAAAATACAAATTGAATTGGGCTATTGGATGAAAAACACTTTGGCATCAGTTTTGAAAGGTATGTGTTTACATACATCCATGTTTTCATATTATATCAAAAAATGAAAAAGACTGGAAGAACTGTGTACTTGCTTCTCTTTTAACACATACCTTAAGCTGAGTCGTTATATTATGCTAGAATTATTCAAACTTCTGCTTAAAGAAAATCCATCTTCCCAGGAGGGCTTTCTTAGGTAGCAGGCATCTTATTTGTAGAGAAAGCTGATTCTTCAGATCATCTTGCTATATCTAGTCTTTTCATGGGTCAGAATAAAGACACATTCAAGACTTCCAAGAATTTATGGGCCACTCTTGAAACTCTTAGAAGAGTTGTTTGTCATCTTTATTTCGTATAAAGAATATTGAATTTGGGAATTACTGATATGTGGATTAAAGCAATTCTGTATTTCATTTCCAGAAGTGATAAGTATTACTGGTGCTGCATTAAAATAAAAGAAAGACTATTTTAGAAACAATGACAATATTGACAGGATTAAAAATTAACTGCACTATTCTAAAATTCTCACAGGATATAAAATTAAACCTGAAGGTTCTTAGGCGCTTTAAAATCACTACAGTCATTGGTCTAAAAATAAACTGTATGAAGAAGTATTATTTTACTGTTTATTTTCACAGATTAATTAAGTATAGAATTAGGCTTATATACTTTTTATCATATAAAAGAATACTAATCTGATTGGATGCACCACTGTCATCTTGGAATGCCTAACATATGGGAAATTATTCTGCATATCTAAATATCTGATAGATGTGACATAAAAGATTCACAATTTTGGGAAATTGGGATGGTGTCTTATATTAGTAACTTCAACTTAGTGACACAAGAGCAGTATAAAATCTACTGTAGTATCACTTAGCTTTTTCTCATGGTCTTAACATATTTCGTTGGCACTTACTGTTTACATAAATAACAAAATAGTGCTAGCAGAATGTTCAAGATTTATCAGTACAGTTAACTCTTAAATTGAAGCATCATTTTAAGCATGCATCTCTAGAAAATATCTGGGGTTTTTTGTTAAAGAATATTGCTTTCAGAAGATTGTCCCTTAGGAAAATATTTTCAGTTTAAATTCAGAAGTTATGAGTACACAATTTCCACTGCACATGAAAACACTTAGTTTACTTATAATTTGTAAATCTATGTAAATTAAGATTTTATTCCAGTTGAAAAAGTTCTCTTTAGACATTGGATCACATACTGTGCTGAGACAGTTAAAAAGTAGTGTGTACTTTCTCCTGTTTTAACATGTACTTTGAATTGGGCTGTTATATTCTGCTAGTCATACCAGAATTATTCTAAATTTTGCTTAAAGCAAATCCATCTTCTCAGGAGGATTTTCTTAGGTGGCAGGCATCTTGTTGTTTATCGAGGGAAAGCTAGTTCTTCAGATTGTTTTGCCAAATCAAATTTTTTCATGGGTCATAAGGAGTCAGGCTGTCAAATTTTGTAAATAAACTTCTGGGTTATTTCTAACTTCTGAAAAAAAGCCAAATGCACTCACTCTTTAAAATGTTTTGAGAGAAAAAAATATTTTTTTCTGATAATTTTCAGTATCTGCAAAAATATCCCGCCTGTTGAAGCTGATATTTTCAAGAGTAAGTGATTTAAAAACTTGTCAGCCTTCAACAATAATGGCACCTGGTCAAGTCACTTTTCTGTGTGTATGAAATTTTGCTAATTTGTTTACTAAGCCTGACTTATTTTATTTTATATGTATATACATGTCATGTCAAGTATGAAGTGGATAACCCTTTGTAAATAATGTAAGAGAGAGCTTAAATCAATTCCTTAAACAGACTGAGATTTCCAAACAGGCCTGTGGCTAATTATGTCGGAAATTTGTCATATAATTAATGTGAAGCTCACAGATTTGACACACTAATAGTCACAGTTTTAAAAATACCCATTTCACTTTCAGGATAGTAATAATTTTGATAGATTTTGTCCAGATCCAGAGTCTGATAAAATGTCCATTAACATTAACAAAATCTCTCAGTTGACTTAACTGATTGCTTATCAGGCTGCTAAGTTAGAGCCTGCATCTACAGTATTAAAAATCAAGTGTAAGATGTAATTTTACCCTATGAAACATTCTAGTTTATTTGTTTATCACCATGTGCATGCCCTAAAATAACAGAAAATGCTTGATTTCCTTCAAGAAAATTCTACTTATTGGAGAGTAGAAAATGAGGGATATGATGAAAAGGAATCACTGAAATACAGTGCATTCTTACTCACTTAACACGACACTTGGTTTTGAGGCAGTAACACAATGTTTTGGACTCCCCCCGCTACAGAATGTTTTTTAGCTGAGATGACGTGGCTGACATGGCTGATGTTAAACCAGGCCAGACGATGTTTCTAAGAAATAATGTTTCTTTCTTAGAATAGGAAGAGGTCATATTTCCAACTCTAAAATTTAAGGGAATAATTTTCAGGAACTTCCTTATCTGGAAGTAATAATTTAAATTCTGCTTTCCTTTTTTTAATCTGTGATTTTGTCTAGTGAAATTTGGATTGCCTTGGTGTAACTGAGAGTAGAGTTTGACTTACATAGCTTGGTTTTTTTTTCTTCTATGTTGTTGAAATTTTGGCTAATCTTTCATAAACAGCAAGAAAAAACTAGGGAGTATTCATGTAGATAGGAACACTGAGAGTTTCATTAATCATGAAACTTCAGTCAGTATTTAAAATTTGCCCAGATAAAATTAGTCCAGATATCCTTTCTCGCTCAGATAAATTGTCCTCTTCCTACAAAGTTACATTTTAAAATTATGGTAAGTATAATATACAATCGTTATCTGTAAAGAGCAGACTATAATGAGATCTAGAGGTCCAAGAAATTATGTGACATCAAATTACTGAGGATATTAAACATCTGTGTTAGTTATGCAAAGTTGATAAAAAAAAACAGTCTCTAAACATAAAATGGTAATGGGTCAGATTCAGGAGAATAGGCTTGATTCATAGCAACATCTTGGGTAGAAAATATTGATCCCTAGAACTGTAAAATAGTTCTGCAGCTAATTGAAATTCTCATTAGATGATCTCAGGACATTCTTTAAATCAACTTACTTAGATACAGAATCAAATATCAGGTACTGCTGCGAAAACTTTTTTTTTAATTGTAGTCTAAAAGAAAACGGCCCTATCAAAATTTACCCTCTGAACAGCTCTTACACTTTTTGCTTAGTGCCAAAGAAGCCATAGTCAGGGTAGATATTTTTTCATGATATCCACTCAGAATAACTAAAATATAGATCGGTAATTAAGCTTATGCAATGGCTATCTTCAAGATGTCAGAAATCTGAGGTAAGGAATTATTTTGAAGAACAATTTGAATTCAACAGCATCAAGTTTGAACATGCTTTGATCTTGCATCCATAAACTAAGTTGGCGGTCATAATGGTTTAAGTGTCATTGCCTTAAAGTATCTGTATTTGGAAAGGAGGAAGAGTGGTTAGCTTTAACTTTTTTACCTTTTCATTTTAATCATTTGATATTAAAATCAAATGTTTATTTTTCTGACACAGACATTATGAAATATTTTCTAAATACTCTTAAGCAAAAAGGTAGTTGTTTAGTGCTAAAAAAAGTGGAACCTTCCCTTAAGTTCGCATAACACAAAAATATGTCACATAGGTACTCAGCAACAATGGAAAAACAACGTACAGAAAAATTTTAAAAGCTATCTCCTCAATAAAAAGCTAAGATATTTAGGCACATTGTCAAAAAGAGAATTATGTGCCTAGATAGGATTTAGGTAGCTAAGTAATTCGGAGAATGTAGACATTCTTCTGTGGAAATAAATTGTAAGGCTGAAATTATAGAAAGTTTAAAATCAATAGATTAATATTCCATGACATTTAAGTTGAATGAACTGAGCTGCTTTGCAGGGTCTTGGTAAAATATTGTGACTTTTTTGGGAACTAACAGGCTGAGAAGTATGTCAGAGTTTAAACAAAATTAGTCCATATCCTTTGGAAGTAAACTTAGACCTTGTTTTTTCCCTTCATTCCTCCTCTCTTTTTACAGTTTATTCGTACACTGCATTCCTGATGTGTATTGAGCTGAAATGAATTTTAGTGCTAGATCTTACAGATCTTTCTACAGCTCCAGAGTGTTTCTTTTTCTCATGATGAAGAAATATATATTCACACATCTATCAAAGGCCACTCTGTTTTCCATCACCACGCTGGTTTAGCTGACTGTTCCCTTTTTATACACGGAGCACACATTGCTCCTAGTGCCGGTGTTTCTTTTATCATAAATCCCAGTCCCCACAGAACAGGAAGATATTTGTTCACATTACTTATGTTTTTAAGTAGGAACATGAAGTTCAGATTCTGAAATATGTTTGAAAAGAAAATTCAGAGCCGTTGTTATTAGAAGGAATTCAAACTTCTTGAAACACTGACATGAAACATTGCACTCATTGTTATGGGAGAAGGTCAGTAGTTCAGATAGAATCTGTATTATAGACAGTTCCAAACCTGAAATTACAGGAGTACTGATAATATATTTTTAAAGCACCTTTCTCTATGCTCAGTTATATGTTATTCATAAAAGTGTGGTGGCCTTGCAGCAAAGTGACAATGAAGGCAGTGATTTATAGAACAGACTTATCAAAACATGTATTAAAAAGTCAAAGAAAAATGTAGCCCTAGATTTCATAGTCACTCCTATTCATTTTGCCTGTTTTTAAGGAACTGTGCATAATAGAGAGAGGTTGCTGACGGAGGTGTATTTACTTTTAATGGATGGTGTCCTACCAGTAGAGGAACTGAAAACACTCAAGTGTTATAGAAGAAATTATGCCAGTGGAATCCTAGTAACAAGACAGTATGCAATATCACAGCAATGCTTGAATTAAAAATTTGATTTGGTCATGCACTTAAATAATAAAATACATAAATGATGCCTTGATTGGCCTTTCTTCTTAGGGATACCAAACAACTGTAAAAGTCATAATATCATCCTAATTCTTGGACAGAATGTTTGAATTCCTTTCTAAAATGTTACATGAACTCTTAACTATCTACACTAGGTTAAATGTTTTGTTTCTATTTGCTAGGGAATTATTTTGAACATACAAAATTCTCTCATTTCATTAATTTATATTGCAGTATGCTCAACACAGGGAATTGCTCTAATGTTTTGCTGATTTAGGGTGTTCATCATATGGGACTATTTCATCATGCCTGATGAAAACATCTCCATCACAAACTGTGGTGAGACAAAGGACAAGATTTTCTAAGCAGTTGAACAGAACAACTCTTTTTTGCTTAGCTAACATCATGACATCATAACATACATCACAGACGGCTCTCCTGTGGATGTGGAATGCAGTGATACGTTGCATGTTGCTGTACGCTTCTACGGGAGAACTTATCTTGGGCCGCATCTCCGGGACACAGGGCTCTACCCACCCTGGGGACAGCGATGCACAGACGTCAATATGATGGATACAAAATGTCCGTTTATTTGGCTGCGTCACACACTTATATAGCTCTTGCGCTTCCTGTTCCTGCCACTCCTATGGGGAGGAGTCTATCTTTCCGTCACATCCCGTGATCTTCCGGTCGCCGATCCCTGTCTATTCCCCTACATCTCCCCCTCCCCATGCTACTAAAAATTCTACAAAGCTACTTGCGTAAGCGGATACATATTGCGGTCAGGTCTATATTCATGTAACTCTCGCAGGCGCTCTTTGATTTGTCTTATAACACAGCATAACAATGGCAGCCCACAAGTAACCATTGTTACTACACACAACAGTTGCATTTTCAGTTTTCTGAGCACCAGTATGTCACCTCCTCTTGGGAAAAATGGTTACATTGGTTTTTTGTCAAACAATAAAAAGATATTATATTTGATACCATGTTACAAAATAGTAATTATTTTTGAGTGCTATAATTTACATTACATCAACAAACATAATTATGCTGGCATGTAGTTGAGATGTATTAGTTGGAAACTATGACAAAGCTAATTTTAGCAGCAACTGAAAAGGAGTCTCATTAACTACTACCAAGGACCAAACTGTTGGATACCGTAAGTATGAGATTAATGCCTCTATGTTCCAAGATTACTTTAAAGGGAAAGATTATCCCTCACATACTTTAAAATTCCACTAGAAAGATTTAACCCCATTAGCTGCTGCACAAGCATCACTCAGCTGTAGGCTCATGTTTTCCTTTCTGTATAGTAATTGTTGACTCCTTATACATGTTCATTGTAATTTATAAAAAATTTAATTTCTCAGTGTATTAATTAATTAATTATTTGTTGTCAAGTTGACAAAACAGAATGAACTGTAAACAAGAAGTATTTAGAATCAGTAACTGTGACTCTAACCTGTCACTAGTAAGTGACTGGTTTTTGTGTTGAAATTGCGGAAATGAATCTCACTACTAAACACATTGTTGGGACTTACATGTGGATTGTAACATTTAATGGTACACAGTGCATCAGCAACACAGCTGTGGAGCTAGGGATAGATCCACAAAAGTTTAAGCATTGCATCTCTTACGGTCAAAATATCCAGCTGTTACGGAACCTGAGTTGCACATCCAACCTTCCTTAATGGTGCAGAATTAGGTGAAAAAATATAGGTAGATAGTTGAATGCAGTTGGGGAGATACTTTATCTTGTCTTAATCTAGCTATTGTGACTATGAATAACGGGAAAGAGAGAGCAGCGTAGGCTTTATCCTATGCTAGCAGCCAGTGTACAGTCTTCAAGAGCCTTAATTTGCTGTCCTAAGGCTTCAATGCTTGTGTTTTGTGTTCTGTTACCCATACGGAACTGGCTCAGGTGTGCCAGTGTATATCAGAATTATAACTTCCCATGCTCTGGTACCATAACAGATAGTACAGATATCTTAACAGGATTCATTATAGCACATGTACTAAATAGGGGGCTATGCAAGGTAGAATAGGAACACCAAAGCCCACTCCACCACTGAGCTGAGGCCCAGCTTTGAGCCTGAAAGGATTCTGTCCCAGATGCAGACTCATTCCTAAAGGAGGATATCCATTTCATCAATGCCTTATCTTACCTGAAAAACAGGGCTAATTACATCAGGTGCCGAGCTATTCTGGGGACAATACTGTTGCTTCTGATATGCAAGTTAATAACTGTGCAAGGCACTGCACGCTGCACATTTAGACATGCAAAACTTAGAAGACATATCTCTCTTACCCAGTCAATAATTTAGGTACCAGTTTAGATGAGAGTCCAGAATCCTGCAGTTAGGTGTGCCTGAGCTTTTCTCATTAAAAATGGCCGTTGTGCCTAATGCTCAAAAATTCAGTGAGATTACACATCAGAGTCTTAGTGCTGCAGTCAAAAGATGCTCACAAACTGCCTTTTCAGTCACCTCTTAGCCAAATCAAATTTTACCTAAAGATTAAACACAACTGCAAGTTTACTGAGCTCTTTTCCCACCTCTTAAGCAACTGCTTGCTTAATTAAATCTTGGACATTTCTAGGTGTGCCAAAACCCCAAATTTCTCACTGCTTAGCTATCTTCACTCACAGAAGCTTACACATTCAGTGATTTTAGGGGTCCTCAGGGTCAGACCCTGACCCTGAAATTTTGAAGTAAAGTTAAACCAAAAAAAGGTTAAATACAGAGCTATGTCATTTGTGATCTTTCTCTAACTTTACATGAATCTAGTCCATAAATGACATTTTATCCTTCAGTAATTAATAAAAC